>NW_002990121.1:779090-1379090 GCF_000003125.1 Talaromyces stipitatus ATCC 10500 | reverse complement strand
CTGCAGATGCATTTGCACTAGTCGATAGTCATAGCGCAAGAAGCCACCAGCCACTGCTAGCTTGTGAGGTAACAAGTCGCGACAAGTACCCCCATAGCTCAGTATGGGGCGAATTAGAGGCAGAAAGCATGCACTAGGATGAATCGGGCCTAGCACAAGTCTCCGAGCCACCCTTTTCTTCTCTTCCTTGGATACATAGTACTATACTACATACGGAGTACGGAGTACAAGATCGGGAGAAAGTGGGGACTGCGGTAGCTGCACTGCGGTATGATTGGACGGAGCTAGCCGACCATGGAGACATGGCCAATGAGGAGCTGGCCGGGCAGTTCTAAGAGACCGTCACCGACTCACCGTATTCTGTATGTACAGCACTTCTGTATGGGACCGTTGACAGAGTTGTCATTGTCAATATATAAATAGATATATAAATAGATATATAAATAAATATATAAATAAATACTGGTAGGTAGGAATCAATATAGGTTACATGTACTTAAACAAATGAAAAGTATCATCGAACTCAAAGTCACGCGTGACATGAAAACAGCCTAGTCCAGTCCCGAGGAAAAGGCCGTCGGGAAGACTGGCGTGGGCGGATCCTCTATTCACAATTTTGGAACCCAAAGTTTCACATCTGACGGTATTTGCAATACTGTCTCAATTAAATATTAAACATGCTGAATGTAATTTACAGGCCACGGAGACCAGCCTGTCGTCCGATACGTAGAGAGTTAAGGTTGACCCACACGTCGCGTATTAGCACGTCTGTATGGAGTATGGGAGAACCAAAGTGGAATAAGATCTATCGTAGCTGCAGTACGTATTATTATGTGAGCATGTTTGGCTATTGACCGAGAGTGAGAGCCAAGAGGGAGGTAAGCAGTAGAAACATGCCAAGATCACAGACAGGAGACCGGTCAGCGAAAACACGGCGTCAGCAGGCCTATCAATTTCGTAAGATTTGTCTTATTTTAACTGATTGGCAGTTGGCCGATACAATATTTCGACACCGACTAATCAAAACCTCTTAGCTTCAAAATGCCCGTTAACCGCATTAGGGCAAAAAAAAAAGGGGGGGGGGACAAGAAAGTAAAATGGCCCAAAAAGGTCCGATCTTGTACCCTTAACTTAACTTTGTTTTCCCTTGTAACTTTACTGACTTAACGTACGGAGTACAAAGTTAAGTTTTTTAGTAGCTTAACATTGACAGAGGTTTCATTGGGTTCAGGGCTGAAGTTGCTAGAGAAAGTTTCGGTGTAGGTTTGTAACTAATTACTCCGTTAACCATGTACCATGTGGAGATTCCGGAGAGAGCTTGCTTGCTTGCTTGCTTGCTTACTTGCTTGCCTGAAAACTCAAAGAGCTGAACAACATGGTAGCTTGACAAGTTGAAAAGGAGTGGCTTGGGGGGTTTTTTTCTTCTCGGCATTTGTTGCTCAAAGCCCTTGGCGAATTGGTTTCCTCTGATGACCGAGCGTACGCTGGTTGCCAGACGACAGTATAGACGGAGAACAGATCTCCGTGTCTCTCCTCTTTTCAAGTTATTCGTCTTCAATTCGTATTCCGATGGAGCTCTACTATTTACGTGCATGAATCCAGCGGTATGGACAGGGCTGTGTGGGGTTCGCAAGGATTTCAAATGTATCTAGACATGGATCCGTTAACAGCAAGGTGCGCTAGTACTATTCCGGACGAGTTATATGGAATACGGAATACAAGGCTCATCGATATCTGAGATGAGATGAGATGAGATGAGATCGAGAGATCTTGGTTGCATTGCGATTCAATGGATTTGCCATGCGACTGTACATTTCCGTAGTTGTTGGAGATGTTGATTTGTGTGGTACGGAGGATGGACTTGTATCTGGGGAACAATTAGTGTGTAATTAATACCAAGATTGGTTATTAATTTACGGATCCTGATTGGCTCGGTCGAGGTATATCGAATTCTGTCCCTTGCGCGGACTTCCCACGAAACATCCCAGAACTATGCGATAGACAGGTATACGGAAGCATCCGGCTACTCATATTGTCTAACTCTTATGTTTAGCTACGGACCATGGTCACATGCAAATATCAAATTGGTGACATCGATACCATGACCATGGGACCTCACTAATCGATCACAATCCAGGCACAGACAAACTCTACTTCAGCCCGTGGACATCTCAAACCTGTACCCAGGTACTCAATCTCGAAATGATATTGCTATGATATATTTCACCCGCCGTCTTCCGTGAGGAAGCGTCACAGATGACGATGTCAGCTGTCAATATTATCTGCATTAATATTCGAAGAATCATATCCCGTCTAGGCAACTCGTATACATAATCAACAGACGACGTTGGGATTTACTTTGCAAGGATTACCGTAGTCAAGAGTCTAAATTGATTAAATGTCAAGATGCAGAGACTAGGTATGCTCAGCATTTTGAGTTTGTCGTTTCCACCCACTGTTGACTACTTTATACGAAGTACTTGACAATCCTACAATTAAATCAGATGATCTTGCTACTCGATCACCCCAGTGCCCTCAATTATGTTGTCAGTGATAGTGGTTACGGTCACTTGCAGCCCAAACATCCATGGCTCGGCAATGTGCCTGACGAAATACCTAGATAGGCAGTTTCAAGCTCCTACATAGCCCTAAGACACTACGGTAACCGCTTCATGCCTAGCCTTATTACTGTAAGGCAAGTATCCCGACGAACAATGCATTTGCCATTTGTCAGTGCCTTTAAATGTTACAATCGTTATTATTGCTGTGATTTTTGACCAACCAAGTAGTGAATTGTATGCAGATATTGCGGAGTACATACGGTGGAGATATCGATCTATACGAGAGTAATCATTCAATACGTCAATACTCCCGTATCCTCCCGGGCCATTCCTAGCATACAAATACGTATCTTATTAATTTCTTAGTAAGTGACAGGGATACCAACAAGAAAAAGCAAAACCAAGCCAGACGGCCCGCAGAAACAGCGCGACCCGACAATTCGGCGCCGGACTCGCACAGCATATCATGGGAGAAAACTCAATTGCGATGATATTAAAGTCAAGCATATCTTGTACTACGTCTGATCTTGTGTAACATTGATACCAGGTGGTGTTTAGATGAATGGCATGGTCGGACAATAGTCTTGCCTGACAGATTCTAATGTAGAACTGTCGTGACGTCTGACACGGACTGTTTGCAGCGTCGAGCTTCCCGATTGAGGGCTGTATGTAATACCAATACATACAGCAGACTCACACACGAGGAAGTATCTAAGCGATTGGTAATACCGGTATATATAGTATATAGTACAAGCCTCTGTTTCCCAGCCAATCATAAAAGACCAACATCATACTCCTCGGAATGCTTTCTCCGTAGGAGAAGGGCTTACTCCAGAAATCCACCCAAAAGTCTATCTTGGTCTCAACGGTTTACTTTGATAGTCGACTTAGTTGTTGGGTAAGTCTAAAAATACTGTACGTACATTCGTTGTTGGTTACCCCGCTACACTGGCTGTACTGTCTAGACGATGGACGTCGTGATCTTGTCTAGTACGTACTCGCTTCCACTTGCCAGTGATAGGACGCCATCAACGCATCTCCGGGATTTGAATAGAGCACTGTGAGGGGAACGAGAAGCGGATCTCAAGAGCGGTCAATCATGATCTGGGCCATCTGATTATTTCTTGCAGTTTTTGATTGTTGAGTCTCTAACTATAAGTAGTTAAGTGCATGCGTAGTATGAAGGAGACTGGAGTTGGAGACCATCACCATCTAAGCGCGCCAATTAAAATAATATTAGTTCTAGCATGGTTTCTTTTCGAAATTTGACATGGGAAACCCCCCTCGCTTTGACCATTTTCACGTCTTACTAGTCTAAGAATATGCCGGAATGTATGCCACGGAGTCCTTGGAAACACGAGAGGGGAAAAGCAGAAAAAGAAAAAGAAAGAAAAAAAAAAAACAGCGAGAGCTGATTCGCGTGGCTTACCACCGAGTCAACTGTCAACGGGCTACTTATGTACAAGTACAGTTATATCTGGCCAGCATGATAACTTTCGATCGGGATCACGCTGAAGATTTTAGGGAGTCTAATTGTGATTGAGTTACGTACTACCTACTTGAGTTGGAATAGGTTAATAAGGGGCTTGTTTTATAGTTAGTCAACTCATGTATAGGTAGGTTCGACCCACTATCAACACCACTTTTCTGACTTTTTTTGATCGCGTACGGGTTGGAAGGTTTGGTTTGTTGATCAGTATGGAGTGCATATTGCTTGATATTCAAATATTTTATGGATAACGACTATGGCCTATGCCTTCACTACAGTATTGTAAGAGTCGAGAGGTTGTAGCAATAAACAGAGATGATTCAACTTGAGACACGGAAGGATTGTTGAGGTGATCAGACCCTCAGAGCAAAGACACTAGATATGCAGTGTGCTGAATAAGTCTTGATGCATGATATGATGAACAATTTGAAGAATGCGCTAATCATAGTAATAATTTGTCGGCCGTTATGGATGTCCTGGGATAATTAGCAAATATTACTCAGTGCGTTGACGTACTGACTCTCTGATCAGCTGCTGGAAAGTGATCTTCGACGGCTATCGGGCTCTCACATACGTCCTTGCTTTCATTCATTCTAATTCTAGACTGGTTTCAAATCGATTGATCATCAATTTACGTATGCCGACTCAGCTTTTGATTGTCATGCCGGAACTGGGATGATGAAGGTTGGGGTCCAAAAGCTCTCTCTGTTTGTCTGTACGAGATCTATCTTCAAGTACGTACTTTAGAACAGCTTGCTAGCTAGAGATGTTTTAAGCGAGTTGTTGAGGGATCGATTGGGTCTATCATATCTTGCCTTTAGTATGAAGGCTATATAAGTTGTAGTCAAGTATTTAGCAGCAAGCGTCAAACGAGAGCGGACTGGAATCTGAGACCCGACCTCATGTAAGCGTCGAAGTATTCACAGGACTACCTAGGTATATGTCCTGATATCACTTTTAACCTAAGGTAGCTCTTATCTACTACTACCTCCGTCTATCTGAGCATCTATCTCCTATCGATGAGCCAATCAGTTCTATCAGAATGCGCTGATAACCATGTTCTACAGATAATGAACGCGCGACTATGTATATATCTCTACAATTTGGCTAATTTCTCTAACATCTGTTGAATTACCTGATAGTCATGTCGAAAAGTTACCAACCCACCAATTTCGATTACTACCCAACTAGGCAATTATCAAAATCTTCTGACCAAACCTAATCATAGGTCCACTATAAATCTCGGAAATCGATAGACTACTAGACCTTAATTCCAAGTGATTCCATAGGACTTTAGGTTGTTGGCTCTTGTAGGGGGTAATGTATTTATACATCGTTGGTAGTTACGAGATGCACACTTAGAAAATTTTCTGAGTACCTAGGCGGCTTATCAACAGGTCACTGTGCCAGCTCGACAAATATGATTACCCGGGTGCACTAGAATACTTCTTACTTTGAAGCATACTCCATAGAACATCAGTCATACACACCCCAAAATCCCTGATCTAAATTAATCATTTAAGAGATGTTAGCATATTAGGGCATACATAGTTAAAATCAGACACTAACGATACCCTATGTAACAATGATATGCAGCTAACCTTAGTGATGCCGGCGCATAAGGCTTCCAGAAGGATAGCCCTAAAGCCCTAGTTTAAGTTTCCATTTCTCAATGTAACATCACTAACTTAAGGTATATATTCTTCACTAAACTTAGGGCCTGCTTAAGTTCTTGATGGACATGAAACATAGCTGTCCATTTCCTTAGTACGTAGTTAGAGCTTTATGTATATGCGTTATTTATAGGTTGCTGACTTGAGCTAGTTATAGTATAGCCAACGATAGTTGATATGAACATGGATACTGATGAGACCAAGTTTATGCTATTAATCAATGCGTAACCATGCACAGACATGTTGGTGTTGCTTGGAAACATGCATGCATTAGTCTCATGTATAAAATGACATGGATGACCTACTAACTACGCATGTCGGTATTCATGCATCCTACATACCATATCTCTCGTAGCACTAATTGTAGTCGGAATTGGTTTCTTCGGCGTACTTCAGATGTAGTATGACATTTAAAGCCTTTTGGGCTAGTAGTGAGGTTGTATATGTACGAGGCTAGTACATGTGCCTGGGTTTGTCCAGCCCTGTTCTACCACTACCAAGTATACCTAATATTCAAGCAAGAAGAGATTGTTCAGACGAATATAATCGGAAGTAATGACTGAGAAAGACTCGTGCGGATATACAGCCATAAAAATTGTATAGGTAATGTATCTACGTCAAGCTACCATATGAGAACTGACCGATAACGCCAACGCCTGCTTACTATCCAGACAGTAGAATAATCAACGTCCAAGTTCCCTGCGCAGTCGTCCTGCCGCTGATCCAGGAGTAGGCTCCGGCCAATTGCTGACCGCATCGTTGACCTCCTCAAAGAATGTTGTGCTATTATGAATCGTGGTCGCTCCCAGCACCACCCTGATTCCTGGAGAGCTGGCATTGATCTGGGCAATCAACTTGGCTTCTTCATAAGTTGCTCCACCTATCATAAAGACAATAATGTCTTGCGGTTTGTCTCTTGTATGACCACCGCCTTCTAAGAAGGGATATTGTAGTTCTCTTAGCTTGCCCTTGATGAGGTTCTGTAGTGTGGCCTCTAGTCGAGGCGAGTGTTGAGTGTAGACGTTCTCGACACCTTTCAACCCCCTGAACCGGTCACGCGCACCTGAGAAAAATGACGCAGACTCGAAGAGATCGGAGAACCCGCCAGCAACTGGGGGAGCTTGTAGGGAGTGATGATATGCAAGGAGCCTGGAAATGATGTTCACTTGATGCTGCGGAACATTACCAGCAGCTGTGAGTAAATCCAGTAAGACCGGAAGTGAGTTATTTGGTTGCTTTTCGTAGCGTATAGCATACAGCGCGACCAGTCGAATTTTGTTCTCGGCTTTTACAGAAGGTTGTTGGATTATTCTTTGCAATGACTGGGACACGTCAGTAAGATATCGAGAGAAGCTCATTCAAGGAACTCACACGTAGATCGCTGGCATGGTTGTCGTTACATGCCAAACTCTGCTCCAATTCACTGATATCCAGTAAATTATCCTCACCGACACGGCGACTGAGCTCGCTAACCAGCGTCACATGTTTGCTGACGTTTCCAGATAATTTCCGGAACTCTGGATAATCCTCCACAAATCGCTTCATGTCTGCAATCGATTCGATGCTCATATTGCTTTGTGTCTTGGCCTGGTACTGCTCAACGTACTCCTTGATATTCCCTCCAAGATCTCCGAAATTCTGGTACATGTTTTTCTTATAAAATGGGTCTTGATCCTGGGACAGTACTATTTCCTGCAATTCCGGTCGGACATCAGGGACGTCCCGTAGATCTACTCGTCCGTTGTGAATGCCAATCAATTCATGTACCATAGCCTGGTAAGTCCATTGCGTGAGAAGTGGTGTTATGGGATCGTCTCGCCGGTCGAGTATAAGAAGAATAGGGGGAGTGTCGGTTTTGCGAAAGTTAAAAAGTTGCTCTTCCTGGGTCAATTGATACCGAACTTCTGTTGCCAGCTTCTTAGCCATCAGACTGTTTTTCTCGTATCGAATCAATGGATTCTTCTTTAATGCCAGCAACATCGCAATCACACCCTCTGTCGCCCTTTGTAGCGCATCGCTGTTCCAAACATCGGGGCTATTACTCCATATTCTATGCAGCGGAAATTCAAGATTGAGCGAGCACAGATCAGGATTGATCACGATAAAGTCTGCAAACTGTTCCTGAACCACGCGCACAACTTCATGATCGTCAGCCTCGGCAAGTCTTTCTAATGATGATTTGCGAATGATATTTGTAAAGAAGAGGTGGTATTCTCCGTATTTCGGGGCTCGTAATTCGTCAATAAGGAGTTGTATTGAAGTCGGCGACGGGCGTACAAAGCAAATACATCGTAGATGCCGCATTTTCTCTCGTGCCTGGTTGTCTAATCGATCGACGAGGTAGACTTCATGATTCAGGAGAGCCGATTGAGTAATCGCTGTCGAAACGATTGGTACCTGCCATCATAGTAAGTACGAATTCAGAAAGTCGATAAAACCCGTGTTGCCCACTGTCTCACTATCAAGAAGTAGAATCTTCATCTTGGACGATGAGGAGCCTGCTGTAGACGAGTCGCCGACAGACACCATCCGGGTAAGGTACCCGGACACGGCTGCGACGACGTCCATTGTCTTGTATGCCGGTGCGCCGGTTCAAATAAATAAATATATCACGGCGATATTCGCTTGATGGTAGGCGAGCAGATAGTTTGAAGCGGAGGAGCTCCGTTCAATTAGGCGCTTTTGTCGGCGCTTTTGTCGGCGCTAGGCAGTGCTTTGTGCCGTCATAAGCTTGCCCACCGAGGGGAGAACGGACGGTTCTGATAGGTCGATATGCTAGAGGAATGAATTTGCACGTGAAACTGTGGCCGAAGTAGATTTGTTGATTTATGTAAACCAGCAGGCAGTAAGTTAAGTTGGTTAGTTAGACATCGTACGTACTAGATGCTGTATCGGCGTGTATACTACTGGCGGGTCAGTCGAGGCGGTCACTCAACAAAAAGTAGCTCCTTCCCTTAACTACCCCAGCACATGACGGCATCGCTCCCGCTTTTTCTTTTCCAACTTTTTCTATAACTACACTATTTCCTATTCATTCTTTCACCTATTTCCCATCTTCTTGGATGACTGGTTATAGAGCTATTCAATAGACAGACCATCGGCCAAAGCCCGCCATGGCTGCACTGCGCGCTTTTATTGACGCTCGTAAGAACTTTTTTAAATTGCTTCCCGACTGACTGACATCGCTAACAACATCTGTATATAGCTTTCGCTTCTGCGGCAAACGTGCTCGGAGCATCTCTTGATGAAGGTACTTTTATAGCCTTTGCAGAACTTGCGATCGTTATACTGATCTATCGATATACAGTCAAACTCATCGGATCCTTCCTTCTCTCCTACCCGTTGGCTGCCATTCTCAAGCGAATTCCGGATAAAGACCCATGGAAAAAGGATCTCTTCATTATAGTCGTGTCGCTGTTCTACATCCTCGGCTTGTACGAACTCTGGGATGGCCTTCTCACGTTGCTGTATAGCTCCGTGGCGACCTATTTGATTGCTTATTATATCGATGGCTCTCTGATGCCTTGGATCGGATTCATCTTCCTGATGGGCCACATGTCCATTAGCCACATTTACCGACAAATTGCGAACGATGCCTCGGTTGTTGATATCACTGGACCCCAAATGGTGCTTGTTATGAAACTGTCGGCATTTTGCTGGAACGTACATGATGGCCGTCTCCCGGATAAAGACCTCACAGACGCTCAGAAATATGCAGCAATCAGGGAGTTCCCAAGTATACTCGACTATGCTGGTTATGTTCTATTTTTCCCTTCGTTATTCGCAGGCCCTGCCTTCGACTATGTCGACTATCGCCGGTGGATCGATACAACTCTCTTCGAGGTCCCTCCCGATACTGATCCCTCGAAAGTACCACCGACTCGAAAGAAGCGAAAAATTCCTCGCAGTGGTCGCCCAGCGTTCAAGAAGATGGTCATGGGTATATTATGGATCCTAGCTTTTGTGCAGCTGGCCCCCTATTATCCGTTCTCCTTGTATCTCGGCGACGAGTTCAAGGCCTACTCGCTTCCACGTCGCATCTGGCAGCTGTATATGCTTGGGCTTGTGACACGTTTGAAATATTATGGCTGCTGGGCCTTAACTGAAGGTGCTTGCATTTTGTCAGGCCTTGGATATAATGGATTTGATCCAAAAACAGGCAAAGTCTTCTGGGACCGCCTCGAGAATGTCAACCCCTGGGGCTTGGAGACGGCGCAAAACACCAGAGGGTATCTTGAGAACTGGAACAAGAACACAAATCACTGGCTGCGAAATTACGTATATTTGCGAGTCACGCCCAAAGGTAAAAAACCGGGATTCAGAGCCAGTTTGGCAACCTTTAGCACCAGCGCGTTTTGGCACGGCTTCTACCCTGGTTATTATCTGGCGTTTGTCTTGGCTTCATTTGTCCAGACTGTAGCAAAGAGTACGTGGATTACCCTTTCTGCTTTTCAATCGTTTCTTAACGCTTTGCAGATTTCCGACGTTATGTTCGTCCGTTCTTCTTGAGTCCAGATGGGTCTAAACCCACTGCAGCCAAGCCTTATTATGACGTTGCATCCTGGGTTATTACCCAGCTGATCATGTCATTTACTGTCGCCCCTTTCGTCCTTCTATCCTTCAGTGGCACAATCGCAGTCTGGGGCCATGTATATTTCTACGGCATTGTGGGCGTTGCTTCGGCAATGGTGTTCTTTTCTAGCCCTGCCAAAGGCTATCTTATCGCACAGCAGAAGAAACGCAGTCGGCCAGGAATTGCACGAAAGGTGAGCGTCGAGGCTCCTGTATTGGGTCTTCCGAGCGATCTAGAGCAGGAAGTCGAAGATGCGATTAAAGAGATTTCAGCAGAAATTGAAGAGATGCGCAAGAATGGTGCCATAACATCGATGCCTACTCCTCAAGAGCTTCGTGCTTTGGTCGAGGAGAAACTTAAGAGGAAGTGATTATGCCCGCGAATGACTGCTGTCACTCAGTTGTGATGGTAATTTTTGAAACGGCCTCTGAAACTCATTATATAGCCATGTTTGCTTTCCGGTCCACTTTAGCTTCGTCCTGAGCAAGTTAATGCTTTATATGATATCCATATATATTTTTCGGCGTGACGGTCTCATCGACGGTTCAGTGTTCATTGTGGAAGTGTCAATGCTCAATTGAGGATGATGTTGTGATGATCTTCGAGAGTGAGAGTGTATATTACGTTAGCCGACTATTGTTAGCACTACAATCGAAATCTTGGGTATACTCCAGTCGAATCTTCAGTACAAAGATCAAACTTAGACAAGAAATAGAAGCTTCCCAGCTATGACAAAGTGTTCAGACAAGCTTATCGATAGATCTGTATTCATCACGTGGAGATAAGATTAGATATAGCTTCTTATCAAGGGCCCAGAAAAAGGCAGCTCAACATTCTTATTCTCTTTGACATATGTTTCAATCAGATTGCAGCTTTCATCAGTTATCACTTCAATACAAATATTTGCGCATGCGAAGATTTCTGTTCCCTTCGGAACCATGGGTTTTGCCCTTTGGTCGTAATAGCAGAGGACTCAGAATTACGAGCCATAACGGCTTCGGGCTCTCTCCGCGTTACTATCGTATCGTTCAACCAGTACCTCAACAGGAGTTCCGAAGATGTCGTTTCTTGTGTCAAGGAAGGAGTCAAAGAGGCTCCACTATAATTGACGACCTGTCACTCTCATCGCCGTCAGTCGCATTGGGTACCGATTCTACGATATACGCGCTTTCTACGGCACCTGGTAGAGCTGCTATAGCAATTATTAGGATTTCTGGACCAGCTTGTCTGCAGGTATGTCCTGTCTTCTGCATGAAACATTGCGGGAAAAGTAGGACATTGATTGATTTCTCTTGATTAGATATATCGGGCACTATGTCCTCGAGCTCGAGATCCCAAACAGCGCATGGCAACGGTACGAGCGTTATACGACCCGACGCAAGCTCCGTCACCGAATACACTCCTTGACCCTAGTGCTTTGGTGCTTTACTTTCCCAGTCCTCGAACTGTGACTGGGGAAGATGTCCTCGAGCTCCATGTGCACGGCGGGCCTGCGACGGTTAAAGCTGTGCTGAATGCGATTGAGAAGTGCAATGATGTTATAAAATCTGAGCATGATAATATTTCCCAGTCTTCGTCTTTCATACGATATGCAGAACCAGGGGAATTTACACGACGGGCTTTCATGAATGATGTTCTGGATCTACCACAAATCGAGGCATTAGGTGAGACACTCAACGCAGAAACCGAGCAGCAAAGACGTCTGGCTGTCCGTGGGGCAAACACCACTCTTTCTGCACGCTACGAAGATTGGCGCCAACAACTCTTGTATGCAAGAGGGGAGTTGGAGGCGCTGATTGACTTCTCGGAGGATCAGCATTTTGATGAGTCGCCTCAGGAACTGATAGGCTCGGTTTCTGCGCAGGTAGCTATTCTTCGACAACAAATTAGATTTCATATTCAGAATGCGTCCAAGGGAGAGTTACTTCGGAACGGAATCAAGATCGCATTGTTGGGTGCGCCGAATGCAGGGAAGAGTTCTTTATTGAATCGAGTCGTTGGTAAAGAGGCGGCTATCGTCAGTACAGAGGAAGGGACCACGCGAGACATTGTAGATGTGGGCATTGATCTTGGAGGATGGTACTGCAAGATCGGAGATATGGCAGGACTACGGTCGTCGAAGAATGAGAGAGAAAAAATCGGAGCTGTTGAATTGGAGGGTATTCGTCGAGCAAAGCAGCGTGCGTTGGAATCTGATGTCGTCGTGGTGGTACTGAGCGTTCAAGAGGGCGAAGGTGGGTCGCCATCACAGCTTACAGTTGACCCTGAGGTCGTTGAGGGTGTGCATGCTTGTCAAGAGCACGGGAAGAGTATAGTGGTTGCCATTAATAAAACCGACAGGTTGCCAGGCTCGGTCAATACGCGGGATGAAGCGGTGGCCAGTCTATCCAAACAGGTCCAAGCTCTATTCAAGGGGCTTACGGATGATCGAGTGTTTTCAATTTCTTGCCGGGAGGCTGAACGGGGTACCGAACTGGGGTCACTTACTACTGACCCTGGTAACATACAATCGTTTTTACAGGGGCTTATATCAGTGTTTGAGGAAATCGCAAGACCAGAAGGTATACATGAAAACGACATGCATGATATTTCATACTGGGAAGACTCTTTGGGAGTCACACATCGACAACAATCTAATCTAAAACAATGTCTGGAACATCTGGAGAGATTCCTCTATGAGACAAAAACGAGTGACTTGAAACAACAACAACAACAACAACAACAACAAGGAAAACCAATCTCTGATAATACAACTCAATCCGTCTATAGCCATAACACCAGCGCTGATGCCAATTCCCAAACCAAATTCTACACCAATATCCAATCCCACGCTCATGCCGACGCTGACGGTTATGCTCACGAGATGCGAATCCAAGCACAAACGCCATTTGATGCCATCTATACCTCAAACAAGGACGAAAATCACAATGGATATGAAAGCAGAAAAGCCGAAAATAATGATACAGACATGGTCAACGCAGAATCTGATGTGGACATCGTCACAGCCGCGGAGAATTTGCGATTTGCAGCTGAAAGTCTCGCTCAGATCACAGGACGAGGCGGAGCAGATGTTGAGGATGTTTTGGGTGTGGTTTTTGAGAAGTGCGTCTTTTTTCCCTGTGGTCGAACCACATGCTGACCACCCGTACTGAAACAGATTCTGCGTTGGCAAGTAATTTCGAAGAGAACAAAATCAAATAGTCAGGCACTGAAAAACACACGTTTCCTCGTTACGTTGTCATGAATCATATTTTTCATGATGCATGGTCAAATCTGACTATTGGTCTTGTCTCTGGGCCAGAAGTTCGTCTTGTCCCTGGTATTCGGGTCCATTGTATCCGCCTTGGTCTTGGATTGTGAACCGATAGCTGGATGGTGGTGGAGTTGGCGGGTTGCTGCTGCTAGGAACGTTGTAACCTCCTCGACCCATTGTGATGACTGAAACTTTCAGTAGATAGAGATGTTAATCGAGCTTGGTGGTTTGAGATTGATTCTGGAAGTTATTGGTCTGGTCGAATATATGTCGTAGTCAGGCGAAGAAGACACTATATAGTAAAGCCGCAGAGAAGTTGAAAGAAGGTCTGATTAGAAATATACTGCTTGAAGAATCTCTTCGATTGTGTTCTGCTGTGATGTGAAGGAATAAAACTTCAGGATGGAGGACAAAGCACCCAGACATATATTTATAATGAATCCTACACAAGCATATCTCCCAAAACGTCAGGTTCCCTAATACTACCTAGATCCAGACTAATAATAATCAAGCCACACAAAGACACACGGACTCAGCCAACCAGCCGTTGAAGATCGGGTTTTCGTGCTATGACTCAAGAAATAACATCCCAAGAAACCCTGACTGCATAGCCCTGTAACCAAACCCCATCCCATCCCATCCATTCATGGTCTTTTCTGCACCTTCCCTTTACAATGTTAGTCATTTTAGTTCTACATGCATATAGAAAAGGAACGAAAGAGAAAAAAAGCCCCCGAGACAAGTCTGTGTTAAGCTAGGATATGATTGTGTGCCTGGCTGGTTGCCCGGTTTGTTTCTTGTCTAGAACTCGAGAATAGATTACATATTGGTAAGTGATACTTACGTATTGCTACCCACTTTTCGTCTCCAGCCCAGCGCGGGCCTGAAGAAATGCGGAACCGGCCGCGGGATCAGAAGTGACAGCAAAAACCGTCTCCCTGCATGAGGATTTGTCTAAGTGCTTATTATTTTTTGTTTTTGTTTTTTTTCTTGGTGTTGGCTGTGTTGGTGGAGATTCGATATACATAGTAAGCTGAACGCCAAAAAGGGTAACTAGATAGTGGGTCTGTGGGTATCGTATTTGTAATACAGAGTATTGCGTATTAGCTACAATATGTATGGACTCGAATCGAGAGTCGCCGAAGAACGTTCGTAGCCAGATTGAACATCTTGAGAGAGCATGTTACACGACTTTTGAATCAAATTGCAGATTTCATGTATAGTCGACTCACTTCGCATCGAGAGTGAGTCATTATTAACAAGGGACGCCTGAAGACGAAGACGAGTATCGTCATATAGGTCGACAGATTGTTACATCTTGACTGCCCAAATAGTTCATATTGGGATACAACAGTGATAGCATACATAACACGAACGGGCAACCCGGGAATGCATGTAAAGAGGCTCAACTTATTTAGTAACTATAGCTTAAGCCACGATAGTATACTTCCAAACCAACCAACGAACGGATTCAAATAAAGTACTTACGTACTGCGGAGTATAAAAGTCAAAAATGCGCGTTTTCCCAACAGGGCCAACACGAAGGATGAAAAAACAATCCCTGATCGACACGAGCCGTTGTGAACTAGTCATGGGTCATTGGGTCAGGTTAGGGAGCCAATCAAAAAGTTAAATGGCTACATACCTGAGCGTGTTCTAGGTTTTGTGATGACTACAACGGTTGTTGTAGTGTAGCCAACAGGACTAGGTCGGATCCAGAAGTTGATCCGGCTGTAGTGACTGGTCCCGCGGAGCTGGAACCGTTGGCGATACCCTTGTCGCTTCGTATAGCTAATTAGTAACTAGTTTGCTTAGCGACAATTGGAACAATCTACGTATTAGACTGAAGAGAATGAACGGGGAAATCGGGGAAGACGGGATGTGGATTTTGAAGTCACGTTACATCATCATCATGGAAAAGTAGTATTGTTGTAGTCAAGGATACGCATTTGATGGGATATGTATCTGACCAATTTACATCTCTGAATCAATCTTTCGGATCGTGTATCCGTATCCGTACCCGTACCCGCATCGGTATCCCGATTATGGACCCTTGTAAGATATCTGCAGGTAGCCAATGAGAAGTGGAAGAATGACTTTAATCCCGGACAGAAACTCAATAAAATACCAAAGTTGAGAAAAGAGTACGTACGTTGTTCTACTCCGTAGTATCTATGATGAATATAAATGATTGTTGCACATGAATCAAGTGTCCTCGCCGAAATCACCGTTGAAACCGTAGCGCGGTTAGCCTTGATCGTTACTGAATACAGTTCGAATCACTGCATACAAGAGCAAGGAATGTTTGAAATTGTACGACCGTTAAGTTTCAGTTCTTACGGCACAGCCTCGTCGCCAATAATTGGATGGTCTATAATCGATTTATTCTTGGCTAGTCTAAACAAGACAGAGCCTGCGGAGTACTCTGCGAACATCCAGGTCTATTTCGGGGCGGAATTTCACATATTTCGTACTACGCATGTATGCAGTATGATTGAAGATTCCGTAATAGGAAGTGTTCTAGAAGGGTACTACTAGTAGAGTCACTGAGTCACTGAGTAATACGTAGTAGTTAGTATCAGACTATCAGTTCGTCGTATCTTTCCGCGACATACCTGAATAGTGATAGACATAGCCACAAGATACGAGATGAGAAGCCACACATATCATATCACAACTGAGGAATATAGGAGTTATTAGTCACTCACGATATTAACTACATCATATAGCTCGTGATCTCCTATGAGTCATTTTTCGTCTTGTCCAGGCAGTAAGTATTTAGACCAATCAATATGACAATTTTTTTACTCGCGGGTAAACCTGTTGTGCCTAGTCAGACGGGAGTGAATATGTGCCTACAAGTATGTATGGGCAGATTAATATTTCCTTTTCCAAATCAATATCTCATAAAAATAATGACATGAAACGTCAAATATGACCTCCCACCAGCAAAACGAGCAACGTTTTCGTATCGAAATTCGCCACCCACATAGTCGGGAATTATGTAATATTCAGCCCTACGTATCTTAATTACGGGACATGATAAATACCAAAAAATTACAGCGTTACATTTCCGTACTTCATGCATGTGCTATATTCTTAGCAAATCAAAGTATTGGGGGCCGAACATGTGTACTAGTCACATAGTCAGTTAGTTATTCTATTTCGAGTAGTACGTGGTGATTGAAGTTGTACTTATATCTCTCAAGTATTTTCGAAAATAGCACCACGGGCCAATGATATTGTTGATAGCATATGAGCAATATAAATCCCTGCACGGCCACGAGTGTGACTACCCAGATATAGGCACCAGGGCGACGTATACATACTACCTAGTATATGCCACAGTATTTTAGAATCTACCAATAGACGGTGGTTCTTTGCCCGTGGGGTCCAAAGTTGCTTGTAAGAAAGGCTCCAATGGAACGGTAATACTGTGGAGAAATTGGATGCAAGTAGATTAGATCATAATCTCAGCTGACGGTTTTTGATATGCACGAGTCAGGGCGGATGCCATGTGGTTGGTAGTGTGTTATACAATTGAACGAATCTGTGGACACGGGTCATCGACAACATTGGGATTCTATAAGTTAACTAACATGTAGGTATATAGGCAATGAAACTTTGAATTTGGCAGCATGGCACAAATAATCTACCATATACGTTACATAGACTATTCGTACCATATTGTCAAAATGTTCTTTCAGTCAGATTACGTACGTATCGAAGAAATGCATCGTTTCTACATGTATTCATCTTTGAGAGTAAGTTTACATTCAGCTGTCCACAGGTAGCGTAATACTTGACCCGATTCTCGGGATTCATTAATGTCTCATTCTATAGACTTAAATTCCATCCAGTCACAACCCAGAACCAGTGTTCTCCCAAGAAGAATGCACTGATAGTTCCTCATTACAGCTGCTATTGTCGATAGTCAGACCGTTGGTGACAAACTAGAAGTATTATAATACTTCATGTAAGAATACATGTAGTACGTTACATACATACATACTTCAGCAAGTACATACAGTGGAACAGGCTGGGACGGACCGAGAAACTCGGAATATAAATAACCTCCAATCAGATGAGGCTCTCCGTATCCACGTAGATATCTGTCGATTATTCATAGTCAACCTCACGACGCATCAAATGCAGAGATAGTGGTACATATAAGCTGATATTTCTCAAAGCTCACTCATCATAATTGATTAGCGTGAATCGAATCAGGAAATGGACGCGTATACCATATTCAGACGAAACTGGATTCAGGGCCTTACAGATAAGTTTCATTTTGAACCATTGAACCGTGCTACAGCTGTAATATTACTAAATGGTACGTACGTGCTTCCAAAGAAACATGTTCCTGCATCGCAAATGCCTGCATACATGGATAGTCTCAACTCCCTATCTCCGTACACTGTTCTGAGTAAACTCATTCGCGAACCTTTTCTCTACTTACTTACATACACATTCCTGCATACCTGACGATGTTGACTACCTGCATAGAAACCTTCTAGAGAAATACGATATTCAGTAACTGAGCCAGGATCGTAGTGGTGGGGGGCCAATATAATCTATGGACCACCACGCGAGGGGTCTTTATTTAATGTAAGCGCTTTATCCACGTGGCTGATGAGATTGATTGGAGGGGTGGTTCTGTGCTGTTATTTGTTGATTTCAAGTATTTGTCAAATAACCCTGTTCATCCTGGATGAGTTCGTCCGTAAATAAATGGTATGTACGTACATATGGATGAGGGCGTGCATACATGCATGCATGCATCTCGGCATCCTAGATCCTACATCTGCAACAGAATTTTCTAGAAGCTGAACCTGATACCAGTACAATTATCTCGGTATGTACGTGGGACAAATATCCCTTAGAAATTAGAGATATCTCGCTTATTTACTCTGAATATAGATAATGGTATGTATATGCATGTTTCGAAACACAGTGGAAGAACGGTCTTCTCCGGAGTAGGACAGTGTTTGATCTACGTTTCTCCGATGTATGTCTGCCTGCCGGGCGGGTTTTGAGGCGTATGTATCAGGGCTCCATGCATGTCTGTCTGCGACGAGATGTAGATGATGCGTATGTCTCAGAGATACAGATCTTCTTTCAAGTCTGTTATATTCTTAGTTGGTATGACGTTACGCAGACGCGGTTTCACGGGGATACTCCATTGAGGAAAAATAGACGAATGTGCTCCAGCTGTCGGTGACGTTTGTGCGACCATTCGCTAATCTAATCAACTCGCATAGGTTTCTGGATTTGGGTATTGATTTGCCCAGTTGACTGGATTTGGTTGTGTTCTGGATTAAAGTTGTAGGAGCAAGGAATGTGGAAAGCTACGGTGGGAATTGTGGGATCAAACAGCAGACCTTAAAAAGTTTACCGTGGTCAATTGGACTTCCGGCGTGGATCCAAAGTAAAGGTTTCATTAAACAAAATTCATTCATCATGCAAATTAATATTCAATGTACATTATCCAACGCCTATTTTTTGATTACTTACGCTGTCCATAAGCCTTGGTAGCGTAATCACCCTTGTGGACAATCAAATCCTCAGGGCGGTAGTCGTGTCGACCAGAAAAGTAGCTCTCGAGAATGTTCTTCGTACCCTGAGCATAACGGATCTGAGCATCAATCGAAGTACCAGACATGTGAGGAACCATGGCGTTACCACCACCCCATGGTCCTTCGACATATCGGAGTGGGTGATCCTTGGGAGCTGGCTGAGGGAACCAGACATCACCACCGTATCCACGCAAGTGACCGCTCTTGACGGCCTCGGCGACGTCTTCCTTGACAACAATGGCACCACGAGCGGTGTTGATGAGCCATGAGCCCTTCTTCATCTTGGAGATCAACTCCTTGTTGAACAAACCCTTGGTCTTCTCGTGGAGAGGACAGTTGATGGTGACAACATCACACTGGGAGACCAGCTCCTCAAGAGTGTCGACCCGACGGCAGCCAATCTCCTTTTCAACTTCGGGTTTCAAGGGTTGGTAGTCGTAGTAAAGAAGCTCCTTGCAGTCAAAGGGCTTGAGACGCCGCAGGACACGCTCACCAATACGGCCAACGGCGACAGTGCCAACGACCTTGTTTTCCAAATCGAATTCGTTCTTGGCAACAGCAGCAACGTTCCAGTCTCCGTTGCGGATCTGGTCGTGTGCGGGAACAAAGTTGCGAACGAGAGTAAGAATGGTCATGACAACGTGCTCAGCGACGGAGACGACGTTGGAGCCAGTGACCTCCGCAACGGTAATACCGCCGTTGGTCTTGTTGGCGGCATCGAGATCGACGTGGTCGGATCCAATACCGGCAGTGACAGCAAGCTTGAGGTTCTTGGCCTTGGCAAGACGTTCTGCAGTGAGGTATCCAGGGTGGAAGCTACATCCATCAGTCACTTTGATCGACTTCCGTGGGATTGTCAAACATACGGAGTAGTGATGATGACTTCGGCGTCAACCAACTCTTTCTCAAAGACGGAGTCAGGGCCCTCCTTGTCGGAAGTGGTTACCAGAGTGTGGCCCTGGTCTTCGAGCCACTTGCGAATGCCGAGCTCATTCTCAGTGGTACCGAGCAGACCGGGCTGGTCTTTGGCGTGCTCGCCGCCCTATACAATGGTTAGTCTGGCGTCTATTGTCGATATATAGGAGGAGAGGCTTACATCATAAAGGACCATCAATACTTTACCCTGTCGGGTAGCACTCGCTGTTAGTGTACGCACTCCAGAAAAAACAGGGGACCGTTGCAGAACGGGGGCCCGCCAATGGCGGGCCGGGGCCGCAAAAAGCGAGGCAGCAGGACGCTGTAATTGACGGGAGACAGAGCGAGCAAATACCATGATGAGTAGAGAGTGTGTTAGATGAAGAGGGGAGATTGGTATCCTTGGGGACAGGAGGTTTAAATATCTGCAATCAGTCAGTCAGCCGATAAGAACAGAAACGGATATCGGCAAGAAGCCATAACATAAACATGATGCAATTGGCATACCTGAATCAAAGCGAGGCTGAATGGATATCCAGATGAGGATAGAGTATTAGTCAAGGGAAGAACGGACAGATCATGCCATTATATAATAATTGCCGGTATTAACGGAAGCACCTCTCTCCTCACGCAAACCCCTCTTCTCTCCTCTCCTTCTGCCAGCTCAGACGACATCCTGAGGTTTCACTGCGGAGTGCTTCACATTCCAAGTTGGAAGTGGAAATCATCGTCATATCTTGCCTGTTTGAGAAGTAACAGCTGTGATTGGTTGGTATGTCTGCTATGCCCCGCATGCCCCGTCCTTCTCAGCCAATGAGAATGGCCAGCCCTGCTGAGGGGATGCTCCCCTCACCCTAAGCCTATTACGGAACACACCATGTGAGGGGAAGTTTTGTACCGTGCGGGGATCTCAACTTCCCTCGTTTCCTTTCCTTCTCTCTTTGAGCTAGAGACCTCAATTCTTCCCTATCTTTCAATCATTTACCGTGTCTCTTGATTGACAAGGAGTCCTGCTACAGTACCGGTTAAGGGCGGAAACTAAGGTGACCGCATGTAGCTGATTTACAGCTTCATCTGTTGACGATGGTAGTCAGACCATGGCAAGAAGCGGTGGGTGTCTTGTGCCTTCCCAATATGCAGCCCTCTTGACGGATGGTCCTTTCTTGTTCTCTTTTCTCTGCTCCTACCGAATATTCGATATAGAGAATCGCGATGGGTTTCCCTCGTCGTATCTCGTTCTTTGCCGTGATTCAATCTTCAGTTCAGCACCATTTAGTAATGCTGCTGTATTGAAATTAAAAGGCATAGCAACATGTTTATCAACCGGGGTATGTACCATCCAACTGCCCTCACATACATCTGCTGAAAATTGCCGAGATGCGCGCCATCTCATCGAAGTCAGGGAGTCTCCAGGAAAAGGCCTCGGCGTCTTTGCAAAAGACAACATCCCCCGTGGCACCCGTATCCTAGCGGAATCAAGCCTTCTCAAAGTAGAAAACGATAACCCAGACGCAAAAAAAATTCTGCAAGCCTTTGAGGACCTGACTCCCTCACAGCAAAGCTCATACTTGGAGCTCCATCGCTACACCTTCGACTCGGACAAGCAGATTCTCGAGGCTCAAATGGGACAGACTTGGGATGAGATGGCGGAAATGCACCGAAAAGTGCTTAACATTTACACCGCCAATTCCTTTCCTTCCATTTATTTGCTCGGATCTCGCTTCAATCATTCGTGCGTTCCGAATACCACTCATTCGTATCACCCCTCGCTCGACAAGGAGACTTTTCATACTATCCAAGACATCACCGCAGGCGAAGAGTTATTGATAACCTACATCGACGGCAGCAACTGGGACCGGAGCAGACGCCAGAAATACTTGCAGAAATGGGGGTTTCAGTGCAATTGCCCAGTCTGCGAAGATACCCCTCAAGGCAGAGCGAAGGAGGAGAAACGGTTGGAATTATCCTATCTGACCGACGAATTCCAGGATCTCTTGAGCCTTGAGACAGAGGAATCCCTGGAGGAGGCACTGAAATTAACGCAGAAACTGGCTGCGATACAAAAATCCGAAGGGCTAGTGGGTCATGAATTACGTTATTCGTATGTTGGTAGCTAGTTACTCTTTGCGGCCAATGTGGTCAAGCTGAACGTTTTTTAGTTATTATTACGCTGCTAGAGTTCATACCCGGCTGGGACATGGGAGGATTGCTTTACTATGGGCCGAGAAAGGGTTGGAGGTTCATCGTTATTGCGTGGGAGACGACCATCCAGACTATACCACGACACTGGACGCTTTTCAGAAGTTGCGGGAGACCTTGGACGAGGTATCAGGATTTGGCGACCGCATGTCTAATTACCTCAGGAATCTGCCATCTGTTTCTAACAGCCTAGTTTGATGTCGGAGTCCGTTGTGTGGCAAAATAGTTGGATGGGTTGGATACCAGTGACGCGCTTCTTATTTATAGAGCTGTAGAACTTATCAATTTTAATCAATCTGGTGGATTACCGAATTTGTGATTCTTACTCAGTCAGTAGTATGGCACCTAGGCGCCTGCCCTCATACCATGCCAACACGTTGGAAATAGAATATCTTTATAGTTTCGAATTGATAAAATCTCAGAACCATAATCCGATGACAGTTTGAGCAAAAGACGAATAGACGAGAAGAAAACCAGCGACGGAGGCGGCTTAAAACCCGTACGGTTTCATCTTGCATGAAGAAACCCTAGCCCTAACCTCTTCCTGTCACGACCAGACCCTTCCGCGTCCTTCCTTTAACAGAACCTCCGCGACACACGAAACCCTTATGATTTCAACTCCTGTTCGACATTCAAGCTATTACCTCAGGAAAATAAGTCACTGATATGGATCAGACCTATTCGGCGCGTCAACGCAAGGTACTAGTCTGCACCCAACTGTGTCATCTATCCTATTCTGGGAATATGACGAAATTTAGCTCTCCTTACATCTCGAAATCTGCGACACTCCTCAGACCCAGGGCCCTGGATCAATAGGTACCCTGTCTTACTTTTTTTGAGGATAGGACGAACCGATAAGTCACCGGCGACGAACATCTGATACGCTACTACAGTATGAGAGCATCGAAGCAAGACCCCTTTAGGGACCTATCTCCCATGTGTCTGAAGAAAGTCGAGACACATATTTTCCTTTCGCTATTCGATATTTCCTTTTTCCTCTTTTTGTTTTGTTGCTACATACCTATTGTCCGTGTCATTCGTTTCTACCACAGCCCCGGACGGCTGCGAAAAGGTATTCAGCTGGTCTGAACTGGATGCTTTTCTTTTCTTTCGATTCCTTTTATTTTTTATTTTCATGCGCGGGTTCTCTGGCAGATACTCGAACGTTCTCTGAATGGTATTATTATTATTCTTCTTCGAATAATTGACGGCGAATTGAATCGATCGAAAACCCCTCCAATTCGAATACATACACGTCAGTCATCGATGCAAATTCGTACAGCGGTATAGTCCTCCTTCTAGGACGAATGCCGGTGTGTTCCAACGGAGGCTGTATGATGACAATATCATCTTTCTTGGAGCGACTTACGAACCTGAATAATGGTGCACGACATGATGATCATGCGATGTTGGTTCGCCGAAATGTGTGGTGGTATTCGGACAGCACGCCGACATCGACAATTCTGTTAATTGCATTCAATATGGCGTCGGCGGGACTTTTGATGGCTACTGTGTTTTTTGATATGTGGAAGGCGTCAAGGAAGAATGGTTCATTACGGAGCGAGTATGATTTTTACTACTTTTTTGGAGTGGATATAATATACTAACTGAGAACAGCGGGCGACAGACGTTCTTTGATTTTATTCGACCTAGTGAAGTCCTGACTCTGTCCTTTACGGCGGCGGTACTTGTTCAAGGCGTGGTTCTGGTTATTATCCAGTCAATGCAGCTGTCTCCATCAATTGGTGAAAACTGCGATACATCTGGACAGATACTCTTCCCAGGTAAAGTCTTAGTCCCAATCAATCTAGCTTGTTCTAACGAGATGCAGCATTGTGGATAGTAGGGCTCGTTATACTCGTCTTCGGAGTCGAAACGCTATACCGAGGTTTCCAGAAGAACAGGTTTGCACCACGCAAGAAAATGGCATTGTATATCTGCTGGGCAGTGGTAGCTTTGCTCACGTTGTTTACCTGGATTCCAACCGCAGCCCGACGATCCACATTCAGTAAATGTCGATTTGGCTTACTTACAATTGTGATACCGTGGAGTGATGTTGCACTCGTGATTACAATCGTTTTGATCGTATTGTATACATTGATTGCATCGTTAATAGCAACACAACTGCTTCGTTCACGGGGCATTGATGCAATGGAGAGACTTGCTGCGACGCAGATGGTGTATTATCTAGCAATAGCCACTGCAGTTTTTGTAAGTGCAACGCCTATTTCAACGTTGTAAAAGCAACTAACGAGTGTAGACATTCTTTTTACCTTTCTGGGTGAAAAATACACTCCAAATACCGCGAGGAATTACTCCAATGATGGCAGTGGTATCGATCAACGTGATTGGAATTGTTGTGTCATTCTTCCAACTATTGTTTCGCTCCTATACCGAAAGCATGACTATCGGACACGAACCGTCTAAGAAATTCCGCTGGGACAATGGACTGAAGAGGAAGATTTCATCACCAATTCCAATTCCCCAGGGCGAATATACTGCTTCCGATAGTGGGGTGCAAAAAGAACCGTCCAAACGAAGGAGCTATTTCAGTCGGATGAATATCGACAAATCCTTACCACCGACGCCAACAGTCAGACAAAAGTCCACCAACCCCAAAGCCTCCTACTCAATTTTCCCTACCAAAGCCAGTGGCCGTAGACCCAGATACCCGGCTTCAAGCATTTATGAAGATGACATCTTCCTAATCCCACCTCGTCCTGCATTCGCAGCACATAATCGCAATTCATCCGATGTCAGCCATGCAACGGTGCAAATCGGATTCCGTCTAAGCAATCTTGATCCTCCACCAGCTCCGCGAGATACTTATAGAGAGTCAAGACTTGGTCCAGCAATGGGCACTGCTTCAAGGACAGACTCCCGTTTCCTTTCTCCTCAAACATTTGTTCCAAACGCAAATAACAACCACATATCCGCAACATCTCTCGAAGTCCCCGTTACACTTCGATCGCCAGCTACAGAGCGTCCCGACGTGACATTCCCCCCTCCATCAGCCTCTATTCCTTCGTCTTCATCCCCTCGAGTTTCACGAGCAAGATCAAGCACCCAACCAACCCCAACCCCAACCATCACCAGCGCCGGACCCAGATCGCCAGCAGTCTACAGAAAACTAGACGATCTTCAAAAAATGTTAGAAGTAGACCTCCAAGCTGCACAAAGAGCAGCAGCGGATCATGAAGCCTGGCCACTGAGAAATTCGTTACCAGACATCTTGCCAAAGTCGACATATCATCCTGATGAATAGTTTTGAAATGTTTAGGTACTTTATCAAATGTTCTTTTTGTATTTATTACTACCACCCCTTCACTTCTTCTACCCTCCTTCATTTTTGATTATTTATTATTATTTTTGTGCCTAGGTATAGGTCACTCATTCCTTATGTCCCTGATATGTCCTGTAGCCGTCTGGGTTTTCTTTTCCCTATCCTCACTCGACTTGGTTCTTGATTTCGGGTTTTGTCTCGAATTTTTGTCTGTAGACTATACCTAGGTAGGCACGCATTGAATATATCTGAACTATCAAGTTTTGATTCATTGCTTGTGTACTGATTCCGTGTCTTGATACCTCAATGGGTCGCTTACTCGCATTATACTTCGTAATTCTTAGTTGGCAGCAGATGTAACCCTACCTGGTAATTTAGCCCTAAAAGACTCCAATAATAACTACCGGCATGTTTCCATCCATGTGTTTAGCCTAGCTTGCCGGCTGAGTTATTCTTCAATCCTAAGCATATAACAGAACTTTTATAGGTTTAGGGTCCCCGCGAATCCGCTCTGAGATTAAGCTTGTTTTGTTACTGGCTTCTCCTTTTCTCCGATTCATTTGAAACGATTCTAATTGTTGATCCGGCTAAAGTGTGCTTTCTTCAGGAGAATATAGCTTCCTGGGTATGTGGAATTGTTTCATGGGAACTTAGGCTGAATTGTGTCTCCCTTTCAGGGGAGTAGCTTGATAAAAGTAATTTGATGATGCCCCGGGGTAATGGGCATAGGCAGCCATGCGTCTGTCTGGATGTGTATGACCATGCAGGAAAACTGGGGATAGGTCAGTTGTAAATAGCCGGATGAGGATATTCGGAGTCGATATGGAGTCATCGCAAGGATGTGGTGGTAGATGTCCCTTTTGCCCGGTTGTTTTGCAGATAGTTCTTTGTGAGAAACGAATGAAACATGTAGAGGAATAATATGGACTGTTGGAGTCAGGAGATGGGTATATAAACCCCTGGTATCAACTGCGATTCTCGATCCATCATCAATCATCAACTAGTTCAAAGACCTTAAAGCAATTCGTTCCTCCAGACCAAGAAAATGGTTTCATACTCAAGCCTACTCCTCGCCTTCTCAGCCATTGCTGGCTCCCTCGCTGCTCCAGCAGAGAGCATTGTCAAGGATGACATCGCCAAACGAGGTCCATCCAACTTCGTCATCAACGCAACAAACGCCACCTCCTCCCTCGCTCGTCGATCCGCCATCAATTACAATCAGGATTACACCACCGGCGGAACAGTGAATTACTATCATTCCAGCACCGGGTTTCAAGTTAACTGGAGCACTCAGAACGATTTCGTAGTCGGAATTGGCTGGAGTCCTGGCTCGACCACGTATGTCCCTTCCCCCATTTTTCCCCTTCTGTAAGACGTAAAGAAATTGACAGAATCAGCTCCATCAACTTCGGCGGCCAATTCTCCGTCTCTTCCGGTACAGGCCTCCTCTCCGTCTACGGCTGGTCCACCAACCCTCTCGTAGAATACTACATAATCGAAGACTACGCCAACCCACCCAGTTTCGGTACCCAAAAGGGAACCGTCTACAGCGACGGCAGCAACTACGTAATCTGGGAGAATACGCGGTACAATGAGCCTTCGATTGAAGGCACGTCGACATTCAATCAGTACATCTCTGTGCGTCAGTCGCCGCGTACAGAGGGGACGATTACGGTGCAGAATCATTTCAATGCTTGGGGTAAATTGGGGATGAATTTGGGATCGTTGAATTATCAGGTTGTTGCTGTTGAGGGCTGGGGTGGTAGTGGTTCTGCATCGTATGCTGTTAATAACAATTAGGCCCTACCTGTCCATGTATAGGTATCAGATGGCTTGAAAGTTTGGCTGTTTTTGGATGGATGGTATCTGAGATATCAGACAAATAGTTGCTTTGTGAGAGGAGAGTACTAGGAAGTCCTTCGTTTATATATTGAATCTATATAGTACATTATCGTACCCACCATGTTCAGAGTAGATGATCAAAAAACAATATTCACAACCCTGCCCCCTGGAACGACGATAACCCTCTTCCTCTTACCCCAGTCATTTTTCTCTTTGAGCCACATTTTCCCTTCATCTGTTGCCAGAATTTGATCTATTATCCATGTCTTTTCATCGATCTGCACTTCTGATGATGGCGTTGTGGTAGCGCCAGATATCAATCGGGGGATAGTCACGTTAAAACGTAGTTTACCGTTAATCTGAACGCCGACATTTTGACCGCCGCGAGATCGAAGAGAGTTTGCTTCAGCTTCTGTGAGGAGTGGCGTTGGCCAGGTTGTTGTTGCCATGTTGATAGACCCTACATCCGCGGACTCGAGTATTCTCGAATGCAGAATTTCCCAAGTCTCGGAGGTGAGAGCCGGGGCGATGGGTGCTAACAGCCGTAAAAGTGAGGAGATACATGTATACAGTATCTCTGGGTTGGTAGAGGAAGACCGGCTGGAAGAAAGCGTGTTTGTGAGCTTGGTCAAATCGGATATGACCGTATTCAAGGCATAAGGATTCTTCTCGATGCAATTCGTCACTGAAACAATGGTCTCATGCGTAGCGAGAAGGGCCTCAATATCTGCGTCCGAAAGATTGATGAGATTCGGCAGTTTTGGGAATGCGTGTGGTTGGTTTTGTATATTTTCAATTGTCAATTCTACTCCTCCTGACTTCATCTGCGAAAGCGTTGTAGCAGCATCTGAAACCAATTTCCACATCCGGCCAAACCATCGCTCAATACCAACGATCTTGGCCTCATCCCATTCGAGGACTTCAGCAATGGGAGCAGAAAAGAGGACGTGTGCACGTGTAGTATCTGCTCCGTATTTATCCACGCATATCATAGGATCAATGCCGTTATGTTTACTCTTGGACATCTTCTCATACGAGATATTCGGACGAACCATTGTGCCCTTGATCAGAGGATTCTGTTTATCTGTCAAGTCAAGCTCAGAGGGTAATAAGAATCGGCCTGTAGATGGCTCAGAGTAGGTTCTTCCATGAACCATGCCTTGCGATAACAAAGTCCGGAAGGGCTCTGCTACCGCTGGAGCCGCTGGACTGGGTTGAGTATGTGCCAGTTCCGGGAAAAACTCGGTCTGGGTCAGAAACCTGTATATAAACCTTGCATAAAGAAGGTGAAGAATAGCGTGTTCGACACCTCCGATGTATATATCGACTGGTCGAGCAACAGCAGGAGAGAATGGTTCGTCGGGGTTTTTAGGGTCCAGATAACGCATGTAATACCACGACGAATCCACAAAGGTATCCATTGTATCTGTATCACGTTTTGCCGGTTCGTGACATTGTGGACATTCCGTGTGCAGCCAGTCATCTGCAACTGACTCGAGTGGATTTCCTTTTTGTGCTTTGAAGCAGTCTCCCTCAATCTCGGGGAGCTTGACAGGTAATTGATCAACTGGTACAGGTACTGGACCGCAGCTTGCACAGTGTATCATGGGAATAGGAGTTCCCCAGTAACGTTGTCTGCTGATTAGCCAATCACGAAGTCGCCATGACTCTGCTGTTTCGCCTCGGCCGATTCTTTCCAGGTCAGACACGATCTGTCTTGCGGCTTCTTTGGAGCTGAGGCCTTGGTATTTCCAGCATCGTGATGTCAAATAACCTTCGTTCGTGAAAGCTTTGGCATCATGTGCGGGAACAACGGATGAATCTTCGTAAACCTGGGCTTCGGGTTGAATGACCATCGAAATAAACTCTGGCTGCAGGTTCTCCTTGAAGAAAGCTAGGTCTCTTGTATCATGCCCCGGAACACCCATGACAGCTCCCTCTCCATAGCCACTTAGAACATAGGGAGCCACGAATACCGGTAACTCTTCTGAGATATGTGGACTTTCCTTGTCGATGGTTTGCAACGGATTTGAAGCGTACACGTCTTTCAAGCGATAGCCTACCTTTGAGTCTGAAGGTAAAGATGCAGCCTCTTCAATGAAAGCTTTGAGACCAGCGTCTGACTGGGCAGACTCCTGAACAAGAGGATGATCCAAAGACAGTGCTATGTACTCCACGCCATATAACGTATCTGGTCGTGTCGTGAATACTCCAACATCACGATTTCCACTGTGTTTAGAAGCGACTGCAAATTTAATCTTCGCACCATTCGACTTTCCCAGCCAGTTTCGTTGCATAGATAGAACGCGGTCTGGCCAGCCACCTGAAAGAGAGTCAAGATCTTTGAGTAGCTCTTCTTTGAATGCAGTGATACGGAAGAACCATTGCTTCAATTTGAGCTGTTCAACTTTGGCTCCTGATCGCCATGAGAAGCCATTGGCATCGACCTAAAGATGTCAGAACTTCTTTTCCTTCTCTTTGATGGGAGCGCACACCTGCTCATTAGCCAACACAGTCTTGTCCACAGGATCATAGTTAACCAAAGCCTCAGCCTGATATGCCAATCCTTTCTCATACAACATCAGAAAGATCCTTTGGGTATGCTTATAAAACTCCGGAGAGCACGTCATCAATTCCTACCATATCCTCAGCACGCCTAAACTCATGAAGATTGGTGATCAGATAGAACATACCCTCTCCCAATCAAACCCCGGTCCAAAACTTCGTAACTGCTCCTTCATCCGCTCAATATTCTGCGCCGTCCATTTAGCCGGCTGAACCCCTCTCTCGATTGCCGCATTTTCAGCCGGTAATCCAAATGCATCCCAACCAATTGGATGCAAAACATCGTGTCCACGCATACGATAAAATCGAGATAATACATCGGAGATAGTGTAGACCCGCAAATGACCCATGTGCATTGTACCGGAAGGGTAAGGGAACATGGAGAGAATATATGATTTCGGGCGGTCGTTCTTCGATGATCCCACTCCGGAACATGGTCGTTGACCATTTGCTATTTCTTCCAATTTTATTCGTTCGGTTTCTGCCCATCTTGCTTGCCATTTTTTGTCGATGGCGCGAATGTCTAATCGGGGCGATGGGGAGGATGTTGAGGCTGGTCTTGAGAATCGTATTTGAGAAGGGATTGCGGCGAGTTTTGTTCGTGCGTCGATTCGGTTTAGATTAATAAGAGGACCTCGTAGGCTTTGCCTATAAAGGCAGCTTCTTGCTGAAAGCAACATGGTTGCGGTCTGTCGAGTTCATATAGTTCATGAATCGTCTCGTAGTCGGAAAAATAATCGTGGTATGACGCACGACAATCGTCGCTTCACTTCATATCGTATTTACAGACTATGAGATTCGCGCAGTAGATAGCTGAAGGTTCAATTCCTTCAGAGACTTGGTCCGAACGCCTCTGCGACTTGATATAGCGAAGGCGGAGAGTTTTTTCGGATGCGAGAGCTGTGGAAGCTGCGGAGAAGTCTCATCTCCGGCCCAAAAAGGTTAGCGCCATCTTATGATCAAGTGCATCACTCAGCTTCAAGTGTGGTAAATTCGAGAGGAAACTTTCATGAATTGATTTGGTATACAATGGCTAGGTTCTAACTGGAGTCTTCAAGACCTATAACACCTATCTACAATCTATAAATCTCCCCATCCATGCCAATCCCGCCACGAAAATGATCTTCAACAACTCTTCCGTTAAAGATTGTCTCCTCAACAAGACCTTCCACATGCTTAGGCTCGACTCGTCCGTACCATATTCCCTTACCGGCCAGGGGGCTGGGATCAGATACAGTTTTATTCGATGTCGAAGATGTTGTCATAAGGGCTGGTGGGATATACATGATCACATTACCAGCATATTTGTGTCCGCCGATATGACTGATAGACGCAATATTTGCATGAGCCGGTCCATCGATCTTATTCTTTCCGTCCTCATTGTTTATAGTAAACCCTTTCCGCCGCAATACACGCTCAAATTCAGCTTGCAGGACAGGCCTCATAATACCACATCGCATATCTCGCCCACCATGTCCACATATCAGTATTGTAGGTGACTGCTTGATATCTAGTGCATCGGGGAAATATTGAGAGGCATATTCCGGTGAACGCGTCAGTAGTTGTCGCTGTGACTCTGTGATGTGCGCATGCGCGGAGTGAAGCTTCTGGGGTAGCAAGTATGCGCGCGCAAACGACTCGAGATTTGGTTCAGTGTGGGCATCGGAGACTGCTGAAATCGGTATTTTAGGTACGTATTTGAAAGCCGGGAAGAGAAAAGCCGACGCATACGGAGATGAAGCCTGCGACGTAGGCTTGAAAGAGGAATTCGTAACCACCAAATTATTATATGGCTACATAGAAGATCGGGCATGTAAGCAACAATCCCTATTATCAAAAGAGAGGAGCACCCACGTCAGCATATTTCCCGCCCCGAAGAAACATATCTTTCAGTCCACGCACAAGACTACCCCAGCTTGCGCCGGCGCCATCATCCTCAATCCGACTACTCCAATCCGTCTGTCCAGTTGCGATCAGTATCTGCTGCGTATAAGGCGCCATGGTCGCATTGAGTGGTCGTGAATGATCAATCGGTAGGTCCTCGGGCATCGTCGGAGTTGGCGCACATGTACATGTTGGATCGGGGCATGTCGCTATCGTTGGGAAGGGAGGATTTTTTGATGATGATATTGACCGAAGCGATGGTGTGTGAGTATGCGTTTGGAGAAAGTCGCCGGGTATGCGTTTCTTGAAGGGAGGAGATTGTCGTGACAATGATTGCAATAATCGTGACATGGCGGGGAGGTTGCGCCAAATGACGCGGAGCGAAGGGAATCTATTGGGGTATCATGGAGCTAGGTCGTACCAAAACCACAGGACGAAATATAAAATGGCAAAAAACAAAATGAAAAAAAAAGGCAAATGATTGTTGGAAAGATTGGAAAGCAGCTTGATTACGGAGATATGTCGAGGCTCGGCTTCGGAGATAAGATAAGCTCTCGTATTTTTTGATAGGCCATTTCCGCGTTTATGGTATCGTGACAGAGAGATATCAGACATATTGCATATATAAATATGGATTTATGTGGCGTGTTTAGTGTTGAAAAATAGCGCTTGAATATATGTAGAAGTAATCAATAGATGCATACTTCCCAAGGTTGTACTCACCTTGTGTACCATTCATGGTATGTACCTACGTCTACCTAGGGATGTACCTGTCTGATAGGATGACTTGGAAAGATTATTGTATTGTACATATCTGCCAACCAGCGCTATGCTCTATATCGAAACAAATCATAATACATGAAATAAACCAAAATCCACATTATACAGTAGAAGCCATCTCTCTCACAACATCATCCTCGATTACCAGCCGCCCCTTGCGAAGATACATCATAATCCTCACCGCACCCGACGGCGTAATCCCTTCAATCCGTCTTAGCATACCAATATTCTCAGGTCGAACACGTTCCAACGCCTGTCGTTCCTCCGTACTCAATCCATGAACAGCCGAATAATCCATATTCGACGGAAGAAGCATGCGCTCCTCTCGTCTGAATTTCTCGGCCATGAGGGATTGTCGTTTGACGTAGGGGGCGTATTGTGCTTCGATAGTTACGCGTTTCTTGATTTCGGAGTCAAATGATGCTGCTGTATAGGTTGTTCCACTTGGTGAGGTAATATGTGGGATAAGTGAGTCGATGTTGATACCCTCGACGCAAAGCATGTCGAGACCACTGCGGTAAGAAGTGTCTACTCGAGTCTGGAAGCCCATGCGCGACCATTGGTTTGAGGTGTATCTCGTGTTTTCCAATAGTCGTGAAAGTTCCTCTATTTGCGATTTGGTGTCATTGAAATGATTCCATCGCTCGTCAGAGACTACAGATGCTTCTCGACCCATGGCTGTGAGACGGAGATCGGCGTTATCAGAGCGACTTGAAATTCGGAATTCGCTGCGAGATGTAAACATACGATATGGTTCCGAGACCCCCCTTGTAATCAGATCATCGACCATAATGCCGATATATCCATCTGCCCGGGTTAGCACCATAGGCGACTTGCCCTGCGCAGCCAGACCGGCATTCGTGCCGGCTAGAATACCCTGACCAGCTGCCTCTTCGTAACCTGTCGTACCGTTGATCTGGCCAGCCAGATACAATCCACCGATGAGTTTTGTTTCTAGTGTCGGTTTCAAGTTACGCGGATCAATATAGTCGTATTCCACTCCATAAGCAGGCTGGAGCATGTGCACGTTTTTCAGACCGCGAATTGTCCGCAACATGGCTTCCTGCGCTTCCACAGGTACTGTCATAGATATTCCATTAGGGTAGATGACTTCATTCGGCGCGAAACCCTCTGGCTCAAGCCATATCTGGTGTTGCGTCTTATTTTTGAAACGGATAATCTTAGCTTCAAGTGACGGACAATACCGGGGTCCTTTGACCGTCTCCCGGATATGTATCGATTTATCCAGATTGTCCCTTATAACTTGATGAGTCGCTTCGTTGGTATGTGTCATCCAGCACGTCAATTGCCCTTCATCGCCCACTTGCACGGTTTTATTCATAAACGAAAAAGGATTAGGAGGCGAATCTCCACGTTGAACCTCAAGTGACGAAAAATCTATCGACTTCTTATCCAATCGTGGCGGTGTCCCCGTCTTTAATCGACCCAGCTGGAAACCAGCTTGTCGTAAAGACTTGCTGAGACCATGTGTCGCCGCTTCACCCATTCGTCCTGACGGATATGCCTCCATACCAATATGAATCTCCCCTCCTAGGAAAGTGCCAGTAGTAATCACTACTCGATTCGTCGGGATCACCTGGCCCGAATCCAATCGAATCCCCACAATCCTTCCAGCCGAATGCGAATTCTGCTCATTATCATCCCTTGAAACGACAATATCCTCCACTTTCGCCTCAATAATACTCAAATTCTTCGTCGAAACCAACTCCTCCCGCATATAACGCTGATATAAATCCCGATCAATCTGCGCCCGAGGACCCCAAACTGCGGGCCCCTTTGATCGATTCAAAATCCTAAACATAACACCGGCTTTATCGATTATGCGCCCCGCAACACCATCCAGGGCGTCGATTTCGCGCATCATGGTCCCCTTGCCAATACCGCCGAAACTGGGGTTGCAGGAACAGACGCCGATGTTGGATAGTGATGGAGTTACGAGGGCTGTACGGGCTCCGGAGCGGGCGGCGGCAGCGCATGCTTCTGCGCCGGCGTGGCCGCCACCGACGACGACGACATCGTATGGTCTATCAATGTTAGTGATCTGATAGAAACTTTGGACGGGGTTGATGGCTTACCGAGCATCAGAAGAGGTTGCTAATAGTCGTTTTTGACATGCAAGCCTAAAATTATTATTGGCATGATGGCTGATACGAGACAGCACTGTAGAGCGTATCCGCAATGCCATTGTCGACATTTGAGCTGTATGGACATCAACACTGATCGGTTTAACTTTTCTATTTCTGAAAAGTTCCCTATAGATAGGAGATAAGCTCACGTGACTATGCTAGTCACATGTCTTTCTCCGATATAAACCAATCAGAAGGCCGGAACTTCGGAGTTGCAGTCAAGGAACAGTAAACGAAGCATTTTGAACACCTTCACTTTGCAGACTGCTACGCTGTAATACACTACACAGCCATTCTTAACTCTGTATGACTTGGTATCCCCTTTGAATCTTCAACCATTCGTCGATCGATATTCCCGATATGCATGCTACTAGGCTTCGACATCTAGTTCGTACTCGTCTTTGTCCATCGATTGTACCCGCGTAGTCAACAGGAGACCAAAACGCTCTTCGCATGTGTCAACCTATTCCGCTTTTCCAGCAACATTGTACCGGTTCCAAGTACAGCTGGGTTTAAGACTATATGACAAGAAGTTGGAACAGGATGACTGGGAATGGAAAGATGGAGTGCAAGTCGCAGATGATGGATTAGTCCATCCAAACATAACCGCAGATGGTACGTATTTTTTTTTGACTACATCTTGCTATATGATCACTAATGGTGACCATGGTTTCAAATGGAGCACTCTTTAGCCCAATACCCATTTCGTACAAGAAATAACTCAGACGATCTTTTGATTATTATCTAGACGCTGTAGATGATGGTCAGGCAGCCTCTAACCCTCATTACCTGCGCATTACTAAAGGTGGTATCTCAGTACGTATTAAGGCGTAAAGGTTCTGTAAGCTGACTTCATAAGGAACTGCAATACCAAACTCTTTAACCCTTTACCGGGAGAGAACTTCTAGATTCACTCTTCAACCATCGTATTCAATGCTATTGGATGGTATGCTAGATGATCTCAACCACTAGATTCATTTACTAACCTTGCGCAGAAGTAAATGATGCTCTTTCTGAATTCTATACCAAGTACGGCAGTGCAATCCCTCCAAAGGAGTGGTTAGAAAGGCATCCTCGACGATACGGAGGAGTTGGTTGGACTGCTAGCAAAGGTTCTTGACTAGCTTTCTGAAGCAAGCGAACGTTTGAAATGATATTTTCGAGACTGATAGCATCAATACTTGATCTTTGAATGATTACACAACCATATACGAAAGCTGTCTAAAGATATGCAGAGAAACGGGTTCGCGCGTTAGGGTTAGGGCGACACTGGAGGCGTACTGCGGGAATGGGTCACATGACGGCAGGGCTCGTAGGCTTTTTTCCCTGAAAGGAAAGTCCATTCAGGCACTAACAACATGATCTCCAAGAGGCTTAGAGAACCTTCTTAGTAATGTGGACATCTCTAACTGGATCAGATGAATAAAACATGAAGCAATCCACCATTCCCAGCAAGACCATCAGCAATCTGACTCAGCATCTGCAACCAATGATCAATCTGTCCCAATCGAGTTAGCTCAGTCTTAACTACGCAAGCTCAGCACGTCATTTTTTGATTCTTAGTTTTCAGCCAGTCATTAGCGTCGTTGGCGGTTCGTGCTAAGGTTATATCGGGACATAAAAAGGCGCATTCTTCTGTGTTCGCAAGATATTGCTGTCACTCGACAAACTTCCCACTTTTAAAAGGAAGGGATATCTTGAGCAATTCAAGATGAAGGCTTATTATTATGATAATGCGCCGGTATGTTACACTGGCGCCGTCTGCATCATATCGCATCAAACACCCTGCAACCCCTCAACACCATCAAACATCCAGAGGAGTCAATCAAGTAACAAAAAGACAAACAGGGTGACCAACGCGAAGACCACGACTCCGGCCGCCCCGTGACAGAATCCCACCTCCAATCCCTCGGCGTAATCTACCACCACTTCCCCTCCCTCACCTCTGTGAACGCCCTCGCCTCTGAACGCGGCTACAAAAACCGGGACGAAATAACCGTCAGCCCCGAGAAAATGGGAGATGTATATGAAGAAAAAGTGAAATCTTTTTTCAGTGAACATTTACATGAAGATGAAGAGATTCGATATATTCTTGATGGAGATGGGTTTTTTGATGTTAGGAGTCGGGATGATGATTGGATTAGGATTCGACTGGAAAAGAATGATTTGTTGATTTTGCCGGCGGGGATTTATCATCGGTTTACTACCGATGGGAAGAATGTAAGTTCCCCCCTCCTTACTCGTATTAGGGTTATGGTTATGAGGTGGATGGGCTAATGGGTGGGTATAGTATATCAAAGCTATGCGTCTGTTCCAGGATGAGCCGAAATGGACTCCGTTAAATCGCGGTCCAGAGGTTGATGTTAATCCTCATCGGCGGGAGTATCTTAAGAAGACTACTGCTGTTGCATAAGTTGCAGTTTAAACTGTCGAATGAAGCGTTGATATCTATCACTTGGACAATATCATCATTAATTCCTAGTCCACCTATTCAGGAGTGCCAATTCGTCATGTTAACTGTCAAAGTAGACACAACGCAACGAGGTAAAAGTGAACATCGTACATGCAACTACAATCCTACCATGCCCCATACCAAGGTCTCAATCCATCCCCAAGAATCGGCGCAGGAACTCGCATCGGAACTGGGACAGTAGATCCAAATGTCTGAGTAATATCTTCATCTTTTGAAGACTTCTTCTCTTCATCCGAGCTAGAAGATGAGACTGACGACTCCGTTATTGGTACTAGTACACCGCATTCCCAATTGCGGCAGTTTAGTTTTGGTTCTCCTCTGCTGCGGTCTTGGACGATCCTGCCCCTATTGATCTTTAGTTGGAATTCCAGCGATTAAAGAGGATTATGACTTACCAGGCGCTTTCGGACAGGTTTGCACTCCCTACATACACCCAACCTGCACAGTTCGATCCTTCAGGTAAATTGATCGGTTTCTCAGGACGAACGAACATCATCTACATCAATCAGCCTTCTATCCCCCCCCGTTAATGCAGTAAGAGACATACCTTATTATGCATCAACAACCCCTCTCTCCGACTAACACAATCATACAAAACATTTCTAGGAAACTTCGGTCCCACGAACCAATTCTCCTTGAAACAAATAGTGCCTGCACATCGTCTGGATCCCCTTGATTGTACCACCGTCTGTTCTGAGGGATAGTAAACTCGGAACCGAGACTTCCATTCTGAGCCTGTGGTTCGTTGGATATCGGTTGCTTCGGTGTTCTGTTTGGCTTTGGTGGGGAAGGATTTGGAGGTTCGGAGGGTGTATTCGATTGAACCGTCGTCGCCTAGGCACTATGGTTTAATGACGTGTTGGGATGGAATGGGGATTACTTACCCTGCGCTGAGAGATAGATTGATCGCATGAATTCGTCTGTGAGGGAGCCAATGGATGATGTCTGTCATAACTTAGTACTGTCAATGCTCATGGAAATTCAATGCATACCACGAAATCAATGCTGATCGGCTCATGAGTTCTCAGTCCCAAAGAGCTTACAGCCTGACCAAGTCCACAGTGACCTGTACGTCTCCTACATTCGCCAATATGAGAACCTCCACTAGCACCTGTTAGCGGTTTATCGCTCAATAAGAAGGGGACACATACATAGTATGCACAAAACGATAGCGACTAGTCTCTTTAAAATCAAAACTGGACAATTTCGCTATGATATTGTTATGCACCGTGCTAGCCTGAAGGAAAAAAGCGAGCTCTTCATAGAATGCTTTTTTAGGGGTATCGGGAACGTCTTGTGCAGACCTTTTAGGTAGGTCAATCAAAAAGACAGTCTGCACATGGTTAGATTAGCAATGAGATTGATTCTAAACGGGAAGTTCGTACATTTTCCATGACTCCGCCTTGCTCGCCCCAATCGTACGGCACCAAGTTCGCACTTGGGACGACGATCCTCAAATAATCCGGATGAAACAAGAGCATGAGCTTCGAATGCATACATTTGATCTGTCCTTCCATGGGTGGAAAACATAGACGGATGTTAGGCATATCGGCAGTTTCCTGCTGGTATTGTAGTCTCTAGATGATATTAACTCAATTTCATATATTCCAGAGTTTGGGGGTGAGACTCACGGTGGATTCCTCCTTGGCCTGCATCACCATCAAAAATCTCGTTTTGCCTGGAGTACGGAATTTACTGAACAACCACTCCGTATCCCACTGAAAAGCGCTCAGAACGGCAAGTTCCAGATCAGCTGTTTGCAAGACTTCCTCGATCTTGATATCATTATTGTTTCTCGGGCAGCCAAATACCCAGGTCTTTTTGACAACTCCTTTAGGAAACTGTGGCGACGGAGTTGAGGATGGTTTCACCAAAGATGCTGACTCTGGAGTGGAAGCTCTTGTTCCCCCAGATTTCTTCAAGCTTGCCGATGTCGGCAGACCTCTCGGTCCATCAAAATCACCATTTTGGTACGGTAGGAAATCACGTCTAGCGACCTTTGTGTCACGCTTGAGTGGTGGAGGAGAGATGCTACTCTCTGCTTGTCGCTTGGCTACACGCGCAAGTCTTTCTTCCTCTAACTTTTTGCGGTCCAGTCCTGGTATACCAAAACCAGAGGCTGGTGGAGGCGTTGCTTCAATTCCAAGGTTTTTTGCAGATGGTGTATCAACAGGTCTGTCGTCCTTCAACCTGGCGCTGTCATTAGCTCTCTGATTTGAAGCTTCATTCCCATTCAACCGGCCGGAAGGAGGAGAATGCTGCATCTCCTGCATAGACAAGGCAATAGCCAGCTTAAGATCTTCATCCTCTTCCTCATTTTCAAGATCGATAACATTCCTTTGCGGGGTAAGAGTCTTTGATTCATCATCAGAGTCGCCTGTCAGATCGACAAAATCTGTTCGAGGTGTCGTTTCATCTCGTTTCGATTCTGCAAGAGCGGCTTTGATGGCTGCATCATCGCGATCTTCGTAAGCCATAGCTGTAAATAATCTTGCTGGCCTGATGAAATTTTGAAGATGGTAGTGTTGCGACGAGAAAGTTGATATTCTTGTATGAAGGGTCTTTGTTGAAAGAATAAGTTAGCGGCTGCCAGTCAGAAAGCTCATGACAGGTGACGACGTCGTTCTCCGGTTAAAGGTTCTGTGTACACTGAATTCTGGGCAAACAGCCTCGTGGAAGTCAAGCAAGAGCAGTTTCCCTAGTCCACGATCAATCCCTCCTAGACATGGTTGAATAAAACAAGGCTAAACTGATGGCAGAGCTGTACAAGATCGACTCCCACATACTTTTCGGAATGATTGATAATGTCAAGTTCTATACCGTTAACCCTTTGAATTGCCTGACAAGACAAAAGAAGGAAAACAGCAAGGTATAAGAAAGAAATGGATAAGTTCGATGTTGAACATCAATAAATGATTGATATTAAGAGCCGCGCTAAGCTGAATCAAGCCTAGTATCTAAACCATCCCTGAAAGCCGGATGAACAACATTTTGATGGAGGATATTAGATGAGATTATGCTTTGAAATTAGCTCTAATCTCTTACATATTCCGATATTTTTCCATTCTTAAGATATAAATGTGTCTCGTGAATAGCAAGGAGTTGTGTAGTCTGAAATCACGTGAGCCCATGCTAAAAGCAGTTTAGCTTCGGTTTTAACGGACAGGAGAAAAGCTTCCGCGGATCCTTTGATGCATCCACTACATCTGTACATACTCTAGAAATATCATTGCCATCAGGTATGTATATATGTCTTGACCATATGATATAGTAGTATGCTGATGGTTTAGTGGCTGTTGATGCTCGGCTGAGTATTTAGCCTACTGCTGCGGGTTTATGTCTTTTCTGGTTATACAGACAACCTGCTTCTAGCGTGTCAACGTGTATCCCGTACACCTAGCAGACGACAAATGAGGCTGTTTACACCGCTCAAGTCGACAATTTCAACGGCATGCGCCTCTCATCACGGCATGTTGTCGGCCGTTCTGCGGAGACGTCAATTGCTTTCTACCAGGAGTTCTGGTGTTTATAGTGCTTTTCGACAGCGGAGAGTGGTGCATACTATCTTCTCCAACCCATTGGTAGGAAAGTATGTAGTTCAATCTTAATATGGACGTGTCGCAAAGTTGATCTTGATTAGTACAGATGGTTGGAGATGTAACAACACAAATCCATTTCTTCAGCCCAGAGTAGTCACCCTCAACCAAAAGCGACGAAACGGAAGCACGAATTCACCGCCGGATAAGTGAGTTTTCTTCATGGACTGATATACAAATGAGATAGCTGACCTTTCCAGGCCAGAAAAAGAATTAAAATTAAAGCCCAAGTCAAAATTACTATCTCGGCTACCAGTGCCCGTGCATGAAAACATTTACACAGTACCCAACATCCTGACATTTTCACGACTACTTGCTGCACCTGCTGTTGGTTACCTACTAGTCCATAACCATCACACAGCTGCATTATCTCTTTTCGCGTATGCCGGCATCACAGACCTGATAGATGGGTATATCGCTCGACGATACAACCTGCAAACTGTCGTGGGAACCATTATCGATCCAGCAGCGGACAAATTATTGATGACGATTAGTGTTGTCTGTCTGGCATTAAATGGGTGGATGCCTGGTATTTTCTCTCCTTCTTTCCTGCAGCACAATTGCTAACCAGACCAGCATGGCTGGCCGTTCTGATCCTTGGCCGAGACGTCGGTCTCAGCATCTCGGCTATATATTACCGATGGATATCACTTCCTCCACCAAAAACCATGGCACGATATTGGGACTTTTCCTTACCTTCTGCTGAAGTCAAACCAACAGCAATCTCAAAAGTGAATACAGCTTTGCAATTACTCCTGGTCGGCTCGTCGATAGCACTTCCTGTGCTTCCGGAATCGTTGGCTGGGGCGTGGGGGTTGTATAATGGGCTTGTTGGGTTACAGTAAGTTTTTTTTTTTTTTTTTTTTTCTTTATTATTGGAGATATGTTTCCCTTGCGCGCTATATCAGCCCTTGTTTGGTGAGGGTCATCACATACGACCATAGGGTGTGGAAAACAGGGCTTCCCGTCCGCTCAGCCGTACTTAAGCCACACGCCGGTTGGTTAGTAGTTGGGTGGGTGACCACCAGCGAATCCCAGCTGTTGTATGTTTTTCTTTTTGTATTTTTTCTTCTCTTTATTTGCCTCTTCAACCCCCAGGCTTGCAATGAACAGCTGACGCGGCATTCGGCTAAACTTTCACATGTCGATTCACCCTTTCCCCTGATTTTGTCAAGTCTGCAAATCAATGTGCAGTCTGTCAGCAACAGCATGTAACCCTTCTCACTTTTCTCCCTGCTTTTCTTGACAATTATCTTGGTTTCGATCATACTAACCATCTCAGATTACTCGTCGCAGCTACCACCGTCTGGTCCGGATTGAGCTATGTCTTTTCCAAAGATGCGGTCAAGATTCTGTCAGACAAAGAAATTCAGCAACGCATTGCTCGTGCTAGCAAAAATGATAAAAAATAGCCTGACCTTCATGCCATTGACACATCCATTTTACTATGAACAATCCTATACCATCTATACTCTAAGCTAGTTAACACGGTTACTTCTCTCTTATTGTCTCTTTGATATAACACGACAACGTCTTTGTGACACTCTCATTAGCAGAATACCCCCGAACCTTAGTTCAGTGACGAGTTTACTCTGATCTGGCTACCCTTCAAGCAAAGATTTACGACACCTACACTGCGAATGAAAAAACTCGTATGTTTGGTTACGCGCACATATGACGAATCCAGCGGCTCAAGGGTGGTGCTCAGCCTTTTGAAGCATGGATTTACCGGGTCTAGAACTGTAGAACATAAAACAGACAATGGAGCAATACCTATATTAGGCGTTTTATACGGCACAACTACGTGGCGAAGGCTCGGCAGTTAAGTCGACGTATAGGTATGTCGTGTCGATCATGTTGATTTAAGCTTGTGGCTTGTCGGCTTCCGCTGAGACTCGTATCTTGCACGCGTGTAGCCAGATGATCATCGGCAGCAACTATCCAGCTTTGAGTGTTGTCAAATTTGAGGTTGTTCCAAGCGTCAACCCACTTACTGATTCTGGGCGCAGATGCAGTCGTAAGCTTCTGTTTTCTATGCGGAAAAGTTTCGAAACACATAGTCAACCTTTACCATTCGAGCAGAAAATAAGCATGGGGTTACATATTGCAAGTATTTCCAGCGACCTAATGCAGACGGAGTGGTTATAAAAGATCGATCGTCCGGTTTGATGCCATGTCTTTTTCTGTCCGGCATTCATGCAAATTCCTCGAATCCAAAATCATTTAAAATATGGTTCAATTCACATCCTTCTTTCTCTTGGGCGTTGCCAGTCTCTCCGCCCTCATCGCAGCTCATCCGGGGGAGGGCCATAATGCCGAAGCCGCAGCGCGTGCAGCCTTCCTCCAAAGCAAGTCCCTGCAGTCGCGCAGCATCGCCAACTGTCTGTCTTCCAGTCTGAAAGCGCGTGGCTATGAAGCTCGGAATATTGCTCGTCGCGAAGCCGCTCTCCAAAAAATCCGAGAGGCCAGGGGATTAAGGAGATACATGAAAGCACGTGATCTCGATACCTTGCTCAACAGAACCCACCACTCAAACCTGACAGGCCTGACCCCTTTCACTGACCCTGACATGCTTTTCCACTCGAACGGGACCTGCGTTCTTTCGGAAGACGTCACTCAGGGACCGTACTATGTCACCGGCGAATTGATTCGCAATGACCTGACTGAGAGCCAAAAGGGCGTGCCACTGTATTTGGATATCCAGCTCGTCGATAGTAGCACCTGCGACCCCATTCCGGAAGTATATCTCGATATTTGGCACTGCAACGCTACTGGTGTATACTCGGGTATTGTTGCAAATGGCAATGGCAACGCCGATGACTCGAGCAACTTGAACACAACGTTTTTGCGAGGTGTGCAAAAGACTGGTCCAGATGGGGTGGTGCAGTTTCAAACAATCTTCCCGGGACATTACACTAGCCGTGCTAATCACATTCACGGTACGTGAACCCCGTCTCTAACAACCCTTTTTTCCCCGTATATGTTGCAGATGGTTGAAAATCTGTTGAATGTTGACACACAATTACAGTTCTTTCCCATCCGGCCAACGAAACAATCGTCTATCCCAACGGCACCATTTCTGGGCTGTATTCAGCGCACGCATCGCATGTTGGCCAGCTTTTCTTCGACCAGGACCTCATCTCCGCCGTCGAGGACACGGACCCTTACAGCACCAACACCCAAACTCTGACCGAGAATTCCGAGGACTCGATCTTGGCGCAGGAGGCAGACAGTGGTATCGATCCGTTTGTAGAATATGTTTTCTTGGGCGATGATGTATCGGATGGCATCTTTGGGTGGATTTCCGTTGTGATTGACACTTCTGAAGATAGCACCATTACCCCGGCGGCGGAGTACACGGCTGAGGGCGGCGAGTCCAATGATAACAGTCGTCCTTTCTAACCGGGTTTACTTAGTGCACAATGACGGTGACAGGGTGGAAGCTTTTTGCAAGTGTCATGAGCCGAGTTATACTGCTCCTAGCAAAGTTTTGGTATGAATAAAACTGTGGAGCTGGTGCACGGTTCTGGGGCGTGAACTCGAGGATAAAGCTGAAGGCGATTGCGAGAGAGTGTAATTAGCTTATGGCAGAATAAATTTTGAAGATTGGTAGTCGTTGTTAACACCCTGTCTTGGTGCCCTGGAATACTTTTACGAGTCAAGGAAAACAAACGCCTAAAAAGGATACATTTGTCGACTCAGTAAGCAATGCCGTAACTGCTTGATTTAGTCAGTCTGATCAATGGAGTAATCTAGTTGCGGATGGACCTAGAATTTCGTGGTGCAGATCACAGTTGTTATCGAATATCATCCACGGGCCCAATACAATGCGTCTTGTCTCGGCGTGGTTTGATATATAAAGATTGTCAATTCTCCACATAAGGAGAAATGCCTTTTCGAAGCTGTTGCATGCCCCCCTCCCCCTTTTTTTTATTTTATTTATTTTTTTTTCTTTCTTATTTTGCATCTGCAGATCATGTACGTACTGACATGCGTAGATACCTCGTCGCAGGGCTCGCAGCGACCACTGTCTGGTCCGGATTGAGCTACGTCGTTTTTCCAAAGATGCGGTCAAGATTCTGTCGGCCAAAGAAATTGAGCAACGCATTGCTCGTGCCAGCAGAGGATAAGGTGAGAAGGCAGAATTGAAATGGACAGGTCATATGCGTATCTCTCTCTCTACGTACGTAACGTGGAATCTAGCTAGCATTCTAGACTACAAACTGACGACTTAGACACGGCGGAGTTAGTTAAGGAAGGTTAAGCCTGGCCGATCTTTAATTCTGGTTTGACGTAAAGTTTTAATTGATTAATGATACGAGAACTTGAGCAAGAATGACTCATGTCTTTCTCTGTTCCATATCAATCCCAAGGTACTCCTACGGACGAAAATATGCGTATCCGGACTAAAGAGCGTATTAGAAATGGGCATGCTGATCGGTTGGATTACATATAAGGATCCATCCCACCCGGCTCGAACATCCATCCGGAGATATAGAGCATCTCGGAAAGATTGTGGGCGAATTAGTCAGAAGGCATGATTCATACGTGAGCTAACATAGCATCCGACACTATTTCCGGCGTCAAAAAAGCCAATTGCAAAGGTGTGTGTTTGTGGTCTATGATTCCATTTTTACTCGGCGACTTGGCCACTAGCAAATTCTCCACTTCAACTTGGTCCGGCCGCCTTACATCTCTCAGCTTTCTCTCTTATCTTCTGAGCTCTCTAAGACTTTTAGGCCCTTTTTGAAGATTTACCAGATTAGGTCGCCGCTTGAGGTGGATTCATCATGCCCTGCCTGACAAATACAGTTCGAGATGGTTCGGATTTTGGCTGTACGGCGCACGCTATGTCCGCGATATAGTGTCTCTGTGGAGGTAACTTGCCTACTGCTTATCTCATCGAAACCACCACTAACCAACATATATTAAGAATTTGGTCGTTAACGTTCTTCTCCTTTCTGTTTTTCTTATTGTTCGAATTTACCATCTCCGCTCTTCCCTCTCTGCTCGTGTGCAGTCCAGCAGACCCAGTGGCCACTGGCTCGCTATTTCTTAGGGTTATACTCTTTTTTCCTTTACTGCCATTCTATCTTTATTGAACCCATACAGGAATACAATATTACACTTCACCCGACTGTCAATCAGTCGCTGAAGATTTATCGAATTGATTGAATTAATTGAATCCAAGTATACACAATGTCCGCTGTCCCGGGCATCGTTGAGGACCACAACCGGACCAGTAATAGCGACAACAACAACAACGAATTCCAAGAACCAGTCCACCATGCCCCCATAACCAGCTCAAATTCCACCGCAGAATCAACCCTAGCCAGCCCGTCCCAACTCAGCATCGACGATGGCCGATGGGGCGAACAAACCGAAGGAGACCCGGTCTCCCGTCATGGCGCAATGGAAGATTTCGAAGAAATGCGCCGGGAATTGAGTCGTTTGAGTCTTCAGAGAACGAAATCCCAGGCTTCCCGTCGCTCACATCATGCTGCTAGTCGATGGCGTTCGGCGATTTCGACAAAAAGTAAGACTAAGGATGTCGAAAAGGATGATGAAATCGAGTCAACTACTGAACATGAGCATGACGACTTTGATCTCGGCGAGTTCCTGATGGGCGGGACCCTGGAACCGAGAACTACAGCAGGCGAACCGGCTAAAAAGGTAGGCGTGATTTACAAAAACCTGACCGTCAAGGGTGTGCAAGCTTCCGCATCCTTTGTGAAAACCCTCCCTGAAGCTATAATTGGTACCTTTGGACCAGATTTGTATCATATTGTGCAGCATTTCTTTCCGAAGCTTCGATTTGGGAAGCCGCCTGCTACCCGAACCCTCATTAATGATTTCACTGGTGTCGTTCGTGATGGTGAGATGTTGCTCGTGCTGGGCCGACCGGGTGCTGGCTGTTCAACATTTCTGAAAACAATCGCCAATGACCGCTCATCATACGCCGCTGTTCTAGGCGACGTGAGCTATGGGGGTATATCAGCGGAGGAACAGCATAAACATTTCCGTGGAGAAGTCAACTATAATCCCGAGGATGATCAACATTTTGCGACTCTTACAGTCTGGCAGACGTTGAAATTCCCGCTCATAACCAAAACCAAAAAGGGTGATCGGGGCAGTGTACCTATTATTCTAGATGCACTGCTGAAGATGTTTGGCATCAGTCATACCAGAAACACCCAGGTTGGTAATGAGTACGTCCGAGGTGTCTCCGGAGGTGAACGGAAACGTGTCAGTATCGCAGAAACCCTCGCGTCAAAGTCTACAGTGGCATGCTGGGACAATTCAACTAGAGGGTTGGATGCAAGTACTGCCTTGGATTATGCCAAATCTCTGCGTATCATGACCGATATAAGCAGACGAACCACCTTCGTCACTCTGTACCAAGCCGGCGAAGGTATCTATGAGTTGATGGATAAGGTGCTCGTCATTGACGAAGGAAGGATGTTATTCCAAGGTCCAGCCAAAGAGGCCAAACAATACTTTGTCAATTTGGGATTTTACTGTCCACCACAATCGACCACAGCCGACTTTCTTACTTCTCTTTGTGACCCTAACGCTCGTCAATTCCAGCCTGGTAAAGAGGCTTCAACCCCTAAAACAGCTGAAGATTTGGAAGCCATCTTCAGACAGAGTGATGTCTACAAACGCATTCTTGACGATGTCGCTTTGTATGAACGCCAATTAGCCGAAAGTCAATGCGAAGACACCAAGCGATTCCAAGCAACCGTCGGAGCATCAAAGAGCAAAACCGTCTCGAAAAAATCGTCTTACACCGTCTCGTTTCCGAAACAGGTAGCCGCCTGTGTCAAGCGCGAGGTATGGCTTTTGCTCGGTGACAAGACATCTCTCTACACGAAATTCTTCATTGCCATCGCCAACGCCTTGATTGTCAGCTCTTTGTTCTACGGTGAATCCCTCAACTCCAGCGGCGCCTTCCCCAGAGGTGGTGTTCTGTTCTTTTCTGTTCTGTTTCTTGGATGGCTGCAAATGACTGAATTGATGCCTGCTGTCTCTGGTCGTACTATGATTCAACGGCACAGAGATTACGCGTTTTACCGTCCTTCGGCAGTTTCCATCGCTCGTGTCGTCGTTGACTTTCCATTCCTCGCTTGCTTGGTTTCCATGTTCGGTATCATCACTTACTTCCTGTCTGAGTTGGACGTGGATGCAGGTAAATTCTTCATTTACTTGTTATTCGTGTACACGACAACCATCTGCATTACATCCATGTTCCGCATGTTCGCCGCTCTGTCGCCCACAATCGACGACGCAGTTCGTTTCGGCGGCATAGCGTTGAATCTGTTGGTTATCTTTGTCGGCTATGCGATCCCCAAAAGTACTCTGCTCCACGGCTCGATCTGGTTCGGCTGGTTATTCTATGTCAACCCCATCTCGTACGCTTACGAGGCGGTTCTGACGAATGAGTTTGCGAATCGAGAAATGGATTGTGATCCTTCAATGCTTGTGCCGCAAGGTCCAGGGGTTGTGGCTGGTCATCAGAGCTGCGCTCTTACAGGATCTTCTGTTGATCAGACTCGGGTCTCGGGAGCCGCGTATTTGGAAACGTCCTTTGGATTCACGCGACATCACTTGTGGAGGAACTTTGGTGTTCTCATTGCTTTCACCGTTCTCTACATTCTTGTCACGGTTATTGCGAACGAGATGATGACGTTTACGGGCGGAGGAGGTGGTGCTCTTGTCTTTAAGAAATCGCGACGATCGAAGAAACTAGCCCAAGCCGAGAAGAAAAGTGCCGACGAAGAAGATGGTGCAGTAACCTCACAGCCTGTGCAGGCCAATGCAGCTTCCGATGACAAGGTTATGAACTCGTTGAGTACTAGTGATCGTATTTTCACCTGGTCCAACCTTGAATACACCGTCCCCTACGGCAACGGCGAGAGAAAACTCCTCAACGGCGTGAGCGGATACGCAAAGCCGGGGGTTATGATTGCCTTGATGGGTGCATCAGGTGCCGGAAAGACGACTTTACTTAACACTCTTGCGCAACGACAAAAGATGGGCGTAGTCACTGGTAACATGTTGGTCGATGGGCGTCCTCTAGGTGCCGATTTCCAACGTGGAACGGGCTTCTGTGAGCAAATGGATCTACACGATGGAACCGCCACGATTCGTGAAGCCTTGGAATTCTCAGCTATTCTCCGTCAAGATCGTGAGATCCCTCGTCATGAGAAGATTGAATATGTCAATCGGATCATCGACCTGCTCGAACTGGAGGATATCCAAGACGCACTCATCATGTCACTCGGAGTCGAGCAAAAGAAGCGAGTTACCATCGGCGTCGAACTAGCAGCCAAACCCAGTCTGCTTCTGTTCCTGGATGAACCGACCAGCGGTCTCGACAGCCAGGCCGCGTTCTCTATTGTTCGGTTTCTGAGAAAACTCGCCCACGCTGGTCAGGCTATCGTCTGCACAATCCATCAACCCTCATCCATGCTCATCCAACAATTCGACATGATACTTGCCCTCAACCCAGGTGGAAACACCTTCTACTTCGGGCCTGTAGGCCCCGATGGCCGCGACGTAGTCGAATACTTTGCAGACCGCGGCGTTGTATGCCCTCCCTCCAAGAACGTGGCCGAATTTATCCTCGAAACAGCAGCAAAACCCGTGATTCGAAACGGTAAACGAATAGACTGGAACGAAGAATGGCGCAACTCGACGCAAAACCAGAGACTACTAGAAGATATTGACAAAATCGTCAAAGAGCGTAGTCAAATTCCCGCTTCAGAAGATGCAGCAAATAATCCAACTGAATTCGCAGCCCCTGTCACAACACAGATTGAAATGCTGACGAAACGAGTTTTTCTGCAATACTGGCGCGACCCTTCGTATTACTACGGCAAGATCTTCGTCAGCGTTATACTGGGTATATTCAATGGATTCACATTCTGGAAACTCAACAATACCCTTTCAGCTCTTCAGGATCGCATGTTCTCGACATTCTTGATTATTCTCATCCCACCCATCGTCATGAACAGTATCGTCCCTAAATTCTACATGAATCGGTCACTCTGGGAATCGCGCGAATACCCGAGTCGAATTTACGGCTGGGTGGCGTTTTGTACTGCCAACGTCGTCGCAGAAATCCCCATTGCCATCGTCACGTCTGTCATTTATTTCGTGCTTTGGTATTTCCCCGTCGGTCTACCGTCCGACTCGAGTTCGGCGGGATACGTGTTCCTGATGACGATGCTATTCTTCTTCTTCCAGGCGAGTTGGGGACAATGGATTTGCGCTTTTGCGCCTTCGTTTACGGTTATATCGAACGTAAGCCCTTTCCCCTTTCCCCTTTTCCCTTTTTCCTCCCTCCCTTCTGCTTCGTAAGCTAACGCAGTTTGGTATAGGTTCTCCCCTTCTTCTTCGTAATGTGTAACCTCTTCAATGGCGTTATCCGTCCCTACGCCTCATACCCCGTCTTCTGGAAATATTGGCTCTACTACGTTAACCCGATCACATGGTGGATTCGAGGTACTTTGTCGGCTGTCTTGCCGGCTGTGAACGTCGATTGCGCACCTCAAGAAGTCACCTACTTCACTCCCCCAGATGGTCAATCATGTCAATCCTACGCCGGGAATTTCGTATCCCGCATCGCTGGAAAGGGGTATTTACTCCCTGACTCGGGGTCTGGTGAGTGTGGATATTGCGCCTATGCCACTGGGACAGAGTATATGCATACGCTCAACGTCCACGATGACGACAAATGGCATTGCTTCGGCATATTTTTGGCTTATGTGATTATCAATTGGGTTTTGGTTTATTTCTTTATTTATACGGTTCGAATCAGAGGGTGGTCGTTTGGGATGAGTTGGTTGTTTGGAGGTATTGGGGCTGTGGTTGGGGGAGTGAAGAAGTTGATGAGACGGAAGTAGTAGACTTGCATTTTTCGTACGGATTCAGCGCGCATATAGATTTGTCTTTCGTTTTGTTTCTTTGTGTCAATTTGTCAAGAATCATCATGTCCATACAGAGCAAGGACTACAAGTACATATATTAAAAGTAATATAATCATTTGTCAATACGTCAAAATACCTCGAGCAGGGAATAATTATAATTGTATAGCAGTGGTGTCTTTTAAATCATCTAGTATACATCACGGCGTCCGAACAACCCTAGGCATCGAACCCGGTATATCCAACGGAGTCTGAGGACTCGCACGCGGAATTTCTTCAAAACTAGAATCAGATCTGCCCGCAGTCGCAGTAGCTGATCCCCGAAACCTCAATCCAGGCCGTACAGGACTATCATCAATAATAGCCTCTTCAGCCGACCCAGACAGCGTCGTCGCTTCGACTGGACCACCGCCGCTACGAGACGATACAGAAGCGGCAGCTGCCGCGGCAGCAGCTTCAACATCATCACCAGGTCTGACACCCGTTCTACCCATCCTGGGCCAGAAATCGGGTAATCCGACAACTTGAACCCGAGGCTCGACAACTCTTTCCTCGAACCAAGACTGGATACGCGCTTCGACTAATTGCGCCACTTTGGGGACATCCTGTAATCGACTCCTAGACCCGATCAGTGATCTGACCGATAAATCTAGTCTGTAATCTGGAAGAAACGAGAATGCGAGGTTGGTTTTGGGTACGCCCTTTTTCCCGGATGGGTTGGTCGCGGTGGGGTTTGGTGCTGTTCCGTTTAATTCAGCTGAAATGTGTTGGAATAATGATCGCATGTTTAGATTGCCGGCGTCAGGTGTTGGTGCAGAAGAAGGACTCTGCGGCGTACTAGCGGGGATTAGAGAAATGCACAATGTACCCGAAAACCGAACCACAGAAACGGACAATGCAACCGGTAAAACCGCAGAGCGAGGTTTGGGATAGTTTAGGATTAGTGATGTCTCAATTGCGAGCGATAGATTGTCGTCGCTCAGATCAACGTCCATCAACGCTTGTAGTCTGCCTCCGTCTGAGTTCGAGTCGTCCACTGCAATGACTCGGCAGTTACTGAATATCGGGAACTCTTCGCCTAGCGATATATCGGTAACTTTGATTGTGTCGATGAAAGATGGTTTCTTTTGAGGGTCGTTGATCGCAGCGGACAAGGAATCAAGGATTGAGCTCGTAGGTGAATCTTTCAGTAGATATGCTGTCTGACGATACTGCGCAATAGTCTGCGCAATCAGGACATTGAACCAATCCAAAGACTCGGGTTGATGGGTAGAATGTTGTATTCGATGTCGACCTTGTTTCGTATGCGAGAGCTGTGTGGGAATCGCATTATAGTATGTCTTTCTCAAGATTGAGCGTGTATTAGTTGCGGATGAGGGGACGGGTCGTAGGACGTTCGAAGTAGACGGCTTCTCGCGTAGTGTTCGCGGACTACTACCGTTGTTCGTATTATTGTTGGCATTGTTATCCCCCTGATTTATAGAGTAGGATCGATGATGTGATGCAGTGCGACTGGCTAGTCCGCGCGAGGGGGGTGCTGGCGCTTCGCCGAAGATGAAGAATTTGATGAACGCTCCGATTAATAATACCACTGAGAGCTGTCCCAGGAGGAACCCTTGAGTGAACGACAAACTGTTATTCAATCAGTATCCTGACTCGTCAAATGCAATCTATCTAAGATTTTCGGCGGGCTCACGAGGACTGCGCAGGGACACCAGGAACGCCATCTAGATGTTCCACTTCATTAGTATACTACCTCGGTAAAGAAGTGAATGACGGCTCACATTGGGAGTGTTGAGACATGATAGACTGATACGTCTAAATCCATGAAGTGCCCACCATCCTTGTCAGAATCGGGATTCGAAGTGAATTGAGTGAGATGGCGTTGATGTTCTTTTAGTCCTTGAGCTGATGAACGCAGAATTGAAGATCGCCAAAATTGAGGCTAGTCGGGTTACGGCTTAGTCGATCGATTATGTCGTCACATGTGATCTTGACAGATCAACTTTGACACGTCTGGAATATTTTCTTTATTTTTTATTTTTTCTTCAGTCACCACGTGGTGATACGTCTATGCTATCGTGACACGAGTATCGCGACAGTAGTACTTGGGTGCGTGGCATTTGTCAAGGTATCTATCTAACATCTAATCAATCACTAGCAATTCTTTAACACCCAACAAGCTGAAAGACGAACATTGGGTCCTCAAGATAAATCTACTTCTTGTCAAATCTAATTGGCTGGGCGTGACCAAGCTCATATCTATCCGCAGATGAGGCCACATTTACTTTACTCTCTGTCTTGTTCAGACTAGGCTGAAGTTGCCAACAGCGTCTACGTGTCTCATCTCAAATATTCCTTACCAGAGAAAGCAGGTGACACCAAACCAAAATGAAAGGCATATGTTCAGTCTACATACTTCTCCTTCTATCAATACTGTCCACAGCACTCTCAGAAACACCCCCTAGCCCAAACGCGGTCCGCCTTTCCAACGTTCAAACCCTCACTCTCCGCGCAGGCCGCCAAACCTCCCACCGTCGCGTCTTACCTCTACCACAGCTAAAATGCGTCGGCCCCGAACAAGTATGCAAACTGTATCAAATCGATACAATGCGATGCACAAATCAGGGCTATGATTACGACGAAGAAGACGTCCAATGGAGCTGTTCCGCCAATTTACCGTCGGAATTCAAGCTTGGTTCTACAGATGTTATTTGCGAGGGATACAGAAATGCGGATGATAAATGGATTCTCAAGGGGAGCTGTGGGGTGGAATATCGTCTCTTGTTGACTGAGAAGGGTGAGGAACGGTACGGACGCTGGCGTCAATCAAGTACATCGCCAAAAAGCGGTGATGAAAATAATGGAGTGGGAAAAGCCATTATGGTGATATTTTTTATCGCTCTCCTCTTTATCATAATAGTTGCTATCACCGGGGGCCCTAACAGGGATGGTAACCGTGGAAGACGACCAAGAAACACCAACCGAGGAGGTGGAGGCGGAGATGGTGACGACGACGACCCTCCTCCTCCATACGATTATCAACCTCAGTCATCACGTCAGAAGTCCGATTCTGGGCCGGGATTTTGGACTGGAGCAGCTGCTGGAAGTGCAGCTGCTGGAGCGGCTGGGTATGCGATGGGTCGGAGACATGATCGACGAGATGACAGGCAGACCAGAGCAGGATCATCTTATACGAGGCGTTATGATTATGACCCGGAGCCGGCTCCAGGACCGTCACGATCTTTTTCCCCTGGTAGGTCAGATACCGGGTTTGGGTCTACGAGACGGAGATGAACGGGAAGGACTGACCTTAGATTTTGGAAGTGAAAGATTTATTAGTATCAATGATAATGTAGCAACATGATACCGAGGCTTGAGAAAAGCTCTATTGCGAGAAATGAATTCAATCAATGAATGAACACCAATCCTCCTTTGAAAACGCCGGAGACCATCAGAGACTCTTCTTACCATAACTCCTTGCAAAGTTCCTAATAACGCCTCGTAAAATACATAACCCAAGTCTAGTTGGCATGATTATCGTGACTGCTTCAACATTCCGTCCCCAGAAACTGCGTCAGTAGATTACGCCTTTGATATAGAACGTCTCTTCTTGACGGAATTATTCTCAATACTAGAAACGACACCATCATTCGTAATGCCACTTGGATTGCGCATCAATTCATCCTGCTGTCGCTTCTCTCTATCGTGTTGCTCCTCGATTCTCTTCTTATCTTCATCGAGTTCCCTCTGTATAACCTCCACATCTTCGTAGACCGTATTAGTCAATTCCGAGTAAGTCTGAATATCAACGGCTTCAGAAGGTCCCAGAAGTGTCTGTTTGATTCGCTCGGGGTCTTTGCGCTCTTCATTGTTGAATTTCAACTTGATCTGACGTCGGGATCGTCCTGGGAACATTTTGCTGATAAGCGAGAAATCGGTGCCAAACATTCTCAAGCCTCTGTAAAATAAATCGGTCAATTCTTCGTCCCATGACTCCGCTTTGGTCCGTTTGCCGTATGTGGCCTGGTTGATCTTTCTGTTGAGTCGACTTTCAACGACGTCTTCTCCTTCACCAATTTCACGCGCCTCGGCATGTTGATCAATCTGCAGAGAAGCACTATCGACCACAATTTCACCATTTACAATTCTCATCCGTGGACCGCTCTGTGTCGGCTTTGTGGGGGTTGTATTGGTACCGCCGTTTGCTGATGATCCATTCTCTGCATCCGTCTTGACAGGTGTATTGCGAGCCTTCTCTCTGGCTTTCTCTTTTCGTTCCGCTTCGACTTGTTCAAGATTCCGCAACTCCATTTCTCGTCTGGACTTTTTGCCAGTTCTGAGATCCTTGCATAAATCCGACATCTTCACCACTGTCGGTGTGATTTCAATATTCTCTGATTCCTCAGGAGTTGGCTCTCGTTTTCGCTTTCCTCGAGGTTTTTTAGGTTTTGAAGCGTCTGTGCCTGTGGCAGAATCAGATGTTGTGCTTTTGCCTCTTTTATTCTGAGATGCGCTGGGCTTAGGGGTAGTGGACGAAGCAGCTCCTGCCCCAGGTGTAGATTCTTCGCTTGTAGCCGTTACAGTGATCGACTCGGTAGTACACTCATTCCTGTTTATTGATTCGCGAGTTTCGACAGTACGGGTTGTAGGCCGTGTGATTGGTGTAGGAATAGGTGTGGTCTCCGTCACTTGCGCGAGCGCTCGTATCGAAGCTTCTACCGGAGGCATGAATATGTTTGTTTCATTGCTAATACCAGCGCGATGAACGTCCAGCAGTTGTGTATCAGCTACATCATTTCGTCTTTCATGTCTCGACTGTACTGGTACTTGTATTGGCACGGGCGTTTCCTTGGACGCGATGGGTCCTTCTTGAGGTGCGACAGGCTGGACAGTCTCTGTAGCAGCAGATAGCGATGTAACTGGTTGAGGGGAAGCAGCCGCAACTGCGCTGCTATCAATTGCATCTTCTATACGTGGTCCTTCTGTTACTTGTGCTGATTGAGGCGTATCCGCGCTGGTGATAGCAGCAGGTGGGGCATGCGCTTTTTGTGCCTCAAGCCCAGGTGTAGCGGAGGGCCTACGATCGCTAACACCGGCTCTTGCAGCTGCCGCAGGAGCGCGACGAGGGGCTGCTTTGGGAGCAAATTTCTTTCCGGACTTATCTGCGAGGAGAATAGCGGTATTAGATAAAAGAAGCATACAGGTGCGGGGTCTTTGACTCACTAATTGCAGAACTTGTGAAGGACACCATTGTGTATAGATCACATCTGTCACATATTTAAGACACTGATGTTCAAACTATTGGGTTGCCTGCTTGAGATTGTGCTGCTCCGCTTTGTTCTCCAATGCTCTTATCTGAGGAGGTTCATGCTGATGAGTAACTGGCTGGACGAAATCTGCGGAGAAGTGGGCTGAGGTCACGTGAGAGGCGCTAACGACGCTAGCGCCTAGAAGCCGAAGTCGAAAATCCTCCTGTCCTTCCAGAGACTATCCTTCCGTCATTGTCCTCGCTGTCACCTCCCTCACATCTGGCTGTGCTTTTTACATGTGCTATCAGCCCTTCCAATTTCATCCATCTGATTGCGCGTGTTTAGTTAATTCTAGCCGCTGTTTCCATCAGGGAAGTAGCGTTAGCCACTGATGCCGGCCGTCGAAGCAACCCCCGTTTCATCGTCTGAGTCCGGTCTTATCAAGATGGAAGACCGGAAGAGACCCGCCGTTCATGATCAGAATGATGCTGCGCCGCCATCAAAGAGACAGGCGACATCAGTAAATGGAAACAAGCCTCATCCAGATGCTGACATGCCATGGAAAGATGACTTGGAGGTAAGTCTATACCCACTTCTGGACACCGCACGTTAAGCGCTATTTTTTCCCCAAATAGTACAACTAGATTTTCCGAATCATTTGCTGACCGAATACTATCTTTATAGCGTTTTACGAAAGACGCCATTTGGCGCCAGATGCAGGAGTTCAAGCGAGAGAAGGTTACATTGGAATCCAAGGTTAAAGAGATGACAAAAGCCGCTACCTATCATCAAGATCACCTGCGGATAATCGATGCCTGGTTCAAACAAGTAAGATTATAAGAATTGGTAATATTGGCGACATTGAAACTGATATGTGATTCTTATCAGTTGATCGATGAAGTCAGAATTTTATTCGGAGATAATAATGTGAACGGCAAAGGTATAGACGCTTTTCTGAAATTTGCGCTCAGAACAATATGCTGACATTTTAAAGATCACGCTCCTTTTCAAACTTCCCTCCTGTTCGAAGATGACGAGAACTTCCAGAAACACCTTAAAAATCGATCAAGTGACATCAAAGATACGGTCTCTAAATTGATCGCAAAAGCGCCACAAGCGACCCAGGAACTGTCGGAATTACAAAGGCAGTTGTCCAAGAAATTAGCCGAAGAGAAGGTTACCATAGTCGAGCTTGAAAAGGCCTTATCTGAAAGACAGCAATTCGAGGAACAATTAGAAGCAGCGTCTTTACGGTATATGATGGCGGAGAAGAAACTCGATCGAGCGAGAAGTATGACGGTAGCCAAATTGGAAAAGCAGTATATTCTTGGCGCACAGCGACCTGGAGGAGATGGACCATCATCTGCGACTCGCGAAGATACTGCAACCCCAGTTAACGGCGCCACGCCCAGTCCTGAGAAGAATGCAGATTTGGAAGAAGCGTACAATAAAACTCTGGCTCTTTCACAGAAACAGCGAGAACAATTGGATACGCTTGAAGCCGAAAATGCGAAATTGACAAGTGAAATCACGGCGTTGAACATCAAGGTCGGTCATGTCTCCCAAACTCTCGTGGACGCCCGCAGCAACGCTAACCCGAAGATATAGAATTCGAAGCTTACTGATGACGATTATGCGCATACGGATCTTTTCAAGCAACTCAAATTGCAATATGAGGATGTGATTAAACGTGTAAACCATCTGGAGGCGCTGAATGTTCAACTGAGGGAAGAAGCTGGAAAGTTGCAGGCCGAAAGAGCCGCATATCGAAATAACCTTGATGCAGAGAAGCAGAAGGAAATCGAAGAAAAAGACGCACAGTTACAAAAAGCGGAATCCGACCTTGCAAGAATCAGAAGCACTCGCGACGAATTGCTTGCCGATCAGCAGATGAGGAAAGCAACCCAGGAACAAGAGTCGACGGCAGCCTCAAAGGCTCAAGAGTTAGCCGCAGCCAGAGAGGCGCAGATTGAATCTCTGGAATCGGAAGTGGAAAGGCTGCGTATTAGAGTCGATGGCCTAAAGGACGGTAATGCTGAGCACATCGAAGGGCTTTCTGTGGAAGATTTGCGAATAAAATATCTGAATCTTGACCGACAATATGCTATGCTCAACAAAGAGTTGACTTCAATGCAGACTGTCTGCAAGAAGTACTCAAGCCTGGCATCACAAAAAGTCGCAGATATCAGTGCCCTTGAAGAAAAAGCTCAGCGGTTGGCTGCAGAGAAGTCCAAAGCCGATCAGAAGTATTTTGCTGTGATGAAGAGCAAAGAGGTGCGAGACGCTGAAGTGCGCACGCTGCGACTGCAAAATCTTAAGAGTTCCGACATCATCTCCCAACTGAAAGATGCCGAAACTGCCACTCGTTCTCTTGTTGCGAACCTCGAAAAACAGATCGCAGAAGGAAAAGAAGCCCTCACATCGGTGTCCAACAAATATCGTGCCTCTCAACAGCAGAATACCGAGAATATCCTGACCATAGATGGACTGAAAGCTCAGGTTGCCGAACTCAAATCCCTCATGTCAGCAAAGGATAGCACACTAGCTTCTACATCGGCTGCTTGTAGAAAAGCCGAGGCGGAAGTTGAGAGCTTGAAGTCAACACTATCCGATACAAAGAAGAGCTTGGAAAATTGGAAGACCAAATCGCTAGGCAATTCTTCATCCGAATATGAAATGTTGAGGGTAAGTATTCTTTTTCGAGTAGTGACAATTGCACCAGCTAACAGTACCTTAGACGCTCGCACTATGCACGGTTTGTCGACGCAACTTCAAGAATACAGCCATCAAGACATGCGGTCATGTCTTTTGCAAGGACTGTGTTGAAGAGCGACAAACTTCCCGGTCACGAAAGTGCCCGAACTGTAACAAATCTTTCGGAAGCAACGATTACATGCATGTGACACTCTAAGCAAGAATTCATGCATGCTTCACCCCTTCCAATGACCCCTGTATACTATGTTTTTCTTTTTTTCTTCTTGTTACTTCACTTATCAAGATTCATCTTCAAGGCGTCTAATCCGGATATTGCGTGGGTTTTCATTTTGATTCGAAAGCGATTGGCGTTCGGCCGTTCAGAATTCGTATTGTTTCCTTCTCGTTCACGGGGAGCTGATGCCTCATCACTGCAAGCGAACGGATACTTTTTGGGTAGTCGGGAGGATTAGAGGCAGCGTTTCATGTACCGTTGCAAATGTACCAGTAGTGCAATTTTTAGTCAGCGTTTCCATCAAAGTAAGACGTGTGTGCTCTTTACAACATGATGCTCATTTAACCCCGGCGTCATGTCAATCATGAGTTAAATATTCTGCTATAAAGCAGCTCATGTCTTCCTAACCATAGATCCAATACCGGCGCAATCTGACCAGCATCTTCAGGTTTCGTATCAAAATCATGTCGTATCCGCTCATTAATCAGATCTCGGATTTCATCGCTTGCAAGAATGGTCTGAGCTTGATAAGGCCCCATGACTGATGCTCGCACAGCGGCACTCAGAACTGCTTTTGCATGATTTAACATGAAGGTATATGCAGTTAGACCCATCTCAATACCCATTGCAGCACATACAGCACCCCATAACGGAGCGAAATGGCCGTTAGGGCCTAAAGAAATGTTGTCGAATCCGCTGGTCTTCAACGCTTCGGAAAATTCCTCAATTGCCGCTACGGCAGATTGAGCCTCGGCGCTGAGCCGGTTAGTAGCCTTGTTCGTGTTATTATGATTACCTTTGAGAAGATAAGATGGACGATAGGATTTCTCCCAAACACCCAGGAGAGCTCTTCCCTGCGCAACGCTCGCTCTTCTAGCTACTGTACAGGGCGTGGATGCGTCGAGATCATTGTCCAAAATCTCAAGCTCCGCTGGAGAGCGGTAAGCAGCAAGAAGATAAGGCAAAGATGTCCTTGATACGGAAGAGATTGACAAATTGAGAAATTTTCTAAAGGAAACAATAGGCGGAATAGGTGGAATTGATTGTGGTGTTGCTTTCTGATGCGCTAGAAATGATTCTAGGCCGCTCGAGTAAGCAAATGAGCCGAGCGGTAAAGCCGAGTCGGATATCAGAAGGAGCGAGTGTACGAATGGTGATAGTTGATATTTGACTACAGTAGTAAGGTTACTCAGAAATTCAAGTCATGTTAGGTTGAGATTGTCACAGATATTGCAAACATACTGTCTGTAGACCCCGAATCAGGAGACTCTTCATGGGCGACATTTTCGTGTGTCTTCTGTAACCGACTCCGGGCGTTTTTAAGTCGCAGTTCGAGTTCGAGTATCTCATTTTCAAGTGCTATACAATCAATCTGAGTCATGTTGCATGCTATGGCTATCAGTAATGTGGCTGTATTGTCGAAGAAGTTGTTGCTCAAAATCTAACTTGACTGGACTGTCACAAAAGAGGAGTTTGGGGACAGGGCGGGAAAATCAGGCAGAAAGTGTGCCATATATCGTTCAGGCCAGTCAACTTTCTACTAATTCGATAAGCAATTGAAATCGCATTACCGCATTTTCTTCGGAATGCAGTTCTTATAGTCAAGAAATATACCGGGCAATTCAAAATGTCGGGGAAGCGCCTGCTGGATGCTCTCCAGCTCCTAAGTGTCGCCAAATCTGTTGCGCGCAAACATCTTACTATCCGACAACGGCAATTAGATGTCTATACACGCACGTCTTCTTTGACAAAGGGGCTCAAGCAGCAGGTTGACAATTTGGTCATTACTGCACAAGCAGCTTCTGCATTGGCTCGACGCTTTGATGAGAAGAGGCCAACTGCTTCATATTCGGGTGATCAAGCAACCGGATCAGTCAATGAGAGTTTTATCAATCGCACATCCGAAAGTGATGCTAGTCAAAGCAGTCAAAGCCAGCCACACGATGTAAAGGCTGTTATCCCAGAAAGCACATTGTCTTCTGAGGAAGCTAGGAAGCTGCAAAGACAGGCCGAGTTCCAAATACCCGCCAAACAAGCGGACCCCGAGACATTAAAAAGTTCTGATGGAGTCACTGTCAGCAACGCTCAAGATACATTTTACACTCCGTCTCTGAGTCCGAAAATTGGACTCTCCTCACTTCCTAGGGTTAAAATACCTCAAGAAGGAAATATTGCTCAAGGGACCGATCCACACGTTTCTTCCGGGCCCATAAATTCAGATGTGTTCCATACTCCTAAAAACGAGTCTGAGGAGCCATCGGAAGAAGCTCTACAAGCAGTATTCCGTAGCCCAAGGGTTGCAGGCCTGCTTCTTTCGAAGAAGAAAAGAAATCTCTACAACAACAGCGAAGATGATGTTGCGAAACACGGACCGGTCCGAAAGGAAACTATCAGCAATATATCAGAGCAACCAATAATTAGGGAAGAACATGTGACATCCACAGTCGGAACATTGCCAAAAGATGTTCAGGTATATATGCGCCATGGTATCTGATCATGGCACAAGCTAACTATCATCAAGGAACCCCTTGCGGGAGCACCGATAACCAAGGAAATTGCTTATCAAATGTCCGAATCGCGTGTCCCATCTACACGTCTCGGTAGAATCTGGCAATACGGTGGCCTCGCCACATCGATGGCATTTGGCGCTTTCGGCGAAAGTTTTCGAAGAGCCACTGGATCTAGTGACGGATCCAATGGCTCGATCATGTTTAGTGCCGGCAATATGGAACGTCTTGTCGCAAAGCTGTCTAAGATGAGAGGCGCAGCTCTGAAATTAGGCCAAATGATGAGCTTTCAAGGTTTGTTCACCTGTTCGGGAAGGAGATATTTACTGCCTGGCTAACCTAAACTGACTGTAGATTCCCGCATGTTGCCGGAACCTATCGCTGCGGTCTTGCAACGAGTCCAAGACCGTGCTGATTACATGCCAGCTTCTCAAAGAGACAAAGTCCTCGTCGATAACCTTGGCCCCAAGTGGCGAGACTTATTCGAGTCCTTTGAAGAGATTCCTATGGCCGCGGCTTCGATAGGCCAAGTCCACGGCGCAGTGCTGAAGAAAGATGGACGACGTGTAGCTGTCAAAATCCAGTATCCCGGAGTAGCAGACTCCATCGATTCTGATCTCAACAATCTATCCATCCTCCTTACCGCAACCCGTCTACTCCCCAAAGGTCTCTTCCTCGATAAGACGATCGCCAATGCCCGCACAGAACTCGCCTGGGAATGCGATTACGAGCGCGAGGCCGAATGCGCAGACCGCTTTCGCAAGCTCCTCAAAGATGATTCTGCTTCCTTCGTCGTCCCCGAAATCATCCACGAAGCCTCTGGTAAACAGGTTCTGACCATGGAACGAATGGACGGTATAGCCGTGACCAAAATCAAGAATTTCACACAGGAACAGCGCGACTGGATCGGCACGGAAATTCTTCGACTTTGTCTACGCGAGATTGTCGAGTTTCGGTTTATGCAGACTGATCCCAATTGGACTAATTTTCTCTATAACGCGGAAAAGAATCGTCTTGAATTACTTGATTTCGGTGCCTCGCGCGAGTATCCCGATGAATTTATCAGAACATACGTCGACACCCTCATCGCCGCAGCACGGGATGACAGAGAACGCTGCCGAGAACTTTCTCTGAAATTGGGCTATCTAACAGGCTACGAATCCCAAGCAATGGTTGATGCACATATTGATTCCATCATGACTCTCGCAGAACCATACCGCGATTCTGCACCGGATGTATATGATTTCCGAGATCAAACGATTACGGATCGAGTACGGTCGCTGATTCCAACGATGTTGAGGGAGAGGTTGGCGCCTCCGCCCGAAGAGACGTATAGTTTACATCGGAAGTTGAGTGGTGCTTTTTTGCTGTGTGCGAAATTGGAGAGTAGGGTTCCTTGTAAGGAGATGTTTAAAGATGTTATTGGGCGGAGATAGACATTTTCATTCATTTTGTTCGATATCTTCCTGGAAGATGGGCAAGTGAGATAGAACAGCTCCTGCGCTTTGTATACTAGATAGATAGATGAAAAATCACATGTATAATAGACAATACGTAGTATTAACGACATCTGATACTCATTTAAATGCTTGCAATTACGCAATATATCTCGGTAGCTATCTATGGGAACCATTAAGCCCTATACAATAGATTACATGTCTAGAAAATCAAGGAAGTGAAAATAAAGCACTTGTCTTCAACGCAAATCTCCCATAAAGTCGCTACCTGCTTCATGATTCATAATTGTCATTTGGGCATCCCCGCGATTATTTGCCCCCAGAAGAATAGAAAAGAGAATAGAAAGGCATATTCCATATTATAATCATTCATCGGCCCATCACATACATCAACAAGGCGGCCAGAAGGTATTAAAAAGGAATCTTTCTGCATGAACACATTGGAAGAAGTCGCCATTTAGAACTACGTATTACATAACATCGCCAGTTGGTTTGTACAATATAGTTGTGACATACTATAGCACGCATTAGAAGTAGAAGTACAATATAAAAAAGAGAAGCATACCTTTCGTTTATATCGAGTCGTGACACTTGTGGCCAAAACACCGTTCTTGATACTACTCGTAGCAAGATGATTCAACACCGTATGATTCGGATAATTCAGTACACTGTTATCATCCTTCATTGGCGTTGTTCCGTTTAGAATCGACCTTCCCAAGAACAGAGGCAGAATTGGAGGCGTAGGAGCATCAGCGATCACATTTGCTGCTCTTTGATACTCAGCATCTTCTTCTTCACGGTCAATGTCTATGAGAAATTGAGGGACGGTGCCGCGGAAGTTTCCCATGGGTATTTCTTCTTCGGGCTCCTCTTCGGGTTCTTCGTCCTTTTCGAGGGCTTCTTGATTCTGTTGTGCGGTTACGGTTTCGGGGAGAACTTGCGGTGGATGAACGCCTGCGGGGACCATGGCTTTCATTGCTCGTTCACTTTCTCGCCTGGACCGCTGACCTCCTATGTCGTCTGCTACTACTTCAATATAGTTGACAAGATGATTTGTGAAGTCTACGGCTGTTGGGAGGTCGTCCGAAGCTCGCATGTCTCCATCGACAATGAACTTGAGGTGGTGCGTTCCAGGTCGAAGGTGTAAAGTTGTTGACTTGACGTTAGGCTCCGTGTCACTGTATTATGTGTTAGCATCTGTATCGCAATCACAGCAATTTTATGGATGCACACCTTTTGTGTAATCTGAATTTCTTTTCCCAGTTAACGAATGTACCCGTAACGAATACACGATCCCCAGTGCCCCTCCATTCGATCACGGTTGGCACAGCCTTGCTACCCGGGCCATGCATCGCATAGGCCTGCATTTCATCCTCGACCTCATCTTCATCGACATGCGGATCATCAAGTGATATTGTTGCTTGAGGTATTTGATTTTCCAATTCGAACGGAACCGAGTCTACTTGCGAATCTACCGGCGCAATAACCGGCGAACCTGGGGTAGCATTGGCGTCTCCGATGGGCAGCGGTAATCGAGGAGGACCTCTCTGGAGGTGGGATGCGGAATAGTATGTATTTGCAGGGTTCGCCGAAGATTCGTGCGGTACGTAGCCTTCATCTCGCCCTGGACGATTTGTCGCTGCGGGGACTTGAACTGGACTAGAGGCCTCTACAGCCTCTCTTGCCGAGTGTCGACCATCAAATCTTCTACCACCTGTCCTATCCGGCACTTCATGAATCGGTTGTGTCGTTTGAGGAGGGACATTTCGCGACTGTGGACGTTGCTGCTGTCCCGCAGCCACACCATGAGAAGCTGGTTGGCCTGTGGCGCTCTCTCTGGTAGCCGAGGGATCTGCGGCGCTCGCTTTTGTGCCTGACAATGCATTGATTGAAGTCCGCCTGTTCACCCTTCGCTCTTGGCCAGGAACGTTGTGAGACCCGGCTAGCGGAGCGTGGGAGTTACCTGGCGGACTCTTGGAGGGACTATTTCCCATCTAGAGCGGGGAGGTCGCACGCCGGCCTTTGCGGGGATGACGGATGAAGAAAATCAAGGGGCTAGCATTCGACGTCGACGCTATTTTGAATGAGTGAGGTGATAAGGATTGATGAGTCTGTACGATCGAGTTATTGAGATTCTCTTTTTGATGCTAGTGAGAGTACGCAGAAAAAGCAATGTGAAGCGGTTGCCCAGAGCAGTTAGAGAGGGGAGGACAATGAGATGGATCGAAGCTGCCTTCATTGAATGGCTTCTTGGCAGCCCCACTCCTCTTCATGGATACGCTAGTCTCTTTGCGGCTTAGGTTAGTTCTACTGTTTTCGGAAGTCCGAAACAAGCATCGTCATCGTTCACTTTCCTCACAACCATCTGGAACAATATCTTCAACTCACAGATGGAATGATGAAAAGCGAGGTAAGCAATAACTTCTTCTTAGAAATTGTCATGGAACTTTCTTTTAACTCGAAAACTAGCCGTTGGTGGAATCTCTCCGTGAGTCTCCAATTATGGATTCCAATGTTTGGCTCCGCATCCTACGGTTTACAGGAGCACTGGTTCACTACCTGGTGTATCCTATATATTTGCTCGTATGGAGCCTTTCCTCTCTTTTGCTGTCACTTTTGGGAATTATTCTAGCACCTTTTGTGTATTTCGGACGAGTGGTCTTCTATATCGTTGGCGCCCCATTCAGGTTTTTGGCGAAATTCGAGGTGAGTTTTAGTATTATTGAATCTTCCTAAAGGAGCAGCAGATAATGGCTTCGAATTGGTAGAGTATAATCCAAGACTAAGTCATTAATACAGCCTCTTTATTATTTCCTTGGATATGCAGTTTTGATTGGTGGAACTGCTGGTCTATTGCTTTGCATCACACACCGATTCATCGGACAGATATTCAACTTGTCGAGCGATCCAGAAACCGAACTGCCCAGAATTAAGCGATCTCGTTCGGATGACCATGCTCAAGAAAGAGACGAATATTCAGATTCAACAGTCTCTGAGGCTCACGAAAGCCAATTTCGGAAACAGCAATCAGATGGCAAAAGCTCCAACAGATTCACATTAAGCGAATTTTATGCTGACTGGATGGACCGAAACGAACTCTTACCATCAAAAGAACCAAGTTTAATCTCGTCGGCAATCATAGAAGAAGATGACGATAACCAAGAGGCCTGGGATTAGACCACCCGGAGAGTTTCCACCCCAAAGCATCTAAGTTGCAACATGCTTTCTCGAACCGTGACTCCGACCTGATACATGCTTTATAAAATGCGGTTTTTATGCTGGAGCCGACAACGCCAAGGACCTGAACCCAAAGCTCAATTCAGCACTTTTGCTTTGATAGTACCTGTCAACCGAAGGATCAGTCTCGCCAGTCTACATAGACGTCGTCCGTTCGGAATCTTTGAGTGCATGTTGACTCCTCGATCGGCGTCTTGAAACCATGACTATATGCCATTAGTCCCGCTTGGGCGATCATGATACCGTTGTCAATGCAATAGCGTTCATCCGTGGCGTATAAGTGACCACCTCGGTCTCGTGCCATCAGGGACATCATCTCCTGCAGTCTTTCATTGGATCCAACACCACCAACAATAAGAACATCTTTTGCACCAACATGGGCCATTGCTCGTTCGGTGATTTCAACCAGCATGGCATATATCGTTTCTTGTAAAGAAAAGCACAAGTCTGCACGGGTGATTTTGCCGCTGGCGTCGGCGTCGCCATCGCCATTTATCTCCGTTTGATTTGACTCATCCAAGGCCGCAGCATCAGGCCCATTAAGACCCAAAGATGTTGCCAAACTGTCGATATGTGCTAGAATACCAGAGAAGGAGCAATCCATACCTTTGACAGTGTAAGGCATTTCAACTAGACGTTTTCCCTTCTTCGCAAGTTGCTCGATATTATAGCCTGGCGCTGGGTCGTTTGAGATATATATCGTGCGTGCAAATCTGTCCAAGCAGTTTCCGACGGCTATATCAAGTGTTTCTCCAAATATGCGATATCGTTTGGAGCTATATGCTATGACTTGGGTATTGCCTCCGGATACATACAGAACAACAGGGTTCGTGGCCCCTGTTACTTGCCGTCCCATTTCAATATCTGTACCTCGAGAATTAGTCATACACACGCTTTCTCCCTCGTTTGGGTATTAGAAACCAAAATAAACAGAGCTCAACGTACGCCCAACGCAATGATTTACACCAACCAAGTCTTTCCCCCATAAAAGACTCAGCATGCGTGCCGCGACAGCTGTGCTCTGAAGCGGGGCTCCCATACCAGGGCCCTTGGTGTAGCAGATACAGTCCACGTCATCTACCGATATTCCTGCCTCTTTGATAGCTGCCTTGACTAGTTTCACAACCCACGCGCGATGATGCTGGGCCGTATCTTTTGGTAAAAATCCTTCTCCTGGGGGCGAAACATAGGTATGTCTGATATTTGCGAGTACTTGAGCGGGGCCGCCATTTTTCGGATGTAGCATAATGCCCACGCCAATCTTGTTGGCAGAGCCTTCAAGGCCGATGGCAATCATTTCCGTTCTCAATAGAAAGCAAGCTACAAACAGGAAAGAAAGCAAGTGAACCGTGCAAAACAATGAATTTGCAGCGCAAATTGACGGACCTAATCAGGAATGGGTGAAATTTTGGTTGACGAAGGCTCTGGCGGATATGCGAAAATGCTTATCGATTGGCCACGAGGCACACCCAGCGGCAGATCCGCCGGCCGTTGGATTTATCCGAAGCGAGCACAGACTATACACACATCAGTATGAGGAGAATTAGTTTACTCATCCTCCATTTCTTCACCACTTTCCTTCACTCTCGCTTCCCCTCCTTGTTGCCAGCGATCTTGCTGGGTGTTTCCTTTATTTTGTTGTAAAATTTTTTCGCTTTCCCTACTCTTCCTGCTCTCATTATTTCATACTATGTCGAGTACGGAGCATTTCCCTGACGCTGACGACTTTCAGCGTCAGACTGATGGGTTCATGCAGTGGCTTTCACAACAGACCGGCGTGACAATCAGTTCCAAAATCGAGGTGCAAGATCTTCACCATCAAGGCTCTGGTAGAGGAGTTGGTAAGTTTTTCTTTTCCTTTTTTATTTGAGCTACTTTGTCACGCTTTTTATTCCGACCCGCATCCTTTAACCGACATCTTCTCAGTTGCTCGCAGCGATATACAGGAAGGAGAAGACCTTTTCCACCTCCCGCAGCGTGTTGTACTGATGGTCAAAACCTCTCCCCTGAATGAAATTCTCGCAGACGAACTGAAAAATCTGGGTCCCTGGCTGTCTCTCGTTGTTGTCATGATCTACGAATATTCGCTAGGCGAACGGTCCAACTGGAACCAGTACTTTCAAGTACTACCAACGAAATTCGATACGTTGATGTTTTGGTCTGGGGAGGAACTCTCCCAACTTCAAGCCAGTGCAGTGATCCACAAGATCGGAAAGAAGGATGCGGAAGAAGATATTTTCGAAAAAATAATACCCCTCGTTCGCTCCCACCCAGACCTTTTCCCACCTGTCAACGGTGTTATGTCCTACGATGACGACGCAGGAGCACAGGCCTTGTTAGAATTGGCGCATCGCATGGGCTCCTTGATTATGGCTTATGCCTTTGACATTGAAAAGGGGGAAGAGGAAGAAAGTGAAGGAGAAGATGGGTACTTGACAGATGATGAGGAACAACTGCCGAAAGGCATGGTTCCCCTGGCTGATTTGCTCAATGCAGATGCTGATAGAAACAATGTAAGCTAGCTGGTTGAGCGCAATCTTTGCGGGAACCGCTTGACTGACTCGACTTGCCTCAGGCACGTTTGTTTCAGGAAGATGGGGCGCTGGTCATGAGGGCCATCAAACCCATCAAAACTGGCGATGAGATATTTAATGACTACGGCGAATTACCACGTTCAGATCTCCTCCGACGATACGGCTACGTTACCGATAACTATGCCCAATATGATGTTGTCGAACTTCCTCTGACTGGCATTTGTCATGCTGCTGGCCTCGACAATATCGAAAGCCAAGAATATCCTCATGTATGCATTTTTTTCAGCACCTGTCTTTTACTGATTTTACTGACATCAGACTAGCTCAAATTGCTTCATGAACTGGAAATTCTCGAAGACGGCTACTGTATCTTGCGACCTTCGGCAGAGGATAGCTTAACCGACATATTACCGGATGAGCTTCTCGCCCTCCTGAAATCGCTAACGCTCGAGCGCGAAGAGTTACAACGATTACAGTCAAAGCAGAAGCCCCCCAAACCCATTTTGGCAGCACGTGAAGCTCGTATACTACTCGACTCAGTCAAAAGCAAGTTGTCCCAGTACGGTACGACAGTCGAACAAGATAAAGCTATACTGCAGCAATTCGCTTCGACATCTAGTCTTTCGACTAGCGAACGTCGTCGCAAGATGGCTGTTGAAGTTCGTCTCGGAGAAAAAGAAATTCTACAACATGTTTCGGTGATGCTTCAGGACTTCCTCACCGCCGAAGAAAAGGGTGCTGGGAAACGTACGACGGATGGTACAGGTCAGAAGCATCAGAAGAAGGCAAAACACAATTGAAGGATCACCGAGGTTCTGACTCTGAAGAACTAAAACAGGTATGAGAAGATACTTGAAGAAAATTTCGGATGCAAGCAGACTGCTTCCAAAATAATTTTGCTAATAATGTGTCTAGTCATACAGGAAGTGAACCACGGCCATGGTTCCTGATATATGTACAGTTTATCGAAAGATTGCCACAGCACCCAAAATCAAGTACACCTCGCGTATGAGGTAAGTAAAAGTGGGCAACGGCAATGAAGGACGGCCAAAGAGGAGCAAAGCAAAGACAATTCCAGGTATACAACAACTGTGGACGGACGAGACATTCTCCCCCAGAAGATCATGAACTCCCGCTATGCAAAAACAATCGGAAAAAATACACTTCAGTCATTAGGTCGAGGCGTTCGTGACTGCTCCTATGCCAGGATTGGAGCCCATGGTTGCGCCTGCTGGTGCATTACGCTCTCCAGCCATCTGTCGAGCTGTTTGAGCCTGTGCCTGTGCTTGCGCCTGAGCTTGCGCTTGAGCCTGGGCTTGAGCCTGGGCCTGGGCCTGTGCTTGGGCTTGCATTTGCGCAACCTCTCGAGCTTTCGCGGCCATGACAGCACGATGTTGCATGATTTGAATATCATACTTATCTCGCTCGAACACTATATCCTCGTCCTCATCCTCATCATCATCATACTTGAACCGGTCAAGTATCACTGGATCGATGTCTGCCTTATGTCTTACAACCATATTGCGGCGATCTATCATCATCCGACCACCTCGACCTACACGTCTTCTGAAAGAAGGTAATTTGGTGGTATCATCATCCATGTCCAAAGTCGCAATACGATCACGGAAGTATGGATGCAAATTATCTAGCGCAACGGCATCGTTTGTATCCGATGCATCTGAAGATGGCGGAGTGGGCAGTTGTGTGGTGATTGCAGGACGGAAGGCAGCTTCGAACGTCCTCTTAGGGGATGGCGTCAGTGGAGCAGTCGTGTGATCAACGAATCCTTCGTTCCATTTCAGATGCTTTTGCAGATTCTGTTTGATGTCGCGAATTATTTCGTTCTCCTTCTCAGCTTGCACCTCCTCCAACAGTTGCAAGTCTTCGGCGGCAGCGTGAGCACCAGACCGTTGAGATATGCGAAGCTGTGGTGGTGGAACAGCACGCTGGATAGCTGGTACCTCGGGCTTCTTCTTAGGCTTTGAAATGTCAGTCATGGATACTGGGAGACCGAGAGCTTGGTTACTTGCCTTTTGGTTGATGAGATCCTCATCATCGTCCTTGATGCCAAGTTTCCGTTTCATCTCTTTGACTTGTGCGCGTTGTTGGAAGACTTGCTTCTCAATGTTGAACATCTCTTTTCTTGCAAGTTCGCGCTGTCGCACAAAGGCGACCAATTGGCGCGCATCCTCCAATTCTTTGCGAAGCCTGCGCAGCTTCTCCGCACTTTGCGCGTCTCTACCACGAGTTTTGCGGATCTGTCGCACTTCACGCCTACGGAAACATACATATGGATCGCCATCATCGGTTTCTTGGCCCGTTTCGAACTGAATGAAGTTAGATGCCTCATTCAGCAATGGTCAATGAAGGAAGGGACTCACCTTGAGAGATACTTGCAAGGGACGGTTCCCGACGCTCATCCTCCTCTTCCGCCAGTGTTCGTATATGTCCTTGGCAAACCTCTTGATATGTTCCTCTACGGCGGCATCGAAGCACTCCTCAATCTCAGCGAATGGAAGCACAGGAGGACTGTCTACGGACGCGAATGGTTGTTTCATCTGCGCTGTTTCTTCGAAGAAATACATCACTTCTTCAAACTGGTTCTCTGTGCACGCGGGGGTGGAGGGGCCCCTCTTTTCGTTCATTATCTTGAGGTATACGTCATCTTCCTCATCGAGGTTATATAAACATCCACAACAGTCTTCCACAGTGGAAGAAAACCGGATGTAAGTCGCAGGTTGTGAAAATGTGGGAGGATAGAGCTCATCATATCTGATAGAACTCAGGACGGTTTCGGGCGTGGGGATATTGGCCTCGCTGATTTTTCCGAGGGCGACGGCATTGATGGCAGCTTGAAGGTGGAATTCCTACACATTTTCAAATGACTTATTTAGCTGGTGGTTCTGGAAAGCAACAATCGCGATCACAAAGGCATCGGGAAAAAATTTTTCGCGGATAGCATCATATATGTATCACGTGACATATATCATCCTGGGTAGGGATGAGCAGCAAAGACACGTACCGATTCTTCTGCCTTTTCAACGCCTGTCTCGACTTGTTGGAGCGCGGCCTGGATATCCTCATCGATGACATCTATTTGATCCTCCCTAACTATGGGGATGGACGCCTTGGAGGTGAGTTTCTTCGGGCGCGTCCTCCCCATACCCCCGTACCTAGTCATGTGAACTTCGGGACGCGACGGTAGGCGCGACCATGCGAAAGGGTAGGCAAAATTAGTATTGGACAATAGCTTGAGTCATGAAAAATCGTGTGGTCGTATTTTCGTGATGAATTTCGATGGAAAATGGGGAGATAATGATGATTGAAATCTCGTAGCGCCACAGCGATCTGTTGAGTTGACGTTGCCATCTCACTGCGTTGCAGCCTGTTTTGGGCGGGTGCACGGCCTCAGGGGCTCGCTTGTCTATCCGTATGCGGTTAGTGCGGGGACTCGTGATATCAAATTGCTGATAGCCACCGTAAACGATTAGGCTAAGGCATTAAGGCTAGCTAGAGTTGGTCTTGGCGGCTCCGTAAATTGTTGATATCGCCTCTATCGCTATCGTCTCAACAATCAACTAAAGATTACTGTTAGCTACTTTGATCGAGTAACAAGGATTTATACCTTGTTATATTGGAATATTTACTGCGATCTTTCGCAACCCTGCGCATCGTTATCAAATACCATCGCAAACGTCCCTCCTCACACTTCACAAAAACGAGCCCGTCATGGAGTCGCACGAGGTCAACAACGCTGCTTTGTATAATACCAGAAGACGACAAGGATCTATTGGTGGAAGCCAAGTCCTCGATCGCATTATCGATGCGTCCAACTGTAAGATTTCCCTAGCTTTTCACACTCATTGCTGGGTGCTTGACAATCGTCACCGTCAATCGAACTAACAGCCTTATCACGAAATAGTTGATCGCGATGAAGTCGATCGCTTGCGCAAGCGATTCATGAAATTAGATAAAGTATGTTGAGATTTAACATATGGAGTTACGGTGCAGAAAGGCTTATGGCGGAATACAGGACAACTCTGGCACGATTGAACGAGAAGAATTCCTTTCGCTCCCACAAGTATCATCCAACCCACTCGCTCCACGGTAGGCCCTCTTTTGATCTATGCACACAATTCCGGACTCAACTGACGCACAGCTTTTGCCAAATAGAATGATCGCCATCTTCGACGAAGACGGCGGCGGCGATGTCGATTTCCAAGAATTCGTCTCTGGTCTATCTGCATTCAGTTCCAAGGGTAACAAAGACGAGAAACTCCACTTCGCTTTCAAAGTATACGACATTGATCGGGACGGGTACATTTCAAACGGCGAATTGTTTATCGTGCTTAAGATGATGGTGGGTAGCAATCTCAAGGATGTGCAATTGCAACAGATTGTAGATAAGACCATTATGGAAGCCGATAAGGATGGGGATGGGAAAATCAGTTTTGAGGAGTTTAAGCATATGGTGGAGAGTACTGATATCAGTATGAATATGACATTGAGTAAGTTGATTATTCCTGTGGAGGAGAAGGGTTCGATATATGAATGATACTGACTACATGTAGGTGAAATATAAATATCCTTGATGCTACAACATTTGTCCCTGTTGCATACCAGATTCTATCACGATTGATCTGTTTCTTTCCTTTTGATGTCTATCTATCAAGTTCTTGAGAAGGCTGTTTTCTCAATGTGATATGACTTATGACTACGGCCGCTTACTTTCGGGTACTAAATTAAAGTACATGCATGACTCAAGGGCATGTTGCACAGATTCCTGGACCACCAAGACGATGACGGACTGTACTGAAGTGGAAGTCTATGCTTTGCTAGGAACGAGTACATTCACAGAATTTGTATGGAACTGGGTAGCATGGGCCGTGTTGCGATGTTTAATTCGACATGAGGATAAGATTATTACCCAATTATGGCTCTCCTTGGACTCATCAGTATGATAAAGAAGTATTCGATACTACGTATACACTGATCAATCCCCGTATCCCTTCTAACCATTGAATGTGTATTATCTACAATGAGCCCGAGAACTTCTATATTTGGCGATTTCAAACCTTGGAAGAGCCATGTCAAAGCCACTATCGAAAGGAAGATATTAGCAGGTATCTGACCTCAAGAAGGCTAATTCATGATCGACAACGCACATTCTGTTCTTCTCTGTTGGAAACATTTTGCAAACGGAAATACTCATGTGCAGATGGGTTGCCCGAGAGTATACAGATTAGGGCTAACTTGCACGCAATCCCAATAAGACTTCAATAGCTCCTATGCGTAGGTACAAACATACCCATGTGTATTGAATTATGTAGGTATACAGTTGCGAACACTGAAATCGGGGCCCGAGCCGAGTGGTGGATGGCACGATTCGGTAGCACCAGGCACCAGGCACGAGCCATAGTCTGCATAGTGAAACTAGATATCTTGAACTGCTGTTTTTCAATCTGCCCAAATATGAGAATTGGTTTTTGAGATGATGACCCGATGGTATCCGGGATCATCGATAGCAGATCTCGTAGTTAGGTACGTACTCTCCATAGACCCCTTACTCCGTACAAGAATCATGGATTGACATGAGTGTTCTCTGTTAACAATCAAAGTACCAAACTCCAAGATCTCCTCAGGCCCTGAAACTTGAACAAAGTAGGTATTCAAACCAAACCTGGGGATATTGCCCTAGTATGCATCAAGTACCTAGATAGGAAGGTCGATACACCAGCACTACCATGCCGCATAAAATAGAGTCTAGACCGGGGAGTCACTTTGGTTCTTCAGCTGAAAACTAAAGCAAGAAGGTTTGAGATGAAGGGCAACTATTGTCAGATTCATAAGTTGCAGGGTTACTAAGTCAAATTGCGGCTGAAAACCCATTGGTCCCGGAGATGTGGTAAGTTGTGCGGCATGACTCGCACAGAGTTTAGGCAGGCGTAACATGACAGGAGTGGGCCTCGTTTCTTTTGAGTTGGACATTGCTTATGCACCCTAGTAACGTGCTATTGCAGGTGTAGTAATACTTCGCATGGAGTAGAAACTCTAGAGCCTGTAGGGCAATAAGGTTGGGCACCAAACCCCTATCGACGCATAATTCCCGTAATCCATTCTGGCGAAAGCTTGCCAATGGCTTGGTTTAGGAGAATAGGAGAACAATATCTTTACGCACCGTCGGCTCTCCACCGGTGAGCCAAAACTTTGTCACTCCTTCTGATACGAAGAGAGTTGATAAATGGGCAATTTCAAAACTAATTAGATGGATAAACCCTGATTCGTGGAGGGATCGATATCTCCTCGTTTAAGTTACTTTCATAACTTGTGGGGATTGGATACGTAAAGTTAAAATAGCATGTCTCGGTTAGAGTCTGCTGATACTGATCCATCATGTTGCGATCAAATGGCCATCCATAATCCGTTTCAGGTACAGACGAAGGATTCCAACCGATGTCAATATCCTTAAGCGAATATGATCCTTGACCGGTATTACAATCGAGATCGCCCGTTTTTAGTGCGACCTCGGTGAAATACTACATAGTAGGCTGTGATATAGGCCCTAGATCTTTAGACTTTAAGCAATAAGACTGGGCCTACGTCTCGTAGCGTCAGACATGGGTTAGGGCTCCGGCGGTCTACCCGAATTCCCCGGACTAGATCGAGAACCCCTTTCTCGTTTCTTTTTCTTCTTTCTTCCTTTTCAACAAACAGTGTGATAATTTTAGGTCCTCCTGAATGTGATCCCAGCCATAATCCGGCGTATGATCCACTTAATCCGAGTGGCATATGTACTCCGTACGTACTACCTAGCTAAGATGCACGTAAAGAATTGCTCTTTTACCTGCGTACTGTAACTGTTCCTAATGGTAACTGAATTTTGGGCTTTAGTATCAGATAGTTGAACTTCCTTCAGTACTACGTATATTTCATGCATTACGAGACTGGTATACGAAACCTTCTTCTCAGGGCCACTTTGTAGAAATGTATTACTAGTCAACAGTGATAGAAAAAGCATAACTATCAGTCGTATTGATGAAGAAGACCGTGGAGGTCTACTCAGCGATTCTTCTACGTTTTTGCGATTTCAGCGAATCGCCCAAGAAAACTAAAACCGGTGGACTCAAGTCGATTGTAAATACTGCCCAAAAATTGGAAGAATAAAAGGAAAGTCTAGACGCTAAATGGTAGATAAAGAGTGCTTATTGGTAACATACATAGAAAGAATCACTATTAACCTTGCGTTTACTTTACTAATGCTCGATAGTAAGTGATCCACAGACCTGGTGAGATCTTATTTCAGCATCTGAGAGATTGGCAGTTGGTTCCTGGCATATCCACGCGATATTTTATTGATTATCATAAGCTCAACATGAGGCACGATTCTTAAAAGTATTGCTATAAATGTAATATTTCCGTTTGTCATGTCTTGTTTGTTTTCATTATAGAGATTAAGGTTGCAGGGTGGATCTGATGATCTGCAGCTAGATCTCGGGTTCCATACATTGATCATCTATGTTGATCCCCACGTCAGACTACATGGCGTCATGTAGATACTGCGTAGTAAATATGCAGAATGTGCAGTGTGCAGTACATAGGCATTCACTTATCGGTCGTATTCCATCATTTACTAGATAATGTCAAGTATAGTGTTGACAAACTCCAATTTGATATCTTATGGATCGCTTGCGGACTACTATGAGGTCTAATTGTTAGACCTCTTTGACATATGAGGAGTACTGCTTCGATCTCGATAAAATTAAACAAAAGTAATGAGTGCTACAAATAAATCACCATGACTTCAAGTCGGCCTCGGGAAATCTATTTGGTTGACGGTTTGTAAATACAGTGTCCAACCTCCCAGTAGATCACGTTCATGTAAACCCCTTTGCCTCATCCAGTGTCAGTAAGCGAGATTACATCCAATACCAGCAACATATTCCACCACTTTATTGTTACTATAGTCTCTTACAAATTACTTCGTATATCTCTCATATACGAATACCATCTTCATCATGTGCTACTTCATTCTTGCAACTTTAATGAGCTTGCTTTTACCTCCTGTATAGCACAAGGTCTTAAGAATGGTAAGAATACGCCTGAAATTTCAAACTTTCAGTGAACTAAACTAACACCTAGAAGAGACTTTTTTTGATGCCGATAGAGGATGTCTTTGCAATAAGTGGCACGAATCTTGCTTAGGGGAATCAAGCGTGAGGAGATCCAGCGAGGTCCAGTTTTTGCCCTCCCCGGCTCGGTCAACGCCTACAAGGAGTTCGAAGGAACTATCACCGTGAATAGCGAAGAGGAAGGTGGTGTGGCTATTGACACTGCCCTTGGAATTACATTGTTCATCAACGTGATTGATGTATCAGCTACCATGGCACTGGTTGAAGGCTCTGGATCTGGAAAGATCCAACCCGGTGAATCTGTCAAGGCAATAATCTTTCTCAAAGACTCAGTAGCTATTGAGGAAGGCCAAGGGTTACGTATACGTGGTACGGGCAAGCCAATTAGAAACCGTGACTGAAGACTCGCTTGTGGGATAGATTCGACAGTGTCAACTGTTACGAGGGATCGTTTAATTGAGAAGTTGAGCTATGGATTACGATTCAGGAGAGCTATAAGGTTTCGCCCTATCTGTATACCACTTAGTCTAAATGCTTTAGTAATGATGGTTATGATCAACCAGGCCAAGGGCGCACGTACTCCTAGAGGATGAATATGGTACAATTGCTTGTTCACCTTCACAGCCAACCCTAACCCTAGAGAATGGTATCTAGGTACCGCATCTATAGAACTCAGATCCCACGATCGCTCTGACACAATTAAAGTTTGAGTAGTTAAATGTCACGATCTATTCATGTGAAAATATTACATAAGTTGTGGCTCGCGACTGGCTGCCCCGTAGTCACTCACATTTCTCCCATCAACTCACCATCACCAACGCGATCCGAATCTACTAGGCCGATCAACTTTTTAGACTTTACTATGATGGCCCAAGAATTTGGGTCGGGATTCCTCGGATTTAGATCCGACAACCAATAGCTTTTCCTTCTAGCTGTAATACAGGTGTAGTGTCATCCATGGATATCTTAGTCTTATAGTAACACACATATTACAGGTTGTGTTCACCACTTCCCGGATCCCCGGGGTTGGGTAACATGATTAATCTATTTTAGCGCACTGATCTATGAGAACTAGATTAATAGTAGATCCATATTATTATCAAAGGTGCTAAGCGCGGAGATTGAAGAGAAAATAATAGAACGTGATTTATTGAAGGAACTATGAGAAAAAGAAAAGAGCATCTACCTTTCTGAATTAGGTTGGTACTTCGAAGTGGCATTCGAGGGGGGGTATAGATTAAAACATCGGCAATATTTGCTGTTATATCGATCAATCCATAGTGTTCCAAAGTATGTACGTATTAGACAGAAAAAAATGTAGGAAGGGGAAAAAAGCAGGTATCATACAAAGAGTTGAAAAAGACAACCATCTAGTTTGTACAGGTGACCCAAACTCCTCACCTCCCCTCCTGTCTTCCAGGGCTCATTTTTTCCCTCCCAATAATCCCTTTTTCGTAACATGTCGAACTCGTCCTTCTTTCGATAATCTCCTTCAAAACAAGAATGTACGTACCGAATAACAAAAACAAAATGTATATCTATGTTCGCCCAATCCCATGACCATTTCCATTCCAATCCGTCACATCACATCACGCATAAAGTGAAAACTAAAATATAAATACAACCAATGATTGTCAAGCCAATATATATAAATAGAAAAAGAACTGATAATTGAGGAGAAGATTGCGTATTCGTACAAGAAAGAAAAAGAGGAAGTGAGGCGTCGCGCGGGATTCCGTTTGTTTTTTAGGGCTTCTATCGGCTCGTGACAGGAATGATCGACCGGGATCGCTCTTAGAGGGAAATCGAAAATCGGTCTATTGATCTATGACTCTATCAAATCCAGGCATTGACCAAGAACTAAAAAGATAACGACGGCATCGTATTAGTGTTTGGTCTCCAAAAAGGCCAAATTGTGTAAAAAAGAAAAAGCAAGTTTGTTGTCTTACTATCAAGAATCTCCTCCTCCCATATGCCCATTTGGTAATCCACTAATCCATGTGGCTCAACCTGATCACAAAGTCGAATCAATTCTTGCCCCATTCTCTCCATGGTATCGGCATTCAACATCGTCGCAGGCAGTGCTTGTAGTGGCTGCCGATGATGATGACCATTCATCAATAGTGCCTCTGTTAGATCTTTTTGCTTTTGACATAACGATAGCCAGCAGATATTAAATTCGTTCCATAATTGTCTATGTTTTGTGAGTGTGTTGGGATCGTCTCGGAATAGACCTGTAATACCAACCATAATTGTCTTAGTACTTCGGAATTCACATAAAAAGAGGCATGGATCGTCTTACCCAAATCTTGTGCATTATCAATAAGCCATGCAGATAGATCAAGCAATAACCGGCTGGCTTCGTTCAAATGGCCCCTTTGGGTGTAGCCAAATACCGTAATTAGTACTTGTCGATATCGATTATACCCTTCCTCCAGATTCGCCATGTCTTGTTCTACCGGCTGCTGCATATTTCCTATACTTCCCGTAGGATTGAAGCTAGTCATTGAAGTACTTGTATCTAGTCGTCGATCCAGGAGATTTTGTTGTTGTTGCTGATATGACGCTGCCGCAAGTTGTTCTTGTGTAGATAAAAACTGAGAAACACTCTCAGCATCGTCCGGCGATGGAAAGTATTGTTGTGAAACGTGAAATCGAGCACCACCACTGGGTAGACCGCCAATAGACTCTGGTAACGACATCCCATAAGCCGTCTGCGCTGTTCCGGACTGGTCGAATCCGTACATGAATGCTGTGTCATATTGCTGCTGCTGTGTTGGATAACCAATTTGCTGTGATTGCACATGTCTCAGTGGCTCTGGAGAAAAGGGGCGTTGCTGAAATTGGAGTGCTACGTTCTGTAGTGGATCGGTCGATGAAATACTGCCCTGATGTGACCCTGCGGTGCCAGACGAACGGTGAATTCTGCGTCTAGATGCGCCTCCTCGACCAGGTGGCGGTGGTTGCGCTCGGTTCCGGTGTACAGATTGAACCGCGGTTGACCGTCGAAAACTCTCCGGCGATTGTACAGGAGAGATTTGCTGCTGTACAACCTGGCGTGTATGGCCAGGTACTGACGGGTATTGGTAGTAGCCATGATATTGTTGTTCCCTTTGGTTTGTACCTTCATCCATTCCACTCTGACAATCTTCCAGAAGCCCGCCTCGCAACGGAGGCGAGTACGGAGGAGTCAGATACAGTTCCAGTTTTTCGGTTTTGCCGATTTTGCGGCCCGAGTCTCTCCAAGTTTGTTTCTCTGGTTTTTGAAAGTTGCGTTCTTTTTAAGTCAAGGAACCGGCCGTGGTTATAAGTTGAGCGACAACGAAGTCCCTACTCCGTTCGTATATTATCGCAACTCTCCAGGCCCAATAGAGAGCGTGACAAGTCTTTTTGCTCTTTCAAAAGGCCTCCAGTAGGATGAATGGTATGAACGGTGACACTGCAGTTACCAGTCAACCAGTAAGTCACTCATGGACTTCAAGGATGATCCCGGTAGCTTCAAGCTCCGCAAACGTCCCGTAGATCAAGAAAGAGTTCCGAGATTGGCCAAGACAGTCGGAGGTAGTCAAACAGGTTTAACCACTCACACAATCATAAATAGAGAGTGGTACTCTGAATTAAAACAGAGGAAACAAGATGGAGAGTGCAACTGTAATCGGTTGGTGTTTCTGTGATGTTACCGAGATCCTATATATATATAGGCAAGATCATTTCTTTCGTTTCTTTTTTCTTGTTGGCTCTTTTCTGACCTCAGCTGCAACGAAGTATTTCTTCACACTATAAGATAGATAGAATGGCAGGTAGATTTCGGGAGGAATCAGCAACAGTCAAATGAAAGGGCAGTAATTCCTATTCAGCAATAGTCATTAGCCTAGGACTCAGAGCGCTAGATGTATCTTCTGGCCGCCAAATTAGATTGGGCCTCAAGGAAAGATTCAGGTGAGATCAAGAAAAGAGACATCACTAATAATATTAGTCCTGTGACGACCTTAGCACCTGGTAGCTAAGTGTTAGTTAGCGTTGGCGGGGCTCGAGTCAAGGGAAGAGTAGGAAAAAAGAAAAAAAATAAGGCTTACCCGGAGGAATGGTAGCATGATACTAGTGCAAGGGGAAAGATGTAATATGTACCTACGTGTGTGACGAGATCAATACGGGGATTAATTGAAGGATCTGGCACGGATCCGACTACGTACTACTAGTACGTAGTATGAAAGTCGGTTACTGTTGATATCTAATCCGAAGACCCATTTTTGTTGCTTTTTTTTTTTTTTTTTTCTATCTGTTCCAGGTCGAAAGATAGAGGCAGGGCCGAAGGAATCATATCCGCGGAATGAGAGAGACAGGAGTCATTTGGTCACAGCGTCTATGATTTAGGTGAATGCACTCTGCCTCATGCCCGATGGAATAGCAAAGACTATTTTATGGGTCTGGATCTACGCTAGCTGTCTAAAGTGGGTGCACAAAGAAAAAGCAAAGGAAAATAAGGAAAAAGCAATCCATTCACTCTTAAAGTCGAACTTAGACTCTCACGGGCTTTCAGTATGTAGTTGACATCATCTCAAAAGGGCAAGTCCTTTTCTAGGGCAGTGAGAGATACTTGAGACGAAGCGTAAAAGGTAGGGCGAGTCAAGGCGAAACGAGGCATGACTATCGAGGATAAGAAAAATAATGCGCGCTCAAGCTATAGCCTGGATTCAGTCTCGATGAAACCCTAACCCATGTATGGCTTGGATTCAAATCAGGTATCGTAGTCAATACAAGAACATCAGTTTTTGCGCCCTATTCACCTAACGTTTATATGAAGCTCTGAGTTCGGTATTGGTAGTGACTTGACTATTATTATTCAAGGAGTGATGGGACTTGAGTAAAAAGTAAACAGGCCCTTGTTAGCGCTGATAAAATGGGGCTGCGCGGGGGTTAGTAACCCTATATCAGGTCGTTTTATTATTCTCCTAGTTACGGCTTATGAAGAGTAGTATTTCAGCCCGGAGTCCCTGAGAATAATAAGAGCTAAAATAGTCTAGTAATACTACTGCTTTAATTAACTCCAGCACTGTCGGAGATCGTATGGCGTAATCTTTCAAGGTTGTGGTTGGGCTCCAATGGATACGATAGTTGGTCGATACCTAAGGACTCGGACGGCATTCGGGAAATGTCCCAATTCTCTATTATTTAAACACTGGTAGCTACGTTAACTATATAGTTCGTAGAGACTTTATTACTTGATAGAGTAAAAATGGATGAAAGGGAAAGAAAAAGAAAACACGCATTTATCGCTTTAATTACAGTAGTCTCGCCTCATCAACGTACTATTATTGGCCCCCCTAGCCATAGCCTGATCTTCTGGTTCCATCTCCGGGGACCTGCATGCCCGCAAGCCGCGGCAATGCGCGCGATATAATAAGCGTATCTAGATTCGATCAGGTGGTCAATTACAAATACTTGATCCCTAGTGGTGACAATGAACATTTGACGTGTGCAGTATGGATTCGAGATTCTCGCAAATCGATTGTAATAAGGCCACCACCTTTTCGTAAAAAGAAAAAAACTAAAAATATAGGCGAAATGTGATTGGAGCCTCACAATGAATGATCTACGCTTCCAGACATCACCGTAGACGCCAATAATGTATCCCGCAATGAGGCTGTAAATTTTTTTCTATTCGGGAAACCAGAACGAAGTACGTACTGTAAGTTACGTCAACGGAGTACGGATCTGGTATTTTCTTGCAACTATTATTAATAGTAGCAGTATGTACACTGTCGGAAAACGTTGTATGACTGTGATCTGGTTAGATAGTTTGAAACATCCATTTGACATCGAAGTGATATCAGTGTCCTCTGCTCTCGACCCTGCTACTCAATCATCTACTTCCTAGTCGCAAGCGAAGGTCTCACCACCCAGCCAAGCTCTCAGCTAGCTATTCAGGCATGAGGATTTAAAATGACTGACGTGCGTCATCTGAACTAAGGTTACAGATAAGTGGAGAGTCTCCTTGCGAGGGAATGAAAGGAAAAAGATCCTATTGGAAAATCATCGGATTGTACGTATCGCAGAACCGCCTTACCGACCTAACCCATGCCTGTCGTTGGATATACGAACTATGAATACATGCGTGGTAGCATTTTCAAGGCTATAACTGATCATAATATGTCTCTGATAGTCATTTAAGGTTCCGGCTTAGCTAGAATTGGGTCTTTAGGCGTTAAGTAAGGTAACTATATAAGCCGATTGTATAAACAGAAGGTATTGTTCTATCTCGGCCAAACCCCCCGAATGATATCCCAATTCAGAGATGCCCAACAAAGAGTCCGATCACCTGCCGGAAACGTCGGAGCTACAGAAAATTATTTGCGAGTAATTTTTCTATCCCCTGAAAGTCCCACTTACAAAGGAGAAAGCTCGTGTTCGAGGAGAGAAAAAATAGCTACATTTCTCCCCAGATGAAACGACAAGTGGCTTTGACTGCGACAATTATGAAATGTTTTAGGTCTACTGCAGCCACGCAGTACCTATATATGTGCTTCTCCACAGTTGGGACTAAAGACCACAAAATCTCTCGACCTTGCAGTGGGGCCGCATGCAAAACATAGCTTATGATCTGAATGGGGCGATTTATTAAGTACAGGTTTTGGATATTCCATATTACACACTATCAGATAGTTATCCTGCAAGCTGGTGGGATATATGAACTCCTAGATTTCACTCGGGCACAAACATCGTAACGGACGGTGCAGAACCGATGTCTCTTTTCCCGTCCGATACCGCAATGGTACGCTGCCTGGTACAAAAAATATGCTTTACCACTTGCTTGCCGAGAAGCCGGCTCTCGGGTTAGAATAATAGAGTGAATGAATACAATTACATAGCCTTTATCCGTCCAAGGTTATGCTAATAGCATAGGTACGTAACCTCTCACACCTAAGACGAGACTAGGAGAGGGGTGAGGCTAAATAGAGTTACGGAGAAGCTGCTCAAACAAGCCAGAATCCACCGTTTGAACTTTCGATTATGATGATCCATCAGAAACACACTAATCGCGGAAGAACTGCATAAACAAGAACAAATGCAGATCGCGATGAGTGTACAGGAGCAACTTTTGCTACATCATCATACATAGATTGCTCATCTCACATAGCTTTATTACTGATACAGCCCTGTGGGTGTGGAGTCCATATGGTAAATATACTTCCTATACAACCAATCAGATACTATACAGATGTGGGGTCTCGGGTATCTCCGGCATCCCGAAGTGAGCTGTACTTCCTGATCGAGCAAAGTGTCAGATCCTCTTCCTCAATTGGCCAATCACGTAGCGAAGAAGGTTCCGTCCAGCTAGCCTCACCACGTGCTTTTAATGCGACCGTTGGAGACGTTAACCTTCTTTCTTGTTTTGCATGAAGGCTGAAATATCATTCTTGACGACTGGATTGGACTGAAAAATCAGAGTTCAAATGCAAGAGTCCTTGTTCTTTTTATTAGCGATCCTTCCGGTTGAGTTCAAGCAGTACTTCCCGAAAAGGGGTTCTTAATATTGCGCCCCTTAAGAACGCAGAAAGGAGATCGCCCGGTAGTTTCAGGATATGTTCGAACTTCATCAATATGCTTACAAGTATGTGTTGCGGCTGTTTGGATCCGGTGAGCATCAATTACGTAGTCATACCTATATTAGGCCAGGAAGACAGCATATTAGCCGGATTCTAAGATGATCACTGCTAGGCAAGCGTTCTAGGCTTCTAGCTGTTAGCTACAACACAAACCTAATTTGTACTACACAATTGCCTAGGTGTCAACGGCATTCGATCGGTTCTTCTTCGGATGCATGGGGAGAGACAATTCAGAAAAATCATTCCGATAATCGAAGTTTATTTCTCTATGTTCCATTGTTCCTGCATAAGACCTGTTCTTGATTACAGTTTATAGGCACTTGCAAACTTGCGAACACCTTCAGAGAGCCTAGAACAGTCTGTAAGGCCTTGATTGAGGCTAGTTTCCTGCGCGGATGTGATAGCGGACGGGAAGCTTGTTCATTGAGCACTCAACTCGAATCCATCACTGGCATGATCAAGGCACAATACTCTGTTCTTTCGGTAGTTTCTCAGAGACGTTACTATGAGTGAATTACACTAAAACCTTAACTGCGTTGGCGAGACTGCGATAACTGTTTTTAATATGTTATATGGTGATATCTGACTAAATCCCTAGTTAGGTAGTGAGCTCCCCGGATAATTAACCGTCTGAGTAATGTGCGAAACTAGATACTACTACTTATACTGGATCTTATAGCTGGATGCCAGCAATAAGCTATTGAATAAAGCCTAGTCATATTATACATAGTAGTGATGTTGGCATTCTGACTTTCGATGGATACTCTACTGACCAGTCAACATACGATGCATTCTATGACATTTATGAGGTTATGAGCCAGACCTGGATTACACACATCTGCCCATCAGGCTGTTTATTCGTATAATCTAGGCCGAGTACAGTTACTACTCCTCACGGCGGAGATGTAATAAATGGCTATTAGGCACGCACGAGCGTCTTCATTCCGGTACAATTCAATCTGGGTATAGACACTCTCACATTAAACGTGGGAAATCAATCACCACGAATGAAACAGGATACCTGGGTATCGTTTGTTATTGTTCGGTTTTGGTGCAGACGTTTGCCCCAGACATTTTCCTTCTTTGGTGACTTTGGCATGGGCACGACTGCCTACTGATATCTCGAGCATGGCGTTTCCGCCCAGGTAAGTGACTCTAAGTCAAAGAGACATCTACAGTCACTAAGATGGGTAGTTAGTTAACTACACGAAAAATGGCTTACGTAAATTGCTCACCCTCTTCAATAACTAAGTTAGTCATTTATCTGAGCAACCGACGCTGATCATTGAAATATACATGAGCAGACCAAAGGCGTCTGAATACACGGAGGCGGCCGTCGACAACTTCTGGAATAGTACCTTGATGCTTTACTTCACTCCGGATAGGGTTCATGGACTGGAACAGGACCAGAGAATTCTTGAAGACAACTAATTTCACGGATCGTGTATCATGAACCGTAGTTCTAAAGGTGGAAGATCAGCGAAGGCAGCATGTGAGTTAAGCTTTCAAGTGGATTTAAACTGCTGATCAGCTCACAAAATATATGAAGTTGGTGCATGGGAGCAAGGAGAGCATAGTATTTTGTATGGCGTTGTGAGCATAGAGACGCAGGTACGCTTCTACTATTTCACTACGGACGACCAAATGTTGCGAGATTACCGGTCTAACATTCAATGGAAAACTCGTGAGCTCAAGGATGGTGAGGATGGTGAGGATGGTGTGCACAAGTTCTTGACTGGGTACTGTACTAAGACTGCTCATTGAATCTACGGTAATCCGGAGGGCTGGAGAAAGGCACCCAGATCTTATGATGGGAATAGATATTTTCCACTGGTCATGAATTATGGCCAGCCTATAGTTGATTCTTGGACATTCTGATATAACCCAAGACTCGTCAAACCGTGACTACTCCACTGAATCAGACCCTGTGAGACCATTTCCTCACTCAGATAGCCCCGAAAGCTGCAATGGACGATATAGTCTTCTTGACATTACCTGGACTGGTAGATCGAGTCGCCGAGGTATGGCCGTGATATTGCTATTACAATCCACAAGCATAGGAGCGAGAAGCGGGATAAAAGGCTGGTTTTCGTAACATTATCGCCATGTATGCTGATATAATACAAATAAAAGAAAGATATAGTATTGACACACTTCCAAGCACAACCCATCATCGCTTGACCCAGGTAGGCATCTTTCTCGCCTTGACATGACCAGGTTTCTTTCTCTCGACACGACGGGCGTCGACTGTGATAACACCGGCTGCAAGTAGACGTTAGTGAATATAATCCATAAACAGCAAGACACAAAGAACGTACCTTTTCGTAAGACTGGTTTAAGCGCTGGCTCATGAACCATCAAAGCTCGTGCAACAGCCAATGTAATGGCTTCCGCCTGTCCTGTTACTCCTCCACCCGAAACTTTAGCCCAGACGTTATATTTGTCGAGCCGTTGCGTGCATCGCAACGCCCACAGCGCACTTTCTCGGTCGTGCACTCGGGGAAAAGCATCCACAATGTTTTTGTTATTCACGAGTACTTCTCCGTCTCCCTCTACAAGAAAGACCACCGCAGAGGATTCCTTTCGTTTTCCCTTTCCGCGCGCTCGACCGAACTCATCCACCACTGCTGGAGCAGGTTTGTTGGCGTACGGGTTACCTGGACGAACGTAGCTATACAATGCCTCTCGAACCTCTTCAGGTAACAAGCTTGGCTGGATTCTGTTGAGTCGCTGGAGTACTTTTTGGAAGTTTTTGTATTTCTTGGCGGGAATAGGTTCGCCTAGCAAGTCTCGAAATTGTGCCAGTTTGAACCATGCCATTCGAGGCGCTTCCGCGGCTTGCACTGTCGGTACCTGCGCATATTTCTCTAAGAGTCGTTCCAGTCTGATCTGGTGGTCGATAAACTTGGGACTACCAGAGAAGTATGCCGGCGACGCCGGGACTATACGTGCTGGTCGTATTTGGAAATTGTTGAAGTCGATTTCTGGGGCTGCCCGGACCATTTCAAGTTCCTCGGCATGACGTCGGATTGAAGTCGAGAAATTATTTCGCTGTTGTTTCTGCCTTAGGAATTGCGACGAAGCGCAGAGAATTGGTGACGTAGAACTGTGAAGCAGCGAAGGTCGTTGAATAGCTCCGTAGACACCCTGCGCCGTACGCGCTAGGTATGTCGACCTTTGCAAGGCCATTATCCCCTTACTATTGCTTTCCAAATAGCTTGCGGAAATTAATTGGCCTTACAGTGTGTCTGCTTGAAGGAGTGGTGGAATGAAACGGCCTATATCAATCGACTTCCAGACACTCTCCGTGATGATTCCGCAGGAATAATTTTGGATCCAAATCACGTGGCTAAAGCAATGGATAAAATGGATTCTCCGCCGCCGAAGTTTGATACCTCAGAGCCTTACCGCCTTTAAGCCTGATTCGCACAAATTTTCAGGCAAAAGCTCTGACTCTCCCGCCTCCCTTTTTCTTAGCCCCTCCCCGCCCACCTATTTTTTTTCCTTCTTCCTCTTTCTCTCCATTTTCTCTCTTCTTCTCAAATTCTATATTCTATCGAAGAAGTCGCTACAGGTTTCAAGATGTCTTTCGGAAAGATCTACGGCTCAACCGTAAGTGTTTAATTCTGCTCTGCGAGCTCTTCTTGCTAAACGCGTCACTAACACCGTTTTTCCTCAGGGCCATGGCCGTACCATCCCCTCCATAGTTGCAGCCAAAGCAAACGGTCTCGACATCGAAGTCGTCGAGACCAAGGCCAGCAAGACCCCTGAATATCTCGAGATTCACCCTCTCGGCAAGATTCCTGCCTTCGTTGGTGCAAATGGCTTCAAATTGCATGAGGCTATGGCCATCGCCATCTACAGTACGTCCGATTGCTATCTTCGTTTTCTTTTTTTGTTCGCCCATCGCTTTATGATGACTAGTTGTTATCCCTGTCAGAACGTGTCTTCAAATTAAATCACGGAAGATCTCATTTATGTTGATAACCCACCAACTCTGATTGCGATTTCCCCTCACTACTATATGTTGAAGTAAGCCAAAAAGGATCCATGTTCATTGGCTAACTTGAATTGCAGTCACCTCCCAGAATGAGAAAACCACCCTCTTGGGCACTACCAAGCAGGACTATGCTTCTATCCTCCGTTGGATGTCTTTCGCCAACACCGACCTTATTACCCGCCTTTGTAGCTGGTACCTTCCTCTCCTTGGCAGCATCCCCTACAACAAGAAGACCGTTGAGGAGAACGTTGCCGCTACCAACGCTGCCATGAAGGTGTTGGAGACTCACCTCACCGCTAACACTTTCCTCGTTGGCGAGCGCATCACTCTCGCTGATATCTTTGTTGCCGCTATCATTCGCCGTGGATATGCCACTGTCTTGGACAAGAAGTGGCGCTCTGAGTTCGTTTCTGTGACTCGTTGGTTCAACACTGTCATCAACCAGGGTTACTGGAAGGAGTCTGTCCCCGAGTCAACCTTTGTTGAGGAGGCCATCAAATACACCCCTCCCAAGAAGGAGGAGAAGCCTAAAAAGGAGGCTGCCCCCAAGCCTGCTGCTGCTGCCAAGGAGATGATGAGGAAGAGCCAGATGTCAAGCGTGAGCCCAAGGCCAAGCACCCTCTTGAGGCCCTTGGCAAGCCCACTTTGATCCTTGATGAGTGGAAGCGTCAATATTCCAACAATGATACCCGCCCTGTTGCCATGCCCTGGTTCTGGGAACACTACAAGCCTGAGGAGTACTCTCTCTGGCTCGTTGACTACAAATATAACGATGAGCTCAAGCTTACCTTCATGGCCAACAACTTGATTGGCGGTTTCTTCGCCCGTCTTGAGGCTTCTCGCAAGTACCTCTTCGGTGCCGCTTCCGTCTACGGCGAGAACTACAAGTGCCTCATCCGTGGTGCTTTCTTGGTTCGCGGCCAGGAGCACATCCCTGCTTTCGACGTCGCTCCCGACTGGGAGAGCTACGAGTTCAAGAAGCTCGACCACACCAAGGAGGAGGATCGCAAGTTGGTCGAAGACCTCTGGGCTTGGGATACCCCTGTCGTCCGTGACGGCAAGGAGTACCCCCACGTTGACGGTCACGTTTTCAAATAAATGATGAATTGATGCATTCTTCAGTCGTTTCTCTTCTTCACCTCCTTATGCCTCCTCCTCTACCCCTTTCCTAATATACCAAAATGGGATGCGCTCGACCAGAAATTCCATCCCTTCTTCTGCCCACGTTTAGAATTCATATGATTTTCCTTTGTCTCATGAGAAGAAGACGAGAAGCAACCAAAAGAATTTATGTGATATGTGATGTGATGAGACTGTGATGGTTATGGCTCGTTAATGAATAAACATATCAGACTGTCATCAATCGATGTCAAGATTATCTTTCCTTGTAAACGGTATTCACTGCTTGAGTTGTAGCATATAAGTTATTTGAGGTCTGAGGCTGCAAGAAAATGTTAGGATGGAATGACTCATGAGTCCACCCCTTTGACCTTTTAACCTTAGTGCAACTCGAATAACCCTAATAGGACGTTATACTTGACTCCTACCTCTTCCCTCCTAGATATAGAAACCAGTCTGGTCAGACCATTAACGAATTGCGACTCCTGACACACATTCCTGTTCGACATACTGACTTCTTAAACTTTCAGTAGTACATAATCCTGATCCTCTGCCTCAACATCACTTTCATCAACCCCTCTCAACCAATGCCTAGGTGGCTTACTTGTCAAGCTATTCACACTAACTAAATCCAAGAACAAGACAAGAATCAACCCTGAAACTGGCAGCAGACAACGGAGTTAACACCGGCGATTATCAAATACATCCGTAGTACGTAAAAAATATTTCTGTATCTGGCTGTAGGGTCCTCCTATGGAAATAAGCATGAACTTAGGGTTTTTCTGAATAGTTCACTGCGTGTTCAGCTGGTGTGGATTTGTCATTGCAAATCCCGAAGCATAAGTGGAATAACTATACAGAGCTGACATAATACTAACCGTATGCGGGTTGGGACCACTTTCTTATATAGGTAGGTGTCCAAATCCTAAGTAAAGGATTGCGAGCAAGGTGTATTGGAAGAAGTTGTTCGGATGAAGACACTAGAAAAAGGCTGCTTGGACGAAGATGGTCAGAGTATCCGTGGGCGAAGATATATAAAGGGTGGAAATGGACTGCATTGTCTCCTTGTTCAGTTCAGCAATCAGCATTTCATTATACAAAGAGTGATTTCTTGAAAATAGAGAAGAATCGTTGATCAATAATATGTCTTCCAAACAGATTCTGCCTTCGGAGGAAATCATACAACAGTATGGAAGCTCTCTGGTAGGCAAAACCAGTATGTCCGCATCCCATATATGTCCCTCTTCCTTTGGGGGTCGTACTAATGTATTCTCTGCCCAGTCTTGATAACTGGTGTATCTGGCGACTCCATCGCCGGCGAACTCGCCATCCAACTAAGCGCCGCAAAACCCCATCTCCTAATCCTCAGTGCTCGAGCAGAGGACAGAATCGCGCCTATTGTTGAGAAAATCAAAGCGATGGCCCCCCATGTCGCCACCAAATTCCTCAAAATGGACCTTGGAGATTTGAATGACATCAAGACCGCGGTTGATACTACTCTCCACGACATCTCCAAGATCAACCATCTTGCGTGTGTTGCAGGTATCATGGTCCCTCCTTATGGTAAAACCAAGGATGGATTCGAGACTCAGTTTGGGGTGAATTATTTGGCGAATTTTCTGTTAGTGAAGTTGCTTCTTCCGAAGGTTAGGGCTGCTGGGGTCGGAGCGTCGATCACTCTTGTTTCAAGTAGTGCGGCGAGGACGGGGAAGATTGACTTTGAAGATATTGGGTTCTCAGTAAGAGTTCCTTGTCCACTTTTATAGTGTTTGTTCTGATTTATTTGAATAGGACGGTAGAACGTATGAGCCTTTGACAGCATACTGCCAATCCAATGCCGCCGAAGTCATGTTTGTCAAGATACTTGCAGAGAATTGGATGGTCAAGGAATCCGGGCCTTCAGCATTGATCCTGGTGGTATGTAATCATGGTCTCAATCATTCACAGTCGTTGTTAGATGCTGAGCTTTCCTCGGTCTCCGAAGGAGGGACGTAGAATGTCCATTTTTGAGCAGAGTGACCTGTATTTCTGGATAATAAGGCTTTTCTCCTGCCTGTTCCCTGTGTCAGTTATTTCACTGCTTACATGTTTCTCGTGTATGGTTTGGTCCTCACGGCTGGCGCGCTGGTTGAGCCGGTTTTGCATTCTTCTCCGCGTATGACGGTCATCCATTCTGTGTGTATCACAGGTCTAATATTTATGGTACAAATGATCAAACAAATATATTCGCTTAAAGATAATAGATGTTTTTATGGCGTCAAATGATGAAGAGCAGAGAGTTGTAGTTGACAAGTCTGAAATTGCTGACTCAGGTTGACAGCTCGAAAACAACACTAGAACCAATGCAGCTAGGCCACTATCATATGAAAGAATTGATATTCAGGAGATGATGATATGTAGAACACATTGAAGCTCTAATGATACATGGACGCTCGAACTCGATGCATAATAAGTCTAGAGTCGTTCTACAACGGCGTTTCACTCACTTGAAGCATGCTTTTTCTTATGCTTCTTCATAGTCTTCCGTCTCGCCTTCTGACTTTTCGCTCGCTGTTTAAACTGATTTTTAGTAGATACATCCGGCAACGCAACCGGGACAATCTTGTTATCCGTCTCAAAAATCTCACCAGGGCCAACGACCGGTTCCCCGGTTTCTCGCTCCTCTTTCCTGAATTCGTCATATCGTATGCCGAAGTTCAAGCCTTTTGTTATAGACTTTTCCGACTCTGACTCTGATCCGGAAGATGAAGAGGCAGATGATAATACATCTTCGCGTCTGATCTGGATACCTTCTGGGCCCAAGGTGCGAAGACGACGGCTGACGTCGTTTGATTTTGCGAGGACTCGGATTTTGAGGAGTAACTCTTTGAGAACGGTGGTATCGTCCTGGTTTGGCACGTTTGTGAATTCGGGGACCTGGAGGATGTTGTACGGATTTGCGGCCGCTTTCAGAGTACTATCATCAATCAAGACGGTGTTTGATTGATCCCATTTCTTAGCAATAAACCCCGTCATTTCTTTCAATTCATCGAGACCAGGCGCGTAGCGAAGTGCATTATACGCCGCTTTCCCCGCTCGATGTTTCTTGTGAGGGAAAGATGCCTGTATCTTCTCATCTGCCCAAATCTTATTCAGTTCTTTGTAAACCTGCACTTTGGCATTATACTGCTCTGGATTTAGGCCAAGTTTGTTCCGAGCCCATTTCGCTACTAACTTTTTCTTTTGACCCTCGGAAAATATCTCGTCGCATATTGCCTCGACGGTTTCCGGTCGTGAACTTGACCATACCATGACGTGATGTCGGCTTGTGAGTCGCTCGAGAAAGTAGTCAAGTGCCGGTCGTCGAATGAATTTGGGTGGGAATGATTTGCGCTTGCGATACAGGAGTGTCCCGTTTAGGTCTAGAATGATAAGGAGTGGTTGCATGAAATGGAGGTCTAACGGCTCTTTGTTCGCTTGCTCCAGGTATGCGGCGGACGGTAAGGGGGTTTGTGGTGGTTCGACCGGGGGTCTCTCGGTACGAACATACTTGATTGGAACTGATGGGGTTGATTGCGCATTATTGTTCGTTTCGGCAGTAGCATCAGGGGCGAAAGTGGCAGGTGGTGCTTCGGGTGTCATCCCAAACTGTTTTGTTACGCTGTCCCTGGGCAAGACTGCGGTGGACATTGGACGTATCTGCTGGTGTATCCCTCTGGTATTATTCATGAAAGCCGAGCCACCAAACGCTCCCAACATCTGCTGGGTCTTCATCGTTTGCTGCGCAAATTGCATTTGTAGCCATTGAGGGTTCATTATAGGTGCTGGTGTTTGGTAGAATGTATTGGGTGTGTAGTCCCAGCCGAAATTCGTTGTGTTGTTTAAATTTTGAAGTACCGAACCACTGTTCGCATATGGATTCGATGCATTGCTCATGTTATTGTATCCAGAAGGGTCCATGTGAACACCAGTCGAAGCATAAGCCATCTGCTGGCCATCACTCCAACCGCCCTGTTCCATCCCCTGCTGCAATCGACGTGATCGTCTATTCTGTCTACCGTTGGCAGTTACAGATTGTAAGGATTGGTGTTGCGCATTCCAGCGACTGCTGTGTGGTCTCCATTCACTTTGAGCGGTGACTTGATCTGACTGAACGGCATCGTCGGTGAGTCCGTCGACATTTCCACTATGAAACGAGGGGATGGCATGTTGGTGTTGGCTTGCGCCATCTGGCAGCGTCGATCGAGCCGCATTCTTTTTATTCTTTTTTCCCATTGGAAGAGAGTGAAACGGACGCTGAGTCGATTGTTAGCCGCCTGAAAAATCTGAATTTCTGCTTCTTAGGAGATGTATACCTCAGCGCGCCGTCCACATTGGGCAAAAGGTCCACCTCTGCTTAAAACACCATATGGACTAAATAGAGTTGAACTTGGGCGTAGTGACGGTTTCAGTGAGTAATGCCACATTTAGCAAGTATTGACAGAAAGGAACCACACAGAACGAGTGCAAAAACTCTGAAAAATGACAGAATAAACGGATCAAACCAAAGAACGAGGGATGTTTGACTGAAATGAAATCAGGTGAATCTCTTTGACTGATAGGAGATAAAGTCTGCCCCAACGAGTCAGAAGTTGTGATCCGCTCACCGCTTTCAGGAAATGGCAGAATTGTGGGAAAAAAAATATTTACTCCGCTTGATAAGATCACTACGGCAAATCCTATCAAGCGCTTTTCCAAGGGGATATTGATATAATATGGCAATCAGCGACGCATTAAATAAACGGCTTCGCGCTCGTCGAGACGAAGAAGATGATTTCGAAGACGAAGTCTCCGACGAGATGGAGGACATTGACAAGGACGACGAGAGCAATTCCGATGTAGATCGTCCCAATTCAGAGTCCGAAGAATCAGCAGAATTAGAAGAAGGGTCAGAAGAAGAAGACGATGACGATGACGATATAAGCGATAACCAATCCACAGCCTCGACCAACGATAAGAAAGCCCTACAATCCGAATTCCGTCAAATCTCATTCGGAGCATTAGCCAAAGCACAAAACTCGATTAGCAAGAAACGAAAACGAGGGGAGGAGCCAGAAACAGACGATAAGACGCAATCCACATTGAATGATATAAGAGAACGACTCCGAAAAGCACGCGAGCAAAAACTCGGTCTGACCAGGGACAACGAGACTAAAAATAATAATAGTGGAGGACACTCAAAACCAAAACCACCAACGCGATCCTCCAAACACGCGCCAACAGTCCAATCCTCCAAAATGGCTGTAAGCCGAAAACGCATTGTTATCGAACCACCCTCCAACGCCACAAAACCTCGAGATCCACGCTTCGATCCAGCTGTCTCTTCTTCTTCAGCACGACGCAACTCCACCTCAAACGCCTACACCTTCCTAGACGAATACCGCGCGTCAGAAATCAAACAACTCAAAGACCAACTCGCGCGCACCAAAGATCCCAAGCAACGCGAAGAACTCAAGCGTCAACTAACATCAGCAGAAGATCGACAACGAACGCTCGAAAACAAGAAGCGGGAACGAGAGGTATTACGAGAACACAAACAGAGAGAAAAGCAGCTCATAAAGGAAGGGAAGAAGTCGCAACCATACTTTTTGAAGAAATCGGAGTTGAAGAAGGAGGTGCTCAAGAAGAAGTATGAGAGTATGGGATCGAGGCAAAGGACAAAGGCGTTGGAAAGGAGGAGGAAGAAGATTGCGGCCAAGGGGAAGAAGGATCTGCCGTGGGCGAGGAGGGGAGTAGAGTGATCTTCTATTCTATTCCTTTAGAGGTACAGGTTGAATGTTAAGATTATGGCTCAAGATATTACGAACGGTATAGCCTTTTTTTCCATAGAAATAAACAGTAGAAATCTCCATATCTACCGATCAATCATTGACAACGAAAAAGAACAGAAAGAGCTAAATAATTGGATTCGAGCAGACCAGATAAAAAAAGATCGCAAAGCATTGCGATGCAAAAGGGATATCAACATAAAGACCCAAAATAAGAAAAATAGAAAGAACGAAATATGTAAGACGCCCAAAAGCCAGAAGCCATAGAATATGCGAAAGAAAAATCGAAAACTGATTGTCGTTGTTAATCCAACATGATATGGTATAAAAATTTTTCAAAGCATGAAGAAGAAAAATGGAAAAGAGGCCAACCAGGGCAAAGAAAAAAAAAGCCAATCCCAATTATTATGTCCCTTTCATGCCTCATGTTCATTCAATTGCCAACAAAGCTCAGTCACACAAGTCGAGATTTATTGTATATCGTATATATAAGAGTTCGAGTTCCCCAAGTCCGATTTGGCGCAGAATGTAAAACTGGGAGGGAAAAGTAAAGTGTGCTCAAATGAAACCCACCGGCTGAACGCAAGAGATGTTTGCTTCCTCGTGGAGAGGTGGAATGGATATCTCGAGTAATACACAAATGTTTTTGAGTCGTGGCGTAAACGAATCTGTCGGTTGGATTGACATTCAATTAATATCGTGAAGCCCCGAGTTGCTGTTATAGACGATGGTGACGAGAGTTATATGGTATTCTCAGGTTTATAGACCCTCCGGATATCTTTTTAAGAGTGAAAAAGGTCCCATGCTCGCGAGCAAAGAGACAGGAATTCTTCCTTCTTTTTCCTCTGCGTCTCTGGTGAATCCCGGCCTGCTCCAAAAGGTCCGTACGATGACACCGCCGGGCCTGGCCCGTTTCGAAACCTCATATCTGGTCCTGTGCCCAATGGAGGACTACCGTTGTCTTGTTCGTATTCACTTCTCGTTCGGCGACGGGACGTTCCCTGGCTTGGAGGTGGTGCATATGTCTGCTGTGTGCCGGATGTGCTGCCTACATTTCCATTGCTGTATGGTGAAGGTGGGGTGGCCGGCTGTTGGTGACCGTTATAGTGAATGATACGAGGTAGGAGTTCTTCTCGGCCTCCGGAAAGCTCTTGAACGGCTTCCTCGGCGGATCGGTACTCTCGCGGTCGTTGTTGAGAGGTGCCGTTGTGACCGGGAGAAGATGAAAATGGTGGGATTGTCGATGCGGTAGTGGTAGATTGTGAGGAGTTGACGCCAGAGCCAGGGAACGGTCCATTACGCTCCCGGTCTTGCCTCGAAGCTAGATCAGAGCCAAACACATCTGAAAGCGGAGGTAGACGATTATTAGTTTGCTGAGCAGGCACATGATGGATATGAGAAGGCGAGGGAAGGTTTGCAGTATGGCCAATGAGGTGACGTGTTATAGGCATAGGGTCGTGTCGACCGGTGAATGTTTTATTTAATGGAGCAGACTGCACAACTCGTTCGTTTGCAAATTGGGAAGCGGAGGGAGGGACGATAGAGAGGCCAGGAGGAGGACGCTTCTTGGCAATTTTTAAAGATCCAAAGGGATTCGATTCGGATGATTTGTTTGAATCACTGCCATCACCTTTTGCGGATTTTTGTAGTCTCGACTCAATTATGGATCTCTGCTGCTCGCGTACTGCAATACTGCGTTGTAGCTGTTCTTGCCGTTCGGGATCGTGTGTCTGAAAACCGGGTGATAAGCATGCCAACCCAACCTCGTGTAGCCCTAAGCCGTCACGAGCAGTCATTGGGCCCGCCGGACCACGGACTGATAACGTGCTAGCAGAGAGATCTAGTTTTCTGGGACGAGGCCTCGTCTGAGAGGATATTGTGGGGGAAGACGGAGGTTCTTTTTTCACTATGATCTTTGGTGCGGCATTCCTATATTGGAACGGAACGTCAGTGCTGGAGACAGACGTCTGGGCTACGATGCAAAAGAACTTACGAATTGGGAGTCTTCTTCCCTTCAGGACTGGACTTTTCTTGTGTACCGGAGGGCATTCGAGACGACGGCATTGCTGATGTGGGAGCGAGTGAGTGATGGTTCTTAGGACTTGGCGCTCTGTCGACATGAGAAGTCAAAGGTGCCGCCGTCGCAGGCGCAACTGCAGTGGACATTTTGTCGTATATATAACACTGGGGGGGTTGACTATCGAAGAGATGTCGTCTCGGGACGATATGTATATAAAAACGAAGGAGAGGCGGAAGAGGGACGTCCCGAGGGACTGGCTACGGTAGCCGAATCGTTGGACCTGAGATGATACTGAGTCCAAGGCTTTCGAGTTATCTGATGTGTCAGAACCGTTCGAGCTGGTTCGTGAGTTACCGACAAGGCGGATAGCGGGCAACAGTTAGACGCCTGCTCAGACGGAACTTTTTTCCCGTGCAATTAAGAGATCAACCAGACAGAAAGCAGAAGCAGAAGCAAAAAATAAAAAAATAAAAAAATAAAATAAAAAACAGAGAAAAGAAAAGAATGTCTTCCCCGAAATTCAGAGATTGCAAGGCAAGGCAAGTCACGGCGCTTGCTCAGCTTGCACACTTGGTCTAGAGCAAACTTAGCAAAAGTGGTGGGCGCCTAATGTCTCAGGGTTAGTAGTCCGAGCGGGTCTCGACCCTGGCTGGAACAGGATCTGTTCTTTCTGACACTTGCTCGCTGTCTCAGAACAGCGCTCGGGCAGACGGCGTGATTGGATACGGATCCTGGAAACCGATGGGGCTGCAAATGCAGTTCGCAGAGAAGAGGAAAAAGAACCGAACGAATTGACGATATCAAATTATGAAATGGATATATTCATGCCATCTTCTTGATAGCGCGTATATGCTGTTTGCATTTGCAATGTACGAAAGATGAGATGAGATTGAGCAGAGGACGGACGGGAGTAATGGTCGAGACCTTTCAATACATACGATACACGTGACGGTACGTGACAGACTCGTGCCTTTGGCCTACCCACGAGTATTCACGGCATACCTTTATTTATTCTCTTGGCAATTGAAATTTATGTCAGACCAAGTATCCGGTTCTCAACTGCATTCAAGCATAAAGCACGGAGCTCAATATGGCTGATTGCAATTCTGACTGTATATACAAGTTGATTGGCGGGCGTCCGTCTTCCTGAATCGCTGGTCTGAGACGACTCACTGTCTCTGCGCTGCCATTCGTTCTTGGCTGAAACAGGAGTCAATAAGGCATGTGACCGCTATTGATGATTCTTATTACAGGGGCTGTCAATCAATTCGTATTATTGCTACGTATATAAGTGTACCGTGGAACTCGTACACAGACAGCTCAAACTGGAAGTACTACTATATTCGCAGAATAAATATTTTTACGCACTGCTATCATACGGCGATCATAATGATAACTCTATCCTCGATCAATATGCTTATCGACATCGATCTCGCCTGCGACAACAGCATAGATCAGAACGGATTATTGTCAACATGATTATTTCTATTCCTGTCAGAGAAATGAAGCATCCGAACAAAATCAATAGTTCGATCAGCGTCCCCACTCTGCGTTTCAGCTGTTCTAGCGTACGCCGTACGTACCGGTACTAACACAACCCTAACCCTGATCGATCGATCTGCTTAACAACCGATATTATAGATTCGGTTAAATGAATAAGTTTTAGCCTCAACATATACGTAGTACACGTCGATAGAAATATGCCAAGGTTACAAGTATATTAAATCAGGCCATTTATGATTTTCCTTGGAAGATAGTATCCTAATTGAGCATGTTGCACAATACAACAAAACAGTAGTATTTGAGCATACTCGGAGAGGTAACATTGGAATCATTGGCAACATAACTTACCCGGTATGTTCGTCTGACCCGTAACCGAGTTCAAGCTTGGGAAGATATCCAACTTATGCAGTCTCTAGACAGATAAAAAGTATTGACAGTAGTAGAAGATAGAAGAGAGCACTGAGCACTGAGCACTGAGCACCGAGCACCGAGCAGATGTCCAGCTGACTAATCATTAGACCCGCTTTTGACATTTTAGCCAATCAGGTAGACGCTCTCACTTCCCCAAACTTCTTTATCGATAACAATTTTTTATATGCCATTTTCCAGTATCAAATTTGCTGATAGTAAAACTTATACCACTTTCCCAAACAAACCTGTCCACTTGACACCAATCTCAGAAACTGCCAGGGTTAGAATAAAGATATATTCCAAGATACAAAAAATATGCCCGCCTCAGTCCACGAAGATCAAGATCAGTCCATGGTCGACGTCGACCAAGCTCATGAAAACGGCGAGACTGTTATTGAGCACGGCGAGAATCGGATCACTATCGTACGTGCTTCTATTCCCTTGAAACAACTAAGTTTACTGATGATTTTGAATAAAGTTATCCGGCGCAACTGAAACAGCGGCTTCTTTCCAATTTAAAGAGGAAGGTCACACCCTCGGAAATGCGCTTCGATATGTGATTATGAAGAAGTAAGTTAGTTCCCTTTCTCACTGTTTTTAGATGAGATGCTAATGGTGGTAGCCCCGCGGTCGAATTCTGCGGTTACACGATTCCGCATCCTTCAGAGGCCAAGATGAATCTACGGATTCAGACATATGGTACTTTCCTTCACCTTTTTTAATTATTGCGGTGTCTCGGTGCTGATTGTCTGGCGTAGAAAATACGACCGCCATTGAGGCCCTTGAGAAAGGATTGGATGATCTCATGGATCTGTGTGATGTGGTCACGGACAAGTTTACTGTTGCCAGGGATTCGTTTAATGCTGAGCGGGCTGATCAGATGACTGCTTAATCGTCCTTTTCGATTTAAAAAAAAGGTTTGATTTTAGAAGAGCGAAGGATGAGCGTCTGGTCGTTTGTTATGAGGGTTTGATATTATTGTATGTAGCATCTGGTAGATGGCGTTTGGTTGTATATTCGACAAGCTTTGATTCAATGTATATGATTTGATTACGTTTCTTTATGGGAGTAGAAAGACATCAGACGGATACCTAGTCCCTACAATGCAGGCAAGATGTGTAAAAACGGATTTTGTCTAGAACATACTTATATACAACATTCTCAGAGAACAGACTGCAAAAAGACATCTATCTTCCGAGACATTCAAACACAGAGAACAAACTGATATTGTGACATTGAATCTGCATTAGTTGCGGCCCTATAACAATCAGTTAGCTACCATTCTAACATCTCCCTTTGGAATTGAGAAAAAAACATACCTCCAAGAACCCAGTAATGAAATTTGGCGGCAGTCTAGCAGCAGGCTCCTCCTCCGCACGGAAATACTTCATAACATGAGAAAGCTGTTTCCAGTAATTCAATGTTTCCTACCAATCATACCTGAATTAGCATACCAACAATAAACCTCGTGAATTCCCCCCCCCCCCCCCCCCCGAGACGAGAGAAGAAAAGAACAAACCTGAAATTCAGCATGACTCTTGTACAACAACACATCAACAACATTGATCTGGCTAACATAACGATGTTGCTCGAATTGTTGGCGGATCTTGGTTCGAATTACGGATACGGGGATGTTGAGGGAGTACATTGTTTGGATTTCGGGGGACTATATCATCGTCAGTCAATCAATTGGTTCACTGTGTCGGTACGTCGTGGGATTTGTGGAAATTCTGGGTTGGGGTACGAACCGCTCGGAGCCATTCTCGGTAGGACTTGCGAACTCTGGCTTTTGCATCTGCCCAGTTGATTGCTTTTGGATAGTTAATATCATTCAATGGACAAGCGAACGACACAGTCGAGGATCGTCGACGGAAACAAGGATCACATACAAGTGCGCGTCCGCTGCGCGAGATATGTAGGATTGATAGTCATGATTTCTCTTCGATTGTTTTGACCGGCGAGAAATCCGAGCGTATGGCTATGCCGGTCGCAATGGCAGTTCAATTGGATGGTCGATATGATCTCAAGGTGGATGAGGTTGTTACGGCTTGTCGGTGCCGGCGGGCTTGAATTGACTATACTATATCCGGATTAGTAAATGTAAAAAGCTCTCACCGCCTGCCCTTTCAGAAAATTTTTTCGATATCTTGTCTTGATTAAACTGTTGATATTTTCAGCTGACATCGTTTTTCCTTTTGATTTGCGAGGATCAAATAGAGCTCTTACTACAAAATTTACTTACTATCGAGCATACCTTCTTTCTCCGGCCATCGACCCGCAACAACCTTCATATTCAACAAGATATAGAAACAGCGCAATGGCACCAACATCCTCCAAAGGCCCCTCCAAGGGTACTTCAAAGAACTCCTCCAAATCATCTTCATCCTCAGCCTTCAAAGTCAACAAATCTAAATCCAAATCCAAATCTAAGCGCCCATCCCCGAAAGAAGTAAAATCCCAATCCCGCAGCGCACCCAATCGACAAAAGAAAACCAAGGCGAGAGAATACACAGAAAAGGAATTGGGATTACCAGCCTTAAATATGATTACACCTGTTGGTGTGCAGACACCTAAGGGGAAGAAGAAGGGGAAGACTTTTGTTGATGATCAGGTTTGTTTCCCTTGCTTATTGACTTGTAGAGTTGGGTGGCTGATTTCTGGCTAGGAGAGTATGATGACTATTCTAGCAATCGTCAATGCAGAAAAGGAAGGACAAATCGAATCCAAAATGATCAAGGCACGACAAATGGAAGAAATCCGGGAGGCGAAGAGGAAGGAAGCTGAAGCTAGGGCTGAGAAGAGGAAGTCGAAATTGGTGCGTCGCCAACCCTTCCTTCTAACAAACCTGGAGAGTCCATAATGGGTTTTACTAATGTCGAATAGGAAAATATCAAAGATGAACTACGAAACAAGAAAAAGAAGAGATCGAACGATGGTCCTACCGAAGATAAAAAATCGACTTCTAAGCCTAGAGAGAAGCGGAAGAGTGTTTCATTTGTTTGAAACTTTACGATGTACTCTTGAGAACAATGTTTCTAGTTTGAGCGAATTCTTTGTATATCTATCTCTATATGCGCTATATATGCATGCATTGGTGGTCATTATTCGTTTTTGATGAGGGATATTCTGAATGTTGGTTGCGGTTCTTCCGGCGTTTGAGGCGAAGGTGACACGGACTCATTGACGGTATTATCAGGAATTTCAATACATGTTTTGAAGGAACACCTTCAATATTCTGCTCTAGTTGCCGATGGTCATGGACAGTTTCCGGTTCACTGGATAAAAGACCGGCACCTGAGGCGGTTTGTGTATGCTACCATTTGCGAGTGACTCTCCGTACAACCCTTCTTTACCCTTTTCGGGTTTGGGTGTGACTGAAAAGTCGATGGTTTTGGCCATTAGATCTAGGAAGTTTGTAGCCTATGAAGACAGTATTAGCGGGTTCAACCATCGCGGACGTGCTTCACTAGAATGACATACCGGTTTGGTAAACCATCGACAACCTCCCAGTTCAAACCAGCCGAGATGTCCACCCCAGGAGGTCGTCAACAATACTCCGTAGGGTGTTTGTTTGAATTCGTCGTAGGGAATTGCTGCCTTGACGGAGATCTGTTCGTCCAAATGAGTTAGTTGAACGGTATATTAATGTACATATAATCAATGACTGACAGGATCATCTTCAGCGTTTATGGCCAAAAACGGAATTCGAATTGCCAGTAAGGAGTCTGTAGAGGATGCGTCGCGATGGTAGGCTCCTTCAGTTGGGTAACCCCATAGAGGACATTGTACAGCCCTTGTTTATATTAGTACTCGCTATCAGGTGGCATAACGGAACGTACCTATCAAATTCATGAATGTATTTGACATCCTTCATAGCATCGACCTTCAAACGGGGATGATGTATTAATTCGTCCACATGTCTATATCAGTCAGCAACACCCGTTTCAAACACTCATACCGAGTCAGGAAACGTACTGATTGAAAAGATTGACAAGACTGACAGCCATATGTGCCGAGTAGACTTCAGAGCCCAACCACGAAGTCCGAAGAGCAAGGTTAGTCGCATCCAAGTTCCAAGGATTGGCACAGATAACGGCGGCATTGAGAAGACAATTTTCACCTTCTTCTGCCAGATACTGTTTAACAGTCAGCGTGTGATTATACAGAGCAGTAGGAAAAGCCCTACATTAACCATAATGTTAGCACCTAGAGAAAACCCAATCCCAAACAATGGTCGATTCGGAAACGTCTTTCGAAGCCATTTAACCACCTGCCGGACATCCCATGTCGCACGTCCATTGAATAGTAACGGTGTACTAAGTTTTGTCTGCGCGCATCCCCGACCATTCACAACACAAGCCTCCCACCCACTCTCCCTATCCAGCACGAGCGGCGCAAGAGCAGCGCGCAGATATACCTCATGCGATCCACCGGTCAATCCATGCAACGCCACCAGCATCGGTTTCGTATCATCCGACGGTAACGCGGCAAGCTCTTCTTGCGAAAAGAATGCCGTTCGTGCGGGAAGTCCCGAGGGCAAGGTATACTTCCTCGCTTCATCTGTAGCTTCCGGGCCCGTTGTTTTGGGGTACGCAGGCACGACGAAATCAACCGCGAATTGGCCCGCGAGCGAAGGGATCTCTTGCTCAAAGATCTTGCGTTTGTAGTAGATAGGGATCTCGTTTGTTTCCTTGATGGTTGTCCAGCCTGTTTGGAGGTGGCCGTTGAAGAGGAGAGGGTTGAGATTGCATGTTGAAGGGGTGGCTTCGCGACATATATCGATGAGTTTGATTTGTTTTTCGGTCTCGGATTTGGTGTGGTGCTTTGCTGTCAAAAGGACTTGATTCTCCTCGCAGTGGACCAATGAGATTTTGGCTTGCGGAGAGAATCTGGAGAGGAGACTCATAGCTGGTCAATGATGTTGATGTGGCTGACAGATAAACACAGATAAACAACAGAAGTGCACGTATAGTGTATCCAGAGAGAATGAGAATGTCTTCTATAAACAATAACAAAATATTGTTCTGGCTGGATCCATCAAAGAATTCTTACGTCCGATAGACTCCGTCGTGCAACTTATTCTTAGCATCAACCTCGGCATCATAGCCTGATTGGGTAGGTGGGTCAGCCAATGGCATGCCAGGATCCATCTGGCACGAGCGATAAGATATCTTATCGATAAGAAGTGCAAACTTAGCAAACATGCTATCGTACTTTTTACATTCTATTTATCGAGCTGTATACTTGGTCATACTCTAGATAACAGTACTCTATCGTCCTATATGAATGATCTAGAGGCTGGCGTTTGCCAAAAGTCACAAGGACCCGTTGGTGCCCATCTCGCGAGTAGATCTGCCATGTGACAGTCCAACGGCTTGAAAGAAACATGCAGTCAGGATATAGATTTTGAAAGGGAGCACGAACAAAGAGTCAGATAAGGATTCGTCCGATAACATCTTTGAGCTGCATACAGGAGATTTGCAGGTGATCTTGGCTTGCTCCTGCTAGCATACATGTCGACTTCCGTTTGCGGAAACTCTGATTCTAGTCATCCACACCACATTCTCATACACATACACACGACAGTAACAATAACATAATTAAGCGGATACCGACGTGATTTTATCAGCTGTCTCAAGCACATGACTCGCAACGTCGTTAGACTGAAGAACCAAATATGGCCTTTATTAGCATTAGGGTTCGTTCCAAAACTAACTTCCCAAGGTTCCATTACAGAAATAAGATAATACGGATGTCATCCTGATTCAGTTATGAGTGTATTAGGCTTACCGTTGTCTTCCGCGTTCGTGCATTTTTGTGGTGCATTAAATAGTGGCTCGTGGGAGCCTCGCATGACATTGGAGTCTGACTTGACATACAGGTGCATATATAGGGTCGACTATTTATTATTCTTCACGATATGACAATACTTCTACTGATCGGTATCCCAGATTTATTACTCCAGTTATGAAGAAGCAGTAACGATAACAGCTTTACGATAGAGAACATACAGCAATTACGATATTGGTTGGCTTGCATCATGGGTGGACGCTCCTTCAGCTTCTTTGCGAGACTCAAAGTCTCGAAGGCTATCAAAGAGAATCCCGTCAAGGAGACCACCGTTAAGGAGCGAGAAGTGAGCCCGGAAAGACGCCTCGAAAACAACCCTCCGCAGGAACCAAAATGTTTCATCATGGACCTCCCTACTGAATTATTAGTCCTCATATCTGCGCACCTGGACCCTCTTTCCGAAGCATGCCTCGCATTAACATGCAAACGACTACTACTAGTATCCGGAAGATCCTTCCTCTCCGAATCACTACGATTTCAAAAAGACTTTGCACCCTTGTTTCATCACTACCGTGCTTCTCAGACCTTTTCCGGCGAGAGGTGGAAATTAATTGAAAGACTCGAAGATGGGAGATGGCTGGCTTGCTCCAAATGTCTCAAGCTCCATCTACGAACGGCATTCCCCGCAAGAGAACTCAGATCATCACCTACTGCCCGAGTTTGCAGTCTAGGCGAATCAGCGGGAGTGGTCGATTTGTGCCCATGTATCAAAATGACGTTTCAGGATAAAGTGAATCTGATCAAACACTTGAAGGATCGTGAAGTCTTGACAAAGATGCCATCGGCTATATTCGGAAGCCGTGGTTACGACGAAAGATACCTGTGGCATTCGTGCACAGTGGCATACGAATCAACCGAGTTCAAAATCGATATATACCCCGAGCTTAACGATGCAGAGCAACTGATCATCAGGACGGAGTATCGGATGACCACGGTACCCCATACACTAGGAAAACAGCAACACATCACTACTCGCCTTGGCTGCGCTCATCGATCGATAGATCTATGGCTGTCTAGCGTATGTCAAGCCCTCTACTGCCACCGACACGACACATTCTGCAGAGCATGTAGACGAATCTCAACCTGCGGCACTTGTGGAACAGTACTGAAATGCCCACAACGGCGAGCTCATCTATCTGCAGATAATGACAAGGCGACATATTACTTCTGGACTTTGAGATGTCTCGGTAACTCAACGCAGATGCCCGATGGAGAGTTTGCAGCTCAAAGAATGCATCCGATCAGTCCGCATATCTCAATAAGAAACTGCCCCTGGACACTTTGGATGCATCCTCCGCCTATTCATGCGCCTTCACTTGATAGTGATATACTGCAGCCGGCGCTGGAGGATAACAGCGTCCGATTCGCGAATCAGATGTACTCTTCGCTACAACTTGGGCAGGTATAAGAAGTGTATGGAGGAGGATGTTTGCTTGACCAGACGATTAGTCAATTGTTATTAGCAGGGTCTTAGTATGTATTCATATTCTTGTCAATTCCGGCGCATTTTCGGAATAGGAATTTGGCAAGAGAGATATAAAGCACGGATAGATAGTTGGATAATAAGTATCTGGAAGAAGGTAGCTCGCTATGAGCACAGGGCCGGTTTGTTGCTGAGTGATCTATACCTTTGTGCTGCAATTATCTATTTTTGAGTTTTATATTCAGGTCAATTTTTCCTATTGGGTTTGCTTTACCTGGATTACAATTCATATTGAATTTACTATTAATGTTCATAACATACCTACGTACCGGATTTCCTTTGACGCTTCTCGACTTTCCTCGCCGCCTTTACTCACTTGAGTAGAACTGAGCACGCCCTGAGCGCGCTGATCAGATCAGTGAGTTTCGCATACGCTAGGAAACATGCTCAGTGAGCTGAAGTTGAGCACTGGTTCACTCACTGAGCTAATGAGCTACTTAACCCCCATGGCGACCTCGCTTCTAAAAAGTTAATACCTTTCAACTGGATCAACCGACAGCCAATGAACTTTTCCTTCAGAGACGTACTTTACCCGAAACTAACAATATGTTTTGTCTTACGATTTGATCGTCCGTTCCTTGTTGACATTCCATCGCAGTTATAGGAAGTAGGCCCTAGCTCTGGACCCTCCCAACAGCCGGACTTCAAAAATGGGTTTCGCGGCTCAAGGTAATCAGACGGACGGGCCGATTGAATTAAATTCGCTGTGGCCTATCTTGTACCACTTCAGGCAGCTAGATCAAACGCCGCAGTCGATTCGGTAGCTAAATGGCTCTGGGTCAATATGTACTACATAGTAACTACTACCTAATCACCACAAGCCTCAAATCTGACCAGTTTGACGCTAATGATCTAGGCTTGATAAGGCAGACGTTACTTAAGATCTTTGTGCGCGATATCTCGTTTGAAAAATATTTTACAATTCGAGAGAAGAACGTTTTCTGTCTCAACTCGCCCGGACTTCAATCTTATAACCCTGCGGCAACGGCTTGATTGCTATCATCAAATCAGCTGGAAATACAGAGACCATGGAGCAAATACAGTCCTTTTTCATGAACAGTCTGTCTTGGCTTGCCGTCTTCCAATCCGCAATGCCAGTCCAGCACCCTATGACTCCGGTGTCTTCGTTATCAATCCCGGGCGTGATCCCTGGAGAGTCGAACCTAAAATTCTGTCCTGAATCCCGCGATAATGATCTATTCCAAATCGACCGAGTTGAAGTCCATCCAACACCTCCACTTGTGTAGAAGTGCCTATTCCTTGAATATGTTGGTCTCTATGTCTCACCTTGGATCAAACAACCTTTTTAGCGAAGAAGATCTGGATATCTATATTTATGGTAATCATTGTATTTGTGTATCATGCTTTATCAATAGCCACGCTCACTAAAATTTTCAGGACTCTTTCTCTCAGATATCTCAGATGACCCAGTCTGGAATTGGTATGCCCGAGGGAACTCGACTGATAATCCAGGAAGGTCCGGATCAACGCCTTTCTGCGGTTCCATGGACACCATCGAACAGCCATATCCAGGCCGAGAAAAGGACTGCCCACCACTGAAAGGGTTTGCAATCATGAGTCTTCATGCATATGTGCCATGGTTTGTAGGCACAGTACGTTGAGATTACCATTTTTCCTTCTCTTCCGTTCTGGATGTGTACGAACTAAGTCTACGGAATAGGGCAATTTTACCGTGAAATTTGATGCAAAAACGAAGGAGGGAGAGAGGATTTATTGTTTAGATGGGGAATTTGAGCTGAAATACCCAGAGGGAAAATACTAGCAGCAGAGGCTGGGGATATTTTCGGCAGGTTCCATTAAATGTACACAATTACTAGTAGCTCCAAACGAGAAATAAGTTTCTTTGATTCATTTCATCTCCACCTATCTCAGTATTTCTAGCCATGCTCCTCATGTGAGGTCTTTCTCTTCCTAACAAGGTAGCAATCATGTTAGAATTCGAAACTAGTCATAGTAATCATAGACTCCGCTTTGAAATCACATTTATCAGAGGATTAGAACATATATTACGCGATTTTTCCTGTGTCTCTATCCCTCGCAGTCTGACCACTCACATATGACTTCTTTATCAGCAATATAAGCCAGAACCATACTCCCGGGTCAAATATAACATAAGGGCACTTACTAGAGTAGCATGGTTCATCCCAGAAGACCATACAACGCCCATGTTTGCTGTAAGTGTAAGCTAGGTAAAATGAAAAGGTCTAGAAGCATAGCCACAAAAGCAAGATATAATGGAAACGTATAATGTCCAGACTTTACTGACTCGCAGCAGTCAAATTAAAAGGCGTTGTAACCATTTTTCTCAAGAAAATTGATACTAAAATGGGCGTTCCTTGGTGCAATACCGCAACTTCCCTAGTAATTCGGCGGCTAAAGCAGGAATGGTGTGATAGGAGAAGTTTTGAATGACAGAAATTTGAAATGGTAGCCAAGTGCTTTAACACATGTAACGACTCAACAGTCTACACTTGAAACTAAACTTCCATAAGTAGTAGTAGCACTAATATCTACAGCTAGATCACCAATCCAAGCCCCTTTAGCCGAGCTTTAAGCTAGTAGATGATGCTCGGAACGGTTGGAACTGTCAAAGGGCTCAAAAAATAGATCATGTTTGGAATCCAACGTTCGCCTAAAGCCCACAGTTGATTCGGATTTGGTTCCTGTATAGGTCTAGGAGTAGTATCAATTAGATGAGAACATGACATTACTACCCTATATTCAGGCTCATCGACAGTGGAACAATCTGAAATTTCTGTCGTATCTTCCGTCCCTATTGTAAGTGTCACACCTACCTAGACATTGTGTGAGGCTTTGGGACAGAGATTAAAGTATAAATAGTACATACTTGTCCTGCGTTATCAAGTATTCGAGCAGCTTTCAAAAATAAACGAGATAGGCATAGTTAGATCACAAACCATGTGGAGATATCTTTTCATACTTCCTCTTTCCTTTCAAAGTGTCTTCTCCCAGGATTTCGAGTGGATTGCATTAGGGGACTCGTATGCCTCGGGAGTAGGTGCAGGAAACTATATCAATGGAAGGCGATGTCTACGATATGACTCAGCCTACCCAGTATTGTTGAACGGTGACGCGAGCTTGTCACCATTGAATCACGTCTTCAACAACGTCGTATGCTCGGGAGCATCTACTGAGGAAGTCCAAGCCTATCAGTTCTATGATGAAGACAAAGAGGGAGAGCCAAATTGGGAATACTGTAGGAGCTCTTGCCATTATATGATTACTCTGGAAAAGCCTTCTCTTGCATATTGACATGTATGATGTCGAAAGGCAGGCGTTGGAGTTTCGGGCCTGGAAAGACAGGACGCTGCCTTCAAGAAAGGATAATGGGTTGCTAGTTGAGCTTGAGAGAAATAGATACTTGATAATACTTGATAATATTCGTACCTATAAGATTGAGAGATTTTTATATACATATTCGTTCATACAGCCCTAAGTGGAGCACTAGGATGGAGCATAGTTTATCCGATCCGATCTCCGCAAAGCCAGCGCTCGCGCATCATCCAACATTATGTTTGACTGTTTATGATCATTTTTTAGGAAACGCGTCGCCAGTCTCGTCTCCATGGCTCATCAGATGATAGCCTCATGATTTTCGGGACGATCTCCCCATTATTAATTTCTCCGATACTCAAAGGCAATGAGTTACCCACCGCCGTATAACAATGACAATGGGCAATATCCTCCTCCGCAGTATCCCTCGCAATACTTGCAACAAATCCCGCAGAATGCCGCGTTTACTCGGTCTCCTGTAACGGTTCCTCAATCGCAGCCGCAGTATAATGTGGGAAATAATGTCCAGTATATGAATTATACGAATTCGTTTGGTTATTCTCCGGTATCACTGCCGCCTTATGTTCAGGGATATGGACATCCCTCGCCATCACAAACTTTGGCGCACCAGCGAGGATTAGCACTTCCTCAGCCACCTCAGCAGCAGCAGCAGCAGCAGCAATTTATCTATCAGCAGCAGCAACGCCAGCAACAGTACAATACCTCGGTGATACAACAACATCAACACTTGCAGCAACATCTATCGCAACCCTCTCCGCAGCTTTCACAATCTCCACAACAACAAAATCAACACCTGCAGCGACAGCAGTATGGTTCTCCGGTTGTACAGCAGCAGTTTGGCTCGCCGATTGTTCAGCAACATCCACGCCAATCTCTTTCACAGCCCTCCCCGCAGCCTATGCCTCAGTCGTCACCGCAGTTGAATCAACAAGTGCAACGACAGCAGCAATATGCCTCTCCTACTATACAACAACATCAACTCCAATCATTGCACCCTTCTCCGCAACCTCGATCCCAGCCTTCACCGCAACCTATTCAACAGATACAAATGCAGCAGCAGTACGGCTCCCCGACAATCCAACAACAGCTACAACATCAACAGGAGCAGCGTATACCGCAATCCCTGCCGCAGCCGTCGCCTCAGCAAAATCAAGTTCAGCACTTACCACATCCTTCGCCAAAACCTCCGCCTCAGCCCTCACCTCAGCCTGTAGTTTTACCCTCGTCTCGACAAACGCAGCAGCGACAACTCAACTCGCCGGTGGCCCAACAGCCCCAAAACCCACAACAACAAATATCACAACCTTCACCAAAACCTCGTTCGCAGCCTCCTCAGCGACAATATCAAAATAATTTGAACTCCATAAAACCACCATCACCGCCGCCGCAGCCTGTTCATCAAGATCCTCCTGTACTATTTGTGAACCCCAGTGATACGTTTACAGAGCCAATACGACCAACGTTTGCTCGTGGTATACTGGCTGGTGCTGGCCCTTCGTCAATTAATCAAGTTAGCTCTTCTTTCACAGCGCCCAGTGCCCCACAGCAAAGCACAGCTCCTGTCGCGACGCTAACCACGACAGTGTCCCAGCCTGTTGTATCAAACAAATCTACTTCAAGCCAAGGACAAATCAAGCAAGAACCATATAACCCTAGTCCACTAGCAGCATCTGCACCCTCTTCGAAAGAAAACACAATGACTCCATCTCGTCAGAATAGCCAAAGTCGAAAAGCGCCAGCACAATCAGCTTCGCCCTTTATTAGGATGCCACAAGTCGTCATCTCATCGTTGGCAGATATTCAAAGAACGTCCACCAAGACCCCCGCCAAAACACCTATGGTAGCACCTCATAAGGTGCAGAAACCTCAGAAGTCTTCACCTGCTGATGGCGATGTGGATTACCAGCCACTGCTATTAGCTCTTGCAGATGAATATCTGAATGCCGCTCACAGTAATGGAACAGTTCTTGCTCTGTCCAAGAACGAGTTGGATCTTAAGGAGTATTATAAACTGGTTGCCACTGGGTTAGGGTGTTTGGAAGCTGCACAAACTGTTCGTCTCCACGAAGCTGATGAGGTGTATTCTAGGCTAATCTTGTGATGTTTATAATAGAACTTTCGAATGCCACCTCTTACAGAAGCCTTGACAAGATTGCGCTTTGCGCGTATACTTATTGAGGAAACTGATAACGATTTGGCAGCGGAAACCGCATTGAGCAAAGGGGTAAGTCAAAGCTACCTATTGGTGTGCATCATTACTAATGTCTGGCAGATCGAAATATGCGAACGGGTTAGTTATGGCATTTGCGTTCTCAAAACTCCAACTGACTTTGTGAATAGAACAAGCTTTTAGATCTCAAGTATACTATGCAGCAACTTTTGGCTCGTATGCTTCACAAAACCAACCCCAAGGCAGCGGCGAAAGCTGTTGACAAGATGATTGAAGATGTTGAGACGTGCGTATCTTGATAAATCACTCCTGGACAAGGGATGCTGACGTTCATAGGTATAAGCAAACTCCTTGGGAATACGCGTTTCGTTTACTTAGAATCAGTCTTGCGCTGTCGTCTTCATCTCATCAAGACTTTGTCATTGCCATTCATAATCTTCAGAAATTGACCAACTTGGCTAATCGTAACGGCGACAAACTTGTGGTCGTTGTCGCTTCATTGATTGAGGCTCTTGCACATTTGCAACAGTCCACGAGCCCTGACTCTGTTGAGCAAGCCCAACATGCAGTGGCAGTAGCGCGGAGTCACCAGTTGGATCCTCGTGTGCAGGAGATACCCCAGATCGGTTCTATGCTTCAAATGGTCGATATATCTTGCAGTTTGCTTGAATATGACTTGAATCAAGCGTCGCAGAAGCTACAGGTGATGCAAAGCATGATGGATCAGCGAATCAACGACTCACGGTGGCGCGAGGATGGGTCTTTTCTGGTCCCTTTGAATACGCAAATGCCCCCGAAGCCGACGGAGATAGGCGACATTCTACGTGTTGAGAATGGGAAATTGTCGTTGACACTGCATTGGCTTCCGCAACACGACCTATATGCCCTCTGCTACTTTTTGAGCTCGATGACCCTAGGTTCCAAGAATTCACACGATGGCCGCAAAGCTGAAAAGTATTTACAAGAGGGCTTGCGTATGGTTCGTGGTAAGTATCACAGTACCTCTGTAAATTTGGGATCCTCTCTAACACATTGTAGGAAATTTCAAGGCACCTGAAGAAATCAAAGAGTCAGTCGTGGCCGCTAGTAAACGACTTGAATGGCGACGGATTCTATACTGCAATATACTGCTTCATCTCACATTCTTGGCGTGCGCAAGAACCGACTGGGAAAGCGCTAGTCAATCATTAAAGGAGCTCCGCGGTGCGTCTGCAGATTTGGGCAGTGCACTTCCAGAGTCTATCTCGTGTCTTATGGAGTACGCTGCAGGAGTCATTGCGCAAGGCAATGGCGATCTTGCAGCTGCATTAGCGGCATATGACTCTCCTCTTCTCTCACTTCCTTCAACCACAAACCGCACAATGCGCAACGATCCTCGCCGCGACACGGCCATCCTCGCAGGCCTCAACACAATCCTCATTCTCCGCGAACCTTCGCACCCCTCACATTCCCGCCTCGACGAAGTCCTAGCCCTCGTCGAACCACAATGCCTAAGCAGCTCCAACAAATACATCCAAGCAGCCTACTACCTCGTCTGCGCCACAGTGCACAACGAATCCACAATCCAAACAAAACAATACCTCCAACAAGCCCTCCAATCCGCCACAGCCATCCACAACAACCAAATAACATGCATGACACTCACATTCATGAGCTGGAAATACTTCCGTGGCGTTGTAGGCGAACAATCCGAGAAAAGTGCACGCGCAGGTCGCGCAATGGCTAAGAAGGCTAATGATCGACTTTGGGTTACTGTTACGGATCAGATGCTTGCTGAAACTTTGGATAGACAAGGTAAAGCGGATGAGGCGTGTAGTGTAAGGGAAGAGGCTGATCGGTTGTTGATGGCGTTACCTGCGGCGTTGAAACGGACGGAATATTTGTGATTTCGTATCACCCCCTTTCTTTTTCCTTTTCTGAGTCCTGGTTGAATATTTCGAACAAGGTCTATAGCATGGAGGTGTCCAGTCAACTTGGCAATGGCGTTTATGCTCAATGGAGGTTCGGGGTGTTGGTTGATATCCAGAGTTTTGCCTTACCTACGATCCTAATGATATTAGTATTGCCTACATGGAAATGAGAAATACCCTTTTGTCTTCTGGCTATCAAATAATCTGCATATCGCAACTAAATAGATATGGACTCTGATTCATACATAGGTAAATTGTTTCAAGAAGTCCATTCTTGACTTCTATGCCTGGACGAGCTAGAAACCAGGCGATATTAATAAACAATAGACAAATAATACCATCTCAATGCCACAAACAGAAAAGCATCCAAACCGCAACAGCAATGCACATTTGATATACTCGACATATCCGAAATTGCCGTATATAACTCCCACAAACACCATCGCCGTGATGCAATCAAAAGAAAACCAAACAGAAAAAAGCCACCGTTCTTGCAAAGCCTCCTCTTACATCCCTTCCTCTCTTGTACTCAGAAACTAACCCAATCCACCCCACATCCCCCTAATCCTCCTCGCAAGCTGAATATCCTTCTGCATAATCGTAACCCGTTTCGCATGTATCGCACACAGATTCGTATCCTCAAAGAGATGCACCAAAAACGCCTCAGCGGCTTCTTGAAGTGCCTGAATTGCGTGCGATTGCCATCGTAGTTCAGCGCCTACTTCGGCCGGTAACAGGTCTAGTGCGACTTCGCGGACTAGGCGCGCAAAGGGGAGTTTGCTTATGAGTAGATCGAAGGAGCGTTGGTATTTGCGGATTTCTTTGAGGGCGACGGTGCCCGGTTTGTAGCGGCGGCGTTTGCCTGTGGGGGTTGGGTCGCCGGCTAATAGAAGCTTATTAATATGTAATGGAGATGGGGGGAGGAGAGGAGATGTGAGCTTACGTTGTATGTTTGATGGTCGTGGCGCTTTGCCTGCGGATGGTCGCTTTGTCACTTTATTTGTCGTCTTTGCTGTTGTGAAGGGCCTTGGTTTCGGTTTGCTGGTGGAGGGTGATTGTGGGATTCTTGTTATTGTAGGTTCTTCGTCGCGACCGGCTCTCGATGAAGGGCGGGCTCTGCTTGCGCTTGGAGATCCTAAAGCGCTGGCGGATATGATTGGGTGCCCTCGACCGGTTTTCGGTGGCATCTTGTCGTCTTTCACTGCGTAGCTGCGAGACGAAATGAATGGATTATTTCAATCCTGGTCGAACTGACTGTAGAAGGACGCTGATCGGGTGATGTGAGCACTCAAAGGTCGCGATACCTCGAATGTATGGAACTAGCTGTACGTAGATCGAGTTTTATGAGGATAATACAGGTCAAGAGCGTGATCAAAGGGTGGAAAAGCTCGATTGAAATATCTGTTAAGAGGAAGAAGAAAAAAAGAATGAATGACAGCTCGTGGTGGAAAAGGGAATCTTGAATTCTGGATTCCCCAGCCACCTCTATTTCGCGGCGCGAGTTCGTTCATTATCCCGCGGTCTGGCGTTGACGCTAGTCCTGAAAAGGATATATAGCTTTGTTGCCAAAAGGGGCTTAGTCTGTGTTCGGCGACGATTCATTGAATTCAAGAAGGGACGGCTCTTTTGCCAATTCACACGTCTACGATAGATCGCATAGAGTCGAATCACTATACAGTGTTTTGCAAATCCTGTTACTGAACTTCTTGCTTCTTGCTGCTTCTCAGACTGCAGACACCAGGCAGCCGACCAATGAAGGACTGCATACATCCGTTGAGTTCCAGAAACACAATTGGATGTCAAGCATTCGCAGAGCATCTTCCATCCCTGCTTTCACATGGACTTGCATTAGTGGAGTACATGCAGAGCGCAGTAGTTGCTTTGACGCGTATCTAGATGGGTATGTATCCTGATCAGACGCATCAAGGTCTCGCTCTTCGGCACCCATTGTCGGAGATGTCAACTGAAGTTGAAACGGCGCATTTTTCATTTGTTGATGTTCTTGACAGGCAGTTCCACTACCAAGAGCTCATGCAGATAGTTCGTCCTTTATTAGTGGGATATACTCAACGACTTAGTAAGAATGAGACATGTGATAGTTAGTTAAATCCTGATTTCTAAGCCAGCAAATTGGCTAGCAGGGGCTATAAGTAAGCCCATATCCTGTTCGCTTCAATGACAATCAAGTCGGTCTAGCGAAATAAAGTGCGAGAGAGACAGATTGACAAATGCCATATTCTTTCATCACTCACAATGCCGCCACCCAGAGGAGTCCTAAATACACTTGAAGCCCCCGGTAAGTAACAGCCATACAGAATAGAACGGTGATTCTCATTTTGTGCAGGAGACTATGATGTGACATCCACGGTCCATAGCGACACCTATCCTGCAATTGACCCAACCAAACTCGACTTTTCCGGAAAAGCTGTGATCATCACCGGAGGCTCACGAGGGATAGGGCGCGCAATTGTCCTAGCATACGCAAAAGCCGGCGCATCATTCATCGCTGCTGGTGCCCGTTCAGGTACCGCCGAACTCGCCTCCGAAGTCGAGAAAGCTGCCAAAGAAGCCAATCGTCCACCTCCAAAGTACCTCCCACTTAGTGTCGACATGTCCAGTCGTGAAAGTGTAGAGAAAGCAGCCGCAGAGTTCGAGAAAGAATTTGGCAGATGTGATATCATCGTCAATAACGCCGGAATATTTGGTGGTTTTCAACTAATTCAAGATTACGACCCGGATACGTGGACTAATATATTTGACGTGAATGTTCGAGGCCCCTTCCTCATTACCAGGGCCCTTCTTCCCCTGATGCTCAAGACTGGAATTGCATACGTGGTCAACGTTTCTAGTGCCGGTGCACTCTTGACTAATCGTACTTTGAGCGCGTATCAAATTTCCAAGACGGCAGCAACCAGACTCTCGGAATTTATCAATGAGGAATACTCTGAAAAGGGTATACTTTCTTTTAGCGTCCATCCAGGTAATGTCATTACCGATATGGCGACTACTATTGGCGTAGATAAATCTCCGGAGTTTAAGCATAGTTTGTCCTACTGACTCTTTAAGTATAAGGTAACATGCTAATTTGTGATATAGTCTTCGTGGATACTCCCGAGCTTTGTGGGAATACGTTGGCATTCCTCACCTCTGAGAGAGAGACTGGGTTGGAGGGAGGTTTATCAATGTCACATGGGACATGCCTGAACTCATTGCAAAAAGTGACACAATTGTCAAGGAGAACCAGCTCAGAATTACAATAAAGTATTAGCTAGACTGTAGTCTGTTCATAGCATCCATATCAAATGAACGAATTGATGTTCTAGTTTACCCTAACCCCTTGTAACCAGCCCATATGTGATTGGCTGCTAAGCCAACTAAATTACTCCACCAATGGAACGTTCCGCTACTCATCGATTAACTCGACAGTATGCACCTAATCTACTGAGGCCACCTCGTTCAACATTGCTTGTGTCGATATCCGCTGTGCGATTCCTACCTACTAGCAGACATAGACACAGACAGCCATTGTTTCGAATTGCGTGCAGTGAAACGGAACAGGCTACTTCCGCTGACCTTTGACACTCCACGTCATCGTCGCGTTTACCCTATCGATATCAAGACCGCAGCGGCTTCTGCAACAAGCAACAAGCAACAAGCAACAACAATCGCTAAGGTTTCAAGAGTACAGAGATGGCCGCGGTGTTTGGCAACGGTGGTCAAGGGGGCCAGTTCCCACTCGAGCAATGGTTCTACGAAATGCCGCCCTGTACACGATGGTGGACAGCTGCCACCGTGGCCACGTCGGTTCTGGTACAATGTGAGGCCGTGTCGCCGATGTCGCTATATTACAGTTTACCCGCTGTGTATATACGATCGCAGGTATGTTCCCCTCGATCCAGACGCTGGATAGAATTGAATCCAGGCTAATCGGTGTGTCAACAGTACTGGCGTCTAATAACCACATTCCTCTACTTTGGCCCTCTAAACCTCGATCTCCTATTCCACGTCTTCTTCCTCCAACGCTACTCCCGTCTCCTCGAAGAATCGTCCGGCCGCTCCCCGGCTCATTTCTCCTGGCTACTCTTCTACGCCATGAGTTCCCTACTCATCCTCAGTCCCTTCGTCTCTCTCCCTTATTTAGGGCAAGCCCTCTCCTCAACTCTAGTCTACATCTGGAGTCGTCGAAACCCAGATACACGACTGAGCTTTTTGGGATTGTTGGTCTTTACGGCTCCGTATTTGCCGTGGGTGTTAATGGCATTCCATTTTTTGGTGCACGGTACAGTGCCCAAGGATGATATCTGTGGAGTGGTAGTGGGTCATGTGTGGTATTTCTTTTCAGATGTCTATCCATCGTTGCATGGTGGTCATCGACCTTTGGACCCGCCGGGGTGGTGGAGGAGGATTTTTGAGGGTGGTAGCAGTAATACCAGGACGGATGCGATTCGCGATACGCAAGCTGCTAATATCAATCAAGATATTGCGGCTGCTGCTGCGCCGGAGGTGCGATAAGTGGTTAGAAGTTGGACAAGAACCTTGCTTTACCTGCTTGTAAGGCATCTCACTCGCAATTTTTGCATATTTTCTAGGTGTTTTGCGTCGGGCTTGATACCATATGTTGGCAAAACAATAAGGCTGGAGTTTTCGTTTTTCATCTCTCTTTCTCTCTCATCTGCGTAATTCATTGTCATTTGCGAAAGATAGCATGTTAGGCGTTTTTGCATGTACGATATTTAGCATATCGATAGTCAATCTGATTTGTTTGGACTGCTCGTATTCTTGACTCGGGTGTACGTACCTTTTATGACGTCGAAAACATAATCTTTTTGTTCCAGAGATAGTCGCTTGGGTGCTCGTAATCATTCATCCTTGGTAGTTACAAGGTTGTAACTATTCAGCTTTATGCCATAGGTAGTTAAACTCGTAGATTAACTGTACACCCAACGTGGCCCATGACGTAGGTCATGCTCGTCCTGCCCCAAGATCGCCATTCAGGCCAAACTCGCAAAATGTGCCAGTAAATTTCGTAGGTAGTAGGATTCGCCGATCGACACACCTATGTACGAGGAAGGTCCGTCGATATTCTGGTGGACTGGTGGATTGGTGGATTGGTGGACTCGTTGAACGATCCATGGAGAAGGTCCGTATAAAGCCACCAGATTGGGGTAAACTATGGAGAATGGAGTAGTATTTCGCATCGGTAATGTTACAAGAGACACATACTGTGACAGAACCATGTTACATACTGTACTCCGTACCATACGTACGTATTTCCAAATCGAAAGCACGGATAAGTGGCTTGCTATGCCACGCGTCCCCTAATCTACAACAGAATCATTCTCTCCGATGCTCATTGGTTGGTTGCGTAAATTCGATAAGCGCTATCTTAGCTAATTGGTTTTGAGAGCAGAGTGGAACATGCACTGTAAACTCACCATACTGCCTTCCTAAAACAGCAAGAGTTAATCCTTAATGTAGAATGGCCGCGATGCAAGAATAAACTAGTATGATAGGATGATATATCACGTGACAGCGAGAAATGGCCGCGTGGCTCGCTACTAGTTCTCGCTCTCGCAATTCGCGTATGTGGGCCATTCCATTTTGGGGTAACGGGTACGAAAAGAACCAACAATCTGAGTGGCTGAGATCCGCCGAGGCTTTACTGCTAATGGTTTAGCAGAGGAACGTCCAAGCACGAACTTTACTTGTTACAGTAATTTTTGAGTTTGTTTGACCGAATCCTCGACTTTGGGTTTACTATGTACGCCGTTACGGGCGTATGTTTGGACTACGGGAACCGGGGAGCTTGTTCGGCGTGGTGAGCTGGGATTTTAGGCATTGGTTTTGTACATACGTAGTACTCCGCAATGATCAATCAGATAACTTAACCCATTTTCACCTCGGCAGGGATATATGTATTTTCAAGCACAAATTGGTTACAAAATTACTGATACGTATTGGCAGCAGTGGCTGAGCATACCTTACAACCTGTCAATCGTCATTGGGATACGACCGAGTCAGCAGATAAACTACGTACGTATGTAGCCACCACCACCACCACTTCTATCATTCGGCCCGTCACATGACGCCATATATGAACGCATTCGATGTGCTATTCCCTGGAATAATGAGCCGATTGTGGTAATCGGTATAGGCAGAAACGTTTTTTTGATCGTATGGTAAATTACAAAGTATGGGGTAGGAGAAATTGTGCTGAATGGTATGTGTTGTGATTGGTTCCTCTTTCTTCGTTTATCGAACCGAGAGCTGATGGATACATTTTTGAAGTTTGAGATTTCGCGTGTTGAAAGAGAAATATCGTATGCAAATAAATGGGTTGCATACAATTTGTGTCTAGATCTCTCAAGTTTACCATTTGTAATTGCTGGCAATACCTACTAAAAGCGGATAGCATCGTGGTGATACAGAATAGGCTCATTGCGCGAGTAATTTATCTGTATTCTATCAGTTCAACGGCTGTAACTAACACTCCGCGCAGAGGATACTGACTATAGGCTTCTCTCTGCTATGTATGGTATGTATTCTGTTGGCCAAGAGCCAAGACTTACGACTGTCACATATCAAACTTCCTTGGCTCTGAATATCGGTTTCATAGTCCCTTAATCGTCGTGAATCTCGGGGATGATTAACTCCCCTTAGCCCCCGAATTGCGTACGTGCAACGGTGATAGGCATGTATTCCATACTGTAAGTGAGCCAAGGTGAATAAATACGGAATAGGTAGTAATTTATTACGGGGCTAGACCCGTACAAAGTTACGGATGTACTCGTCCATATGTATTCACTGTATCAATACTATTAAATTGTATCAGTTATCCCTTGCGACTATGTACGACGATGCATGTCTGACAATCTGAAAACTGGTGACGGTGCTTCATTAAGCTGCTCAGGTTCTTGATCACTTGGCTGAATACCATAATACAGTATGTACATAGTATTAAGTACGTATCGGTACAGCCACATTCGCATTGCTCGTATGTAGCGATGCGGCGCCGCCACTAGTCGTACGGCGCTAGTAACACCAAAATAAATTACACTGCCCGTCGTGTTGACCCCTGGGCGCCCCAACTCTGACTTATCCACGGTTGGATTAATCACAGACTGAACTCTCCTTCTCTCTCCTCTGACTTGACGAGCGTTTCCTTTCTGATGGCGTCGCAGATTTCCACTCCCTAAAACCAACTAGTATTCGCCTTTTGCTTTGTTCTTGCCGAGGCGAATAGACTCTTCTTTCCTTAACCACTACCGCTTCCTTTTCCCTCTCAAACACTTACTACACTAGTTCACTATTCAACGACTACGTACTTTGTTTTAATCTGGCTTCCTTTGTGTGGGTTGCATACTTTCGGTTCCTCCGTTCCATCGGGATTTGAATGTTTATCTCCAGGTCGAACGAGCTAATTCACTTAATCAGCGCTTGTTCAATTCGTCGAATGCGAAGCGCGCAGCTCATCCATTGACGACCCGTTACGTGATCGCTATACAGTTATATACCTCATAGGATTGTTCCAAGTCGATTTCCTCTCTCCGATTTTTATATACCTCATGTTTACACCGCACGACAATCAACTCTCGTGATCCTAATAACTCGTGTCGCGGGCATTCAACCCCCTCCGCCTCTCCTTTCCCGCTTCGTTGGAACAGCTCACCTTTCGAACTTTGAATCGCTAGCATAATGCGGCGCGGAGTAGTTCTCTTCATTCTCGTCAATGTCCTCATCCTCAGTTTTCTCGTCAGGAGCGTATTTACACTCCTGACGCTGTTAGTGGAGGATGCCTCTGCGGACGCTATACACCGATCCGACATTCCCTCTCCGAATTCGAGTCTTATTGAGTCTAGACCTCAAATAATACCCAAAATCATTCACCAAACTTATATAAATGAGTCAATCCCTGAGCATTGGATTGAGCCTCAACAATCATGCATTAATCTTCATCCTGATTACGAATACAAGGTTAGCCGCCTTTCAAGAACTGGATGTGAAGTTTACTAACTCATGGATAGCTGTGGACAAATGAAAAGTCGAGAGAGTTTATCGCAAAAGAATATCCATGGTTTTTAGAAACGTTCGACGGCTACCGTTACCCGATTCAGCGGGCGGACGCTATCCGCTATTTTGTGCTAGCATACTACGGCGGTACTTATATCGACTTGGATGATGTGTGTGATATCTATCACTTCTTCTCTACTCAAAACTGACTGATCACAGGGCTGCCAACGTCGTCTTGACCCTCTTCTTTCCTACCCCGCATGGGTTCGCCGAACGAAGCCGACTGGAATTTCAAACGATGCCATGGGCGCCGTTCCTCAACATCCTTTCTTCTTGCGCGTGGTCGAGTCCCTCCAAGCCTACGATAAGCATTGGTTCCTGCCATATATTACAGTGATGTACTCGACAGGCCCGTTGTTTTTGTCTGTCGTTTGGAAAGAGTACATGGCCGAATCGTTTGGTATGGACAGAGTCCGCGTTTTGATGCCTGATGAATATAACCGATTCTCTTGGAGTTTCTTCACCCACCATGTCGGCAACAGCTGGCATGGAGCCGATGCACAGTTGATTTTCTGGGTATGTCAATCTTAAGAATGGTGGAGTTGCGCCTCGAACTAATAATTGATTAGATGTGTCGTTATTGGGTCTTGTTGACCGTCGTCGGCTTCACTCTCGCTGGCTGCGTCGGATTCTGTATGTGGGTAGTATACCGACGTTTACTATTACTCGGACACCGTTACCGCTACACGAGACTCGCACCCGGCGGTATATCAGTTTCGAAAATACGTCGACGACCATTTGCCAGAATGCCTAGATTTTTCCGACGCATAAGTTCGTCATCAATATATTCAGACGAAGAATCGGGCCGCAAAGAAGGAGCCTATTCTGAATGAACAAACAATGACCCCAATAGGAATACTGCGCTTTGACATGCCTCGACATATATGCGCTCTACTTCTTTTTGCTTATAATGACCATAGAACAGCGCCTTGCCCTTCTTCCAGTCTTGACAACATCTTTGGTCAGACTTATCATCCGATGACAAAAGAACACAATATATCTTGTCTCTTACCCTACTCTGCTCTTTAGCATTTGCATATCAATGACCCCCAAAACATCTTTTGAAACGAACAACACAACAGCAATTCTTACCCAAAGTGGTTTTTTTTGGAAACGGATTTCACGGCCTCGCTTCCCCTCTTTTCTGCTTCTTGTTCTTTTTTTTCCCTTATAGTATTATAACTTTTAGTATCGTTATACTCTTTTGTGTGTATATTTTTGCTTGCTGGTGGTTGTTGGTGTTGGATATTGATGTTGGTCATTGATTGGCGCTTTTTGGGAATATAAATTTTTTTGACTCTACTTAGTCTTTTTGGTATATCTATTTAGCGTATCGGCCTACCTGGCAAGAAATGACTTTTATGAGGTGGGTTTGCAGAAAAATAGGACTGTATGGCAGTTTACGACTGAACTGCTGCTCTTACCTTATTTCGCTGTACATCGACCCATTCTCGAAACAGCTGGATGGACAGCATATAACTCTTACTTGCCGTGCATAGCCATATAAATATAACCACATACGGAATATTTACATGTTTTGAAGTGATTTGGAACTAGTAATACAATAACTGTCGAACTAGTGATCAAGGCTTGTGCTAAGGCCGTAGTACCATCTGTGCTGACTTAGAGTTATTCAGCCTTAAGTTATGTACTCCTCCGTAACAACCTCTGACATAACGTATTAGACATGCAGATTAGTAGATTACTAGAAAAGTGATATCATTATATTTATTGACCGGCATTGACCAGGTTAAGCATACCTCTCGATCGTCAGCCTCTAGCACAAATAATAGCCCTAGTTACATACCATCCGACCAACCACTCCCAAACATGAAAATAGCACGCCGGTAAAAAAGTCAATAATTAGCCTCGAAAAGCACACTAGATTTTTGATTTTGAGTGATATCTACCAGCGAATACTCATTGTTGTGTTGAGACTGAGACCTGAGGTTTGTACGTAAATGTTTCATGCATGTTTCATGCGGGGAGTGAGTCAATGTTTCTTTGGACTGTGACTTGTGGATTAGGGCTAGATAGATGGGTAGATGAGGCGGGTTTGTTCTGGAATTTGGGGTTTGCATATTTATTTATTTATATCGGGTCCGCTGCATGTTATTTACCTCCATTTGCTTTCCTTCTACTAATATTCCGAAAAGAAAATATATAAAAATGCACACTCAACTCCCTCTAACAGCCCTCTTCGCCGTGCTGGCTACAGCGACATCAACACCAAACCTCCATCCCAAACCCTACCATTCCACAGGACGCATTACAACAAGATCAACCGAAGTAACCGCAAACCAAATCCTAGCCATATGCCCCAAATCAGCAACCTGCAACAACGCGCCTGCAGCAGGTGAATGCGCTACCGCTGCAGCAGCGGCACCGTTTATTAGTGATGCATTTATTACCTACGGGATCGATTCGGCTGCTGAGCAGGCTGCGCTGATTAGTTTGATGGCCTTTGAGACGGGCGATTTCAAGTATAATCGTAATCATTATCCGGGTGTTCCTGGACAGGGCAGTATGTTCCCCCTCCCCCCTCCCAAATCGTATAGTACCTAGGTAACTAACAATGGAATAGCACGAAACATGCAATCCCCAATTTTCAACGAAAAATACGCCTCCTCCATCTCCGAGTTCAGCCCCGCTTATGCCTCTGCAAAGGGCAACGTCACCGCCGTCTTGGATCTGTTGCTTTCCGACGGAAAATATGATTTTGGTTCTGCGGCTTGGTTTTTGACGACGCAATGTAGTCAGGCTGTTAGAGCGGAGTTGCAGTCTGGTAGTTTGTCGGGTTGGCAGGGGTATATTAGTGAATGTGTGGGCACGTCGGTGACGGATGATAGGAAGGGGTATTGGGATAAGGCTGTTAAGGCGCTTGGTGTTTAGATCCCTGGTTAGTTTACTCAGGTGTTATATAAAGGATGGAAGTGGAAGATTGGACTGTGGATGATGGAGTTAAATTCAAGATCATATCGAGTTCCGTGATTATGAGAGGCGTTTTAGTTACTCCTTATTTTATCTCACCTTTGATATCTAATCGTTCAAACGAGTCGGGAGAAGAGTGTTCAAAACTTGAAAATGTCCCAGGGTCCCGTGACGGGCCAACCCTAATTGTTTCAACCCATATTTCCCATCTAGGTAACTATCCGTTCAAATCATCGCTTACCTGAGTTTGGACGATAGCTGCGTCTATCTGATATCAGTTAACTTTGATAATGAATCTTAGACAAAATTTTTATATTTAAATGGTGTCGAGGTCATTGTCAGTTTGTGAAAGAGCTCAAAACTGACGATCATAAAGGCATTTATCATTTGGTATATCTTATCTATTTGTTTTTGTCATCGTTGTGAGACTAGTACATACCTCAATATATAGTTGATTGTACATGGATCAGTTGATCCGGAAGTTTGTTATATTGGAGTACGTACAATAGCTGACTGGCGAGCCAATGAATGACGTTGCTGAACTCAGGATACCTAGGTATGCTTTTTTTAGGGTGTCTAGAGTACTAACTAGACCTGAAAGCATATAGGTACGTATGTAGATGGTTGATTCAACATGAAGTTGCCCAGTTACTTATCAGAGCGTATATCTATGTAGACATCCCAAGGGGTCAAAAAGGTATCATATCATATACAAATATCTAATGATCATCATCTATAATACACCCTTGGTAGAAACCACATCTCCTGCACCCACCTCCCCAGCTGTCCTCCGCGCACACGCAGTACGAATAGCAACAGCCAACGCCTTAAACGCACTCTCCGCCCGATGATGATCATTCGATCCATACGAACAACCAACATGCAGTGTCACACCGGCAGCCTGCGCAAAACTCTCAAGGCCGTGCGTGATCATCTCCGTGCTCAAATCGCCTATCTTTTCGCGCTTGAATCCCAGGTCGATTACGGCGTAGGGTCGGTTTGAGAGGTCAATGACGGCCCATGAGAGTGCTTCGTCGAGCGGGGCGTCGCCGCGGCCGAAGCGGGCGAGGGAGGTTCGTGCGCCAAGGGCTTTTGTGAATGCTGTTCCTAGGGCGAGCATCGTGTCTTCGGTTGTGTGATGGTCGTCGACTAGACATGAATCAGTTACTTCTGTACTACCTCTTTTGAAAGCGGGGGAAAGACGTACTGTATAAATCCCCCTTAGCCCGAATAGCCAAACTCCATCCCGAATGCTTCGCCAAAGCATGTAGCATATGATCCAAAAACCCAATCCCAGTATTAATAGTTATCTGTTGGCTAGAAGTAAACTGTGTAGAATGCGGGGCATTTTTATCTGGGATCACGCCCTTGGCAACTGCGGCTTTGTCTTGGGCGGTTTCCGGGCAAGGGAAATGGTCGCTTTCTTCGTAGGGGAGAAGCACGCCGCCGTCCAGGGAGAGGGAGACTTGGATTTTGGTCTCGTTGGTGATGCGGGAGATTGATACTGTGCGGCGGGGAAGGGCCATTGTGTGTGGTTTCTCAATCGAGTGGAAAGTTCGTTGCAGTTGGTTTTCGGATATATGATAAGTGCGTTTAAATTTGGGCGGAGCAGAAGTAAATGGCTATACGCTGTGCAGTGAACGAAATATTGACCGGAAGAAACAAAAAGTTGAGGTTGATAAAATTTCCCCATACAATCGGAATGCCGAAGTGAAGCTCTCTGATTGGCTGGCAAAAAGTCTATCCGGTCCAGACTCCCATTGGTCGGCTGGCTCACATGATGACATTCGATATCATCGAACGAACTTCTTCTTCCTCTGCTTTTCAATTGACGATTCTTCACATCGGTTACCAAATTTATCTGGCTGGTCCAGTTGTATAAATTGACCATCATAATTGAATCCTGTTGGCTACGAATCTACTGACCGCAACGTGATTATCGGATCTATCAAACCGACTCATCGATTTAGGCGGCAGACTCGGCATCGCATTTCGCTTGACACCTCTGATATTGCACTTCCGAGACAACTACTGTAGCCAAGCTTGGCTATCTTTCCTCGTGCAAAAAACACTAGCTCGCCAACCCCTCACATCGTCCATAAGCCATGCCGCCGCCATCAAATCTACGAGCTCAGGTTGAGCCGCCCGAGCAGGTTACCTCAGAAGCGGTCAAGGGATTCGCTACTGGTGCATTACGGGTCGGTATACATTTTTTGTCTTGTTGCTAGCAAAAGCACTCGGTTGAGATGATGATGGCGAGGTCTCTGCAGAAAACTAACAGACTAGGATGCACGTTCCTATAGTTTGGCGCCGTATCCATTCTCGCACACATGATACTGATCATGCCTCATCCTTTTACATTCAATAATGCAGCACCTCCTACTACTGCTTCTACAACTGGACCTTCACCGTCACCGTCGCGATACTCACCGTCCGGGATCCGGAATACCTTGTTCTACAGACCGCTTTCGTCCTTGTCGGAAAGTATCGGACCTTTATCGCGCATCTATCGTGGTTTGACGCCGCAGTTTAAGATATTTATTCAGATTGCGGCGATGACGCTGGGTGGGACTATTTGGGCTGAGAGGAGGGTGAATGAGTATTTGTCCGCGCTGCGAAAGCTTCGTCGGGCGGAACGGAGGGTTGCTGTACAAGAATAAGAGTTATAGCGTCAGTATCTGAGGGAAGCACGCAGCATGAGTATGCCTTGAATGTGAGATAAATAGAAGTTCGATATATTGAGCAGTTTCCTGCGTGGTCAAGACACCAAGGATGTGGACGGAGCGACTCCGAAGACCGACTGCACGTGTATAGTCGGTCCAGCCATTTGTTTATATTCGATCGGATGTGGAAGTATTGACGCATCGATCTCCCAACGATCAAGACCTCAATATACATCTAACTGCTAGTCAGAATGCAGATGGCGGTGTCCGAAGCTTGAAGTCAATAGTTTCCTTCACAGCTGAACAAGCTCTCGAAATGTAGGTAACCTTGGAGAAAATTTCCAGTCCCCATTTCCGGGTCTCCGGAAACGCAGTGTCACACAAGTCGTGCTTCGATCTGTCGTTGTCATCGGGATAACTTATGATCCAACCGGCACTTCCGCTTCCCCTTCACAAGACGATAAGAGATGTCAATTGATGTCAGTATACTGTAATATCCTAAGAGCATTGCGAATTGTTGGCAGAAAGAATAAATACTCCGTCATGTCTGTTGATCGTTATATGCGTCGTCGTCATTTTAGCATGATATCGGCCAGCGCAGTAGATCTGCTTCGATATATTAAATTAATAATGATTGGCAATGAATGAATCGTTGGTACGGCGATCGCCTAGTTGTACCTGTTTGTTGGGGAGTCCATAGCGTATCGTTTCATCAACCGAATACGTAAACCATATTTTCAAATATTGAGATCTTGGGCGAAGGTTTGTTTCATTTTGCTTTGTACCGTCAAGGCTTTTTACCACTGTGCGATGTACTTAGGGTCAAGTATGTCTTGGCTTGTCTCTAAACTCGAGAGAAACATTCAGAAGCTGATGTCGAATGGTCTTTAAAGCCGAGAAATGATCCACCGGCGTGTCTCTGCCTCGTCATCCTACTCGTACATTGTTCTGTTTACTTCGCTAGCGGTGATTAGAGAAACGCCTAAGGCAGTATGCACTCAACTTAGTGACAGCTTAGGTAATTCACTAGCTGAATTCCTGATGGAGATGGCTCGGAGCGTGAGTCAGTGCATGCGTAATGGTGGTGATATTATTATGGAATATTAATATAATTCTTAGACAAGCATGAGTCTCTATCGAGGGTCACAGCGAGTACATCGTGTGCCATAGTAAAAAGTATGCAGCGGATGTACCGATATGATGAAGCTAAAGATAAACAAGGCGTGTCTCAGCAGGGAACTTGTGTGTTGAGACTGCCAGCCAATGGCAGCCCGCCAATTTTGAGCCAGGCACCACACTTAGCCGCTGCGGGACTAGCTCATAATTAGCAACCAATAAAAAGCTTCAAAAGCAACATACATAGACCCACTTCACAGGCACCTCATGGAAGCTTCTTCCTTTTTGTCTCTGGCTCTTTCTGTTCTTCCTCGTCGACTTCATTTCTTCAATTCTCCCTTCTCTTCTTTTCTTCATTTGCTCATCAATATCCCCGGATTCTTCTTCCCTTCGTCTTCTCCCTCGCCGGTCGACAACTTCTTTAACGATCTTCATCTCCAGCTCCAATCAGCTCCGGCAGATCCCTCCTCCGTTCCGTTTGCAGAAGCTTGACATCATCTGTTTCCCACCTTTTACCTGACCTGACCTGACCTGACGTCTCTCATCAACAATCGCTGCATTCACCATCTTGCATACATATACAGCTGCATCAGTACATACCGCTCAGTCTTCACCCTTCTCTTTGCGGCCAATTCAACAATTCTCTATCAGATCATCTTCGGCCTGCCCTATCTGCTCTTATCTCCGTACCGATGATGGCCTGTTGCTGATCGTTGCAGCCGCGCTTTCCTTCCTGTACTTGTACCATTATTCTTCCTCATTTCTCTTCTCCTTTTCTCCCATCCTATCCAAAGGAAGAAAAAGAAAATATTTATCTGGGTACATTGTACGTACTCCCTGTCACCGACATACACATCATACTATACCAATTCTGCCACCATCCCCTTTGCCATCCTTGGCAGATCCGCATTCGGCACATATTTTTTTCCCCCCTTCTCTCTCAATATCCCAAGACAAGATCTAGTTGAACTCTTTCTCCGCTGCACTGTTTTGATTCTTTCCTCTACTTCTCTTTTTTAACTCCGGTTCCTAGGACCGTCTAGAAAGAACCAAAGCAAAATCTCCCCATTCGGAGACTGGAGATTATTCTCCAATACAACCACGAACACATCGATCCACCAGCGGAGGAATTTTGTATCCGTCTGCAGTAATAGTTTCACACTTGCAGTCAGTCAGGTGGTTTAAGCACAGGTTGCTACTTACTGCCTTATTGGCTTCTACCAGATCACAGTCATTGTGTGAATGGTTCATGCCATCATCCATGGCTCTCTAATCAGCAGTAGGTCACAATATCCTCCCTCTGATCTTGTGCTTTGTATATCCTTTTTCTCTTTAGACCCTGGTATAGCTGTGCAGTGTTGGTGATTGCGTCTTTCAATTTCCCACTTGTTAATCCTGGTTGGTTGAATGTCAATGTTAATACTTGGTGTCAACTTGTGTAACAGATTCATGACACATTCGTCATAGTTGTTGCACCCAATCAGTTCCCACGATCTTCTAGGCAGTGGCCTGCTCGCCGAGCCTTCACAATGGCAGAGACAAACGTTGGGAAGAGAGAGCGGAGAAAGAGCTTCACCTTCTTTCACCATTCACACCAGCATTCTTCTTCCCCCACAACCACAACAGTCCCATCTGTTTCACTCTCCCATGACCGATCTGCCTCGGATGGGTTATCGACAGTGAAAAGACCTCGTCGCAACTCGGGGTTCTTTGGAAGCCGTGATCCCAGTCCGAGGGGCACAACACCAAATGTCCTACGCCGCCCGCAGACGTCCGAGTCAGAAGTGATGGCCCTAGACACGAACAAGCAAAAGCGCAAGTCGCAGCAACCTTCGAGACGCGCCTCGATGTTCGGCTCTTTTCGTTCCCTGCAGTCGATGGAAGATGAGCTGGCTGGCCAGCGATCTCGCAGCGATTCAATTGACGACAACGATGTGATCAACTCGCCCCTGACCCAAACAAAAAAGTCGCTAGGCCATGTGGTATTGCATCATGGCGAAGTCCAAACGGCTGGGACTATGTGGCGGAAGAGAAATCATTATTTGGTACTGACTGATACTCATCTAATCCGCTTCAAGAGTCAACACAAAGCAGCAGATTTGTTCCCCACTATCAATGTGTCCTCAGGCCGGGCAACACCTGTGAACCACCGCCAATCCATCGTTTCAGTCGCCTCAGCACAAGACCATACGTTTGCTACATATAGTGGGGACGTCGCGGCTATCGCGTTGAACAGCATTGTATCTGTTAGCGGCGTCGAGGACGGGCGTCAAACGAACATTGAACTGTCCTACTTGGATGATCGCACCAATAAAGCTGCTTTTATGGCAATCCAACTCACAGATCCGGAAGAGCAACATCTCTGGTTAGTAGGTATTCGCTCTGCCTCTCAATCAGCCCGTGCCGCCGAGCCGTTCACCTTTGAAACGAAGACTATCGATTATGTTGTTCGAATCCTGGAGCAAGATCGCGACTATGACCCTGAAAATTTCAATCTGTTTCGAGTTATTCAGAGAGCCCCCACCAAACAGAATATGAGGTCGTCGACGGATGATTTGGGGAAGTGGTCGGCAACCATGTGCTATCTTGCAATTGGTTTGCATAGGATTCACCTGATCCCTCTGTATAGAGGTTCTAGCCGGTCGTCTCTCGTTTCCCTTAGTGAGATGGATCTAGGTGCTTCTCTCGGTTTGATGGCATTGACTTCTTTGATGGTACATTCTGGAGATGATCGATTCCAGTTGGCTTTTCGGTATACCTCCCCATGACCTCATTGTCAAAGTCATACTGACAGGTCAAACCCGCAGCGTCCCACTACAGAGTGCAACGGTGGTTAATCTCGCGTCTGTTCATTCATTGGACATTGCCCTATGGATTCGACAACGTACCGAGTTTCTGCGTCCGCTTTGGCTGCACCAGCCATACGAAATTATAGGACCTGCAGAAGTTGCTGACGAAGATCTCATCCCGTCTCCAGAACTGGTCGAAGATTTTGGCTGTTTCGATAGGACGCTCGTTGCATACTCGGCCAGTTACAATGTCGATACGTCCAACATTCGTTACACGGTTGATCTTGAATGTGAAGATGCACCTTGCTTTAGACTCCTGCCGCCTGCCTCGAAACGACGCAGTCAATACAATGCTCTCGAACTCTTGGCCCTGATGCGTGCGCTGCGATACAACGAGTCCTTTATCTCGATATCTTTCAGCGGTGTCAATCTCGATGTCCTACAGAACTGTCGTGACCGTTTTGAAGCTGATTGGACCGCTTTCTTGACCCGAGCTGGTGCTCAGGTAAGTATTGCCGGTCAGGATCGATTGTCGCTACTATCGCAGGAAATTCGTGCTTTAGCTCTAAAGAGTAAGCGACTTAGAAGACTCGACTTTTCATTCTGTCTTTCGCGGACTCCGATTTCTGACAGAGGCGCCCGAGATCCTGGCTGCGGTATCCCAGAAGCCATCTTTCCCTTGTGCCGCCGCCAGTTGACTAATGTCGATTGGATTGTGTTGAACGGAATCAAGTTGGGCGACTCGGATTTGGATTATATTGTCGACGCTGCCTCGCAGAGAACTAGTCATCTTCGAGCTCTGGAAGTTGGAGAATGTGGCCTTTCTGTTCACGATTTGGATCTCATCTTGTCGACTTTGACTGCCCAGGAGACGACTTTAGAAGCTGTTAACATTTCCGGAATTCAAGGACGGCTTAGCCCGGAATTATTCCAACAGCAAATCGGGTACTTTGGTCAGATCCGCAAAATCAATCTCACTAGGGTCGCTAGAACTTCTGGACCGGAACCACTTATTGCGCCCGAAACCCTGTTGAACTGGCGTCTGGAAGAACTTTCACTCAGTCAAACAGCAGTCAACAAAGAGACTGTGGACTCAATTGCTGCTTACTTGGCAAGTGACCGTTCTTCGTCTCTTCGGGTTCTGCGTTTGGACCAATGCGGACTGACTGGCGGCGATGTTGCTACTTTTCTACGTTGCATGACCCGTCCGGCCGACAAGGCGCGAGACATGCATCTTCACGTCAGCGAAAATCATTTGGATACGAATTATAGTCTCTTATTCGACGCGATTGCAGATAATAACACGCCTACCCACTTGTCGATGCGCATGATTGATTTCAAAAAGGAAGATCATTTCAGGGAACTGATTGAGGCAATGAAAAAGAACAATACGTTGAAATATTTGGATATCTCCAAAGCATCGCTCCCTTATGATGCCGGGCCGGAGACTTGCGAGGCATTGCAGCTAATGTTTGAGCAGAACGAGACTTTGGAAGAATTGGATATTAGTGGAGAATATGCGCACCTAGATGTCGCTCGGTTTGGTATTGGGTTAAATCAAGCACTGACGGGATTGAAAAAGAACAAATCTTTGAAGGTCCTCAGAATCGAGCATCAAAAGCTTGGATTACAAGGTGCTAACACACTTGCATCTGTCCTGGAGGAGAACACTACTCTGCGAGAGATCTATTGCGAAAACAACGATATGAACCTCCAGTCATTCACTGTGCTAGTGAATGGGCTTCAACACAACGACTCAGTCACTTTCCTGCCTGTAATGAATACAGATCGCCACCAATCTTTGGAAAGAGTTCGACGGGAATTTGTCAACGTCAAACGTGATACATCTCACCAATCAGGTCCTAGTTCTATCCGCCGCTCGCTTCACGCTGCCATAGCAATCGGCCAGCCATCTGGCGGCCACAAACTCGCTAAATCGAATCTGGCTGCTCGATCGAAAGATGCAGCCCAGATGCTCGAGTCGTCGGCTTCAGAGCCAGTGGACCAGGAAGTTGAAGCTACACTGCAGTCATTGAATAGGAAATGGGATATCGAAGTCGACCGCTTGCGTCAATATTTGTATAGAAATTATTGCACACTGAACGGCATCCCGTACGACGCAGACGGGTATCAGGACTTGGATGCAGTCGAAGAGAACGATTCAGCAGAAGCCTCTCGCCCGGCCACATCAGCTAGCCTCGGAGTGATGATTAGCGAACTTGAGAAACTCGATATCAACTTGTCTATGGATGAGATGACAATGCAAAATATTTTCCAGTCAAATTCCGGTAATTCCGGCAATTCCACTGATAGCGAGCGGGACGCATTGGTGATGATGGAAAACAGCTCAGGCAGCTCGTCTCCAGTGGTGACCATGTCCAGCGTACAATCCACACCAACGATCGATTCAATCAAGTTGATGGATTCATTACGCCCCCTTTCTCCGGCATCAAGTGCATCAGAAAATAAACCCACAACACAGCTGAAAGAATATGCTGCTTCTTCTTCATCGTCGCCACAGTTATCTCTCCCTGTCCCGGCAATCTTTAAAGTCCCTCCTCCACCATCAATCAAGAACGGTAGTTCTGCGGCCAGTATTCGAAGCAACTGCAGTTCCAACATGTCAACAAGCACGGCACCTCGGGCACCAAGTTTTCGAAGCACGGGCGGTACAAGTTCACTGAGTGCGTCTTCGCTACGTAAACTACTCTCGACTCGACCTTCATCTGCTATGAATGGAATGCGCCAGATTAGTGGTGGATATAGCAGCAATAATAGTTCCATGACCGGGTCGGCGACTGGGTTGGCTGCGTCTGATGAACCCCCGAGAATTATCTGGTCGCCTCCTAAGGTTGATCTTTGATCTTATAACTGATAACACTATGGCTTGTTTAAGTCGACGAATTTTTTATCTTTGCATGCTGGCGATTTTTCGTGTCGTCAGCCATTCATTTTCAAACACGGATCATTCTACGAACACTTCATTAATATCAATCTTTCGAGCGAAGCAACTAGAGTTGTTATTCAATCCATTACATCTACACTGCATGAAACGAGCGTTGAAGCAAACGTCAACTCATTTCTTCCTAATCATTCTGCCTTTCCCCCTTCGTTCCATCTCATTTTCTACCTGTCAGAGTCAGTCACCATGATTTCCCTCCTTTTCCAAAACTCATTATACGGCGTTCTTTTTATTTTTGGTTGTGTTCAGAAAACTATGATACCAATCGCGTTTTTTTTTCCCACTCGTCGGTGTATGTGTCAGTTTTGATTTTCGTGTTTGAGGAGTCGTTACTGCCAGAGACATGTACCTAATCCTTGGATGTTGAACTCCTTGGGTGAGTTTGACTATGTAGCATGATCACCCTAAGGGGCTTGTTGTAATAAATGATGTGCTGAGTGCAGATCCCAAGACCTGGTAGAAATGAGTAGATCCATCATATGGCCCAAAGAAGAGAGAAACCCTAAATACAACATGACAACATGGATGGCAGCATTATCAATAATTCGCAGCGCATATGCAATGATTATATGCCAATTATATACTATTATACAGACATGAATATAAAAATCATCAAACCCAGCAATATCCACTTTATACCGTCCCAGAACCACCTGAACCACTAAAGGAAGGACCAGAAGAGCCAGCCTTCAACTCCTCATAAACCACAATCCCCTTCTCCCTATCAATCCGATCCTGCTCCTCCCTAAACTTCTTCCCTTGCATCGCCAACTTCCTCAAATTCAAAATATACGGCGTCATATTCTCCTCATCTCCTCTCTTCCCAAACGACAACGCCTCTCGTCTCCGTTTCCGCATCCCTTCAAATTGATTCCATAACTGTCCTGTGCCGATTTTGAATTCTCTAATGGTGTAGGAGACTTGCCAGGTGTGATGTGGTTTTAAGCTGGTGGGCCTTTTTATGACGCGCCCGTTTACGATGTTTTGGATGTTGATTTCCATGCCGAAGAGTTTGGGACGGATGTAGGATTCTTCGCAGGTGCGGAGTATTTGTTTGTATTGTTGTTTGAGGTCGTGGAGGAGTTTTTCGGAGCGGTTTAGTTTGAAGCCGATGACGAAGATAGGGTTCGGTTTTGAGGCGGGGGCTTCTTGTGAGGATGTCTCTTGTGAGGCGGTTTCTGGGGTGGAGGGAGCTTCAGTGGTGAAGAATGTTGTATCTTTGTCGGTGGTTGATTCGGCTTGACGTTCGGTCTTCTCGATTGTGGTGTTGGCAGTATCGGCAGCATTGACCTTAGCTGTAGCCACTACAGCTTCGTCGGCAGCCTCAGCAACAGCATTGGCCTCGGTCATAGTGTCTGTAGTCTCAGCGACAACTTCAGCGACACCATCAGACCCATCATCCTCAAGAGCAAGCTCGTCCCCCTGAGTAACAGTCTCAGGGTACAACATCTGCTGTTGCACCCGCTCAATCTGCGCCTTATTCTTCTCTTGTATCCGTCGAATATCCGCATCCGTTACAGGTTGCACGTAAACCATCATTTTCGCTGGCGTATCAGCCGTAGTCTCAAAATGGAGACGAAGCGACTGGTTCGGATACTTGGCTGTCGCCCTATCCAGAATCTCATTCCAGAGCTTGATACTATATTGGAACTCTCGGTCACCCAACTCCGAGTCTGACTGGCCGTGCAGTGCATAGTCCATCTCTGATAAAGGCACATATTGGAAACCGAAGATGCGTTCGATATTGTGGAATGCGACAAAGATACCATCCATGCGACCTATGCGGACCTGGAGCGAGTACTTGAGAAACGCAGCTCGGATCATGTCGTAGTACTCCCGTTCAAAGGATTCGTAAGATCCGAATCGGTTGCGGATTTCGTAACCTAGTCCCTGCTCATAGTCCAATACACTCATGCGGATTGATACCACAGCACGGGTCTTGAGATCAAACATGCCGCTTCCAGGCAGTCGGGGATCGTATGCGTCCAATTGTGAGCGCATGACAAAATCACCCAGAGTAGAGTAATGAAATGATTCTGGAAGTGCATTCTCTTCCTCAGGAGTGATCTTGTTCGGGGCAGATCGGCGGTATCTCTCAAATTCCTCCTTTGGTAGTGTGAGTTGTTTCTCCATTGATTTTCCGAGATTCATGAGGATATTAGCTGAATCAAACTCTTTGTCCGCATCAATCGCATATACTCCATCCTTATAATGTAGAAACATGGCAGAGGGACCTCTCAACAGCCTTGTGAAATTCGTCTCGCTCTCTCCGAAACCCCGAGAAATTATGTCCTGCTTGAGTGGTCGCCATTGAGACAACAGATAATGAAAGTGTGACAGAACTCCAGTCATACTCGACGATGAACCGACATATTTCTTGTTTGTATTTCGGGCAAGTTTGATAAGTGTCTCATCTTTCGAAGAGGTGATGTATTCCTTGAGAGATTTGAAATCGAATTCGGTAACAGGCATAATAGTCCCTAATGCAGGGTCAAAGTTGTAGACTCGCGACCTGGGATCCCGAAGGTGGTATACGCCAGGGCTGAGCCGATATTAGATAACTGACTTGAAAATCACTTACAAAGTGGACTTACTTGAACAAAACTCTATCCAGACCAAATGACAAAGTGGGAACTGGTGGCGTATCGTAATCGAGTGCTAGTATCAAGTCAGTATCAAGATTCCCTACCAGAGCTCTGTTGATTTGCCATACCTTTAAAGTCAATATCTTCCTTGAGTAAAGACCCGGTATGGGCCTCTAAAGCCTCGAGGACTGGCTTCGGACTCGGAGCCTTTTTGGGCTCAGGCTCTTTTACCTTCTTTGACTTTTTCCCAGCCTGCCGCGGTGTCAACGCAGTCTTTTTACGTGCTGATTTCCCCGTCACGGGTGGATTCTTTTCCCCCGACTTCTTCTTCTTCTGTGTAGTTTTCTTCTTTGGTGGATTCTTATCTGATTTTCCCGCTTCGTCTGGCTGTGTCCCGTCGGATTCCTTCTGGTCAGGTTTACCCTTCTCTGATGATTTTGTCCTTTTGAATATATCCCTTGTATAAACCTTGGAGATATCGCTACGGTCTGAAGTTGCCAGTCCATTCTTGCTATGACTTTTTGACGTATCGGCGTTACCAGTAGAAGGATCGCTGGTATAAACTTTGGAGATAACGACACCGTCTGAATCATTCTTGTCAGGACTCTTTGACTGGTTGGCGTTCTCAGTGGAGTCATTGCTGGTTGGTGTAGAAGTCGACTAGCATAAGCCATTCAATGTCAGCATATCTATTACCGCAAGACTAGGATCATATTGGATAAAAGTACCGTTGATGTCTCTTCTGGAAATGTCGCAAATCTCACACTAGCCACCTGAGGAGGCGCATTCGATTCCCCGTCCTGTTCATCTTCTTTTGCTGGTGTTGAATAGTATCGGTGGTTTCTCACATGTCTTCGCGGAACTCTGAGGCAAGATGCGCAGCGAATAGGTCCTGAAGCAGACCTTAACGACGTGCGAAACATCCAGAAACAGTATTTTGGAACTTATATAGACATTAGAAAGTGTCTGTAGTAGCGAAGTCCACACGAAATCCGATACAGGCTGTCAATAGGAAAAAGTTGTCAGCTATACTTTTTTCGAGGCAAATATTTGGCAAAGTCGATCTCAGGCTCTTTTCTGCCGCCGACGCGATCTGCTCCTTGTCACACCGCCTGCTGTATTAATCCTGAGTGCATTCATCACATCTCTTTGATCTACTTTTGCCTATGTAGTAGAATACAGATACTTTCGATATTCTATACGTATCTACAAGGCTTGATGTCCGCAATCTATTCCACTGACCTGGTATAAAGTGCTTATAGTCTCACTTTTCAACTCGTATCGACACCTGGCGATCGCCATACCAAATCATGTTTACGTCCTCATCGCGCAAAACCCTAACTGCAGCAGGACCTGGTTTGCGTTTTACGAGTCATACAAACCACGGCGGACCGTCAAGTTTCACACCTTCCAGAGACCGTTTCAGCATGTTCGTTGAAGCGATGCAATTGTCCCTAGTACCAGGGGGGTAACGACCGGCTACTCGTAATCTGGGAGAAAGAACGACACCCAAAGGACGGACAACGCGCCAGTGTCTCAATCGATTTAATCATGCGCATATCTATTTCGAAGGTCTTCCCTCAGTTGCACGTATGGCTATAACCTCCGTAGACGATGTGGAGCGTGGAGATACGATTGTTGGCCAGTCCTTGCTCATTCACATCGTAAGAAATCGCCGAGTGCGTAACACTTCTGAAAGCATTGCCGACATGACAATGATATGACTGGTGAACTGCCTTGAGTGCGTGGAGTGGAAACATAAAGGATCGGTTGGGTTCTGTAGGTCGCGCGAAGGGTTTTTTTCGTGGATTTTCTGGCCGTCACGAAGTAGTCATCTGACTGTCAAACAATGTCCCTTCATATTTCGGTCAAAAATGTCCCCCAATGTCCTGAAAAGGATGTACTGGAGAAATATGGAGGAAGTTGACTGTCACCTCTGCGATAAAAGATAATGCGGGGTCGGAGAAACACTTTAACCGTCCCATTTATGGAAAAGAAAAAAAGTTTCCAGATGCGGGCAATTTTCAAATCGCTCATACATCGCTTCTTGTGTGTTGAGCGATTCAGTGCCTGATTCTCATTTTAGAAGGTACGTTGATATATTAAATGATTCCTTTTAGGTTTAGTAAACTCTACCTTTGCAATGTTGCTATATGGAGGGTTTATTCCTCGCCACTTTCATCTACCCCTCCTTCAGTGTCGAAGCAGAGTATCAATCAATTGACAACTCAATTCCACCGTTTCTATGCTATTTTCTACGAATAAGCATTGTTATTGTTGATCCTTTGCTAAATTTCTTTCCGAACATTCTTCCTTTCTCAATTGTCCTCGATATTCCTTTGCAGTCATTATCTAGGAACCCCTCTGACTCACATCTAGATAGCCCCGGGCACGTTCAGTATGCTCCAAGAAAGGTTGCGTGTCCTCGTCGTCGGTAACGGCGGTCGTGAACATGCTTTCGCCTGGAAATTGAGCCAGTCGCCCTCCGTGGATATCGTCTATGTTGCGCCTGGAAACGGCGGTACTGGGTTAGACGCACCTTCGAAAATTGTCAATGTCGCAGTCAAATCGGATGACTACCCCGGCCTTGTCGCTTTCGCACAGAAGAACAATGTCAACTTGGTTGTTCCGGGACCCGAGGCACCTCTGGTTGATGGTATTCAGGGTTATTTCCAAGCTGGTATGCCCTATCATGTTCAGTACACTGCGCGATAAAACAATGATTCTAATTGGCAACAGTTGGCATTAGATGTTTCGGCCCTACAAAAGCTGCAGCTCGGATGGAAGGATCCAAAGCATTCAGCAAAGACTTTATGAAACGACACAATATCCCCACCGCCGCATACGAGAATTTCACCGACTACGAAGCCGCGCGCAAATACCTCGATTCCGTGAATCATGAAGTCGTCATCAAGGCCAGCGGATTAGCAGCAGGAAAGGGTGTGATTATCCCAACTACAAAGGAGGAAGCACACAGAGCTCTTCGTGAGATTATGCTGGACCATCAGTTTGGAGCTGCTGGGGATGAGGTTGTTATTGAGGAGTTTCTCGATGGAGACGAACTCAGTATCCTCACTTTCAGCGATGGTTATTCTATCAAATCTCTTCCGCCAGCACAAGACCATAAGCGTGTTTTTGATGGAGATCAAGGTCCAAACACTGGAGGCATGGGTTGTTATGCGCCGACACGGATTGCTTCGAAGGAGACTTTGGAGCAGATTGATAGGGACATTGTTCAGCCATCAATTAATGGAATGAGACGAGAGGGTGCGTTGCTTTTTTCCACTACCAGCGTCCAGACTGCTAATATGTGCTTTTTTAGGTTTCCCATTCGTCGGTATACTTTTCACAGGATTGATGATGACCAAGAACGGCCCGAAAGTCCTAGAGTATAATGTCCGTGGAGGCGATCCAGAAACCCAGACTTTACTTCCACTCCTGAGCAAGGACACAGATTTGGCAGAGGTTATGGTTGCATGCACAGAACACTGGTTGGACGGTGTGTCAATCTCCGTCGGACCCAACTTCTCTGCAACCGTCATCGCCGTGGCAGGAGGCTATCCCGGCTCATACGCAAAGGGTACCCCGATTACATTAGATCCCGTACCGGAAGATACCTTGATATTCCATGCCGGCACCTCCCTCGTTGACAAGGTCCTCCAGACCTCTGGCGGCCGTGTCATCGCAGCCACATCTATAGCATCTTCGTTAGAAGAGGCGGTACGACGAAGCTACGTTGGTATTTCCACCATTCACTTTGACGGCATGCACTACCGCAAAGATATCGCACACCGGGCATTCCGTGATGCCGCAAAGAAGACTGAAGAAGGTTTCACATACGCCAGCGCTGGCGTCTCAATCGACGCCGGAAATGATCTTGTCAACAAGATCAAAGCCTCTGTTGCTCGTACCCGTCGCCCGGGCTCTGATGCAGTCATTGGCGGATTTGGTGGTACTTTCTCTCTAGCAGCAGCAAACCCTGCATACCACCCACAATCACCGACATTGATCGGTGCCATTGACGGGGTAGGCACAAAGCTCAAGATTGCACACGCCGTCGGTATCCACGACACGGTTGGAATTGACTTGGTCGCCATGAACGTCAACGACTTGGTCGTCCAGGGCGCCGAGCCCCTTTTCTTCCTGGATTGCTACTCATGCGGCAAACTCGACGTCCAAACAGCAGCAGACTTCGTCACCGGTGTAGCAGAAGGATGTTATCAAGCCGGATGTGCACTTATCGGTGGCGAAACAGCCGAAATGCCCGGTCTCTTCCTTGACGAAGCCTACGACGCCGTCGGTGCCGCAGTAGGCGCCATCAATACCAGCGGTCCCAACGCCCGCACCTTGCTCCCAGATACATCCTCCATGAAGCCAGGCGATAAACTCCTTGCCCTTGCCTCTGCCGGCGTCCATTCCAACGGGTTTTCTCTCGTCCGCAAAATCGTCGATCATTCAGGTCTAACTTACAACTCCGCTGTGCCCTTCACCTTCACACCTCCCTCATCCTCCTCTTTATCCACAAAACCACAAACCCTAGGCACAGCCCTCCTAACCCCAACACGAATTTACGTGAAGCCTCTCCTGAAAGCCCTCACAATCCCCTCCTCGCAACACACCACCTCCACAGCCGCCATCAAGGGAATGGCACACATCACGGGAGGCGGATTAATCGAAAACGTACCTCGAATGTTACCACCAACACTCAGCGCACACATCGACGTCTCATCCTGGCCCTTACCACCGGTTTTCCAATGGCTCAAACGCACGGGTAATGTATCAAGTCACGAAATGTCGCGCGCTTTTAATTGTGGTGTTGGTATGGTACTCGTCGTGGATAGTGATTGTGTTGATGCTGTAGCAAAGGTATTAGAGCAGGAAGGGGAGACGGTTTATAGGGTTGGTGAGTTGGAGGTTAGAGGTAGTGGGAAGGATGAAGGGTGTGTTTTGGCTGGGTTAGAGAGTTGGGATATTTAGATATTTTTTTGCTTTGCTGTCGTCTTTTACGTGTGGATTACTTTGATGTGGATATGTGATATTATGTAGTACCCAATCGAGATATCAAAAGTCCTTTTTCTCTTGGGATGTTTATCTACCGCTTCGAAAGCCTTGACAGTAGCCACTGTTGTATAAGAAATCTAGAGTCCACCAAAACAGAGATAAGGTAAATGAGTTGAAAATAATCGATTAAGTCTGATCAGAGTGTCCAGGGTTGGGTAGGGTTATTTAGTATAGAACAATAATTCTCAAAGAAGAAAAAACAGGCTTGTACAAATTCAAGGTTCTCAACAAGCAGACAGAGAGTCAAAACAAAATACTAAGAGGGAATTTTTTTAAGAGACTTCCCTCCTTCCATCAAAGTTAGTTGGAGAGGGAAAAGAAATACTTCTTAATTCACTCTCATCCTCCACATGAGACTCCCTGCTCTAATCTCAAACCAATCCTTTGTCCTTGTCTGCTCAATCCACATACACACAGACGAATAACTTCACCAGCTTTTCCCCTTCAGTGCAACGCTCAAGGAGGGGGAGAGTTTACCATACTTTGTAGAAAAGAAAAGATAATTTCAAATCCACCCACCGCAATTTCATATCATATTTTCGTACACCAAGCTAGGAAGAACAAACATGACAAAAGCACCCGAGTAAGAATTTGACAAATTTGCTAACGGCTAACTGTATCAAAATCGAACAATAAGTATACACCTTTGCTACTCGAGAAAGATGTAAATACCTTAGAAACACTTGCGGTGGACAATGGAAGGACCGCTCTCGTCGTACTCCTGCTTGGAAACCCACATCTGTTGGAAGGTGGAGAGAGAAGCAAGAATAGAACCACCGATCCAGACGGAGTATTTACGCTCAGGAGGAGCAATGATCTTGATCTTCATCGAGGATGGGGCAAGGGCGGTGATTTCCTTTTGCATACGGTCGGAGATACCAGGGTACATAGTAGTACCACCAGACTATTTCAGTTAGTATATTGTTTTTTTGAAGAAAGGGTAGAGAAAACTCACCATGACAATGTTTCCGTACAAGTCCTTACGAACATCAACATCACACTTGATGATGGAGTTGTAGGTGGTAACGTGGATACCACCGCTTTCAAGACCGATAACGCTAGGCTGGAAGAGAGCCTCAGGAGCACGGAATCGCTCGTTGCCAATAGTGATGACCTGACCGTCGGGCAATTCGTAGGACTTCTCCAAGCTGGAGCTCTGTGAAGCGGTCTGGATTTCTTGTTCGAAGTCAAGAGCAACATAGCAGAGCTTCTCCTTGATGTCACGGACAATTTCGCGCTCGGCGGTGGTGGAGAAGGAGTAACCACGCTCAGCAAGAATCTTCATGAGGTAATCGGTCAAGTCACGACCAGCCATGTCAACACGGGAGATGGCGTGAGGAAGAGCGAAACCCTCGTAGATGGGGACGACGTGAGTGACACCATCACCGGAGTCAAGGACGATACCGGTGGTACGACCGGAAGCGTACAAGGACAAAACGGCCTGGATGGAGACATAGAAGGCAGGAGCGTTGAAGGTCTCGAAGACAATCTGAGTCATCTTCTCTCGGTTGGACTTGGGGTTGATAGGAGCCTCGGTCAAGAGAACGGGGTGCTCCTCAGGAGCAACACGAAGTTCGTTGTAGAAGGTGTGATGCCAGATCTTCTCCATATCGTCCCAGTTGGTGACGACACCGTGCTCGATGGGGTATCTCAAGGTGAGGATACCACGCTTGGACTGTGCTTCATCACCGACGTACGAGTCCTTCTGACCCATACCAATCATGATACTATATTGATTATTAGACCATGACTTTTCTTTTCTTGGCGGGTCAAACCCCGCATAGACACTTACCCATGGTGACGGGGACGACCAACGATCGAAGCTAAAATGGTTATTAGTATGCCACGTTTCACTAAGCTTTGCAACGAGTCTGGCGCGACGCATAGATGCAAGGGCATCCCCGCGCTATTGCCATCTTGACTCGGCAGGATCGTGGAAGGCTTGACTTACGGAAAACAGCTCGAGGTGCGTCATCACCGGCGAAACCGGCCTTGCACATACCCGAACTAAACAAGTTGAATCAGTCATCAATTCCATCAACATTTATCAATATTTTCAAGTGAAAGGATCACTAGCGACGAAATCCTGGCGCGAAAGTGATTGCATGACAGGCAACGGATTTACGACGACCAGCGCTCGAGCCCAGCGACTCAGGAGGTGCAGGGGATGCCATTGTAGACAACATACCCATTGTCAATAACGAGAGCAGCGACTTCCTCTGTAATTGCCAGAAATAATTAGCATCCCAAATTGATGGAAAGAAGCGTTATGGCAGCGCGCGAGCAGGTGGCGCTCGAGAGAGGAGGGGAGGGGGGAAAGGGTTGTGCGGGCAGAAGCCGATGAGGTGTCCAAAAACAAACGGTGTGGTTTGTTTGACGAGGGAGTTACCTACCTTCCATGATGAAGGATGTGTGTGTATGTTAACAAAAAAAGCGAAGAAGAAGAAATGGAAGAAAGGGTCTGAAGAGGAGTTGAGAGATGGAATTGAGAGGGTGGATATAGGAGCGGACGTTGAGAGATGTTTGGGTAGGATGATAAGGAAGCAAGAGTGGGAAGCGAGAAGAAGCAGCGAGCAGAGTCAGTGGAGATGGCTGAGTGTGTTTCGCTGGTACTAGTCCGATACCGAATTACGGGGGGCGGATGCACTGTTTGCGCCGTACCAATACGCCCGATTACATAAATTACGTACCTAAAGTCACTAAGCCCGCCTGCTCCATCCAACAACGCAACAACAACATCTTACAACTCAACATGCAGCAGCCTTGACTTGAAACACAGACGCCTAAGCACATTGTCTACCTTTTGAAGACTGCGAGGAATTTACTCTTGACTGACAGCTAGGCGCAGCGTTTCGGCTTCCACTCGCCATCACCGCCTCCTGGTGGGACTGGCATAGCTTGACCATGCCCACCCTGGCGAGCCACTAGGGAAGACCTCGAGCCAGGCTCACCACAGACCATGTTCTCTCCGCCGCTAGTTCTCCGTACTCTACAACGATATAAAGGGATAACGGTTCGACTCTCCAGGCTGTACAATTCCATTTCAGACAGAGCCGCGTCATGGGTTTAGGCATAAGCATATTGCGAAGACTGGAACCAAATGGGACGTTTATGTTATTAATAGGACCCTATGTCATCCTCTGGGTGGTCTCCAATCATAGTCCGGTGGTTGGGATAGCGGGGACCATCCTGTCGGTGGCGGCTGGTTCATCTTGCCATCGAAAGATGATATAGATCTGTCTATGCGACTGCGTACTCCGTAGAGCAAATACGCATTGTTTCTTGCTTGACGAGGACGGGACAGTCGGCTACAATACTCGTATTCCCAAGCAGGAAACGAGATGTTTTGCAGATGCCGGACGATTAGCAAATCATCTTCTACTCCCGTACGAAGATCCCATAACACCATACTGCCATTGACTTCACTGACTATTGGAAATGCTAAGCTTATCACGTCTTCATATTCATAGTCAATGTGCGATTCTTGACATGTAGTGACGGTGGCTGGGGGAGAGTCTAGCAAAAACTGCCTGCTGAGTAACTGACTTACCGCCATTCCGCTCCCTGACGCCAGGTCTCCAAGGCATCAACAATAGGGGATCGCGGGGTGTGTTCGGACTAGCTTTAATCCGATCTTCAGCCACAACTGGAGGGGCATTGTTTGGCCTTGTCTCGATTTTGTAATTGACGGGTGGTGAAACGCCGATGATAACCTGCGTCTGTAGACAATAGAATCCGCTCGTTAGATGTGTCAGGTCTCCATCCTGTATTCTAGGCGTCACCTTCATCAGATGAAGCATGGAGTTGATGAGTCAGCCACACTTCAGGGTTCTTCGCCGAATTGGCGTCGTCCGATTGGCCAGAATACAGAAAGTCATGGAAGAAAGCCGCATCTGCGAGAACTTACTGCTTGTCATTGACAAAAGGCTCTACGAATTTAAAACTGAGCTTCTTCAGAAATATCTCGTCTCTTCAGTTCCTTTTCAAGAACTCAATTTTCCATATTGAATTTTGATTATCCAGCCGCATATTCATACACAGTCGAATAAACACTTTCTTTCACCATGGATCGCGGATTAAACGAACTTCTCAAATGGAGTGTCGAGAACTCAGAAGCCTCAAGACAATCCATAGCAAACATCAACGATGACCCGACCTCGGTGCCACCTCCGACAACTCGCGGCCTGAACGAAGATGCCTTAAGGGCCTTGATGGGAGGACCATCCGACGCAGACCTAATGAAAGAATCTATGGCGGCTTTGCTGTCGGACGAAGTAGATTTGGAGAACAAGATGGTCGCCTTTGACAATTTTGAGCAACTGGTGGAAACAATTGATAATGCGAATAATATGGAACCGCTAGGTTTATGGTCACCTCTTGTGGGATTGCTGCAGCACGAGGAAGCTGATATGAGGCGCATGGCTGCATGGTGTATTGGCACTGCAGTACAGAATAACCAAAAGGGTCAAGATAAAGTAAGTTATCCTTCTCGGTTGCTATGTTCGGTTAAAAAGATTACTAACACTGGATTTCGACAGTTACTCGTTCTGAATGCCCTCCCTACACTGGTGTCACTTGCCACAAGCGATTCCGACTCCAAAGTCCGCCGAAAATCTGTGTATGCACTTTCATCTGCTGTCCGCAATTTCCAGCCCAATATGGATGAAGTCATGTCGCATCTACCTGCTGAATATAAGACATCGGACCATGTGGATGCAGGAGACATGGAAGCCATTGACACAATCTTGGATAAGCTTCGAGGAGCTCCTATCTGAATGTCTTCATGGAATGCGGAATATAATCACTGGAAGGATCCAAAAAACATCTGATTGAAGCTCATGCCGAGCTTCTCGCCAGGGCCAGAGGCGGATGGACCTTTGGACAGACTCGCTTCGTTTCAACAAGCCATGTCCGTCGAAAAATTAGTACTTGGCTATGAGTGCATTAGAAAACCATATTGCCTAGGCACAGTGCCTGGATACACGGTCTTAGAAGCATGGATATGGGGGGACTGGTTTGGGTATCCCTTTGATAGATGAAGATGTAGTATTCAATTTGAATACCGTTGTTTCCGCATTATCTGCCACTATAAATCGATATCAAAGTAATAGATTGCATTCTAATTCTTGATCTACTTTCTCAAATCAGAACATTTCGCAGTTGATATCGAGCTAAACATCGAAAGTACTTTGAGTAACTCATAAAACAACTATTCCTCTTTGGGTTAGACACATCCGGCGACGACATACATCGAGCTGCGCAGGCCGCAGCTCATCACAATCATCGAACTCAAGACAACAGCGCACAGCGAACTCAACAGAATCGCCGGTCGCATAAACCCTATAATACACTGCTCATCATAGTACAACAAGACTCGAGAAAATAATATACAAAAATGGACACAGAAAACCGCCTCTGGCGCTTCCAAAAGCCCGAATGGCTCAACAACTCAACTATCCGAACAGCCGGCGTCTACGTCTCCGGCGCATTGGTACATCCTCCATCTTTCCTTTATATTTAGGCATGTCTAATAAGAATATAATCCAGTTTTCCCTCGGCTTCTTCTTCCTCATCGACGCCTCCGCCTTCAGCGCCAGTCCGCGAAACGGCTCAAACGTACATGTGAAATTCGTCGATTGGATTCCCGGTATCTGTTCCGCCCTGGGGATGTTGGTTATTAATTCCATTGAGAAGTCGCGTTTGAGTGCGGATAGTTTTAGTTATAGTGGTAGCGGGGTTGCGTGGAAGGCGAGGTTTGTGCTCTTTTTGGGGTTTGCGTTGTTGGCTGGGGGGTTGGCGGGGAGTGTGGTGAGTATTCTTTCCCTCATCTTATTTTGCGGACTTTTCTAGTTGGATGGAGTATTGAGTTGACGGGCTCTTTAGACGGTCTTGGTTCTCAAATATGTCATGAAGAATTATCCTCTGCCGACGTTGTATTTCGGTATTGCGAATGTGGTTGCGAACGGGCTTGTTATGCTCAGGTAAGCTTTTTGATATCTTTCGTCCTATTCAGGGCTAATCTCTTCTCTAGCTCTGTCGTCCTTTGGATCTCGCAAAACATCGAGGATGATTATACATACAACCTAGCCCTATAAGCTCTATATTCGCCTACAGATCAGAGCTCGGACGAATGCGTCTTGTTGTCTTGATTCGATACTCTACCATTCTTCCGTCATATATGGACGACATCTCGACTATATTTGCTTTATAGATCCTGTTTTTCAGCACTTGTCTTTGATTACCTTGATTCTACTTGTACAAGGATGTAATTTGTTATCTATGGCGTTTGGATGGGTTTTATGTATGTATGTATTATTGCAATTACGTTTGAATGTGGAATCTGCGTTATATCAAGCATTGGAACACACATGCATTATACACATTATCAGTAATCAACTTGGTGAGCTATCAGGTAACTCAACCTGACTACTACAGTTTGACATAGTGCTCGTCATTTGTAATATGACTACACCATCATCAATAGGTCCGGATCGGACGAAAGAGAATTCTATCATTACCATTTCTTTCGGAGATAAAGTAGGTAGAATAGATAGAACTGCCTGAAACTTAACAAGCTCAGCTAGCCATCCAGATCAGGACTAGTGCAGTAGAGCTCCGAACAACCAACGACGTGCGGTTACTGCCTTGGGGCTTTGCCTTTCTCAATCAACATCAACTTCCAGACATTCTCTTCGAATCAAAAACATAGAGGGAGCTTCTGCAAAGTCCAGAACTACAGTTATAATACATCTTCCTTCCCTGACGTCGACCTCATACAGCCATGTTCAGAAACAATTACGATAACGATTCGGTGACCTTGTAAGTTGATGGCAAGCTCATCATCCAGCTCTTTACGACTACAGAGCGTAAGAATCAAGGCGCTAATTCCGTTATAGCTCGCCGCAAGGTCGTATCTTCCAAGTGGAATATGCCCAAGAAGCTGTCAAACAAGGTTCCGTGGTGGTCGGATTAGTTAGCAAGACACATGCTGTTCTCGTTGGATTGAAGGTATCCCATCATCAAGGACATTATACTGTTTCATCAACTGATAATCCATAGCGAAACGCAGAAGAACTCTCTTCCTACCAGAAAAAAGTCATCGAAATCGACACACATATGGGCATCGCCATCGCCGGCCTCTCCTCCGACGCCCGCGTGCTCTCAAACTTCATGAAACAGCAATCCCTCGGTTCACGAATGACATACGGCCGCGCCATCCCCCTAGACCGAATCGTAACCCAAATCGGCGACCGCGCACAAACTAACACACAACATTACGGCAAACGCCCCTATGGCGTGGGCCTCTTAGTCGCGGGCGTCGATGACGCGGGCCCCCATTTATTCGAATTTCAACCATCCGGTATGACGCAGGAGATGCTTGCATGCGCAATTGGGGCTCGGTCACAGATGGCGCGAACCTATCTGGAGAGAAATCTGGCTGAGTTCGCGGATTGTTCGCGTGAGGAGTTGATTAGTCATGGTCTGAAGGCTTTGAGGGAGACTCTTTCTCAGGATAAGGAGCTTACGATTGATAATACGACTGTTGGAGTTGTGGGACTCGTTCCTAAGGAATCGGCGACGCCTTCGGGTACTAAGTTGGAGAAGTTTAAGCTATATGATGGACAGGACATTGGTGCGTTGTTGGAGGCGTTGGATGGTGCTGCTGCTGAGGGTGAAATGGAGGTTGATACGCAGTGATCAATTTGTTCTACTTCATAGATCGATTGTTTGATTACGAATGGAAAACTGAGTACGCATCGATATTTTAAGAAGAGTTGACGACTGGGCTACTAGTAGGAATGTACGGATCAAAACGTTATAGAGTGTTATATTCATATCATCGTATCTATACCTTACAGCCACTGCCGCTAACAATATCTATATCGACCAACCGATGAAGACGAGAAAAGGATCACTCTTCTCCCCAAGTCAACTGAAACCGATCAACACTAGTCCTATAATCCCTCAACCTAGGCAACACATCCTTAACCTCCTGCACATCTACCAATATGCCCCCATTCGCACTACTGATAAACCCTTCCCTAACCGCCGTGCGAATCCACTGCAACACCCCATCCCAATATCCCTGCGGATTCAGCAACACAATTCCAACTTTGTGGATTCCGAGCTGATTCCACGTCGTCATTTCCATTACCTCCTCGATTGTGCCGAACCCACCGGCCATAGCGACAAACCCCGAACCGGGACCACCTTCGAGGACTTTTGTGGCCATGAGGCGTTTGCGGGTGTGCATGTCGGGCACGATCGTGGTCATACCGTATTCTGCTTCAATGATTTCGGTGCGTTTGTCGGCGTTTATGACCCGTTCGTGGGTTTTGCCGGCTCCTTCTTGGGATTTTACATCTTCTTCTCCTGCACCGTCACTAGAAGGTGGTTGGTTGTATCCCGGCTCAACTTTTACGAGCGCCTTTGGAATGATTCCGTGTACCGCTTGGGGTCCTGAGAGGCGCACAAGTTCACGTGCAATTTGGCCCATGAGGCCCTGTGTGCCGCCTCCGTAGACGAGGTGCACATTCTGCTCGTGGAAGGCTCGTGCAAGGTCCTTGGCGGTTTGCATGTGTACTGGATTGTTGCCTTCGACGGAGCCACAGCTATAGAAAGTCAGCATATGAACTTTGTAGAGGGTGGACAGACATACAAAACGCAAACCACCGTAGGCTTGTCTTGTGTTAAGGTACTCATTATGCTGATCCTGTGTTTGTTGTCTCTCTCTCTCTGGATATTTAGATATCGTGGCGATGTATATACGTATACGTATACGTCGGTCCTTTAGAATCGTATGTACGACTCAACGAAAAGTGGCATATACTAAGGAGAGAAGAATGTAAGTAAATCGTCACAACAACCACCGTCTTAAAGGTATTCTGTTCAGAAAGCGAAACTGTCAGAAGTAAACTGTAAAATTGTAGTAGTAGACAGATTGCATAGTTGTCTCCATCGTGCTTTCTGCGGATACCATGACTGGATATCGGACAAAGTGGAGTTCGACCATTTAACGTTGACGTACCTTTTGATATCTGCCTATATACGCAAAAGATATGTCCAAATATATATGTTTGCCTTGGCAGAAAATAATTATACATAGGTCCAAAGTGAGGAGACTCCTCTATTTATACCTGAGTACCTGAGATCTGCCGTCTAGTGGCTACTGTTGCACGAAAATAAAGCTCTTTCTTGGATGCCTAGTGTCGCTTCCTTGTTGATCATGCTATGAGACATTCTTTGAGAACAGAATGTACAGGCAGTCATGCATCAATGACAGTTGGAATATAGGATGTCTTTGAGTGATGATGAATTGAAACAAGAGACGCATCATCAAACCATTCAAAGGGATAGAACGAAAAGTGGCAGGAGCTTCCATTTCATATGGTCTATATCGGCTGGATTCTATAACGAAATGCAGCAAAGTAAGCATAACATGGGAAGTAGAATTCCCGGGTATCATCAAACTCCTAGAATAATCAAAACGACAATCATTAGTCTTCTCCTCGTGAAGGAGTCGACATATCCGTAACCACCGGAGTCCCAAGCCTCCTGGGAACAGCAGGCGCATGCATAGAACTAGTCTTAGGACCAGTTCGCCGAGTACCGGCCGCAGTCTCCGTGGCCTTTGATAGAATAAAAGAACCCGGCTCCCCAGTCAGAGGTGTCTCGTCCATGTATTCATCTCCATATCTCGACAAAAGATTGAATGCTTCCATTAGGTTTCGCGTATCTTGGTATGAGGTATCCTTCACGTTCGCCGTGGATAGTGATGATTTGACGGTGGCCTGGGTATCGGGCATGGGCGTTGACTCTTTACTTTGTTGACTCTGTTGAGAAGCGACTGCTTGTGGAGCATCTGCTGCTTTGGGACCTGGTGGCATGTATGTGTGCCCGTATGATGGTGTGAAAATAGGAAGAGGGGAGGCGACGTTCAAGAGTTTGGTGAGTGAAGTCACAGCCGAAAGCTGGATGAATCAACGTTAGACACGGTCTCCATGACTCCATACTGAATAAACTCACTATTCGATTTCCAATAACACTGGAAATAGCAGGCGCCATATATACCGAGTCGCCAACAATATAATACGTCGAAAGCACCACAACATTGTCTTCCATCCCTGGTCGCTTTTGTCTCATTTGTTTATGAATCACCCAAATATTAGACGGTTCATGAGCGAACTGTGTCTCCGATTGCGCTGCAGCTTGTAATGGATCGTATGCGACCATGAACTCCAACCCTTGCATTGTCTTGAGTCTGCCTTCAAACACCTCGCGAGTTTCGAGGAAATGCCGAAATGCTTCATTGTAGTTTGCCTGGACAGCTAGTGAGGCGTTGTTGGAGGTTGCGTCGAAGAATGGTGATTCAGCAAAGTAGAATAGAACTGTATAGTGAAATCATCTGTTATCTAGAATGCGCCTGTGGTATACTATAAGGTAGGGCTGTTCTTACCGTTGTTTGAATGGAGGAATCCTCCCATCATTTGCACGTGTTGTGGCGACCGCCAAAAGACTTCTTCGAGATGAACATCTTGCTGGTCCATATCGTCGTTTTCGCTCGCAAGTCAGTTCGAAGTCTATGGCCAGAACTGTTGGAAAGCTGTTGGTGAGAAACAAGGAAGCTAGAAATGAGTGGAGGTTTGTTCTGTTTGCAGCGCCAAGCTTCGGCATCCGCAGCCATCAAGCTCGGAGGCAGCCAACATTCAATCGCCAATGCCAACCTCTGATCAACCATACTTCCCCGCTACGTCTCTCGATAGATCTGACCATACAACAACCGATCTACAATTATATTGCATTCGATATACCACTTCAAAGCTCCATCTGCGACTCACGGCTTTGCACGGCGCCATCTGACCTTGATCTACGGCCGGCCACGAAGCTGCGCCGTCTTCTTCGCCTGGCTCAGACAATCCACCTTCATAATAAACAGTCAAAATGGCTACGCAGGGACTGCGAACGATAATAATTCTATCATTTGTGAGTGCTCCCTACATGAGCTATGCTCATTCAACCCTTGACTGAGCTCGGAAGTAAACCCATCACTAATGTGCAAGCTCCACAGATCCTGGCTATTGGCTTCCTCCTAGTCATCCTATCAGCAGCTATATGGCAACAGTATCTCACACTACTCGTCGTTGCGACATATGTTCTCGCGCCGTTGCCGAACTGGATATGCAGTCACTGCGGTAATCCGGATGATTTCATTGAGAGTTCTGGAAATGCGATTGTGGACTTTGGTCGATTCCTGACCGGATTTTTAGTTCTTATGGGAATGGGTACGTTGGTTCAGTTTGCTTGGATCGAGCAACCTATGTGCTAGAGAAGTGCTGACTTTGGATTCATTACAGCACTCCCCGCAGTCCTGGCTCACTGTGGCTATATCGGGATTCCTGCAATGGTCATGTCGATCATTGGAGGGCTCTTGATTTACGGTACTATTATCAGCTTCAGTACATTTTTCCAGGAGCAGGAGGAGTTTTAGTTCACTATTGCGAAAGCCGTGGATGCTGTTTTGAGATTGATCGAGCCTGTTTCGACATTGTAATTGAATCGCTCTCATACATCGAGGCATCGATATAACTCATATTTGTTTCTGTTTCTGTTTCTCTCTTCTAGCACGATTTTACTGTTATATGCTTTCTGCTGCAAAGCAATTTGATGATTTCGAATGTATTCCGAGCTACGATGTACCATATGAATTGAGGAAATAGATGAATTCTTACATTATTTCCTTGAGTATTGACCGTGTTTTGCATGGAAATTCAAGCAATACTATAAAAGCAAAACCTCGTAGAAAACTGATGGACAATCAATTAATCCATATAGACCACGTGATCTGGCGTTATGTCGCGTCGCGTATCACAGGAGCAAACCATAAGCAAACACCACCAGTACAACAACGTAAAACTACAACAGTTAGTGATGCAATTTCGTCGCTCCCAACAACGGAATGGAAGTCTGGTCGGGTAGTATCAATATTGATACTAACTCAGATCTGAGTGAGTTCTCCGGATATCATTGTTGACTCTACACCAGCAGTTCTTGACTAACGTATTCCCTCATTCCAACCACCAGAAATCAAATTCACCACTTCCTCTCAACGACGAGAAAACATTCTACCAAAAGATGCCAGACTGTCATTACGCAGCTTGGTGAACCCCAGCCTCATCCCTCTATATGTACGAGCAGGTCCCAGCGTTGAACTACATTCTACCACCGAGGAAACGTCGGAATGGTTGAAATCGAGATTGTTATCCGGTATCTGGCTGGATGAGGATGATGGAGGGGTGCTTGAGCATTTTAGTACTATTCAGTGCCCAGTGGGGTTGTTGGTCGGTGTGACTGCTAGTCGAAGCTATACTTCATCTGCGAGCAATGTGTCGGATCTGCTCATATACGGTATACTATCCTCTGGAAGTGATGAATCTACGATTCGACCACCGTCACCGCCCGACTCGTCTTCTCTCATTGGAGAGAATGGCGTATACGAACAGTATTCGAGAATTAAGAGAGAGTTGCGAATATATGCAGCTCCATTAGCAACATCTTTTGCGCAAAGGGTACGAGATCTACCTTCGCCGCGGTCGAGTGTGGCTGGGGATGATACAGTATCAGATAACAGTAAAGATGCAACGTTTGCCAATTTCTTACCGGATTTGCGCTCGCCGAGTCCCAAGCGCAAACGGATATTGTCTCTTTTCGAGGGAGCTGCGCAGCATCATCGTCGTGTCCGGCAGCGTGAGATGATGCCTCACTTGTCCTTGATAAAGGTTAAAGAGGAGGCGGATGAACTCGGTAGTCCCGCATTGGGATATTTGGATCTGCGCAGAGCCCGCTCGCTTTCTATAGGTGGGAGTCAGTTGACCAAACTTAGCGAGAGCGTGGCTGTAGGTGATAGGAGACCCGGCTCGTCAAAGGGAATGATCAATCGTCGAGACTCGAAACCGAAGTTAACCGCATCTCAATCATTTACCAACAGTGAGTCTATGCGTAGTCAATCTGTCGTACCTTCACCAACTACCAACTTCGTGAAACCAGCACCACGAAACGAAGGCCCGTCGCTATTAGAGCCACATTCATCATTCCCACTAGACGGGGAAACTATCATGACACGAAATAAAGATCTCACCACCCGCACGATTCTAACATGCATGCGTCTATACGGCTATAACCGCAAAACAAGCCGCTCCACCAAGCCCTCTACAACGCTTAGCGACACATGCGAACCAAGCCATGAACCAGACACTCACCATCAGCAGCGCGAAAACAGCATAATACCGGATTATTCCTCCATTCCGGCCGAAGAGGAAGAATTTAAGGCCATGTATCATGCTACATACAGAGCGGCGACGTTCGCTCTTCGACATTATTTGAAGATGGCGAGTGCAGAGACGAAACCGCCGGTTTTAGCAAAGGATACAGCGACGAATGTGATTGATGGGATATTGAAGTTGTTTTGTGATGATCAATTGAAGCCGAGTGCGGTGGACAAGTCTTTATGAGGTCTACTGGTGTTGTGGATATGGATATATACTCGTTATAGGATCGGTTATGGACTGTTACTTGCATAGCGAGGCGTTTGATTTACTACGGTTGGGGCCGGTAATTTTGTTAGTACGATTTTTAGGCGGTCAGGCTCCGGGGCTCACCGCCTTTTAAATAGAATATTGACCATCCGTCTGCTTTCAGCCTTTCAAGCCTTGATATATGACATTTGACGATCAATATGGCCACCCCCGAGCCTACCAGCCCCTCTAGGGCAACAAGCGCAGCAGCTCTCGAGCCATCTGATTCCAGGCAGAATTCAGCACGGCTGAATAGGGATGAACGGATCCGAGTATTAACCCTTCGAGATGCTGGATTTACATATCTTCAAATCTCTCAGCAACTTCAAATTAGCTATCGCCAAGTCCAATATACGTGCCAAAGCCAGCAAGCAACCCCTAAAAAGGCCCGTGGCAACCCTCCGAAGCTCTCCGAGGCTGAAGTTGATCATATTATCGAATGGATTACTTCTTCGAAGCGTACGCGACGTATGCCTTATTATAAGGTTATACAAGAGCTTAACCTATCTATTGGAAAGCACGCCCTGGCTCGAGCTCTTAAAAAACGAGGTTACACAATGCAAGGCTCTTAATAAACCTCCTCTATCAGATAAACATAAACAAGTACGTCTTGCCTGGGCCCTAGAGCATTTGAATTGGACGACTGAACAATGGAATCGTATCCTTTGGTCTGATGAAACATGGGTTACTTCAGGATTTCATACGAGAATCTGGGTAACTAGAAAGGCTGGTGAAGAGTTAGAAGAGACTTGCATACGATCCTCTCCTGCACGGAAACGTGGATGGATGTTCTGGGCTACTTTTCATGGGAATAACAAGGGTCCGTGTTTATTCTGGGAGAGGGAATGGGGAACTATTAACTCGGAGAGATATTGTCAACGGGTTATACCAATTATTGATGGCTATATTCGCTTATTACGAGACGATATCTGGCTTCAATTTATGCAGGATGGGGCACCTGGCCATGCGAGTAAGGAGACTCTCGAAGAGCTTCATTCTCGTGGGATATATCCAATTTATTGGCCAGCATTCTCACCTGATCTCAATCCAATTGAAGCAGTATGGAATTGGATGAAGGATTGGATTCAAGAACAATATCCAGATGATGAGCAACTTTCTTATGATCGACTCCGTGAGGTTGTACGAGCTGCTTGGGATGCACTGCCTGAGCAGTTTTTGAAGGAGCTCATTGACTCTATGCACGCTAGATGCCAAGCTGTAATAGATGCTCGAGGTGGTCATACAAAATATTAGATTAGTAATCAGATATGACTGGCAGAATTCATTGGATTTCAACCCCTGTAAAAAAAATCGTGCTAACAAAATTACCGGCCCCAACCATAGTAGCGATTGTATAATGAGACATGAACACTGGTTTGAACTTGACTAATTTCACTTAATTCAGGTATGCTATCTGAGTAATCAGCTCGGTCACGGCAACTCCCGAGGTCAATATCAGGGTTATCAATCATCCATAAATTCCTTTACCCAGGTCCCTACATGTAACCATGAGAGGTCCTCCCGGCACGAAATAAGATTTCAACCGAACACCATATCCATGATCTAATCCATCTATATTAAAATTTCATTCTATCTGAACTCCTCGATATCTATAAACAAAATCATATCTCATAACAGCCATAACGTGCATAAAACCATACCTGACGTACGTCAATAAATCTGACTCATGGGAAAAGAAGAAAGAACTTACATAAATATAATGTATACCGAGTCATTAGGACATGGGACCCAGCAGACTTGACGTCTCGGACGTCATCGTATCGCCTATTGTCATTAGATTTGTTCAGTTGTTGCTAGGATTAAGGAGAGACGTACCTTGAACTGACAGTCGGCCAGCCATCATTGTAGTCGAGGTAGTTATAACCTATAATTGCGTCCTATGTATATGATTGTATGAGTGAATGCTTTAGGACCAAAAACAGGGGGGGATGACCTACCCCGTCGGAAACACCTATACTCAAATTCACTGACAAAGTTAGTAATTTCAAACTCTTCTGATAAGTGAAGACACACTTACAATAATGATAATATAAGACATCCCTCCCAGAACTGGTAGTAACCACACCACTGCTACCAGGGGCATATACCTGACCGTTATGATTCGATCCATAGACCAACGACCCGCCTCCTTCTGCCAGTGAGACATTCTGCTTGTCAAGATACGGCCCCGAGACATGCAACGATCTACCGACCTGAATCGAATATCTGCCCCAATCAGTATTATTCAATACCAGGTATACCTAGGTAGTCGAGGGAGGAAGACATACTCATCCCCCGCCGGCGGCAAATTATTAATATCCAACCCGCAACAATACCCCTTACTATACCACAAATAAAACCATGGAGCCCTATAACTAATCCATGAGGCCTCCTCAGCCGGAAAACTAACATTAAACGCTAGATGCGTGGCAGCAGGATTATCAGCGTTCTCAACAGATAACAAATCCGCCGATAGGGGCACTTGGAAAATATCATCCCAATAACTTCCAAACGTCAACCATGCCTGTTGAGTGTTGTCGGTAGGGTCAATGATGATGCTCGGATCAATAGCATTGGAGACATTATATGGATAAATATCTGCATTCGCGCCGGAAAGAGTATTGATAATAGCCCCGTGATCAGTCCATGCCTTTGTCCCTTTATCCAAGGAACTCGAAGTCGCGACTCCAATCGAACTATTCTGTGTATTGATTGTGCTCACACAATAAAAACAATAGAAGGTATCATTGTATTGAATCACAGTCGGTGCCCAGGGTTGATTTGGATCCCCCTTGTCCTGGATTATGCTCCCTTTTCCAGCGGGGAGAACTGATCCTGCTGGTCTCCATGGGCCGGAGAGATCTGAGGCGCGAAAGTATAGGAGGTCGGTGGTTGTTGAGAAGAGGTAGTATTCGTTTTTGTAGAGGATGATGTTTGGATCGCGGCCGAAGTGGGTTGTGGGTAGTGGGAGAGGGAAGTTGGGGGTGAATTGTGCTTTGGATGGAGAGGAAAATAATAATATTAATAGTAGGAAGAGTAGGTGGAAAGTGGTTGTTAAAGCAGGATAGTAATATCTGGGACTTGTCCCCGAGTTACTACTGCTACTGATTGAGAGCAACATTAAAGAGATAGATGTTGAGTCTGGACAAGTTTGTCTACCTCGACAACGTTGTCTCATGCAAATTTGCAAATATGTAAAATGATATGGAGGTAGTCACATCATATCTATAAGTATGACACCGGAGCCTCCTTACAATACCGAGAATACGGAAAGAGAAAAAAAGAAGTGGACAAACCCATTAATAATGCCTTGTAACAAGCTACAAAGATGGATAATAACGCAACTAACGAGTAACTACCAGCTAATAGAGTTGAAGATCGGGTAATATTAAGGGTGAGGTAAGGGTATTCTAGCCTGGCCCACGATTTCCATGATTTGGCATATGTAAGTAGGCGGGTATCTACCTTTTAGGGCATTCATTCACAAGTTTCTTCTAAGCTAGTTAGCTTCTGGAACTTCTGATGCAAAACTGTTGAAGGAGGGGCTCTTCTTCCGACCAGTCGGGGTCAAGAGTCCTTACTCATTATTGAAACTTGTTAAGAAAAGAGCAGCAGATGGGGCGGGCTACTCATGTACACCGTCCATAGGGCCATAGAAGTCTCCATAAAATCTCCATCGGGGGGGTGGATCACGTTGATAGACTAGTAGTTGTTAGTTAACCGATTTACAATTCTACAAACATGATATAGCAATACTTGCTATTCTCCCTGTTCATCCCAAAACTGTACACATTATTGACACATATGTATAAGTAGATGATACAAAACAAAAGTTTTTGTGGCTGTTGTAGTTTCATTTGACTTTCCCGACAACCCTTATCAAATCTAATCTGTCACGCTAGTATACATACGGAATAGCGGCATCTCTTATCGATCTGCGAGTTACCTGATCGGGATTAGGCTTGAGTTTTCGTCTAAATAATCTGGGTGGCTAAATAACTTTAGGGCTTCTATACCATACACCGATAATGCATGCGAAACGTTTCAGAATACGCTTGAATCATGCAGGTGAGAAATGAGTTCGATTTTTAAGTGTCACCTCTGTCGAGTTAGGATCAATTGAGATGAGAAGGGGCACTGCCACAGCACTGCCACGTAAGTGCTGTCTAGTGGAATGGTGGCACACTATAATAAGTGATGTTTATTATGTTCCAAGAGAATTTTATACATGTTGCATGTTGTCAGTGGTTGAGAGCCTGAAATTCCGGTTGATGCCCAGGCGCGCATGCATGTTATCCGCGCTGGGTATCAGCTGTAAAGTGGCATCACCTGCGTCTCGAAGTATTTATCATTGTCGTACAGTGTATCCCGGTTGAACAATGGATGGTTATTCATTTTAATGAGCGATTCGAATAGTAATCAACTGGTAATGCATATGTTGATAGTGATTCCCTTGCATCAGCTCGGACTAGCTCTTGACACGTCATTTCATCAACCCTTGGCATTAACTACCAACGATGTAGGTAGGTAGTCATATGAAACAAAATTGACTTGTCAACCTCTATCCAATTGCTTTAATATGGTCCGTCACAACACAAGTATATGTATCCGTGCCGTAATAGATTGTATTCCCGTCATTCGGCGATTGCCCCGTGCTCAGCATATCTCCGTACTGCCAGAACATGTCTGCTGCAATGCCCTTCGTGTCAAGAGATGCGGTCTGCCAAGGTGCCTCGTACGTGCATTGGTCGTATGTCGTTCCGAATTCTTCGAGAATGCATGGTTTGCCAATCGATGCACAGGCCGTTCCATGAGTTGAGACCCAGCTACTTCCCCAGTTTAAAGGCTCATTCCCTGCTATTGATCAGCAAATAGTGCACTCCTAGCATGAGATGTACAGTCTATTTCCGGGATGAATGGGGTAAATACTTACAACTGTTGGGATACAAATGAAGGGTACCAAAGTCGATATCAGATAGGGAAAGGAGAGCGGTAAAGTTTGTTCCCTCGCTGTACGTGTATGGATATGAGCCGTCTGATCCGGCATCAAGACCAAATCCCTCTGAGGGAACACGTGTTAGCTCAACCTGGATATTCATGTTATCCTACCGATATAACTCACCGATCCCAGTAGTTACCATGTGGTTCGAGTCCAGAGATTTTATGTAAGCACTCGTAGTTTTTGCCCAGTTAGTAATGACCGATGTATCGCACCCATTACAGCGTGGTTCATTGCCAAGCTCCCATGCAAATATTGCTGGCGACGAGCGATACCGACTAATAACGGCCGTGATGTACGCTTGATAGGCCGCTTGAATATTGGTGTTGGTATACCAAGTCGTCTGCGAACCTCCAAAAGCATTGACGTACGCATTCATCCCTCCATAGTCATTCCAATTGTTGACGAAAGGAATGATCAATTTAATCCCATACGACTCGGCCGAACTCACCACGTAGTCGAGTTTCTCGAGGCCGTCCGCGCCGGTATTTATTGTCGCCGTGCCATTCGCGAGGAGCTGGAAATAGACGGTTCCCGAGGGCGGAACAGTATTAACATCGTTGAAACCCCAAACTCGGAGAATCTTCATACCAGAAGATGCAATATCACTCAGAACATGGTCAACATCGCTATTGTTATTCAAAAACGCAAGCCAGTAAGTGTTTGTTCCTACAAAGTAGTTTGTTTTTCCATCGATCGTGAAATTGAGACCGTTAACTTTAGGAAAGCCGGTTGAAACTGGTGTTGACGAAGTGGTCAAAGTCGAAGTCGCCTTAGTTGTAGATGAGACTGCTCTGGATGTTGTCGTAGAGGTCGTAGTCATGGCGCTACCTGTTCAGGTATTAGAAAGAAACCTAGTATTCAAGATACTACCCACCTGGGACACATTGGCTGTAATAGTCATTCAGATACGTGCATACATAACCTGAGGCACATACTGTAGAGCCTGAATAACTTTTCCCTCCGCATTGCCCATAGGCACCTATGATCTGAGCTGAGACGGAGTAACCCAGGAGGGCACAAGCAAGGAAAAATGTCGTTCTCATTGCTGGTATCTTGAGACTTGAAACATTGTAGAGCTATAGGGACAGGTTTCCTTTATATCCCCTGTCATGGTGTCGAAAGTAAATTGAGACGGAACAATTTTTGCATCAATCAGAGAAACGGAGTCGAATTGGCGATTCAGAATCAAGTAACTCTCGGTCTAGTTCCATCTTGAGCTTCCGTATAGGCTTGAATTGTCGCGGAATCACGGCAAGGAGCATTACAATGCAGTTGAACAAGCTCGATGGCTTGCAGCACGTAAGGATATCCCCGTAATATAATTGCCTCTGCAGCTCCATAATGCTTCCAGTATTTGATCAGTCTCCCTACACTCTTCGCAATAGTATCTTCGTCCTCCACGGTCAATTGCCCGGACAGATACGGAACCATTGATGATACATTTGTATGGAGCTGGAACAACTCCGCACTTCATTGATATCTCTCTTCCGAAGAAGAGATAAAAACATCAGATAATCGGCGGGGAGATGGACGTGGGGCCAGCAAAAGAGAGGAAGGAGCCCCATATTGATGGGTCCACTCCTTCCTTCCCCAGGCTATCGTGCACGTGCCACAATCTGGGGTTATTCTTTCCCCAGACGATTCTAGCTCGTCAGGAAGGAGCACAGATCACATGAATTCTGCAATGGGACCATGGCAGCTTCATCTAAACACGGAATAACTTCTTACATCTCAAAAAGGAGCTCCATTACGACCGCAACTCGCTATGGAGCATCCACATTCTTCAGGAATTCGCAGCTCGGCAGGCTGTTTCGACATGTGAAGCGCCTTCTAAGGGTGTCAAGCAGACTTTATATAAATGATGCTGCACTAATTCGTCTATCGAGAGATCGAGCTGCCTTCTTTCGCACAGTTGACACGAATTGCTCACAGATAACGACCAACTCGGTGAAGATCCGCTATAGCTCAGAGCTGTAAGATCTAGTCCCACAAGGCGATAGCCCCGCAAAACCGTTAGAGTTTGATACTGAAGCACTGGAAATGCTGTGGAGAAGCTCTCCATTCTGAGAGAGATCTTTTAAATAATCGAAACTGCCATCTTCTGGATAGAACATCCGTCGTTGGATTGCACAGAAACAACAATATGGCGAGTACACACAATATTGAACATGGCCCCCGGCATATGGTCCATAGGTAGAGCACTCTTTTGAGCATCATGTAAAGTTGCTAACAGCTAACTATAGCCATGCACATGAAGTCGATATTCCCGGAACAGTTGATCTCAATGCCGTCGAAGGCGACGACACAGGCTATGGACAAGCTCTCTACCCAGTCCCTACAGATGACCCCAATGATCCGCTTCAGTGGCCTGAATGGAAGAAATCTTCCATCTTGATCATCTGTGCCCTCTACTCGTTCCTCGGAAACTGCACCCTTACTGGACCATCAGTCTACATTAGTATTTATGCTGAAGAATTCGGTATTACTCCTACCAAGGCTTCTGGACTGGTGTCCTATCCTAATCTCGCGTTTGGCTTTGGTCAGTAAAAGATGTCTACATATTGATTCAATGATGCTGACTCTTTAGGTTCTCTCCTTCTTGTACCCCTGTATCTCAAGATCGGACGTCGACCAGTGACGTTACTCTCCATGGCATGCGTGAGTACCTTGTCCCAGCGGTGCCCGACATATACTAATATCTGATTCATCTAGTTTGTTGGAGGCTTGATTGGTGCCTCACGAGCTTCATCGTATGAAGGGCTCATGGTTGCTCGGGTTTTCTGTGGCCTCGGTAGCGGAGTCTGCGAGTCACTCCCCGTTCAACTCGTCAATGATATCTTTTATCTGCATGAACGAGGAAAGAGATTGGGATACTATACAAGTATGTTTGCTCAAACGGTTCTATCGCCCGGTAACTCATTGATACACAGTTTGTCTCTGTCTCGGAGCTACTGGACCCCTATACGCCGGGTATATGCTTGCGGGCGGATATTCTTGGAGGCTGTTCTTCTATGTTGTTCTAGCTTTTGCAGGTGCTCTTCTCATTGCAGCATTCTTCCTTGTGGAAGAGACCAACTTCAAACGACCGCATGAAAACAGTACTCCATCAGCTAGTATTGCTGATGAAAAACTACAAACATCTGCACATACCGAAAGTGTCAGTCAGGCAGGGATTCCGGCTCGCAAGCCATATATCTCGACTCTGCGTCCTTGGAGTTCCATCGACCCTGACGCACAATTCTTCGTTACGATGTTGCGCTCATTTACCTACTTCTTTGTGCCAGCAGTCTTCTGGGTTATTACAACCTATGGTATGATATGAACCTATACCTGACAGTGGTTGAGTTACTTACATATGCTTTAGGCATATATATCGGCCTTGGAGCTTTCTCATTCAACTACGTCTTTCCCATAAAGATTACGGCGCCACCATACAACTGGAGCCAGGTACGGTTGCCGAACCCTTATGATGTTGTACTCAGCTAATCTGAAGTTAACAGACAAATTCCGGTCTACTTGCTCTTGCCACTCTTGTTGGCTACCTCCTAGCTTTTCCTTTTACCTCTAGCTCGGACCGTCTAGCTGCATATCTTACCAAGAGAAACGGTGGCATTCGAGAGGCAGAGATGAGACTGGGTGTTTTGTTACTGCCAATGCTCATCCCACCGGCCGGGCTTATCGTCTTCGGTTACACTGCGGAGCGCAACTTGCACTGGATGGGATACTTTGCAGGTGTGGCCATGGATCAATTTGGCTCGTACTTTTACTTTACCTTTGTGCTTGCCTATGCAGTGGACTCGTACAATGCAAACACGCCCGAAATGCTTATTGCCATGAATCTCGGCAAACAGGCGATTTCGTTCGGAATGAGCTTGTATGTACTTGATTGGGTTATGCAGCGAGGTTACGTGGTTGTCATTTCTGGTATATTTTGTGGCATTTTGCTTGCTAATAATCTAATTGTTGTGATTTTTATGATCTTTGGAAAGAGGATTCGGAGATATACGTCAAGGTCTTGGTTGGGAAGACTGCATGCTCGCACACAAACGAAGCATATGACTCATTAGTATTGGCTGAATTATGAAGTTTATGATGTTTGAACAGTTATTTAGGTACATAGTATCATACCATCTAATATGATTGCGCAAGCGTAATGAGAGTGAGATACATTATTTTTCACCGACAACTAACATTTCAAATAGCAAGCATTATCAACAAACATCTCATACTCTAGTATATTATAATCTTAACCTTTCGTCCCCTATAGTTATTACCCACCACTGTCGACAATCATCAAGGCAATCCGATAATTGACCGTATAGATTCTACTGGAACCTCTTTAAGCACCAAAAGCCTTAGCAACAAGCCCCTGGAAACCCCCAGGAGCAGTACCCGAAGGAAAAGCAGGAGGCGTAGGAGCTGTAAACGGAGGCGGAGTAGGAAACCCAGAAGGCAACGTAACCGTGCCCGAGGGTTCCCGAAACTCAATCTGACGCTTCTGAAACGGTGGCACGGGAAAAGCAGACCCAGATGGTTCCCCAGGAAACGTTGGACGAGGAAAGGGAGGAGTTGGCAAAGCTGAGCTTGATGGTTCGGGGAATTCGAATTGACGTTTTGCAACTGGGAAGCTGGAGGGCCGTCCGAAGGGGCGACGCTCGAAGCCTGGGAATGTCGCTGAGCTAGAGGGTTCGGGGAATTCGAATTGACGCTTTGCTGCAACTGGGAAGCTAGAGGGACGCTCGAAGGAAGGAGGATGCTCAAGACCTGGAAAGCCAGGAGAAGCTGAGCCCGAGGGCTCAGGGAATTCGAATTGACGCTGTTTAATTGGGAAACCGGAGGGAGCAGCACCAGGACGCTCAAAGCCAGGGAAACTTGGAAATCCAGAGGGTTCGGGGAATTCGAATTGACGCTTCTTAACCGGGAAACTGGAGGGACGTTCGAAGGAAGGGCCTTCAAACCCTGGGAAGCCAGGAGCAGCTGCACCTGAAGGTTCAGGGAACTCGAATTGACGTTTTGCAGCAGCGACTGGGAATCGAGATGGTTCCCTGAAAGCTGGTTCAGGGAAACCGGAGGGTTCAACCCGGCTGGGCTGGAATTGGGGGGCAGCTAGGGCCATGTTGATGACGCCGAAAGCCGTTGCTGCAGAGGTGAACTTCATTTTGTATATATGCGTTTTATCTATGATCTTGTCAGTGTTGAATCAATACATCTGCCAAGGGTGACAGACTTACCTGGATGTGTAAAAGGTCTCTGTTCTGTCAGCTCTCTTATCCTTATCTTTGTCCTGCTAGGTCTTGATCCTTGCTGATGTCTTAAAACGAAATTCAACCCAGATATCACGACCCCTTTATATGTCCAGACAAACTGACAATCCGCATCATTCCCATCCATAACTTCGGGAGTACCCAACTAGGTATCGACGTCGTAATCCAATGCATCCATCTTCACAAAGACGTACAACACCACTCTCACGAGCAAAAAACAATACTCCGTCTATAATCGGTATGCCTTTCCAGTGCTTAGCTGTCATAGCCAATTTTATTTATTTTGAAATGACGATCATGAATGAGGTAGACATTACATGTCCTATTCTCCAATGCAGATTGCATGTTGTATCAAAGGGATTTCCGGGAGCGGATACATGGTCGATTGTGCCAATTAACGAATTCTGATATTTTGTAGCAAACTCCGTACTCCGCTTGGCTCGTTAATCATTATCTTTTCCCTTCGTTTGTTTTTGTATGACGAAGCAATCATGACGAATTCTTTCGATGGGTCTGATTTGTTGAAGCGGAAATATCAATTTGGCTTCCCGAATGAAGGTATGTAATGAGCCTACACGCATTTACAAGGAAACAAGGACGTTCGCCGACGTACTTACAAATAAATTCAATGGTTCATGCAGGTTTAACTGCATGAGTTTGTGTAGTTAGAATTCAGTATGCCGTGCAACGAAGCTCTAATACTCCGATAGTCCGAGTTATATTGGGAATTGCTCTGCATGCTGCCATTCCTGTCAAGGATATGCAATGAATACCTAGGTAATTTCTTCGAATGTTCCAGTTTTATCTTCTCTGAGCGCATATTAAAATAGTTTATTTCTGTGGAGAGCTGTTCGTAATCTTAATAACTACTATGTCAGTTAGAAATTAGCACTAACTACGGACTCTTGATAAATGAAGAAACTAGAAAGTACCAACTAGCTAGAACCACAATAGTTCGCAGATATGTGTAGTAATACATTTTTGAATCGCAGATCATCAAAGTAAGTACGTTAATAAGGCTAATTAGAGCTAGAACATATAGCCCTGCATTGATCGCTGCTGGCATCCATAATTCTCGGAGAACTGAACTGATGATGATCGACTTCCTGTACTGAAAAGCGGCGAAGAAATGAGCCCACTGACATATATAACTAGTTATGCAATATCTCTTGAAACGTAGTATGGAATCTGCTTGATCATCCCGGAGAAGATACTCCGAATCCCGTGTGTTGTGAGCCCTAAGTTCCGAGTAGAGACTGCAAATTTGTTACAACTCGTGTATTACCTAGGTATCTGAGCGTGCTAATTAGTAATATAATGGCACGAATTTCATCTCATATCGCGTTGGATTGCTACAAGCCAATACATATGATACATTGAAGGTATGCAGAGCCCTGAGCGGGATCAAAAACCTAACAGGCCGACCAGATTCATTCAGACTATGTATGCTCTCACCGAACATATCAAATATAACGGAGCTCATAAGTATAATACAGTCAAATAGACGCCGAATCCGTCCACCACCATAACGCCGATAATGCATCTCGATTGGCCGACACAGCTGTGCGAAAACATCAAACAGAATAGCCGTCATATCATCATTTCAGCGTATTTCAAATTTCACTCAGACGTATGCATTTTGCACACGATTCATCATCTTGCTCAAGGTCAATAGTTCATCAACGGTACACCGCCATTGGCATTGCTCTGAGATTCGTTTCCGTTATCGGAACCCATCCTCTGCTCGTCAAGCGAGCGATAGCCATGGTATGCACGGCTGGCATTATCATTACCGCGGCCACGACCACGACCACCACCGCGCGAGGACCCTCGTCCTCTGCCGAAACCAGAGCCCCGTCCTCCTCGACCCCGGCCCCGATGGCTGGAATCGTTCTGACTGCGCCCGCCGTGAGGTGAGCGTCTGTATGGAGCATGTTCATTGAGTGCTTGATAGGGATTTGAGTCAAAGCTGTTTCTTGCCGAATCTGGCATGTCCTCATCTCGATGACCGACCGGGTGTCGTCTCTTGTTCTTTTTGTTGCCATGGTAAGTACTCCAATCTCCATCTGATGTATCCTCATCTACCCGTAGAACGACTCTCTCCCCTACGACGGCATCGAATACAAGGGCTGACTCGGGGTGGACAGGTTGCCATTTTTGAATGCGATTTGCATCCACAGGCCGCGCACCTCTCCGAAGTCCAAGAACGACCACGGGTACAGGAGTTTCAGTGTAGTAAGATTCATTCTTTGATACTGGTTCAACACGTGCTGCCCACACTTTATGGTCCCAGTGACCTAGTCCAGTTACTCGCCAGCTAATTGTCTTTCCCATGCCACCAGCCTTGTTGATGATGGACTTTGGTGCTGGCCGTGGTGTGATCACGATGATATTAGCAAGTGGTTTTACCTCGTTACCTTCAGCTAGACCCGCGGGTAACGCCGGTTGTAAAAGGTCTGATATCAGACGATTAGAATTCGTCTCATCGATGAGGTAACCTGTATAGAAAACGGATCGCCTAATCTTTAACCGTCCATATGGTGATTTCGTTAGATTTTGTGCTGAATCGTGATATCGCAGATTGTGTTCGTTAATCATCTTCTGAACTTCGGCAACTTCGGTGACGGGATCAAGATGAAGAGTGCCTTCTGCGATATGAATGACTTCCGCATTAAGTGGCTTTCTATCGCCTTGAGTCTGAAGACGTTCATTTAATGAGGTGAAGAAGTCGCGAAACGCTTTCACACTGCAAGAAAGTCAGTAATAGAGTCATCAACCGTGTCGTGCTGACTCACTGCTTGATTCGATCTTCGTAGACTCGAATCTCCTCTGCGTGGCTATACGTAGAGACCAGAGATTCAAGAAATGTCTGTTTGAACACGAGAGTAGATGCGAATTGTTGGCCATTTGGGCCAACTTCCGGTTTAAGGCAAATGAGATCGAAGTCAAGCTTGCGACTACCGACAATGCGTTTGATGATGTCTGTAAAGTTGTCTTCCCCCCGACCAGTAAGGAGCACAGTCAATGCATCTTTCTGTTTCATGCTCAACTCGACCAATTGAACCACTTGCTCATTCCACCACCCCGCCCAGGCTCGAGTCTCCTCAATGTCAGCTCCTTGTCCAGTTGCTGCAAGAATATTTGAATCGTGCCACCATCCCCCGTTGGAAAAACCTTCGTACGTCTGGAGATAACCGATTGTAGACCCATTCCATAGTTGTGGATTGGGTAAGGGGCTGCTGAATACTGCTCAATGTTAGGCAATGTCTTGCGCTGAAAGTGAGGGGACTCACAAGTGTTGTCGAAGTCGTAGACATGAATTGCTTTTATTTGCGAGACAGCTATAATTCGTAAGCATAGAACAAATAATGAGCGCATACCTGTTAAAGAAAAAGAAATCTGCGTACCAGGAAGCTCCTTTCCGGATACTGACCATCGCTTCAAATTCGTGATCGTATGTGAAACTGAAGTCATCCCATTGACCGGTGGCATTGCCATATTGTGTAGCTGTTTAGGACCAATTCCACTCATCACGGCTTTTGCTGATCTTATCATTTCATATGAGATGAGAGGAGAACGAGGAAAAATTGAGAAAAATCTGAAGTTTTTGGACGAGTGTTTGGATCTTGCGTCGCAAGCTTTGCCGCTGGGGTAGAAAAGTGTGACCCACCCACAAGCAATTCGCCGCATGATTTGGTATCTTCTTATCTTTTAAACATGTTTTCTTCTCCCTTGACAAAAAACATGGATAAGCAGTGACCGGGTGCATACACTCAGTTCCAGCTGTTTCATGGCTGACGATGCGAATATTCGACAAGAGATTCTCAACAAGACTCTTCAAGAGGTAGCGCTTGAGGATGAAGATGGCTCGACGAGTCCTTGCGTCATATGCTTAGATGCGGTCAGTGAGCCGGCCATCGCTATACCGTGCAAACATGACAATTTCGATTTTTTGTGTCTTGCGAGCTGGCTACTGCAGCGCCGTGTATGTCCTTTGTGTATGTGAGCTTCCCCTGGTTTTTTATTTCTCATCTAATATTGGTCGCAGGTAAAACAGAGTTAACAGCAATCAAGTACGATCTTCAATCGCCCGAAGGTCCGAAGCTTTATATACTTCCGTCACATCCTGAAGGACGCACCGTCGCAGATCCTCATATACCCCGAGGAGGATACTTTAACAGGCAACGTCCTCGACGTAGACCATTCCAGCACCGAGTTCCGTACATCCCGGACACCGAAGACGCATTGGCGCGACGTCGCCACATCTATCGCAACCAGCTATTCTCACTCCGCGTAGGCTCCAACCGCCTTTCCCAATACCGCGAACTTACCCCCGAACTATTCAACCGCGACGAAAATCTAGTCTCTCGAGCCCGGAAATGGATCAGACGCGAACTACAAGTCTTCGAATTCCTGAACCCAGACGGAACTGAAGAATCGCACGGCAGACCCTCAAGACCAGGCGAACAAAGACTCCAAAATCGACGAGCCAACAATGCAGAATTCTTACTGGAATATATAATCGCCATCTTGCGTACCGTGGACATCAAGGGAAGTGCAGGACAGGCAGAGGAGCTTTTACAGGAGTTTATTGGAAGGGCGAATGCGCGCTTGTTTTTGCACGAGTTAAATTCGTGGTTGAGGAGTCCGTATAATTCTTTGCCGGATTGGGATCGGAATGTGCAATATCGTGACACTAGTGGGAGCACGAGTACGAGCAGATCTGTCTCCGTGGCGGGTGATGCTGTAGATTCGGCTTCTGATCGTCGATCTGCGTCTGGCTCGCCTCGGGTTGAGATGGGTAGGGTGGTTAAACATCGTCGGCAAAATGAGGGGGACCGATATCAGCGTGATGACCCTGCAGCCAGGGCAAGGCGCTTGCAGCACGCCCGACAAAGATATCAGCCTGACTAGGACCATTACGATATGTAAATATGATAAATTCCTAAGAAGCAGCGTTACGAATGATAAAAATGGACATGATAATGCTGGCATTAAATCTGGTTTCTATAATACATATATTTAGGCCAAAACGGCATAGCGATTAGAGTGGCATAGGTGAAGAGATGAGGCGACACATTCGGATGGGTGTACGTTGAGATGTTGTCAGTAAAACTGTCTACTCAAGACAATAGGGATCGTAAATATCCGAATAGAGATTAGTGCCGGATACTTAAGCTGAGACGAACTTCTTGACGGCTATAGGCGAATGTGGTTAGCTTCAATCGAATTTGACTGAAATGGAAAAGGAAACTCACTCTCAAGCCAGCGGGTATATTCCTTCTGTTCCTTCACGGTGATATATTCAGGAATAATGTTGGCCAACTCAGCATTGAAACCACGCTCCTCCAAATATCGGTCAAAGAGAGCCTGAAGCTCCTCATCGAGGTTTCCATAAGCAGGACCACTGTAAAGGCTCTGACGGAGCCAATCCTTCTCCGCGGTCTCGGCTTCAGCAAGATCGGCGTTGGCGAAATGAGAAACTTCGTGGATCTCAAAGATACCGTCTGAAGCAGTGGTTTGGATGAGGAGAGCGCCGTTGCCGGGTTTCTCGATGGCAATGTTGACGCGAGCGGGGAATCCGGGGATAGCGTCTTCATCGAATTCGCGGTCGGAAGGAGCGATACGGTCTTCGGGACGGGTGGAGATGGGTTCACCGGGTGCGGCTTGGTTTACGTTCTCGTAGTCGCTCTCTGCAAGGCTGTCGAATTCGTCCTCGGCAACGTTCTGGAGGTCGGAGACGGTGAAGGTAGCGCGGATTCTGCATGGGACATTGGGGTCAGTATATACATGAACAAGCTGATTGTAGGCGAACAGACTTTTCATTGCCGAATTTGCGGGTCAAGACAACTTCTTGCTCTCCAGCAACATCCTTGACCTATTGACAGTTAGACAGATTCACAGCCTTCATCATTCATCTACACATACCGTCCAAGAGCTATTTTCGAGGAACGACTTGATAGCAGCCGCAGATTCTTCCAATTCTCCAGAGCTCTGTTCGTGGCTGAGTTCCTCCTCTAATTTTCCGCTAAGCTCGAGGTCAACTATAGTTGCTGTTAGTTGATGACTTTTGAATATTGGCATTCGAGACATACCTTCACCAGCAGGTTCCCGCAGAATTCTCGCTGTAGAGAAAGAAGGATATTGACATCTGACGAATGACTTCTGGAGTAATGAGGGTCGCTGGATGGCGGTTGCTAGACGAATGGTTGATGGGCGAGCGGCAACGGAATAGGAGCGCGCAAACGCACGAGGCGCTGAGCGAGTGAATGCACGGAGGGAAAGCATTGTGAATATGCTTGTATAAGGGTATTATCGAGATAGTTATTGACAGATATGCAGTTGATCAGGATGGAAGTATCGCAGGAAGGATGTTGGACAACTGATGATGTTTGACGAAGCTCAAAAAAGTTTAGGAAAACTCCGGAAAACGCTAAACTACTTCGGGCTAAGAGCTGAAGAGTCTGGCCAATGAGCGGCGGAGATAATTCGACATGGTGATGTAAGTTTTTGCAGCTAAAAATTAGAGAGTTTTAGCAGCCTGTAATTATGTAGCAGTTGTCTGTACATACTACAACTTATAAATAGTCGATATCTGCTTAAAGGGCATAGAGAAGGAAAGAAATGTCAAGGCTAGGCAATTGCATGGAAGAAAAGTCTATAGTTCTATTTGTACAGTGGCATAACGTCGTAACACATCACTTTTCCTATACAACAATGACTCGACTATGATAAGCCTTTTGGTGGAAATGTAGACGGCTGTTTAGAGCCTCCCTCGAGGAATCGAATAAATTTTATCGCGCTCAGACTTGACCATTCGCCGTTCCATAACTTCAATTGCTGACGGACTGCCTCCTGCGTGATATCTGGCATCCAGAAGCCTGATCTATATTCTTTCTCCTCGGTGACAGTGCGCAGTTTGAGATTCTCTTCTCGTTTGCTGGGCGGCCGTCCTTTTCTGCGTTCTTCTTGTAGTTCTTGGATCTCGTCGTCGCTGCGATGAATCCACCTGGAATACAGTTAGCCATTCGGTTCTCATCATCTCATATTTATACGTGTGAAATAATTGTTCCCGGCGCAGCTCACTTTTGTATAAGTTCAGCAATATCTTCGTCTGTCAGGACGATTGGCTCAGTGGCTTCTTCCAAGCATTCCTGAAAATGTAAAACCCGGTCCACTATTGCAGTAAAGTCAGCAGACCATTAACCATTCCTCGAGATCGCATACTTACAAAAACTCTGTCGTGCTATCATTGCAGACGTCGCAACTCGAGCAATGCGGTCTTCTCGTGCCGAGGCTCGACGTAGTATTTTTGCATTGCGACTTTCTTCATGTAAAGCATTGAGTTTGCCGCGCTTTTTGGACAGCTTCTTCTGGATTTTGTTGAGGTTCTTGAGAGGCATTGTGATATAAATTCAAACTTATCAAACTTCTCTGGTAATTGTAAAGTCAGATAGTATGTTGAATCAGATATGTTGAAATGGGCAAAGTGCTGTAGAATATTTTTTTGTGCAGAATAGAAAGCGGTCAGCCACAAAAGCGGGGAGCCAATCACGGGGCAGCCTGCCAAGACCCAGGGCGATAAGCATCGCGTCTTTTAAGACGCGTCGTACAGAGTGACCTTGAACATTCCGATTGAGTCGATCAATACAACACCAGCAGTCGTTGATAAATCCCTACTCTTGCCTTTTGGATACACTCTCCTCTCTTCTATATCTTAATCATCCACTTAATCTTTATGAGTATACTGCATGCAGGTCTATAGCGATCTAAATGTTGATGTAAACAAAGCAGGTATCGGGACTTACGCCTGACATGGGTATCAAAGGTACGTTTCATCTCGTGATTAGCCATAGTCTGATCTTGGCTGACTTTTCCATCAAAACATAGGCCTTCATGGTCTGTTGAAATCCATCCAAAAACCATGCAACTTGAAGAAATTCGATGGACAGACTTTGGGTGTTGATGCCTATGGATGGCTTCACAGAGGTACCGCTGCCTGCGCGACAGAGTTGGCCTTGAATAAACCTACCACCAGGTTAGTCGATTGACAGGATCCTAGATTGAATACAAGTTATATTGACTATAACAGACATGTCGACTTCGTGCTCAACCGTGTTCGTATGCTGTTGTTCTTTGGTGTGACGCCCTACCTAGTTTTCGATGGCGGTGACTTGCCCAGCAAATCCGGAACCGAAGCGGACCGATTCAAAAAGCGAGAGGACAGCAGAAAACTGGGATTGGAATTGCAAAGCATAGGTCGCACGGCAGAAGCATACCAGGAATTCCAAAAGGCTGTCGACGTTACACCTGAAATGGCCCGACAGTTAATTGAAGAGCTGAAGCGAATGAAGATCCAATACGTCGTAGCTCCATATGAAGCAGACGCTCAGCTGGTTTATCTGGAACAGCAGGGAATTATCAATGGTATTATTTCTGAGGATTCGGATTTATTGGTGTTTGGTGCAAGGCGACTCCTGTCGAAACTGGATCAACATGGCGACTGCATTGAGATCAACCGCGGCGATTTTGCGGCTTGTAGAGATATCAGCTTGATTGGATGGATAGATGCTGATTTTCGTCGAATGTGTATATTGAGTGGTTGCGACTATTTATCCAACATACCGAAATTGGGATTAAAAACGGCTTATCGCAGCATGCGAAAATATAGGGATGTGGAGAAAGTCCTCAGAGTACTTCAGTTTGAAGGACATTATCAGGTTCCCGCTGGATATCTTGATAACTTCAGAAAGGCAGAGAACACATTTCTGTACCAGCGGGTTTTCTGTCCTACGGCGCAGAGATTGGTCACGCTTACTGTCCCGGACCCTGGCATGAACTTGGACGAGATGCCTTATATAGGCGCGGATTACGATCCGGAAATTGCAATTGGTGTTGCATGTGGCGATTTGCATCCGGTGACTAAAGAGACCATCAAGTACACTCATTTTGCTTCAAGGCTTGTACCAGGCTTAATGAGAAGACAGACGTTAGCATCCTCGGCTGAACTCAAGCCGAAAAGATCAATTGAGTCCTTTTTCACGCCGAGACGTCTGCCTCTTACTGAGTTGGATCCAAACAGTCTTACTCCATCTCCAACTCAACAACGTCTACTCGAGCGCCATGCGAACAGTTCATGGCTACCTAGTCCGGTTAATGTTCTGGGATTGACTCGGTCAAACTCTTCGACTTCTTTGAGCCGTCAATTTAGTGGTACACCTCGAGCTGTCGAAAGGGAATCATTCCTCGCCCGAGCTGCTAAAGTCTCCTCCACACCGACTGCGACCAAACGCCCGCGACTTTGCTCGGATGCAGGTGATGATGCACTTCCAACGCCTCCTGAGCAAGCAAGAAGTCGCTTCTTCACGGGCTCGAGTGCACGACCCAGCCCGAGTAGCCAGAAATTCTCGTTGACAAAGAAAGCTCGGAGATCTACCTTTGGTGTCTTCTCGGATGAGTTGGCTGAAGATATAATGTGCCAGCTTTCTTCGGAAACATTCGAGTCTCTCAACTCGAATGAGAAAGTTGAAAGTGAACAATCGTCAATACTAAGCACATCAACAGAGGCAATCAACACTCCAGAAGGGGCTCAAACTTCCGCTGACGAGTGCATTGAAGAACAGTCATGCGCTGTCGTGGAGTCTGATACTGTTGTGGAGGATCAAGATACCAAAAGTCAGGAAGACAGCGTTGGCAGCGACAAGCAGTCTGTCAGCATCGATGAGAACTCAGAGCTATTTAACCAAGTCATGGAAGCACAGGTTCAGACGCAGAATGGGTCGTTGCTCTCGAAGTTTGTGTTTAAAGGGACTACTAGTAGCCCTAGCATATCCTCTCCTTCAGTGCTTGAGAAACCTTCACCTTTACGCATGGCGGCATCACAGTCTCGCTCGCCGCCACGACCTGCCACACAAACAATCAATCGAAGTGGCTCGCTTCGCCGCCGGCTCACTCCACTACAGCGACTGGGGCAAAGCGCATTGGCAAGGTCCAAGTCTATGGATACCTTTATGACACAACGGATGTTAGCGAAAGCCGCGGGAGACTCTGGATACGAGTCTGATCTGACAAGAGACATGCCGCAAGAGGCCCATCTGAAAGCTGCCAACCACCAAGGAAGTGAAGATCAGATCATTCCTTGTAGCGATGAAGAAGAAGAGACTGAAGAGTCGTTAAACGACAGCGAACCACCAAAAACCCTTGATTTGAAGCGATTCTCTTTTGTTCCGGAGTAGACGGATATTGATATGATATTTGGGTATTGAACGCATTGTATAGGAGTTTTGGTACGGTGTTAAGTTTGGTCTACAGGTTGGTATTGGGAATAGGACTGTTCAGTTGGCGTATGGATAAATGGGTAGGATAATCAATGTATTTCCTCTTTCGGTCAAGCTTCAACCTAAAACTTAACTATGGGTCCATTTCTGCCTCAGGCCCCAGAAGTCCCCCACAATGAATCAGCGACTATACCGTATCGGGCATAGACGAACACTTTAAATGAGTCTTTTTGCCGGGCGGTAAACCGCCCGTTCCCCAGCAACGGGAAAGTAAACAATGCTCGTTGGCCCAGCCACCTACATCTACCTCTTGCGATGCGAATTCCAGCCACCACCGGCGCATCTTGCAGGATACATGCTCTTGCACTACTTGTCCGACCTCCTCAATTTCTGTTGTTTAGGTTGAAGAGTCTCGCTGAAATTAAGAGAGAAAGTGGAAAGTATTCTCCTGTCCTTGATTGCCTTGGAACATAGCTACGGTCTTCTTCTCTTCTTCTTCATCTCTCCCTTCTATTATCTCATACATACCGTCTTAATGTCTGTAATGTATTTGGAGTGAACATACTGATCTAATCGATATAAATTGATGTTCTAGACATATATCCGTCACGGACCTTCGATTCCATCCCAGGCACGCACCGGTTTGATACTGTCGCATTCTTCAAACCCACGCACGCATTCCAGAGATCGCGAGTGTGTTGCTGTCAACTCTATCTCGAGAATTCCAGAGAACCACGTGGGAAACAAAGGAGCGATCTGACGCATATCATTTACTGGTATACCGAATCGACGAGCAACGAGCTCCTTCTGTGCTGAGAGGCACGTTTCGTTTAAAGGATAGAGACTCCTTCTCGGGAGGTCCGAGAAGTGAGGTCATTTAAGGGGACGGAAGAATCGGATATTGAAAGTATCATATTTATTCATTCAAAATGCCGGCCTTACCGGGGGGTTTCGCGAGTACGTTTGCTTATGCCATAGCTCAAACTGAGGAATTACGCTAACGCGGCAATAGGAATATACCAGATGGTAGGGTACCATCATGTGCTCATGATTCTCATTGCACTTGCCATCATATTACTCTGTAAGCATTGCAATACACTTACATTCGGAGGCATCAAGCTGACTCTTTCCTAGCTCTCCTATTAGCTGGATGTTCCTCTTCATCGCCACAAATACCTACCATATTTCTTATATCAATATACTATGAGAAATATACGCCGACCTTTGATCCAGCACAAGTGGATCCAGGTGTATCAACAGCTATTGCGAATATCATTGGAGGTGCTACCATGGAGGTCCGAGTGGGATTCTTCGGTATTTGCATTTCGCCTGATAACGGTGCATTCATCTGCAATGCCAACGCCACAGCATTAGCGGAGGTCGTTACTGTTGATCAAGATCCGTTGAATGTGATTTGGTTAGCGGAGAGATTCAAGGATACTGTTGTCTTTCCATATTTAATGTGAGCCCTCCACAACTATTTACCGAGTGTCCATATGCTAATAAGTTCCAGAATCGTCGCACTTGTCCTTGCTTTTTTCTGCTTCATCCTCCTAGCCACATTCCCTGGCTGGCACGAAGAAATCGACGCAAGCGGCTCCGAGCGCGAAGTCAGACCATTCCCATCCAGACCAGTATCCCAAGTCGCCCTGACATTAATCGGAATCGCCTCCGTATTCGTGCTGGTATCTGTATTATGGCAGCATACAGCGTCCGTTGCGGCTAGTTCGATGGTCCAAAACCTGGCCAACGGCAGTCTCAAGAGTGGCGTTGGTTCATCGGCTATGGTACTGGGTTGGTTTGGGTTTGGGCTTTTGGTCGTGGTTACTATTGGATTGCTGGTTATGATTCTGAGTATCAGTATACTGCGTCGGTTGACTGATGACGAGTAATTGATATGAATGGGAAACGGGAAAACGAAAAACACGAAAAAAAGTATGAACTAGATTTGATTTTTTATGACCTTTTACCTGTGGATATTGGATGCAATGGATTTCCTTTTTGTCTTCATGATGCACATTCTTTTTCCTCTCTTGACAAAATTGTCTCATTTGGAGTGGGAGTTTACCTTATGTATTTATGCCCCCCCTTTTTTTACGTGTACGCCTACTTCGATGATCATTATGTATTATGTTTACAAACTGGATATGGGGTTGTTGCTTTCGATCACGGCATCTAATCAATCGGATTTGCGAGTTTCTCAAATTAAATATTCCCTCCTTTTGACTATTCCTCTTACGTAGAAGGTCAAAAGAATCCCCAACGATAGATCCTTAGTCGTCAGCTTCTTTAGATTATGGGGCACATGCCTTTCAGTATGAACACTGCAGATTCGAATTTTGTGCAATGAGTAGCTAAGGGCAGATAAGAAAACCCGGTGATTGCGTATCGTCCCTGAGGTCTTCTCTGAAGCTGCTTCAGCCGAGTCTTGTGCTTCGTCATTCCTTTCAATTACCGGTTCTTCCACTTCAGACCGGGTACGAAGTTGACAGTATCAACAGGTTGTCTTTCTGGCATCTGCTCCATGAATCTGCCGAGGGCAGAATCCAAATCATCCGACAGACCATTTTGCTCCACCAAAAGCATGATAAGTTCCTACGAAATACACACAGACCATTTTCTTTTAGCTGAGCAAAAAAGATGAAGAAGGTGGATTTCTCATTCTCACAAGTTCAGGATCTTCCATCATCTGTCTTGCCAGCTGAAGTAATGGCTTGTAAAGATTATAAACAGCCTTTACTGAGATTTCATTGTATGTAGGACTCGGACGAATTGGAACCTACGATAATGCTTCAGAACATTCCTGTATGATAATCTCGAAATAACATCTAACATAATAATGCCTGCGTACACATCCTCTAGGTAGGGAAGCTTCGATACGTCATTGTGCCATTCATTGCCATCACCATCAAGTTCTATACTATCGTATATGATTACCTGATATGTTATCTGTTCTCATTGTTGAGTTGTATACCATATTGCTCGACTTTTGGAAGGGGAGAAACTAGACAAAACTCACAGCGTGGACAGTTAATGTGTGCACATCTATACTGATCTTAGGCTTATATTCAGTTTCAAAATTTGATGAGAATGGTTTTTTTATTCATGATGTCTGTTAAATCCATTTAGGACACAAGGTGTTAGCACGAATAGTCTGATTGTGATTTGAAATGAATGATACACGCCTTTCCCACGCTGGCGTCTCCGCAAATGACCACTCTGAATCTTGGACAGGAACTATTTATGGCGCGTTTCTTGCCGATTGTTCCTTATTGTAGTTGTAAGCTGCAAGTAGAAAGAAATTCAGCAGCGGAGATAGACTTTTGGGGCTGGAAATTGAGGTGAAGGGTAACTAACGCTAAAGTTGATGTGCAATATCAGCGAACAAAGTTGCTCTTGAGGATATTCCGGAGTCATAGGTAAAAGCGGGATTAGGGCTTGAGGGAGCCTTTAGTAGTGACCCTAAAACAATGTAAAAGGTTAAGTTCTGTACCAAAGCAGATATTCAAGATGTATAATCATACATTTATGTGCAAATATTGCGTCATATGAATGCTCCTTTTCTATCAAAGGTAGCGACTTATTAGTCAACCCTAGCCTCAACCCAATCCAAAAGATTTGTATAACACAGTTGGTGACTGGATCCAATAAAAATCCGATCATGACTATGCAGAACCAAATAAAAGATTAATGTCATCCAAGAGACTCTGCTGAAAGTCCGTCTCTTTCATCTTCGGCGTCCATCCAATCTCACGAGCCAGATCGGCAACTGTGAGGGAGCTTGAGTGAGGAATTAGCTATGAAATAGTAAAATTAATCAGGTTATATACGTACTTAGACGCCAATCCTACCTCCGCTATATGCTCGTCTCCTCCGGTATATATGTCCGCAGCTTTCTGAAGGCTAATTGATTGTGGTGTCGGCGATTCCAGACGGCCGGCTTCATAGCAGTGCTGGGCTATACTCTCAGCTAACTCCTTCCAAGAATGTCTCAAAGTGCCTGCAAAGTATATCCCCTTCCTCCCCGTTAATAAACCTTTAGTATCATTCTTCAAGATCTTAGCCACTAAAAGCTCGAAAAGTTCAGCTAGATCGACCACATGAACATAATCCCATATACCTGCACCGTCACCCACATACTGAGCGTGGCCAGCGGCAACTGCACCTTTGATGAGAACTGGGATATGGAAGGATTTTTGATTGAAGAAACCCGTCCCTCTGCCGTGTATTATAGGCGCTTTGATGATGAGGGTGTCAACGCCGGGAACCTTCTCACCGACTTCAACGGTTTTGATATCCGTGGCCCGTTGGGCATATGATTCAACGGCTTCGCGTTGTTTCAAGTAGCTGTATATATCGTCATTCTTATCGGAAAATTCCCTATTCTCGATAAGCTGTTCGGTGACAGGTCGGTCTCCGAGGCTGGAAGTTCCACTGGTGTGTATAAAGTATTTCTTGGTGCTCCCTTGAGTATCTGCAAGCCCTAATGTCAACGCTTCGGCAGCGGAAGGATTTGTTGAGTCTGCGGCATGAAGAATAATATCGTGCTCGCCGGCTACCCGTCGTAGACACTCTACGTCTTCCAGACCGTCGAAGGTGATTAGGTTAACACCTTTCGAAGCGTAGAGTTCGGCTTGTTCTGGTTTTCTGATTAGGACGGAGATTGACAGCTCCTTGATTTCCGGGATGCTTGAGTTGAGGAGCTGCGTGAGAACAGTTCCTCCGCTAAAATCTGTTAGATTGGTGGTCGTAAGTCTTGGATATTAAGGCATTGCAGCTTACATATACCCAGTAGCGCCAGTAAGAAGAAGCTTGATCGGAGACATTGTGATTATGTGTAAGTAGCATGCGTACCGAGTGTGTTGATAAGAAGAGTCTTATTGATTAAGTTGTTTTCTATACATATAGATTGTTTTGAGGCTAATAGAGTACATACATCTCCTGTTTATATTCCCACGTACCATCCCATCCATCGATGAAGAAGCCCTAAGTTGTGAGCGGAAAGTATCATTCCGATTACATAAGCGGAACATGACTCTCGCAATATTGTAACCCTAACTTGGGCGACGGATGATGAACCAACACAATAAGGGTGGAGCTCGCGTTCGTGGTTGCTTTTATGTTCCTAGAAGCCGAAAGAAGACTGGATTATAAATTGAGTAATGGCGTAATCAGAGTTGTTGTTTGTTGGTTCACATCTTCGACTTCGCTCAATCAGCCCTATCTCAGAGGATTTCAAGCATCAAGTTTCAGGTTGTCCACTAACAATTAATTGATCAATTGGGAAACCGAAGTCTTAGGATTTCTTACTGGCTCGTTTATACTGAGTGGCTTTGACAAAGCCAATTCCACTTACCCTAGTAGAAACCGAGTATAGGTACTTTTCCAAGTTTTCGCAACAGTCAAGGAGTTTGAGAACAGTATGGATCAATGTCATATTAAAACATTAGTACTTTCTTATGCTCAAAAACTACACAACAGCAAAAAGAAATATGAAAGTTCTCTGACTACTGTTCACTTGGCTTAGGTTGGGGAATCCCGGAAGGTTTCCGTCCATAAGTGACAGTACTGTGATAGTTGAAAAATTCCACAAAGCCTGGAATCTGTTCATAAGAACTTACCAATCATGATACACATGATATTTTGAGTTTTGTAGAGCCTGTCTTATCTCCATATGGTACAGGTCGACCTCTTCCCGTTTCCACTGCTCAAATCGTTAGACAAAATCTGTATATCGCTATTCCGTTTCAAAAAGGAAGAATAACGTACTCCTAATATGTTTGTCACCAACATCATTTTCCACCCTCCCCAACTCTTTCAAACGAGGGTCCTTGGGCCATGGTCCCACTAGGACTTTGATTCGATGTTCAACAACGTCTACGAATCCCACTGCAGTCATTCTCTCTTTCGCCTAGTCACCAATCGTCAGCGACTTCCCAAAGGCTTCACCCGCCTGTACAGAAACTTTTCCCCATTTTTCGAAGATGGCACCATCTATAGAACCATCCTCGGACTTGGGCTCGACTGATAATTCCACTTGTTCTATATAACCTCCTGGTTTGAGATGTCTATACATATAAATTAGCATTCATAGTCGCAACTATTTGCTACTGTTTGGTGAATCTACTTCAATGCTTGTTTGTAGAATTTGTCCCAATCGGCGACACACCCATATAGACCCCGGACATGGATGAAATCGAAACTATTAATAGAATATGCCCACTCGTCGCAACAGTCGTCAATCTCGAAGTGAAGGTTTGGTGGCACCAAACTAGGCTGGGTTGGCGACAGATCAGTCCCGATTACCTTTGCTGATGGGTGGAAGTTTACAAAGTCACTAAGACTGTCAAAGTAAGCCCTTACTCCAGAAAAGAGACGGGTATACTGACATCGCCCAAATCCCCGTTCCAGTTCCGATGTCCAGAACTCTCTAAAGCTTCCATAAATTTGTGCCAGTAATTCTTTTTCTGGTCGAAGCTCACCTGAGGATCCTTCGGGATTGGAGCCAAATACAACTCTCCTTGAAGTATGATATAATATAGATGGTGGCTAAGTCACCATGAAGTTATTAACTATTACTTGTGCGATTCGAATCATTTGCCATACTGCATAGGCGGGCCTCACCCTAAATCGAAATGGTCCATTGCGCGCTCATCGTTGGGTCCGCTAGGAATTCAGTTATTGGAGATAGTTAGGGTTTCGCCCATATCGCGTACCAATAGGAGCCAACATGATATGCATGACATCGTCGGCCATTCTCATCGTGATAGTTCATAATACTGCTTCGAAGAGATGTCAATTCTCTGAAAAGAGTAATTTGAGTATTACTGACGGTGATGAGCAGCAAGCGGTACATTAGTACTCACGAATCGATGCTTCCACTATATACCGAATCGTCTGTGGAATCCTGTCGAGTCTCAGTACTATGTTGCACAGAACCAATAGCACACCTGCTTTCTGTTCAATTAAATTGACCGCTGATATTTCATACTGTGTATCCGGCATTTTCGGTATTTAATCAAGCTTCACATTCTAGTCTCCCAAAGGGCTCAGCAAGTAGGTTGATCGAGGCGGCTCTCTAAAAGTATGATATAGCTCTCCATGTCTGCGTGGAACAGGTGCCGGATAAAGTCTAAGTTATATAACTCCGCTTAGAATAAAGAGAAGAGGACTCCTGCTCCTACCTTATTGGGGTGAACAAGGATCCCTGCTCGCCATGCTCGGGGAAGTCAGGGGTTGCATCTCCGCTGCCAATTACCGGGTACCATGACTCGTACGGAACATACTATGTATGCTTTATAGTGCTGCTATCCCCCTTTCGAGCTATATATCTTCAATTAAGAGGTTTGAAGAACTAAAAATGGGTTGAGGCCCGTTCGAATGCCGTTGGAAGCGGACCTATGCCGTGGTGAAGAATCTGCAGATGCAAAATGCATTACGTGTCTATATAAGCTGTGTACATCCTAGATGTTTGGAATAGAAATGAAATCCTGGATATATTTTGCTATATTATTGTACGGAGTACCTCCCGATCAAATAATCCGCAGGTCAGTTAGCAGTACTGGCTCGCCATGATTGATAGACTCGATCGGTTAGATACTAGCAGTCTTTGTTGGTTGCTCGCATTCGGAATTGCAATCTTCTTTGTCTACGACGCATGCTACAAATCTTTTGGCATCGATTGGCCGTATTTCCCGGTCCTCCTAATGTTGCGATTGCTTCCTTGTATAAGCGTACATTGACCTGGTCACCAAATCATCGTTCGTTCATACACTGGAGAGATTACATGCTAGATACGGTAAGTAACATAAGCACCAACAAGTCATGCGAACTTCAACTAATCCAGTCATGCTATGGAAATTCTAGGAAACGTTGTCCGTGTGAACCCTAATGAGGTAGATTGCTCTGCTTAAATGAACGATGTGTGTGCGATTAGCCCTAAGATTGTAACAGATTCATTTCCACTCCCCGGTAGCTTACTTGGAGATCTAAAATGTTACGAACAAATGGGACCAAGAGAAAACCCTATATCATAGTTTCGGCGAGGATCGTTCCTCTTTTGGCTTCTCGACTTATGCCGAAGCCAAGGCGAGAAAGGACGCATTGAGTAAACTATTCTCAAAGAAAGCTGCTGAAGATACTCAGGGGCTAGTTTTGGAGAAAGTATGTTCCTATCTAGAACCGTATCATCCATGTTAGTAACTGACATCGTATTGGGTGGAACAACTGTGCAATTCATTTGAGAAGCTAGGCTCAAAACCGGGGGTCCTTTTATATGCATATCGATGGATGTCTGTCGATGTGATTACCTGTGATATAATTTCAATATATCTTCTCTTCGAGCGACATCTAACTCTGCTGACAAAACGAAGGTCTTTGCTTCGGAAACACTGTCAACGCCATTGATGCACCGGGCCATGAGGCGCCGATAATCAAGCCGATGGACGCTTCTCTGCCTGTCTTTGTCGGCTTTAAGCACTCATCTCTATTAAAAAGAGCGATCATGAATTGCCCACCAAACATTTCGAAGATTATCAGCCCAGCTACTTCGGGGATTGTCGATTTACGACAGGTTCGTGATTCGCCTTCTGCCGTATGGAATCGTTCATTTCATAACCATTTATCCTATAGTTCCTGAGAGCACAAATAGAAGACCTAGCAAAGAACCCAGAAAGCCTACGTAATCTACCTCACTCAACGACTATTTATCATGAGCTGCTTCGACCCGAAGCGTACCGCAGTGGCACTGTTTCCAGTGGAGGGAGTCTGTATTATGAGGCACAGGCTCTTCTTTTTGAAGGCGCAGACACAACGGGATTATGCACGGCACTTTCACATATTGACCTCGCCAACAGTGTATCGCAGGTTGAAAGCAGAGCTGATATTAGTCTGGCTAAAACAGGATGATGCACCTGGTCTCTATGAGGTACAAAAGCTTCCATATTTGGTATGACTTGAGCCCAGGTTGTCTTCAGACTTGCTGAACTGACTTTGTTGTTCATCAGACTGCAGTTTTGAGGAAATCGCCTCGAATGAGCCCCGATGTGGCATATCCGCTCCCACGCGTTGTACCGTCTGGTGGTGCAACTATAGACAAGGTCTTATACCTGACGGAGTAAGAAATTGACAAATTGCTCTATCAATACAAGAACAGTGTCTGACTATCATTAATTTCCAGTCAGTTGAGATGAGCAGTCACTTCGTTCATCGCAACGGAACCATATTCACTAAGCCAAATGACTTCATCCCGGACCGATGGTTAGGCGAAAAGGGAAAAGACCTCGATAAATGGCTCTAGCATTTTACAAAGGTCCGCGAAGTTGTCTTGGTTCTAGGTATGTCACCCCGGAATAAACGATAGCTTGATCAGGATCGTGTAATAGAGCAGAGTGGATCTTACATACATGTAGATATCATGATTGAAACAGTACATATTGATTATTGCATATAACAGCGTTAAAAATTCATAAATTTGACTCCATAATCTGTAGCTTAGCCCCGGATATTAGTGGTCCCTCTGGTAGACGTCCTTTGTGAGACTATACCCAATATTCCCAAAGTTATCGCCTAACATACTAAATCGCCCCACACCATACCCTACAATACGAGCGCACCGAATGCCCCAAATAGGAAATCTGTTGGTGCCTTAGTCGGCTTCAACAACTGATCATTCGTTATATAGTAGGCCCGACAAGTCTTGCTTCGGAATTTTGGATGAATAGACATGGAATAGCCATTGCATAGGAATCTGAAGATTATTTCTTGGACTTTCCAGTCAACCACTTCTGATACCTAAGTAACGGAGATACGCGAGAACGTACGCATTAGCCATAGCTGTCCATATCCGCGATGCTTGCATTGCTATTGTTGCCTACAATATCCTTTGCACTCGCTGCTATCTGGTTGGGTGCTAGTGTCAGAGAGAAACGACTCGTCTATCACAAGAATAATGTGACATTTACCGGACCAGACCCGGTGTACTTGGTGGACGAAAGACAACTTGATGAAGCGGTATCCTGTCCTTCATCCAGGCCGCAAGCAAAAGGGACTGTCCTATTAGTCCATGGGACTGGAATGGCGTGAGTAGGCCCGAGATTTCCTTCGATCAAAGCCGCGACGTCCTCATCTAACATATCATATCGTTACATACAGTCCTCAAATAAACTGGGAATATACATTGGTGCCCCCGCTTATCCACGAAGGTTTCCGACCTTGCTATGTGGCTGTACCGCATAGACTTTTTGACGATGCTCAGATTAGCGCTGAATATATCAGCCACGCAATCAAAAAACTCGCAGACAAAAATGATACTCAGATATCTATCATCTCATGGTCAGCCGGGGCATTGATAACGCAGTGGACATTGACATTTTACCCTGAAACCCGTTCAAAAGTCAAGAGACATATCGCTCTTGGACCAGATTATCGCGGTTCATGGTCCATGGTCCCGCTTTTTTACTTTAATATGTTCACGGAGGCGGTGGTGCAACAGATTCCCTGGTCTAATTTCCTCAACACCCTGAATCGTTTCGGTGGAGATATTGCTCGGGTACCAACCACGAATATTGGATCGAGTACAGACCTCATTGTCCAGCCAGGGTTTTACGGTGAAGGTTGGCCAATGTTCAAAGATAGCTGGCGACTGAACGGCCCACAAGCTCGAAATATAGATCTATTCAAGCTCTGCGCTGCGAAGTCGCTCATGCATAGAGCGTTACCGCATGTAGTGAGTCATGACTCATTGCTATGGGAACCTGCTAGTCATCAAATTATCTTTGATGCGTTGAACAATGAGGAGACGTATGTGGGAAGTGCAGACAGCGTCACCTTTGACCACTGTCGAGGAGGTCAGGCAAATCATCTACCACCTGGGTCCGAAACAAGGCACTCGGAAATCATGCCTGAATTGGTGGATTATGCCTCTAAAATGCCAGTAAAGGGTTGGCCGGAGGTGCCGCTACGGGATTATGCTTTGTTGGAATGATTAGAAGAGACCAACCTTGCCATGTAAATGCATATTTAGTAGTAGCATCACCGAGATAATACCGAACAAGAACATATGTCATGAATTTGCATTATTGGCAACCTTGGAAGAGACTTCTTCATCTTTGATGTTGAACAGTCCCCCATTAGAAATACCTTACTGTCGATCCATCTGTGATTGATCTCGGGGCAAACCCCTGCCTGCGCTGATTACTGCTTCATTGAATCCTCCTGTTATGTTCTATGTACCTCAAATTGCTAGATAAACTCAAGCTTGAAGTCACGCACATTATCCCAAACTTTAGAAAGATGGTCCTTCTCTAGCTTTCTGGCTCCACGCGCACGAGCGAGACTAAATGCTGAAGTGACAACATTTCGAATCCGACGACCATCAAACTTGATACGATGAACCTCATGCTATATCCACTGTTCAATCTGCCGCATATTTTTGACTTTACCATTGCGATCGAGGGATTCAAGGAAATTCCGGAAGATGGCCAGTGCCCGACTCTCGTCGTCCGAATCACAGTACTTTATGGGTAATGTGAATGTGTGAATGCACAGCGACGCCAATGGGCAATTTGGTTGGTGGTTAGCATCAGAATTCCTATTCTCTTTCGTCAGTAGGTGTCTCCTCATGTATTTCAACGAGTTCCGTCAGGATCAGAAGAAAGTCGTTTTCACCTTGATAATACTCCAAAACGTGAAGGAATACTGGATACGATAAGATGGCATGAGTACGTAGCTCGTAACATTGAGCTAGGGTATGAAAATTAATGACCTACTTACATGAGTAAGATTGCTTGCCAAGTAGTTTCTAAGGTGAATACTCTCCTTAAATTGGACTCAACATGTTTAGCTGCCGTACCAACATCAGTCACGCTGATAGCAAAGAGAGGCTTTCCTACCTTGATCGCCACAGTCTCAGCCGTCGATGTCTTTCCCATTCCAGGGAGCCCAACATCCAAATCAGTAATGCAGAGTGGAGAAAAGTAAACGGGAGAGACTTTATCGAAAGAACAGCTGGGTAAATTATACGTACTGTATAAAAGAATTACCAACCCCTTTCCTTTCCGTTCAACGATATCTCGCACTTCAAGCCCGTCGTAATACCTCCTATATCCGGATTGTCTATGGCTAGTAACAAGGTCAAGAACAAAACTCTTTGTTTCCTCATCCGCCAGCTTCAGTCCCTTTGACCAAGAGCTGTCATTATCCCGGACAATGTCTCCCAGACAGTCAACCTGAAGCTGGGCCCACTGTTTTTCGCGCAGAACATACCTGAAAACTCGATGAAGACATAGTAAGTAGTGCTCTGGATGCGGCTGGCTTGATCGAAGCTAGTTCGATACAGCACCATCAGGAGTTTGTTCACTCGGCAGGTAGGACATTGACAGTCAGTGTGGCCGTCAGTCGGGAAAATATCGCCAATGAGGGCATCCTGGCGCCCATATTCAAAGTATGATTTAGAGTCAACCACGCTCACGTACACAGACACGGAGTTGGTAGTACTTGACGATGCTTTCAGCTTGCTATAATGAGATTGATTGACACAGGTTTGCCTGCAATAACGTGTGATATGCAGTAAGAATTCCCCAGTCTGCGACTGTCTCCTTCAATCACCATCTTGTGGTAACCCCAGATTGGACGCCGCCATACCTTAATAAAAACTAATATGGACTTGCTGCATGGGGAGCATCTAGCCTCGCCACTTGACGAACTAACCAGCAATAGTCCCACTGCATTTTTCTCCGGGGTCTCGTTGGGAGTTGTGATGTCCGTCATCAGCCGGTGATGTGATAGCACTGTCAATCCCAGTCAGCTGAAAGAGCCCTGTATCAAGTGCAACAAGGCAGAAATGCGATAGCTAGGCACAAGTTGGTGAACTCAGTTGACTCGGGATCCAGGAGACAGAACTTCCGTGGCCCTGGTATAATATTCATTCCAAAATCAAAAAAATATATACGGCCAGTGTAAACAGGAAAGGCTTTCCTAGGACCAAATCCGCATTTACTCGAGTAATCACTCAATTTGCTATTCAATACGACTTTGCTATAAACTGTCAAAATGACGAATCTTGTAACCAATTCGATTCTGCCGCACCAGGCCGAGGGACAACTCTCCAGTAATGGCATCACTGCATTTGAGTCTCTCAGCGATGTGCACTCTATCTTGTACCGTGGGGAGCCAAATACTATTTACTCGGATCGCGCGTCGACTAAACTACGACATTTGTAGCCAAATCATCAATGCTATCGTTTCAAACCAAAGTTATGGCTCAAAGGCTACCAACACCGAGGACTGGATCAATCGAGTCCCAGGCCGTGGATTTATTGACCCAAGTACTGGCATGGATTTTCCCTCACTTCAGAAGCTAGGATGGACGCAGTCTATTAGCCTTGATGACGGCATTAAAAGGACCGTGGGGTGGTATAAGGAGAACGGAATGACCTGGTGGGGAGACCTGCAGAAGATCCTGAATATTTAGTTTAGTTGTAGCCTAGACGTTATAATGTGTCTTTTGTCCTGTTGACAGGGAATGGAATTACAAGTGAATACAATCCATTAATCTCTATAAACTTAAGAAGATCTTCTCGAAGCTTAGACTCTAAAGTAAGCCGATAACCAACAACAGCAAGAAATGATATCTGGTATTCAGAGGTCCAGATGTTAAGTGAGAGCAAAATTGATTGACAGGTATCAGCTAAGTCTTACTTTAACCGATTCCTCCAACTTGAATACTCACTCTGAACTCGATTTCGAAGAGTATGTGCAGTTTTGATAGGGCAGCTAGCATTTAGACTCTTAAGAAGTTCTTTCCAGATAGGATGTTCAACAACTGTAAAAGACTGCTGTGTTTCAATCACCTAGCGAAAGAGAGCCTACATGGGACCAAGTCCAGACTTAACTGGTTCTATGAATATATTAAGAGGCCCAGCTGGAGAAGCCATTATATTCTTTTTAATATGGTGTTCTTTGAAAGGTAGTCTAGGGGTGATATAGCCCCGGTAAATGTGGTCTTGACTAGAAAGTAAAAACCGCAAATCATTATTTGGCGTGTAGACACGTGTAGATACTAGATACTAGCACTACACTATTAAGTGATCCCTGTTCAGAGATCTATGCAAAGGGGGCTCCTTGCATCTGGTTGGTCAACATACTATAGGGTATCAGACTGTCAGTCAGCACTTAGGGTGTGGCACTGCTTGCTGAAGCCTGAGAGCGGGCTCATTTATTAGTAATCAACTTAGATCTCAGATAAGACCATCGCCCAATAATGATTACTTCTAAACACGTCCCTTTGTCTCTGGGAACTCCACAGGAACAACCAGCTAGCATACAACAGGCACTGAATCATGGAACTTTGCTATTACATTTGCAGGCTACATAGTGTCCCTTTGTCATGGCCTATTTAAAACTGTTAATGCTTCCTGTCAACATAGACTAGTATTGTCCATATTACTTCTATATATCATTATATGTAAGCCCTAGTTCATTGTGAATGCACCATACACAATGGCATCCCCAACTAGTAGTGACGGCCAGGAAGCGGTAGTGACTACTTCTACATCTACAGCCATCAAAAACAATACCAAAAGTCTTCGATTTTATGTTATCATAGTCACCCTCTGTTTTCTCAGTGTCCTCAGCGCTCTAGAGAATACGGTTGTCACCACATCCCTGCCGAGCATTGCTACAGAGCTCGAGCTAGGCAACAGCTATGTCTGGGTGACAACCGTTGTTTTTTTTAACAGCGTACGTGCTGCGCATCCATACCCCTGCATCAAGAGGGTATAAAAATTAGTAAGCAAGCTAACTGTCTCAAACAGTGCTGTTGTTCAACCATTATTTGGCCAGTTGGCCAATATTTTTGGTCGGCGATGGGTAACTATGGGGGTGATTGTTCTCTTTGCGCTAGGGAGCGGCTTGTGCGGTGGTGCAACCAACGCCGCCATGCTAATTGCTGGTCGAGCTATCCAAGGAATGGGGGGTGGCGGCTTCAACACGCTTCCCAATATCATCGTCTCGGACCTCGTGCCATTGAGAGAAAGGGGAAAGTATGTCGCTTGGTTTCTCACAACGTATTTCGTGGGCATTGCCATTGGGCCGTGGGTCGGCGGTGCTATTGTTGACTCATCTACTTGGCGATGGGTCTTTTACATCAATCTCCCAGTACGTATACCTAGACAACTCGGACTTTATCTCTGACCATTCATAGATTGGCGGCGCGTCCATGATTATGGTATTTATCTTCCTTCAAGTCCAATATGACAAGGGGATGTCTTTTATTGAAAAGCTCCGCCGAATTGACTATGGAGGAAACTTCCTCCTAATCAGCTCGTCAGTCTCGATCCTCTTTGCTTTGACATATGGAGGTAACTTATACCCCTGGCGCTCATCGCAAATCATTGTACCCCTCGTCATTGGATTCACGGGCATTGGCATTTTCGTAGCATTCGAGAATACTAAGTGGGCTGGGGAGCCTGTCTGTCCGCCGCATCTATTCCGCAACCGCACCTCTGCTGTGGTTATGATCGTAACCTTCATTGGCTCTGCCCTTCTGTACTGGGTCTATTTTTTCATGCCCATCTATTTCCAGGCCGTACGCGGCAGCTCCCCGTCCGTGGCCGGACTCCAGGTCTTGCCATCTGTTATCGTATCTGTTCCTGCTTCGATAGCTGCCGTGCTGTTACTTACACGCTTCGGGAGGTATAAACCCATTCATCTTGCAGGCTTTACAGCTATCACGCTGGGGCTAGGGCTATTCATCCTTCTAGATCAAACATCATCTACAGCGGAGTGGGTGATCTTTCAAATTATCAACTCGCTCGGCAATGGCATTATCATGAACTCTCTGCCTCCAGCCTGCCAGGCTGCCTCGCAGCGCACTGAGTCCGACCAGGCTGCTACTACGGCCGTGTGGTCATCAGTGCGTTCTTTCGGCAACATTTGGGGCGTCGTTGTGCCTGCCGCAATCTTTAGCAACACCTTTGGTCAGCGCGCTGGACAAATCGCCGATCCAGTCACCAGGGAACTGATCCTCAAACAGTTTCACTCGGGCAACGCGTATGCAGATGCCAACGCTGTATTCCTCGCACGCCTCGATGAAACCACAAGGAATGAGGTTGTAGCTGTGTATGAGGATGCGCTGCGGTTTATCTGGCAAATTTCGTTAGCGCTGGCTGGGTTTTCGCTCGTCCTCGTTTTGCTGGAGAAGGAGATTGTGTTGAAAACAGACTTGTAAACTAAATATGGTTTAATGGAAAAGGGTGACGGGGGGAATGAGAAGAGAAGGGAAGGGACGGTCTGATTGTTAATAATTAACCCCTTAGCAGTCGTATATCAGATGTGACGGCCACAGCAGGCTTGACTGAGAAGCATGTACGATCCACTGTGCCCGAGGCTACGGAGGGAGGTTCGGATCAAGTGGTGAGGGCTAGCGCTGCTGAGGCACATGGTTATGTCACGAATATCAAGGCCATGGGAATAGCTTCATGTTTTCCTTTCTTCTTTCTTTCCTCACGCTTAGTTTTCTAGTCATAGCTGCCAATAAGATGTTATTGCTTGAGCCTTCACGTTAAGCTAAGCGTCATCTCATTCCTTTGATGACTAGCAAGCAAGAGGACGACTTCGTTGACCTTGATCAGTAAGACAGTCCCAGTGATTAGGCTTTCTACTGAATTAATTGTCATCCAGGTCCGGTCCGGTCCTTCAATTCCCGTCCGTGCGCCACTCTATAACTTACAGACTATTTTCAGCCGACAAAAGCTATCGATTTTAGCCTTCGGGTCTTGATTTCGCAGTCCGTAAAACCTGGCTACAGCTAAAATGAGCAGCAAAGCAGAAGGGATGATGGAGAGAATTTTTTGTTCAAAGAGAAGGGTAAAATCGAAGTTTCGATCACAACCAACAACAACGGGACCAAAGATATTGTCAGGGCCAGTTCGACCGAGGAATGCAAATCCAGAAATGAGGTTGTCAGAACGTGAATATCAACCCTACGCGTTTCGGCACTGGATATTACTTAGTCCGACATGGCACGTGCGTGCTGCGTATATATCTAGCTAGCTATCCCCCGTCCCACTTGCTCTTGGGAATCAGTCACAATATTAGGAATCAAGATAGCTCCATATTGTCAGGCTCATTAGGTCACTTCGTGCTTGCACCTTGCTACCGTCTATGCTTCGTGATACGGACCGTAGCCAAACCAACAGTTTGATACAAGTAATAATAGGTGGATGGAGTAGGTCGGTGAAATAAAGAACCAAGAGTAACTTCTAGCCTCACTACATTTGAGGCTTCGTCGTATCTCGCGATACTGCGAGTTGAATGGGGTTCCCCTTGCCGCCGTCGAACGTGCAAATTGCAGTATCCAATGAGAATCAGGCGTAGTGACCGATCTGATACCCAGACAGATACAACAGGCCATAGGTAATAGTCATATCCCTCGCCTTCAAATATCGCAACGTGACCGGATTATGCAATGTTAGTACATGTGTCCTCTATTGGACAAGGTATCCTTCAGGTATATTGATACGTACTAGAAGCATCCGATAACAGTCACGATAGAGAAGGCGATGTGAAGAAGTAGGAAATATATCGCATGATCGTTTCCTCACTAAATCAATAGCCAGGGAGATGATCAATACCATCGTAAGGGTAGCCTAAGAAAAGAATGTCAATTCACTACAGAGACTTAGATGTTGGTTAGCCTGGATTGACTACCGTACCCCGAAGTAGATATGGCTTTAACATTTTCTTAATAAAACGACCTCTTTACTCTGCCAGTAATTAGCATGCTCACAAATTCCATAGCAACGAACCCAGTACTTGACCACAAGTACACATAATGCAGAATATGTCATGGTATGAATAACCGCCTGCAAAGTCGCAATCCAAGCAACATGTCGATGGAAGATGTTAAACCTAACAAAACTCCAACCGGTAGCCCATGAAAATACGTTGTTTCTCCAGGCGAAGAGCCAAAGAAGAGGTAAGTTCGCAAAGGACATGATGCCTGTTCAATCTGCAACATATTGAACTAGTTGTCGAGATGTTTGATGCCAGCTGAAGGAGACCATAAGAATATATTGAAAGATTTTGTTCAAAATGGGAGCACTCAGTAGATGTTGTCATCGAAGAGGTTATATGTTATGCACGTGAGTATGGCACTTATTATCCAATACCCTGCAATGAGCATAGTGTCAAGACGAGTTGGGAGACCAAACTAGAGTACTCGTCGGTTCGATGTCTTGAAAGGAAAAGCAATGATCACATGGGTATAAATCCGATGATGAAGATCAAAGCCTCTATAGGCGTAGGTTGAAACCGTCCATGTTTCCCGGAATGTTTATGTGAGCCGGGCATATGTTGGATCAATCGGTGTAATATCGCAAATGAAAGTATACACCCCCAATACAAATAACTGAGATAGTTGTGTATGTCTGTATAGACTGCAGTGACGCAACGTTCGGTCTTGGGGAGGATGCTGGCAGTGTAGACTGTCCGGGTTAGCAGAACAATCGTAAGTAAGGGGTGGCACCAGCTATACATTTCTCTGTCCGACCCCGTGTAGGTTTCCGGCGGGTAGAATGGCTATGTAGTCGGGACAAGGATGTGTAAGTGGGAGGAGTAAACATCAGGAAGTACATTTTTATCAATCTTATCAATCAGCAGCTAGCGCGATGTCGGCAATCAATCGAGATTAGCACCGCAAATATGAAAGGTATGCCGAGTATAGGAAAAACAAGTTGGATGTTTGAATTCATGAATGATGTACACTAGCTGTTACTGAAGATGAAAATACAAAACGCCATTCCTAGCCTCCATCGATGACCCAAATAACATATGCTGTTGCTCAACAATCGCCTCGCGTATCGTTAAAACTCCATCGCATCATTTGTCGCCTGTTCAGCGCCACGTTCTCTTTTTACTGGCCGTTCATCTTTTATGAGATTTGCGACAAATGAACGGAAGTAATCAACGTAAGGCTTTAGTCTTGTCTTTTCATAGTCCTGGATCTTCCTGTCAGAAGACCCGTCTTCCGCGTTGGAAGCAGGAGGTGGATTTTCCCTGTCGTATTCATCGATCTCAGCGAGTAGTTCTGTCACTGTAGGAACAGATAAAGGATCGAATTCTTCGATGTTCCTGCCGTCCATGGGAACGCAAACACGACCGGTACCAGGATGAATGACAAACGGACTCTTCAACAAGTGAATCATTTTCTTCGATACTTCGGCATCGAGTCGCGGGTAGGTGTACTCGAGGACAATGTCGTATCGTGCATCTTTGAGGGCCTTGGCATCTAATCCATTGATCGTTTTGGCTAGTGTGACGATATCATTCCATTTGTTTGTGCTTGTGCGGTCTGGAGTGGAATCCCATTTCCTTCGAAGGGCTTCGCTTAGTTTCTTGTCGGGCAACAATCCAAGCAGACGCTCCGCTTGGGATTCTCCAAGAAAGACATCTTGGTCGATGAGTGTTGTTTGGTTGAAATATGGCTCCAGTAGCTTGACACTTCTCGCGACATGTGGATGCAGCGGCCGCTTTAGATTTACACGTTTCCCACTCTTGTCATTACCCTTCACAAGTTCCAGGTATCCCGCAATCGCCTTTCTCCTATCATCGGGCAGAGTCCTAGCTCTATGATCACCAACCCAAGCGTGAGCACCACGTCGACCGGAGTAGACCCACAGAATATGTTCAAATCCAAAGTCCTCTCTCAAAGCAGTATCAACAATCTTGATAGCCATAGTGATAAATGCCCAGCACTTGTGGCAGATATTAGCCTTAGAACAGCACGTCCGTACATCATCGTAATCAGTCATATCAATATCAAAGACGAGCTCTTTTGCAACTGGCTTCATTTGAGTACCGGGTCGGCTTTTGCGATCTCGTGGGTTCGTGCTATATACCGGTCCGATCTCGAATCGAGTTGGGTTTAATCGTAAAATTTCCTTGCGAAATCTGTCCGAACATTTGTCAGTATTTGTCTGGGTCATATTTCACGCAGTTATAATGCATACAGATCCGCAGTCGCAAATGATTGATATCGAAGCACGGCTTCATTTTGGAGGAAAACAGCGAATTCTCGATTGACCATGTCGGGTGAGGGGATGACACCATGGTTGAGCCATTGAAACATAGGTCGGAATGGGAATAGGCGCTGATAGAAGGCAAGCATAACTTCGGGATCTATTCCAGAGGGGCCCTTCGGTGCACTTCAAATTGAACATGTTAGCATTTCCTTTTTTCATGTCCCTGATGAGTTCTAGCATACACTGCTGGTGTTGGTGTTAGTGCTGGAGGTGGAGAGCTCGCCATCTTCACGTCTGCGGCACTCGATGCTGGAAATTCGTCATCATCATCGTCGTCATCTGCGAAGAGATCCTCTAATCTTATGTTCGTCTCAGCTTTTTGCTCTTCTGTCGTGTCATTATTTTCCGTCGCAGGAGCGTCAGGGAGAATCTCATCGTCGCCATTGTCGCGTGGCGCAGAATCATTTGACGATATTGAATGAGGCATTTTGATGCTGAATAAAATATAAAGGTTCGATTGTCAGACCAAATATTAACACCAGTTGCCAGAGGTCAGTTAAGCACAATGGTGATTGATTATGTTGTTGTCCATGATCGCGGTTCCCCAAATGCGGGAATACGCGTTCGCGTCACGAAAAGAGAAAGCCCTAACCCTAATCAATATATCCGTATCAGGAATAGCACGCGATAAGGAGCCCTTATCAGCTTCAACTTAAACTTCATCTCTACACTCATTTTTGCGTTCTCAGGCTCGTTGATGAGACCATTAAAATTCACTAACTAGTACCGGAATGCCCTCAGCAGCAAGTATCACAATTGAAAACGAGCACAAAAAGAGCAAAAGACGGCCATCTTTAGAGCCCAGTCCATCTACCGAGCTTGCCCGATGCCGCAAGCGGAAATGACACTCTTAGAACCGCATCATACACTACACCCAATCCACCAGTCAGAGTGCAATCGAGTCCGCTCTTGACTCTACATGGTTAACCTAAGGCCACTTTCTGCTGCTTCGTCTTGAAGCGGTGACAGGTTTTACCGTCCGACATCTCCGGCGATTCTCGCAGAGGCGAAGATGTTAAGCCCCAAACCGTCTTTTTATGTCAGCATTCCGATTACAAGTTCAAAGTTCATACTACTTTCCCATGTTACGTACGATTAGACCCGCATTCCAATGGTCGTCGCTTCTTCGGTGCTCACGGCTTAGGGTGAGGCTTTTGTATTGGCCAAGATGCCAAGTCAATAGATGTTGGAGGCATTGCTGGAAATTTTCTACTTCATGATGTCACTACTCAGACTCACCGTAGACAGTGCTATTGTGGTAGTAATTGTTTAACTTGTCTCGGATTGGAAAGCTGATTATTTGATGTACAGTGCTCCTTCGGTTCATGATACTACTGTGTTAACAAGCGACGAAAGATCGAGTCATACATGAGCATGGAATACGATGTGTCGCATCATAACTATCCTTTGGAGAAATGCCACTGAAGTTTATTGCAAGGAATAAACCATGAACACAAAAGAAATATTGCTCTGCGGCAGTAGCCCTAGAGTTGCATAAACCCTAACTAGAGCTTCTACAGAGTCCGTCAAGATGATAGGGGCAAGAGGTTAGAAGACGAAATGCCGCATTTAGACTCCAAGTGTACATCTGCAAGCGCAGAAGGAGAAATAATTACTGTTGTTTAATAATGCTAATTTTAGAAAAAGAGTTGCTTCTCAATGACCGCTAGATGACTGCCGAAATGGTGTCACGTCAACCCCTAAAGCTTTGATCCGTCAGTTGGCTACAAGCAATCACATGTCCTGACTAGAGAATTTGTGTTTTACTTGGTGAGCTCAATAATATTTGAGGCTCGCTTTGTATACCATACAGGCCGCAATTTTCGAGATTGTTTGGGTATGACCCGTCACTTCTAGGCCTCCCTCTCGATTGCGGCTGCTTGCCTCTGAGCTCTCCACTTCCCCGATCGAACGGAGAGTTAGAAGATTTTTCCATGACAGAAGTCATGAATTGTTACTCTACTTGAGATCAGAACCTCATTCGGCGTTTTCTCGTCGACTGGGTTCGGCTAAGGTGATATGCGGAGCAAAAATTTCCTAATCCGGAAGTATCTGGTCACAGCATCCCCCTTAAAACTGTCTGACTTAGGGCTTGAAGTTCATGACGCCATTAGTACCTCTGGATATGTAAGGTCCCATCCTTATTCTGCTCGCCAATTTGTAATTTTCCATTGGCTGATTCATTTCCAGCTTCTAGACACCAACTCTATCTGGGCGGCTCGACTACCTTCGTTGAGAGCGAAGGCTCCATCTATATTACAGCACAATACTACATCGATGTGCCAAGAGCGATGGAGAGCCTCTGGAAAGTCCGCTTTCGTCGACTTTTGGGAGAAGTCATTCCTTTCAGGACTCACTCATGTCCTGATGGAAGATATCTGACGAAAATGCTCACTTGTTCCAGGTCTCTAGTTTCTCAGTTATATAAACTATCTCAACGCCCCTGATCGATAACCTTTTTCTATTTCTGATCACTCGCAGTGCCAATCTATCGCTGGGAAAAAATTCGATCGCTATCAGCACCTCAACACATTCGTTTTTGTTCGTTGCTACAACTGCCGAGTTTCATTCATCCTTTCTGAAAAAGAAAAACGCCAAAATGGTCAAAGCAGGTCTCGCTCTTCTGGCGTTCGCCGCACCGGCTTTTGCCGCTGTCATTGAGCGTGGTGAGGAGGGAGACAAGGCAGCTGGTTCCTATGCTCCTCCTCCTCCCCCGGTTCCTCCCAAGTCGACTTATGCTCCTCCTCCTCAGCCCACTCACTCTGAGCCCCAGCCGACTCACTCAACCTATGTTCCTCCTCCTCCACTATCTTACTCAACTTCTGAGCCTCCTCACTCCTACACTCAGCCTCCTCATTCTGAGCCGTCTCACTCCTACACTGAGCCGCATTACTCATACACCCAGCCTCCTCACTCTGAGCCATCTCACTCCCACACTGAGCCGGCTCATTCGTATACCAAGCCTTCTCACACGTACACCAAGCCCACCCACACCGAGCCAGCTCATTCCTACACTGAGCCTCCCAAGCCCAAGCCCACTCCTCCTCCCAAGAGTTATACTAAGCCGGTTGTGCCTCCTCCTCACACCGGCACTGGTGGCATCACCAAGACATTGACTATCACCACCACCGAGTGTCCAAGTAAGCTTTCCCATCCCTCCCAAGACAACAAGAGCCTTCACTAACATATAGCTCCAGTCTCCTCCAAGACCGTGGTTTCAGGAACATCCACCATCGTCGTACCAATCACTGAAACTCACACCGTCACTCGCACCATTGTCACTGTCGTGCCCACCGGCACCAGCACCCCTAACACACCCCCCAAGGAGGGCGGTAACCCGCCACCACAGGAAGGCGGAAACCCTCCTCCTTCAAAGGGTGGTAGCCCTCCTCCTTCAAAGGGTGGTAGCAACCCTCCTTCAAATGGTGGTAGCAACCCTCCTCCTGCTGAAGGTGGCACTACTCCTACCGAGTCTACTACTACTCCACCGGTCTACACTGGCGCTGCTGCTGCCATTGTTAATCAGCAACCCGTTGCCGGGCTTATGGTCGCTGCTCTTGGAGCTTTTGCTCTTCTTTGAGTGTGGAAAGCTTGAACTCGGGAAGAGAGTTGTGGAGAGTTAGGCCTTGTGGGAGTCTCAACTCTTTTCATTGTGGAGTGTTGAAAGAATTCTATAATTGGTGTTTTCTTTTTCTGGATTTTTGAAGAAATTTTGTTTACAGTTTCTATTCTTCTACCTGTTTTGTGCTCTGACAAGCTTGAAAAAGAGACGCGTAACTCTCTCTGCCAGTGGGCGCATTTTACATACATATCCTTTAATGTTTCGAATGTATCTGATATCTTTTTCTATACACGATTTTAAAAAGGTAGATTAGACTATAAATAAAAGAGAAAAAAAATTGGGTTCTAGTTCAATGTTCGGAGTTTCAATTGATATATCTTCCAGGGCAGATTGTCCACAGGTGAGCAATTATAATGGTACTGTAGAAGGCACAATTTTCAAAGCTGAGCATGTGAGATCGATTTGTAATTATGTGCTTACGTAAAACTCCTTTTCTAACTTAATTATCAAACCACTTCTTCTAAAATAGACGGTAATAATTACGGACGAAGATTTCTTCTCATCACATAAAGCATGAACAACTTTTATCCCAAAACACCCTTGATTGGGAAACTCAATCATCGAAGGCCCTGAAGCTCTTGCTCGATTTCAGCCTTGACAATCTCTCGCACACCTTGCCATCCCAATCTAGCAGCAACAGGCGTCTCTCGGCTCTCCTTTTGCTCTAGACCAACAAATTCCTGCGGTAATACCTCACTAAAGTCGTAGCCTTCTTGGCCGCGAAGAGCCAAATCAACTGCATTGCCGAATTTGGCCGGGTGAGCAGTTGACAATGAAATGTGGTACGCACCGGGACTGCGCTCGATGGATCGTAGGGCAGCACCGACACCGACTGCAGAGTGCGGATCAAGGATGTAGCCGCCGGTCTTGGAGCTGTGTGCACTTCCAGGACCAAGATTTGCCGGGAAAGAAGAAGTATATATTTTGCGAATGATTTCGAGGGTTTCTTCATCACTGACACGCTCGCTCTCGAATTCCTTCTTGGCGCCTTCGAGAACGGCTTCCGTGACGCTGAATCCACCCTTGGATTTCAGCTCACTCAACCAAGCGCTGATCTGCTTGCTGGCGTTTTGGCGTCGCTCGTCAATTGAGCCTGATTCAGAGTCGAAGGTCAAGAACCATAACAGTCGCTCGAAGTTGCTGCTGACGAGGATGTCCATTGCTGGGCTGAATGTCTCCTTGACACCTTCCTCATGTGCTTTTACGCCGTCTTGTGGCAGGCCACCCTCGGCGGCCTTACCCCGGATAGGCTTCTTAGTATAATGGCCAGCGCTCTTGAAGAAACGGTCAAGAATATCATTCTCGTTCGTGGCTATGACAAGTTTCTCAGCCGGAAGACCCATTCGCTTCGCGAACCATCCCGCAAGAATGTCACCAAAGTTACCAGATGGAACAACGAAACGAACTGGTTCCGAACCAACTTGTTTTGTCAACTGGAAATACGAATAGAAATAGTATGAGATCTGTGCCAATATACGGCACCAATTGATCGAGTTGACCGCGGCAACATTATGTGTCGAGTTGAGATCGGGATCAGCAAACAGCGATTTAAGCATATCCTGACAATCGTCAAACGTTCCCTCCACCACCAAGTTGTGCACGTTCGCGTCCAAGACGGTAGTCATCTGAGCTTGCTGAATAGGAGATACCTTTCCCTTCGGGAACAAGATGAAGACAGAGACATCCTTCTTTCCCCGCAATCCATAGATAGCCGCAGAACCAGTATCGCCACTTGTTGCACCAATAACGGTAAGATGATGGCGGTCTTTTCCTTCCTTACCCTTATTTTTCCGTATAAGGAAGTATTCAAACATATTTCCCAGAAATTGTAAAGCGACGTCCTTGAATGCGAATGTCGGGCCGTGGAAAAGTTCGAGGAGGTAGAGTTTCTTGTCCTTGTTGAGCTCGACCAGCGGGGTACGCTGTTTATGTCGGAATGTGGAATATGAGCGACGTATGATATCGTTCAAGTCGTCCGAGGGGATTTCGCTGGTGGAAATGTAAAGTGAGAAGATTCGGAAGGCGAGTTCCTCGAAGCTTAGATCGCGCCATTCTGTTTCCCATCCAGCAGGAAGTGAGGGGATTTGTTCGGGGATGAAAAGACCGCCGTCAGAAGCGAGACCTTTCAAGACTACTTCTTCGAATGAAAGCTATTGCCATGAAGATCAAAGAAATGGTCAATTCGTTAGACTGTTCAAAAGTGAATGGGAATGACTCACGCCATATGATGCGCCCCTCGTACTGAGGTACCGTTGCGACTGTGTATGTGACATTGTGCTCTGAAATATCAAAATACCTAACACCAGATATAAGAATCTACAGAGACAATTAAGCTCCGTATCAAATTAAGTCTTTCAGATCAATTGATTGTGTTAAATAAGTTCTCTGGAACAAGAGGAGGAGGAGGGGTATGGAATAAATTATCGGGAGAAATCCCACTATTCCCAATCAGGTATAGCCCAGCCGATAGCGGTCTTGAATCTTCTGACTCTTCTCACCGTTTCCTCTCCAAGTGACCCCATATGATCAATATATCCATGCCATGATGTTGGAAATTGAAGACTATCCCGTTTTGCGAGTGCGGTGACATTCTATATACTTCATTTTGATCTCGGTGACATTATATATTCAATCCAGAACCGCAGTTTGCTGATCATAACGTTGTTGTCTCATCTATTCATCATCCTCGGCCAGTTTCTTCTCCGCCCATTCAGCGGCTTTGCTACAAGCCTCTTCAGGGCTTCTCTTGTATTGGAGAAGGTATCCCTGCAAAGCCGCAAGACTAAACTTCCTTTCCGGAATGGAGTCCGCGAATCTGACAGCAAGACTCTCCAAGTGCCGGTTATCCGTCTTGTCTTGTTCCTTGTTCGTATTCACCTCACAACCATGAATGACAGAAACAGTATCGTCTCGATACATGGACAGAAACAACTCTTGCATGTCGACCTTGGACGGAAGCTCAAAAGCAATATGCATGTCGACACGACCGGGGCGAATCAAAGCCTTATCCAGAGATTCGGGTGAATTCGTGGTCATAATCAGGATACGACCCTCTTGCGAAGATACCCCGTCAATTGCATTCAGTAAACCCGACAAGGAGACTGACGTCGCTGCAGAACCATTCTGGATGCCTTGAACACTTCCCTGAGTCACACTCGGCGCAGTTGATTCGGCGGTGTTGCCTATCTTGTTTCTTCGAGCGTGTCCTGGCTTTGGCTCACTTGCCGGACGATTCAGGCCTGCAGCATCAATATCCTCCAATAAGACAATGCATCGCGACGGAACCTCCGACATAAGCCTCATCAAAGCCGACTCATTCATATTCGGATCTAGTAAACTCAACACGTAGATATCCAATCCAAAGACACCAGCCAAAGCAGATGTCAGACTAGTCTTACCCGTCCCAGGCGCCCCTGAAAACAAGTAACCACGTCTATACGGAATACCATGATTAGCATACCACCTCCTTGTATGCGGGTGAAGATATTCATTAATATCCTGCAAAAGCTCCTGTTTGGCTCTCTTATCAAAAATAACAGTCGACATATCCCTCGAAGGTCGGGCACTAAACCGCGTCCAACGAATCATGTCACGCACGTTCGAAATCGCTCGATGTACCGTCGTAGTCGTCTTTGTTCTTTCAAGATGATACAACTGCGCCTCTTCAAGTAGTCCCCGTACGGGCGCAAACGAGGATCCCAGACACTTCAGCTGGATATAACCCGTCTCTTTGACATTAGGTACCAATTCACTGCCTCGTTTGACTAAATGTTGGAAAAGGATCCAACTCCCATGACGACGGAAAAGATGCGTTCCCTGGAACGGCTGTAGACTTATTGGTGATCTTCCGACAATAGTTCGATAGCTAATCAGATTGTTGGGATCGGGCTCGGTTAGGATATTTTTGTTGCCGTTGCGAATCATTGATTTGAGTGCCTCTTCCTCATCTTCCCATGTACTCTTAGAAGCACTGATGGCTTTGACGCTTCGAAATTGGCGGTTCATGAATTGGTGGTCAGACATCCACCTCATCAGGCTATCGTATAGTTGATCATCGTCGTTGATTCGCACCGTTACCCATAAGACAATGACGCGGGTGAAGAGGTAGCGCAGAAAAGTGAAAATGCCAGCAAGAAGCAGGCCGGTATTCACCAGCGTCAGAGGATCGAGGCCCAATGAGTTTTGGAGGAGGTTCAGAAGATGAGCATAGCCTGGTTTGAATAGCTTTATGGCTTCACGGGGTAGAGGTATAGACGATGGCATTTTGTCTTGCTATCTCGCTCTCTTTTGTTGTGAGCAAAATGCTTATGCTAGAGTTCCATCGACTACACTAGGCTAATACAAGTCAAGCTGAAGGAAAAAGTATTTATAGCACGATTTTTTTCTTTTTCCTCTAACTGAATTTTTATTGATATCAGACAGAGGCGTATTCTTTTACATACGGATTAGTATATGCGTGCTTGCTGGTGTGGCGAATCAATATTGTTTCCCACCCCTCTAAGCAAATATTATTCGCCTTAGGGTTTTCGTCCTACGCGCGGGGCGCTGGTAGGCTACAGAGCACTAAAATGCGACCTCAAACAGGTATAAAATCTGCTTTGCTTCTAGATCTCAGACTACCATGTTCATATACGTGGTTTGTAAATGCTTATTCGTCCACTTGTTGTGACTCATATACATATTTAAGGATCTGCATGCAGCAGTGTACATATAGGGCATGGAGCTGAATTAATTACGTAGATAGTCACAATATTTGAAAGTTGCACGTTCCATTCACAGTTTGTTTCTTCCACTGATACAACAGAAAGACAGATTTTATTATTACAACTTAGGGGAGTCAAGGATATCATGCCCTTACTCCCACTCTGCAGGCAAGCTCTCATATTTCTCCGCATCGGCACCTAGATCTTGGAAGATGGAATGATCACCTAAAAGCAATTATCAGTGCATGCTTGGGGAGAAGAAAAATATGTTGGCAGAGAAATCTTACCAGATAGAGAATTAACTCTCTCTTCATTCTCCTCCTCTAACCGATCAAGCTCCTGGGCAGGATCTTCCTTCGTGCCTTTGTCGTCGATATGGGCTTCCCCTGCTTTTCCAAGATGACCATGAGCTTCACCTATCATGAGGAATTGAGCATTCTGGTAATCTAGAAATTCGGGCTCAGTGGGTATCCAGCGATAGCCTTTGAACTTCTCTTGAACTCTATGGAGAATGTATTGTTAGTCTATATCAGTCTTAAAAACATTGAAGGGATGAGCCTACTTCTCTGGGTATTCGGGCCCCTTTGGCAGCTGAGCACTAGCTGGACCAGGGTACTCAGGATTCTTCGACTGCATGATAAAGCTACCACGACCTTGAATACCGAAATCGCTCTGAACATCGCCCAGATGCCGTGGGATTGTCAGGATATAGGCCAGGTGAGAGTTTCGGCCTTCCTTAACCAATGCATATACACCCTCAGCATACGGCCGCGCCTCTGGCGTCGTGCGCTCTCCGCGAGTCTTTGTTTCATAAGTCTCTTTCGTCATCAAACTCTCACGGATTGTCTTCAATGGAACGCGCGCTTTCTCAACAAAACCCATATCCCGCTCTCTCCCTGAAGCGGGATATCTCTTCTTGGGAAGCATCAGCAGTCGACAATTGACCGAATCGTCTGCAATGGGTCCATCTTCGAGTCTTGCTCCTTTGGGCGTTGGCCGTAGAACGAAAAAACTGCGCGCAACGTCGCTGAGGCTATGAGGATCTTCCACATTCACGCGAGGACGGAAGAAGAAATAAATGATTCCTTTCTCAAGGATGCTGGATGGAAGCGCGGCTTCTCGTTCTGGTGATACTCTGATACCGGTCTGTGATTCTGTCGTTGCTGGTTGTTCCCTTTTCTCTTCTTCGGCTGTAGCTGTACCTATATGGATTGTTAGCCCTATTCTTATAGTTTGGAGACAAATCTTTACCATTGGCACCCTTTTCCGGCTCTTCTCTCTGTTCTACTTCCTTCACACCATCCTCCTGCGCTGGTTCGCCAACTTTCTTAGACGGAGCCTCAGTAGGTTGCTCGTTGACTGTAGCTTGTGCCTTGGTGGGGTCTTCGCTGGGTTTAATCTCCTGTCCCTCCTCGGTCACAGAAGGCTTCTGGTAATTGTTTCCCTCATTGGGCTTGACGTCCTTCTTTCCCTTCTTTGGTGGTATCTGGCTCGAACTAGATCCTCTGCGCTTTGCACCAGCGCCCTGACTAAACGCTTTATTGGCCTTGACGGCCGCTTGACGTGTCGATGCTCTAGCTGGCATGATAACGTACTGTTGGGGGATCTGCAATCTGATGGGAACTCTCCTGGAGAATGTTAGAAACATTATTCCGTATCTGCTACATCTCGTGCCAGCGACGTACCTTCAATTGATGGCAATATTCTCGTTGATGTTGGTAGAAGGTTTACTCGGGGTCTCACGCAACGGTTCGATTTAAGATGATAGGTAGCTGACGTCACAACTGGGGGAGAGCTTCCCCGAGCTTATATAATCCGTTTATTCAGCATTCGACGTCAACCACTTGACTGAATCGATCCTGGGTGAATATACAGAGGCCTCTAAGGGCCTAGGTGCGCCTTTGAGAATGTTCTGGATTCCAGATGTCCTCATCCGCACTTTCTATGGACAAAGGGGGACGCCAAATGCTTATAAGGGCATCCCAAAATCCTTCAATTAGGTAGTAGTTGAGTCTAGCAAGACAAATCCAAAGTCTAGCCTACGCCCAGCGTAAGCAAATCCACAAGTAACAAGATATGAAAATGCAGCTCAGAACATAGGAACGCTCAATCAATATCCATTCGATCCTTCGCAGACAATTCTCTTTTCAAAACCGGTCTCTCATTTTCATGATTGATCGGAGACAAGTACGGCGGACTAGAGGTCGTGCTCGCATACTCACTAGACAAAAGACTGCCGTGAGACACTCCAATGTCTTCACCCGACCTCGCACTCTTTCTCCGCCGCCTCTTGGGGCTCAGTAGAATATTTCCTCCTCCCATATCAGCATCCCAGTCCCTTACAGGTTGCGGAGGACTATGAAAATCTGGATACGCAGTCATCGAGAAATCCGTCTTTCTTTTTCTGCCGCGTTTGTGTCTGACTAGTGGAGGCGTATCTGTGCTATCCGAGTCGCAATAAAGACCCCGTAAAGAATTCAGCAATTCCTTCTGCCATTGCTCCGTTGACTCTAGCAGTTTTGGTGTAGTGGTCGATGTAGGAGTCTGATCTGTCTCTTCGTCGGGCTCCTCAATAGCATAAGGTCTGACAATCTCCACGTCCGCCTCGTACCCGGCATCCTGGGCCATGGCATCCTCCGGTGATATATCTCCATAGTAAATATTTTCTTCTTTCGAGTCGTTTGTAAAATTTCTACCGTGGTCAATCGGGTCTTCTGTGGATGGAACGAAAGTTCTTTTGGGCGGAGGCCCGGGCCGGCGACCACCAGGACATGACGAGCCAGAAGCAACCGAAGCAGTTCTTGTCAGCGGTCTTTTTCCCATGCTCTGTTCTGGATAGAGCATTAATCGGCGAGGATGTCGCTCCCAGAAAAGTTCGATTTTCTGGCGGTTCACACTGACGACGTAGGTGGAGGAGAGTAATGCGGGGCACGCATCGTGGAATTTATCGTGCGGACAAGTCACTAATAGCCAGAGAGCTTATCGGATGATCGAGGACAGGTGCCCCTGCAAAGTGAAATCAATTCATACTGACTGTAGAGCATACACGAAGATAATAGTCGGACATCGTCCAGAGTTGCAATTGTTGTTCGTGATGAAGTGAAACCCCTGATTGAATTGAGGTTGCCGCTAATTCTATTGGTCGGGCCCACTCGCTTAGTCGCTCCCTGACGGCAACCACAAGTGAAAGCTGGCATGTCTGTGTTGTTGTTGTATACCTCTCAGCTTCTTCTCTTCGCATTGCGTACTTGCTCACTCATTCCCATTTCAGCATCGTGCGCGAGCGGATTGATGCCGTATTTCTGACATTGATTACTCATTGACTGGCCTGTATAGCTCGCTGCTCTGCAGCACGGCTTTCCGAAGATGTCGTCTCCTACAATGCTCACAAAGGCAAGTGTTCCCCTCCCTCCGATACGAAGGTATACAATGGACGAGCTGGTTCTAACTTGTATTCATTGCTACAGTTCGAAAGCAAGTCATCCAGGGCTAAAGGACTTGCTTTCCACCCGACACGACCATGGCTTCTTGTTTCACTTCATTCCAGCACAATTCAGTTATGGGATTACCGCATGGGTACACTGATCGACCGATTCGAAGAGCATGATGGCCCTGTCAGATCAGTGGCTTTCCATCCTACGCAAAATATATTCGTTAGTGGAGGAGATGACTATAAGATTCGTTTGTGGTCGTTACAAAGCCGAAAGAGCATTGCCGTCCTGTCGGGTATGTTACTAAACAATTGTTCAAACATTAACGCTAGCTTACTGACGTTCGATAGGGCATCTTGATTGTACGTAAACCAGGATTCCGGGTATGAATTGTACTGACTGGTTTAGATGTTCGAACTGTTTCTTTCCATCATGAGTTACCTTGGTGCGTACAGCCTCAATCTCTGTCCTTGAAGAGCCTATCTGACCACCATACAGGATATTGTCATGCTCCGACGATCAAACAATTCGAATCTGGAATTGGCAAAACCGGAGTCTCATCGCTACGTTGACCGGTCACAACCACTGTCAGTGGCGTTCCTCACGCATCTGTATAATTTGCTAATAGTATTTAGACGTGTGGTGCGCGCAATTCCACCCCAAGGAAGACCTCATCGTATCCGCCTCCCTCGACCAGTCCGTTCGCGTGTGGGATATTTCCGGTTTGCGCAAGAAACACTCTGCGCCGACTTCGATGAGCTTCGAAGATCAGATGGCTAGGGCAAACAGTCAGGCGGACATGTTCGGTAACACCGATGCCGTTGTCAAATTTATTCTCGAGGGCCACGACCGAGGCGTGAACTTTTGCGCTTTTCACCCAACGCTTCCACTGTAAGCTTATCTCGCTCTTTTCAGGAGATAGCCACTTACCTGTGTATAGGATTGTTTCAGCCGGTGATGATCGACTAGTTAAGCTTTGGAGAATGAGCGGTCAGTCCACAACGTCCAGAATCTAGCCACCTTGCTAACCCCGTCCAGATACCAAGGCATGGGAAGTCGACACATGCCGTGGCCACTTCCAGAATGCATCGGCATGTATTTTCCATCCTCACCAAGATCTCATCCTTTCCGTCGGTGAAGACAAGACTATACGTGTTTGGGACCTTAATAAGCGTACCTCGGTTCAGTCATTCAAGCGCGACCACGACAGATTTTGGATTATCGCTGCTCATCCAAAGATCAATCTCTTCGCTGCTGGCCACGATACCGGTGTGATGGTATTCAAGTTGGAAAGAGAACGTCCAGCTCATACTCTTCACCAGAACCAGCTTTTCTATGTTACCAAAGAGAAACACGTGAAATCATACGACTTTACGAAAAATACCGAATCCCAACCTCTACTTTCCCTTCGCAAACTTGGTGCCCCCTGGGTTCCTTTGCGAACAATTTCTTATAATCCTGCCGAGCGTGCCATCTTAGTGACCTCGCCTGCCGAAAACGGTACATATGAGCTTATCCATCTTCCACGGGACGGCACAGGTGCTGTTGAACCGACGAACTCGTTGCGCGGACAAGGAAATTCGGCTGTATTTGTTGCCAGGAACCGTTTCGCTGTATTCAGCCAAGCCAACCAAACCGTCGACATCAAGGATTTGAGTAACTCGACTACCAAATCCATCAAGACACCGACTGGTACAACAGACATCTATTTCGGTGGTTCTGGTGCTCTCCTTTTCATTACGCCAACATCTGTCAGCCTTTTTGATATTCAGCAGAAGAAGCAGTTGGCCGAACTTGCTGTATCCGGCGTCAAATATGTTGTGTGGTCAAACGACGGTCTACACGCCGCACTTCTTAGCAAGCACAACGTTACCATTGTGACGAAGAACCTGCAACAGTTGAGCTCCATCCATGAAACTATCCGTATCAAGAGCGCTACCTGGGATGATTCGGGTATCCTTTATTACTCCAGCTTGAACCACATCAAATTCTCTCTGTTGAATGGTGACAACGGTATTATTCGCACCCTGGACCAAACAGTCTACCTTGTGAAGGTGAAGGGACGGAATGTTTATTGTCTAGACCGCAATGCAAAGCCACAGATCTTTGAAATTGACCCCACGGAATTCCGCTTCAAGAGTGCACTTGTGAAGAGGAATTACGACGAGATGCTTCACCTTATCAAGACATCTAGCTTGGTTGGTCAGAGTATCATTGCATATCTTCAGAAGAAGGGATATCCAGAGATTGCTCTTCAGTTCGTTCAAGATCCACAGACCCGCTTTGAGCTGGCTATTGAATGTGGAAATTTGGATGTTGCTATCGAGACTGCGAAGGAAATTGATCGACCTAAGCTGTGGAGTCGTCTGGCAACCGAAGCTCTTGCTCACGGTAACCACCAGACCGTGGAGATGACATATCAGAAGCAGCGACTATTTGACAAGCTTTCTTTCTTGTACCTTTCGACAGGAGACCAGGAAAAACTTTCAAGAATGGCCAAAATCGCCACTCACAGAAATGACTTTACTTCTCGCTTCCAGAATGCAATTTATAGAGGCGACGTTGAAGATAGGATCGAGATGTTCAAGGAAGTTGATCTTTGTAAGTTGATCAAGCACTTATTACGGGTGACCAATACTAACTAATGCAGATCCTCTCGCCTATGTTACTGCTAAAGCTCATGGATTGACTGAAGAAGCAGAGTCAATTCTTGAGACTTGCGGTCTTACTGAAGATCAGATTAAATTACCTACTATCGGCGAATCTCAGCAGACTCCTGTCCCCATTGTCCCTACATACAAAGCAAACTGGCCTACTAAGGCTGCTGGGCATTCCGCTTTCGAGAAGGCGCTTCTTGGTGACGTTGGTGGAGCCGAAGACGAGACAGCATTGGATGTTGAGGAAGAGGAGGACATCGTGGCAGCAGGCCAGGATATTCTCGAGGAAGAGGAAGAAGACGTCGCTGGCTGGGACATGGGTGATGAGATTAATGTTGAAGAAGAGAATGACTTTGTCAATGTCGAGAGTGCAGATGCCGGAGCATCGATTTCAGAAGCAGATCTATGGGCTCGAAACTCTCCATTGGCTGCAGATCATGTTGCGGCGGGTTCCTTTGACACCGCTATGCAACTTCTCAATCGCCAAGTGGGTGCTGTGAACTTCGCCCCTCTAAAATCAAGATTCCTAGAGATCTACACCGCATCACGAACATATCTGCCTGCTTCTACTGGGTTACCTCCATTGGTGAACTACGTCCGCAGAACAGTAGACGAGACGGACTCTCGCAAGTTTCTCCCCATCATTCCTCGAGACCTCGAAACCATTGCCAACGTGGACCTGCAAGAAGGTTATGCAGCAATGCGATCTAATAAACTTGAAGAGGGTGTCAAGATCTTCAAACGTATCTTACACACTCTGCTCGTTAATGTTGTTTCGTCCGAAAGTGAGGTGGAGCAAGCAAAGAAGATCATTGCAACTGCCAGGGAATATATCCTCGCAATGTCCATTGAGCTTGAACGTCGTGCTACACCTACCGATAAGCCCGAAGACCTCAAGCGAGCTCTTGAACTTTCCGCATACTTTACCATTCCCAAACTGGAGGTTACCCATCGACAACTAGCCTTGATGGCTGCTATGAAATTGGCATTCCAAAATAAGAATTACTCATCCGCCCTGAGCTTTGCCAACCGAATGATTGCCAACGGTGGCTCTGCCAAGTTGCTAGAGCAGGTAAGTTACTGATTTTGATACATGTGAGACTTCATCATACTAATATATAACGTCACAGGCCAAGAAGATCAAAGCCCAATGCGAGCGCAACCCCCACGACAAGATCGAAGTTGACTTTGACCAATTCGCAGATTTCGAGATTTGCGCAGCATCATACACACCAATCTACAGCGGTTCGCCAAGTGTATCTGATCCTTATACCGGCGCCAAGTATCACGAACAATATAAGGGATCTGTAGATCGCATTGCAGAGGTTACCGAGATTGGCGCACCTGCAAGTGGTCTCCGACTTTTCGTGTCTGGTCTTTAAATTTTCCTTGTTTTGCATTATTGATTTGGGTATTTTTTTTGTGGCGGAATCAATGTAAAGACGTTATGAAGGGCATGTAATGCCAGACTTTTCTCTTGCCTTTATTCTATTGCACTATTATATAATTCTTTTCCTTGTTGACCTAAAAGAGGCGCATTCTTTCTTATGGCAAAAAGTGTTTCTCAATACAACCTTGGAAGATAGGAGACGGGAGATTCGGAGTGAGTGAGGTTTCCTTTCATGCGCGCCAAATATGAACATGAATTCTGATATACAGTTTATCTAATTCGTAGCAAGCGTATATATGTACAATCATGAGAAGAGATTATATTACACTTCCGACCCCGACCCCAAGCATGGGTAAAGAGTTGAACAGATCAATCACACCTCCCATCCTTCCACCCAGTCCTCCACCTCTCCTCCCAAAATCTACAATCAAACTCCTTCTTCCCCAACTTCCGATTCACAGCATTATGAGCCTCACACATCCACTGCCCAAACTCCGCCCTACTCGACAACCGCGGCTCATTCTTCCCCGACGGGTCGGCCATCCAATTCCGAAAATCTTCCGCGCATGCCCAGCATGGATATAGATTTGAGAATAGACCGAGAAAGGAACGCATTTGGGTTTGTTTTTCGGTGGACGCGGTTGTTGGGTAGGTTGCTGTTAGGGTGTGTAGGAATGTCCAGGTTGAGCGGCCGAGTTCTTCGACGTCGGGGGGGCAGTCGGTTTGTGTTGGCGGTGGGGGAGGGGGTATTGATGTTGTTGATGTGGCGGCAGCAGCCCCAGCTGCTATTCCACCTGAAGATGAGGCTTGTTTGAGCATTGCGCGCCAGGAGGCCGCTGAGGTGCATGTTCGGCATCTATATGTTGTATGTAAGTCGAGCTACTGATGTAGACAGGATGGAGGGATCACATACGGCTTGCCGTCTTTGTCCAGTACTACTCCTGGTGGTAACTTCTGGCCGTCACTAAGTGTATTTGACCCGCTGGATCCTGCTGTGGCATTCATGATGCTTGTTTGCCCGTTTTCTTCTTCCCACTGTCTCTATCCGGATCAATTGCGGTATGATAGATAAATGATGACGGATGCGTCGATATGGTACAAAAATCCACAAAATAAGTCAACAGTTCCGAAGAACCTGGAATTCATATGTGATGAAAAAACAGAAAGAAGACTGGATATAAAGAGATTATTATTAATACTTCGATATCCTGTCAACCATCAAAAAGTCTCCGCGCTCGGCCCGCATTAGCTCCGGCTGCACTAAAGCCTAAACGGGGAAGATCATAGCTAGAAGCTTGCATCTCAAGCATCACGACGCGATATCTCTATCTTGATTGACGCGTGCGAAACAACCAATATACTGCGAGTGCGACTAATTGACTTGTATGCGTGCAATCACGACGATTTCATGAAGTAACGATTACATGCACCGATACAATACCTGCGCGAATAGTATAGATACGACACGACTTTACAATGCCTCGAAGACCAATAATAGAAGAGTCCTCGGACGGCGAAGCAAACAGTTCGTCGAACTCGATACCTCCAGATGACCGTTTAGAGGAAGCATTACGAGATACTGTCGCGAATATCTTTCGAACGGGGAAATTAGAAGAATTGACAGTCAAGCGCATACGATTAGCGACGGAGTCTGCATTGGGTTTGGATGAGGGATTCTTCAAGACACGTGGAGATTGGAAGGTTAGGAGTGAACGGATAATTAAAGAGGAAGCTGTATGTTTGCGACTATTTACTCCCAAGGCACGGATGGACAATGGTTGATATGTTTGTAGGAAAGACAGGAAGAAGCGCGAGAACATGAAGAAACCCACAAATCTCCCGCACCGTCACCTGAGCCACCGAAATCAAAGATGAAAAAGGCAGTCAAGCGGGAATCAGAGGAAAACACATCCGCAAAGAAGAAGCGCCGAAAAGTCAGCAGTGAGGTAGAATCACGAGAGACGACTGCTCAGCCAGTGGAAGACGAAGAAGTCGAAGGAAAAGAAGCCAAAAGTGCTTCCCCACAACCTCCTAGCGAAGAAGCAGCGGCTGAAAGAGGCGAACAATCCGAGAGTGAAATGTCGGTATTACTTGACGAGGAACCACCAAAGAAACAACGACCCAAGAAAGCAGCGACCGCACCAAAAGCGCGAAATCCAAAGACCACGTCAAAACCAACTACCGACTCAGATCCAGATCAAGCGGAAATCAAGCGTTTGCAAGGATGGCTCATAAGATGTGGTATTCGGAAGATGTGGGCACGCGAATTGGCGCCGTATGATACCCCGAAGGCGAAGATTAAACGTTTGAAGAAGATGCTGGAAGAGGCGGGTATGAAGGGTCGCTATTCCCTTGAGAAAGCTCGGCAAATCCGAGAGGAAAGGGAGCTTCAGGCGGACTTAGAGGCTGTCAAGGAGGGTGCTTCCAGATGGGGGACAGGAAGGGGACAGGATGAGAGCGGATCTGAAGGGAGACCTCGAAGACGGTTGATGAAAGGTCGTCAAAGTCTGGCATTTCTTTCTGACGATGGAGAAGAAACCGATTGATGCATCGTGTCGGTACTATATGAACTGATTCTTTCGTCCATTGTAATTGTGTTAATAATAGTCAGACATATTCAGTGTATGCAGCTATTTTTCCTCCTTTCACTTTGGGCCTTTTCCTCCGCTGATTCGTTGCGCAACTATACTGAAGACTGCGACTGAGGAGATGAACAGGACTAGATTGTAGAACTGTAAAGTATTAGTATATGAATGCTCGATTTGTTTAGATAGCCCTACAGCAGTCCTCGAGTACTCATTCTCCTCCGCTTCTGTACGAGCTTCCACAAATAGACGTCGCAGGTTGGGAAGATTTGCCTGTGCTTGTTAGGTAAAGACAACAATAAGATATGATATAAAATAACTCACCATGACCGATATGCCGTTGCAAACTCTGAACAACTAAAGAAGTTGTAGTTGTTATCTTAGGGGGGCGGCTCGGCGGTGAGCAAGACGGCAAGTGGAGTGCTTCTGGCCATCACGGACTTAGCACGCTTCATAGTTGACTTGTGTACATTAGGGGAGAACACTTTTACTTCAATCTACCACATACATCGTGTCCATAGCCACCACTTCGATGTCCCACTTGTTATAATTTCCCAAAATCGACAGGCTCGAAGCAGGGTTTCCCTCCCTCGACACTACACAGCACGTGTTCCGACTTCTACCAGCCAATCGTTCGGGAACTGTGATCACCCCGCGCTCACACTCAACTTCACCATCGCGCTTTTTCTTTGAGTTACTTGCTATTGCGGAGGCGCGACACCGTCGCTGCTGAAGCTCTACTCTCTCTGATATGGCGGTCAATCGATTACGGAGCGCCTTCGCGGTGCCCAGGAAAGGAGAGACGTTTGAATTGAGAGCTGGATTAGTGTATGCAAGTCTACCAAATTGCCTTGATTCAATGCTAACATGTTCTTGTCCATAGTTCCCAATATGCATATGAAAGGTACAGACGATTTGCATCGCCCTAAAGACGGAACGCTGACCCGATTGCAGGAAAGACGCCATTCAAAGGACCATTATGGCGATGACGTTGGGTAAAGACGTTTCTGCCCTATTCCCAGACGTTTTGAAGAACATTGCGACCACGGATCTCGACCAGAAAAAGCTTGTATACCTTTATTTAATGTGAGAATATCATTGTCCTATTCGACTACCCACGACTAAATTTTGTATCCCAGGAATTATGCCAAATCGCATCCCGATCTTTGCATTCTGGCCGTGAACACCTTTGTTCAAGACTCCGAAGATCCAAATCCTCTTATTCGAGCGCTCGCTATCCGAACAATGGGATGTATTCGAGTTGACAAAATGGTGGATTACATGGAAGAGCCATTGAGGAAGACTCTAAAAGATGAATCGCCCTACGTTCGAAAGACAGCGGCTATCTGTGTGGCCAAACTTTTCGATTTGAATCGAGCCATGTGTCTTGAGAATGGTTTTCTGGAGACTTTGCAGGAATTGATCGGAGATCCGAACCCTATGGTTGTTGCGAATTCAGTGACTGCTTTGGCCGAAATTGCGGAAACGGCGCCGGAAACAAGGGCGTTGGAAATCAACTCGAACACGCTTCGCAAATTGCTCATGGCCTTGAACGAGTGTACGGAATGGGGTCGAGTTACGATTCTTAACTCGCTGGCTGAATTCAAAACCACCGATGTCAAGGACGCTGAGCACATTTGCGAGAGGGTGGTCCCACAGTTCCAGCATGTGAATGCTAGTGTTGTTCTAGCCGCAGTCAAGGTTGTTTTTTTGCACATGCGGTATATTAACGCGGAACTCGCCGCCTCGTACTTGAAGAAAATGGCACCTCCATTGGTGACTTTGGTTTCATCGGCACCCGAAGTTCAGTACGTCGCTCTACGGAACATTGATCTGCTTCTTCAGAAGCAACCAGACATTCTCAACAAAGAGCTCCGTGTTTTCTTTTGCAAATACAACGATCCACCCTATGTTAAGTTTCAAAAACTGGAAATCATGGTCCGGATAGCAAACGAAAAGAATGTTGATCAACTTTTGGCCGAGCTCAGAGAATATGCTCTCGAAGTCGATATGGACTTTGTGAGAAGGGCCGTCAGAGCTATCGGTCAAACAGCCATCAAGATTGAGAGTTCTAGCGAGAGATGTGTCAATACTCTTCTCGACTTGATCAACACCAAGGTCAACTACGTGGTGCAGGAAGCTATCGTTGTCATTCGTGACATTTTCCGAAAATACCCCGGCTATGAAAATATTATCCCGACGTTGTGCAAGTGCATTGACGAGTTGGACGAGCCTAATGCTCGAGCTGCTTTGATATGGATTGTTGGCGAGTATGCGGAAAAGATCAGCAATGCTGGTGATATCTTGGCCGGATTTGTGGAGGGTTTCAATGAGGAATTTACCCAAGTAAGTCGACCTATACCTTCAGGTCAATAAAAACTAACAGCTGTGCAGACACAATTACAAATCCTTACAGCAGTCGTCAAACTTTTCCTCAAGCGTCCTGAGAAAGCTCAAGGTCTAGTTCAGAAAGTCCTTCAAGCCGCTACCAAAGAAAACGATAATCCGGATATTCGCGATCGAGCATATGTTTATTGGCGACTGTTATCAAACACGACCGATCCCAATGCAGCTAAGAATGTCGTTTTGTCTCAAAAGCCACCTATCACGACCACTATCCAATCCTTACCACCGGCACTACTAGATCAGTTGCTTGAAGAAATGTCGACCTTGGCTTCGGTTTACCACAAACCGCCCGAACAGTTTGTGGGTCAGGGACGCTTTGGCGCAGACGCTGTCCAACGAGCTGCTATTGAGTATGTCCCAACACCTCCAAAATATGAACGACGATAGCTAATATAATTCTACTAGGGAACAACTGCAAAACGCGCGCGAGAACCCATTAGCAGCAGCCGCCGCCGCCGCAGCAGTCTCAGGCGCAACACCCCCATCTCAATCGCAAGCCAATGCCGAGAATCTACTAGACATCGATTTTGACGGCTCCGCTCCCGCATCAGCACAAAAGGAGCCTCCGAGCGGCATGTCAGGTCTAGAGGGATTAGCGGGGACACCAGTCCGAACTGAATCTCCAGCTACCACGGCACAACAAAGCAATAATCTCGACGATTTACTCGGAGTATTCGGTAACGATAGTACCAATAATAATGCCGGTGGTAGTTCTAATTTCGCTGCTCTAGGCGGTTTTGGTGGTAGTACCACAGGTGGAGGATTCGGTGATGATGATTTGATGAATGGATTTCAGAGTTTGAATGCGAATGGTAATCCGACATCACCGCCACCACCTGCTGGAGGTAAAAAGACGAATGATGATCTTTTGGGGTTGTTTTAGAAGAAATAATTTTTTATGCTCTTTTCTACATATGTGTATATGTTTATATAATATACTTTTTCCCTTCCTCTCGGATATAAATATCTAGCTAGGTATGGACGAGGTTGTTAAAAGTTGAAAAGGTGGAGGATGAGTGATGGAGAAGGAATTGGAATAGTTCACGATAATATTAAGACTATTAAGTACATTTGTGGAACTAGCACAAGTAAGAGAAAAGAATATCAACAATAACAACAATGCCTTATACGCCGGACTATCGTATACTCCAGAACATTTGGAGAGAACTCAGCAAACTGAACTCAATTCAGGATTTTCCTTTCCCCCTTTTCCCTTCTGACGTAAAATATAACTGAATTACTCCCTCATAACCTTCGTAGCCCTCAAAATATCCTCCAATGACCAACAAGGTCCGCCTGGAACCATTTCGGCCCATATCTCATCTGATACAGCATCGTTAGGATCTAGAATACTCCAATTGGGACTTTGTTCGGGTTTGATCCATTTGAAGTCTTCGACTTGGTTCCATTTGTCGGTTCCATCGGGATGGTTTTGATCCAGTGCCTACCATTAATCAGATTGTGAATATTTTGGAGGGGGGGGAAAAGGCGGGGGACACACGTATGTCTTTGGAATCCTACTAAAACGGATCCGTGTACAGTCCTCAATTATGGGGTTACTAGTACAACTCAAATAAACATCCACATCCGTGCAGTTGTGCATACGGAATTGCCGACACGAGAGCACGATGGTACTGTGCTCTACACCAGTGACGTGAGCCGGTCCATCGACCTGTCCACAGATAATCAAAGACTCCTTTACGCCGTTGACGGTCAAGCTGGCGTATGGTTTTCCGTCTGTAGTCGGAATCGACATGTCGACTACACAGTGACGTAGAGAGGTGATTGATGCGGGTACAGAAGCGCTGGATGCTGATGCTGGTAACATGATGTGTAGGCCGTAGTGCTGATCGACTGAGACGGATGAGGCGTTTGAGAATGTGGGACGGCGAATGTTGTTTGATTTTTTTTCGAGGGCGGATGTATCTTTTCCTTCGTCGAGGATGGCTGGGGATGAAGTAGGTGCTATTTCGGGCCGGAGTTGAAGGGTTTCGACTTCGTTGACTGGTGTGGAGGAGTAGAGGGGTGTGGGATTCCGGGAAGAGTCCTGGGAGGATACTTCTGGAGACAAGTAGCCTGGAATGATACGACGACCCTGAGCAGCAATTTCGGCTGCGTCAGAGAGGGAGATTGCAGAGGGATTCTTCTTTGTTTTGAATGAGAATTTTGCTCGGGGCTGAACTGCTGCCCGGGTCTCTGAGAGTTTGTCTTGTAGGGCTTTGATTGCCTATAAACATAGTCAGATTCAAATGAATGTCAGCAAAGGATTGGATAAACATACTTCGGCGTAGATACGTTGATCGTAGGTGGGGATATAGCTGGATGCATCCTTGACTTCATTAGATAGTCTGGCAATACCGGCTAGACAGTGATCGGTTGCATCAGAGCGTTCACCGGCTACTATCGAAGTATCTGCAAGCCGAGCCATCTGTTCCTGTAAAGCTGCGACTTGTTAGTCTATAAACTCTAGAGAAATGATTCCAAGAAATACCAGTTATTTCCTGCTGAAAGTAACGAAAGAATCGATCTTTTAGAGGCAGGTCGTTCTTTGCAATCTCCTCTTTCGTCTCCGGAGGGAGGTTTTCTGTCAGACGTGCAATATCCGCCATTATCCTTGATTTCAAAGTTGGAGATGTATTGATTGTTGTCTGATATGTTGTGCTTATAAAAAGGTTCGGAGATGGACTCCTCGTCGTCAAAGTCCGGGACAAATGTATTGATGACGTCGAGTCCACAGTATCAGACCGCGAACAGAGAAGTGTTCGATAGTGATAAGAAGGTTGAATCGATAGGACGAGTGTTTGTATGTTCGATGGAAGAATATTGATGATTAGGACGAGTTCAGTATTTATGTCGATCACAGACAAGTCAAGTGACTGAATCGTATGAGGGTACGATCCGTTCGTTGCGGGGGAGCTCTGGAAGATACGACGAGATATCGTTCGTCAGGAGACGCCAGCTATAGTTGATTGCCGTCAGCAGTTTCTTCAATTGTATATTCTGATAGATAATGATACTTATCAATTACACGGAAGATACAATATATATCAAAAATAAAAAAGAATCTTTTGAAGCCAAAAGTGACGTCGAGCCGCAGACTGACCAATCAGAGCGTCGGAAGCATGTGTCCCTTTCGGGACTAGCTCTTTAGCACATGTCTTACGAAGAACAGACTGAAATTGTCTGAATAGTTGCACTTACTCTTACTCAAGCGTTCATTGTCACGTTGTGTAGACATACAAGCCTCAAGATAGTGCAGACACACCAATCGATCTCGATACAGAGCACAATGGCCAAGTTTGAAACGACTCTGCAATGCCCCGAAACACAACCGCTCCTTGCAGCTCGGTGCAAGGAATGCTTAACAAGACTCCACTACCGAGCTGACAGTGGACACAAGCAAGCTACTTCAAGCCTTCCTTGATTTTATATGTGGGCAGGTCAATCAGACTTACACCATCACAGTGCGGTGTTTGGCAACCTGCCATTGTCTTAAAGACATGGCCGTACCCAGGACAAATGCTCGGTGAAACAGGCATACAGTTGTGCAAATATCGAGATTATCAAGTCGCCTGAGTGCAAATCTGTGTCACCAGTCAGTCTTCAGAGCAATCTGCTTGGCCCATTCTTCACATCGAAGGGATAAGAACAACACTCGGCGGAAGTCACAACCCTGCCTCAAGCGACTGCCTTCCGCTAAATGTAGCCTGTTTCCTCTTTTCTCTCTCTCACGTCCTCTCTTCCATTACTATACAGAAGGTCATTCACTCATTATTGTATGTGAAATGTATCTGTATTCATTATTCCTCGGAGCTCTGGCTCTGTTGTCTACTCCGGCAATAGTAACGGCGGCAGACACAACACAACATGAAGTCGTCGAGCAGCTACAAAGAGTCCCAGACGGATGGGTGCAAGGCCCGAGACCGTCACCCTCGATGCTAATGCAATTTCGTCTTGCCATGACTCAACCACGAGCCGGCGAGTTTGAACAACACGCGATTAACATTGCAACACCCGGCCACGAGTTGTACGGCAAACACATGAAACGTGACGACGTCAAGGCCTTCATGCAACCTTCCGCTGATGTTTCGAATGCCGTCGTATCATGGCTAAGGTCAGAGGGTATATCGGAGGACTTGATGGAGATAGACAGCGATTGGGCCAAGTTTATTGTTCCGCTGAAACAAGCAGAGAGGATGCTGAACACCACATTTTATATATTCCACGATGAAGACACGACCGTGTTTCGAGTGCGCACTCTACAGTACTCGGTACCCAGCAAGATCTATCAACATATCAAGCTCATCCAACCAACGACGCATTTCGGGCGAAACAAGGCTCATAAGAGCTTTGTTTACGATCAACGAGAAATTGCAGTGGTTACGCAAGTTGATTGCAACGTGTCTATTACGCCGGATTGTCTTCGAGAACTGTATAAACTAGGGGACTTTGTTGCAAATCCAGATCCCCGCAACAAGCTAGGCATTTCGGGTTACCTAGAGCAATATGCGAGATACGATGACCTGGAGGCATTTTTGGAACAATACGCATCAAAGGCCGCGGGTGCTAATTTCACTGTCCATGAAATCAATGGAGGGTTGAACGATCAGGATTCAAATGCCGACAGCGTCGAGGCCTCTCTTGACATTCAATACGGTATTTCTTTGTCCTACCATGTGCCAACGATCTTCTTCACCACAGGAGGTCGTGGTCCCCTAGTTCCTGACCTGAGCCAGCCTGACCCGAATGCTTCGTCCAACGAACCTTATTTGGAGCAGCTTCACTACTTGTTGGATCTTCCAGATGAAGAATTACCAGCAGTTTTATCTACCTCATATGGTGAAAACGAACAAACTCTTCCAGAGTCGTATACAAACACTACATGTGGTCTATTTGCTCAACTTGGAGCTCGAGGCGTGTCAATCATCTTCAGCAGTGGAGATGAAGGAGTCGGTCAGGCTTGTCTCACAAACGATGGTACTAATAGAACAAGATTCAATCCTATCTATCCCGCTTCCTGTCCATTTGTCACTTCTGTCGGGGGAACATACCGGATCAATCCAGAGCGAGCAGTTCCTTTCTCTTCTGGAGGGTTTTCAGAGCGCTTTGCTCGTCCGTCGTATCAAGAAAAAGCTGTTACCTCTTATCTGTCTGTTCTCGGTGATCGCTGGCAGGACCTCTACAACCCAGAGGGACGAGGATTCCCCGATGTGTCTGCCCAGGCTCATGCTTATGTTGTGCGAGATCACGGTAGTTTCATCCAAGTGGACGGAACCAGGTTAGTATACCATTTCATACAATTATTCTGGGTATGCTAATTTGTTTAGCGCCTCCGCACCAACTTTCGCAGCAATCGTTTCAGACCTGAACTCGGTCAGACTAGCGAACAATCAAACCAGCCTCGGGTTCTTGAATCCATGGCTGTACGCACTGAATGGCTCGGGTTTTACAGATATCGTAGACGGCGGCTCAACTGGTTGCACCGGCAAAAAATCTCGATCTGGTGAAACGACACCGTACGTTCCTCATGCCAGCTGGAATGCTACTCCTGGATGGGATCCGGCCACTGGTTTGGGGACGCCTCTTTTTGATGCCTTGTCTCGGCTTGCTTTGGAGGCATAAGGTTTTTGTTATTGGTATTATTAGATCAAAGACGGCAGTCTGTTCATGCTTGTAGGGCATGAGGTATACAATACGAAAATGTATTGATATTGACGTGCGCGCTTTAGTTTACGTTAAGTTATAAAGAGAGCACCTGTGGAATTTTCCTTTGCCATAGATTTTTGCTCATCTTCAAACTAGTCTCTGGGTACACCATATTGATATTAATCAGCCGCGTGGCTCTCGACTTAGGCGGCTCTTATTTAGCAAGTGCTGAATGATTCGTGACAGCCCAGAGCTGACACCAGGTAAGGCTCCTGGCTCCGTGCTGGGGCGGTGCATTTCTACAACCACATACCTACATTTGAAAACTCGGTGGAAGCTTTCCTTGTTCTTTGGAGAACATCAATCCCTTGTACAAATCTCTATACCAAAGATTTGGCGAGGATGCAAAGTGCGAATGGAAAAAGGAGACTGAGGCGAGAGCAACCTTCCCTCCGTCGTTGTTCTAAAGGACTGACTGGACAGCGCCTTTCCTACCTCCAGCTCGTCAGGAAATTGCTATTATGTTCCTGAATTTTTTTTTTTTCGCTGTTGGCGGACCGCTGCAACGTCCTCTTTACTCGAGCAAAGACGGATTTTCTGAACGCACTTCCGAACGATGAACGGGTTCGGTTTTCATCTTGCTCATCTTCCGAGAGTTACTAGTTCATGTCTCTAAATTCGCTGTTTTGCCGAAGAACACGAGGGAAGGAAAGATTTTCACGCAGAAATCAGAAGCTTTTGTGATGGATTAACTCCCTATTTCAGTGTAATTGAGATTGTCTGTGGCCCAAATCCACAGTGGGCAAACATCGCTTGGGGTGCTTTTCGTCTCGTTCTCCGGGTATTTTTGAATATACTCTGATGCGGTAAGTCTTGTGACTGATAGTTCTACAATATTTTAGCTGGCTAGTAATTTTGTGACCTTTTTCTGAAAAGGTCTGTGAATTTATCTGCAGGTGCTCCGTGGTGTTGCCATTGCCACAGTACGAAGAGCTTTTCAAGTCACTGAAAGACGACGGTGCCACGAATCTGCGATTACAGGATTCTATGGTAAGATTGTGTGGGGACCTTCTTGATTTTTTTCAGCATATTGCCGAAGTGTTCTTCAAGCCTGGTGCTAGTGAGTGATGATCCCAAGATTCTCATGGTCTAGCATTGAGCTCACGCAGCGTACCAGAAATGAAAGCTACGCCCGTGGTTATCGCAAAATTGACTCTTACGCCCTTCGATATGTATGTTGAGGATATCCTCGATCGGTTCAGATTACTCAAAAAACGCGAAACGTTTGCTCAAGCGATGTGATAACTGTTGTTCAGGAGGTGGCAGCTGTTTTCGGTACGCACACAGGCCCGAAAGCCCTCGCCACACGTGTCTGCTTGGACTGTTCGTTGAGAGAAGCTTGTACTCTTTAATAGAGCTGCTTGGAGCTTCAGCAACAGTCTGGCAACCTCATTGCTCAAATATTTGAAGCTCCAATTGGATGTCACTATGGACAGGAATCATACCATCGAACTGGTCATCAATGAGCCTGAGTGATGCTCCATGAATATTTGAGTTTAGACGAGGTTGAGTAAATTAAGCGAACAGATGTTAAATATATCTGACAATACCAACGCAGCCCCTTTCTCAGGCCAATGTTCTTATGCACAGGCTTAACAGCACCATAGGTGATAACACCAGCCTTCCGATAATGAGCTAGTTAGTTACTGTACAGCAGAGCTGCACACATTAAGGGTTGCGCTACGGTAAGACTTGAAATATATGCCTCTCTAGTGAACCTCACAATTTTTGTGATAATCATGCAACAGTGTACTAAAATCGAATCTCTGTTGTACTTTGTAGGTGAGATTAGAATTTAGACCTAAAGTGGAACCCTGTAGAAGTGTTGCTGCTTTAAGAACTGACACGGATCACGTGCTTCACCCGTCATCTGGAGCTTGTTGGCGACAGCTTCCATACCTTGACAACACCACGACACATCATCATCAAGCTCTGAATCAGCGAAAGTCCTAGGGACAACTTAATATTCACCATATCTGCTTCTCCCTGAATTTTAGAAACTATTCTGTCTTGAAGCGATCCTTCCACCCACAATGTCAGACCTCAAAACGCTCATCACCGAGCTTCACAAAAGCCTCGACCAAAAGAAGCTCACCAACGCTGTCGAAGTCCTCTCTCGCGCAAAGCGAACTCTACTCCAACAAAATGTCCTTTTTCCTTCCGCCGATACGCCCGCACAAACTCTGTCACAGGCTCGCGAGATTCTAGAACTGGGCGCCATAACGTCACTTCGACTGATGGATTCTGCATCTTTCATTCGATACTATCAACAACTACAACCATTCTATGATTTTGAGCAAGAAGCTTCATTATCATCATCTTCACAACAACAGCGCGATGCGGCGAAGACGAGTCAACGGAGTAAAATTACCGGATTGTATTTGTTATTACTCTTGAGTTCGGGTGATACATCGCAATTCCACACGGTGCTGGAGGGATTGATTGTGGAGGCATCGTTGGAAGGACGCAGTGTGGAGGATGATCCGTTTATCAGGTACCCTGTTGAGCTGGAAAGGAGTTTGATGGAAGGTAGTTATGACAAGGTGTGGCGAGCAACCAAGTCTTCGGAGGTTCCTACTGAGGATTTTGGCTTGTTTTCAAACGTATATCTTTTCCTTCCTTCCTATTAATTGAGAACTAGACTGATAACTTGATAGGTTCTCGTTGGAACAATCAGAAGAGAAATCGCCGACTGTTCCGAAACAGCATACCAATCCCTCCCCATCTCCAATGCAAAGGATCTCCTCTTCCTAGAATCCGAAGGTGCAGTTGTGCAATTCGCGCAAGAGCGTGGTTGGTCCCTGAAGGATGGTCGCATATATTTCCCTGCTCAGACTGACGTTGTGGCCCCCGCTGCGGAGATACCTGGTACTGTAGAGCCGGTGCAGGGGGGACATCGACCAGAGAAGGGGATTGTGTTGGCAAGTGCTTCTGTTATAGAGAACACTATTGGTTACGCGCGGGAACTGGAGACTATTGTTTAGACGGTTTTGTACTCTAATTACTCAAATATTGATTGACATGCATTCAGCGCGTAATTCAGACTCGATGTTTCCAAATCAAGTATCTACATAAGGAGTCTTTCAGATCTGAATCTTCCACAAACACAACCTTTTATCATAAAAACTGCTCGAAACACCCACCAACTCTCTTCCTGTTGTAGCGGAAGTCTCACCTCCCTTCCAAATACCCGAGGCATAATTCATGCTCTCATTCTCTGTAAACTGAGCCAAAATTTCTATATCCCAAGAACCCAATTCATTCGCTCCCACCTGAGGCCTCTTCCAATTCACCTTTACAATCCTTGTACCAGCATGCATACAACTCGCCAGGACCAAGAATTGGACTTCTGTAATCGTTGATGCTCCGGTAGTTGTATGGGTGGTAGTTGGGTCTCCGATGAGCTGTAAACGCCACACGCCTCCTCCCAGACGTTTCTGGGCGAGTATAGCGCCTCTAAAAGTGGCATGATATACTCGAATATACTCGTCGTAACTCCCCGTCAGCAAGATAGGCATCTTCTTTACCATGCCCACAGTTGGTAAGGGCAGTATAGCCGTTACACCAGCTGTATGGCGCAGTCCTTCATCATCGGTATCCCTATAATCGCAAATCATGAAATCTTCCTCTAGATCACCGCTCGAATTACGATCCTCGGGATATGTGAAGCTCTGCGTCCACAAGTTCCCCATATCATCACCCGTGAACATGAACGATTCACTTCCGCCCATTACACTCGGGTTTCGATATTTCGCTAACGCGATGAACCACGGCTCAATGTTCTTGCGGCGCTCGGGTAGATGTTCCTTGACTATGAAATTGTAGTTCCCTTTGTTTTGCGCAATATCATGCCGGTTTTCCCGTTCGGCGTCAAGAAGATAGATTCGTGTTGTGCCGTTGGCGAATGAGGCTGCAAAGCCGTCTGTGTAGGGGCTTGTTTGCAGTGGGAACCAGTCCTGTGGGAACCAGGTGAAGTACAAAGTTGAATTGTTCGCGTGTTCCGCGGAAGTTGTCCAGATGTGTTGGATTCCTATATTGTAATTGTTGCCGTCCTCCGAAAGGACGCTGTAAATGGAGATTGAGCCGTTACTGCCTGCGATACCGAGGATGTGGTGTCGGAAGGGGTGGAATTTCAGGTCGAAGACGGCATGGGAGAGAGGGACTGTTTGCTTGTGTTGTCTGTTATAAATCTAGCAGCGTTAGCGAGCAACTTTTCCTTCAAGGATTTGCGATTCCTCACGGCGAATAAGTACATACAGCTTAGGAGCAGTAATGTCCAAATGCCACAGCTGCAAAGATCCCGTCTTTGTCTGTTTGACAGAGCTAGGCGCAGTTCCTTCGTCACCTTCTTCTTCGCCTTCTCCGCTCTTCTTCTCTTCTGCTGGCTCCTTATGCTCCTGAAGCAGATAGGTTCCTACTACAAAGTAGTTGGGATCCTTGGGACAGAATTCAAGACAACTCGGTGGTTGGTCGAGGAATTCTGTGACCAATGAAGATACAGTTTTTGGCTGGATTACTTCGGTCATGATGTAGGAGTCAAGAAGAATGGCAGTAATGTGTCTTTATTGTTGAAGGGAGTGTTTTCAATTGAGGAAAGTTCAAGTGGCTGTACCTCCAGTTAGAAATTCGCTAGAAATAGGACAGAGGGGTTCCTCCCACGAAATAACATTAAAAATCACGTGGTAACCACCACAATCGATTCATTGAGCATGTAATATCTATCTTGGACAGATTATAAGCCTCACATTGAGCGGATATAAGTGTAGTTGAAGAGAGTACCGATCTGCTGTTGCCATACTCCAGATTGTTGTATGACGGTCCGGTAATTTGCGGTGGTGATTTTTATGGTCCGTCAGATTATTTTACGGACTGTAAAGCTTATCGCGATAAGAGGTTTGCGGTCCTTATCGATAAGATCTGCCCATTCTGATCTATGTCTTACACGGCATAGCTCAGTTTGCGAATGTAGGACAGTTTGGAGCACATTCTGTTTGGAGATAAATGGCCATGAGAACATTCTCGAGAAAGTGCCTTTGCCTGAGAAATCAGGATCGAATCATGGCATCGTCCGTAAACATGGCTTTGATTAGGAGAGATCCTCGTTTCGACTCACACAGACTCCTTCTCCTGATCTTTCATGATCTCTTCGCAAGCCGCTCTCAGTTCTTCAACCCCCTTGACCCCTTTCCAAGATTGTAATAGGTGATCAATCTCTGCCCAATCCTCTTGCGCTTTCTCTGTCTGGCCCTCACGCAAGTATTGTCTGAGTCGGTCAGGTGTCCCCAAAGCCCATTCCACAGTCTCCTGTTCAGCCGTCTTATTCCCAGTCGCCTTGCTCTTCGCATCCTGAACTCTGCGACGAAGCTCTTCACCTTCCTTGATCAAGCCACTAGCAGTCTCAGCAACAAATGCCACAGCGGGACCAAGTGTTTTCGTCATCGTCAATGGCGCTCCTCGTTCCTCCATACTCCGTCGCATGGTCCCTATAGTCTCGACTGCGCGAATCAATTTCGAGTAATTATCATAGACTAAAGCCTTGCGCTCGCCATCTAGTGTACGTATGTCGCCGACCAAAGTATTCTCTGCCTTCAGAACCGTCGATAGAGAGGAAGTAGCCAGTAACTGGTCAATGTATTTTTGTGCGTCGAAATCAGGATTGTCTAGTTCAGAGGTAACAGTAATTGACGGCGATCCGAAAAGTTCGCTTGCATCAGTCGAGCGAGGAGCACCTGTAGCCGAGCTTGTCGCTTCGTCACCCGTCGATGACTTGATATTGTAGTAATCTCTAAGCGCGGCACGGTTTCGACGTTGAGCTGGAGATACTGCGCGATTTATGGATGAGCCTGTATGATTATTGATTCCGAGTCCGCTAGTGCTGGCATTGGGGTTCAAGCTGTTATCTATAGAGGGTCGGCGAGATGATATCGACGTGGCGTGTGAGGATGTGGTAGATAGACGGGGGGACGAAATGGTGGACATTTTGTAATTGAATTTTAGTGTATGAGTTAATCAAAGGCCAATAATCCGGGTATATAAGAAGAGATGAGCAAAACGAAAGGCGTAAAGAGAGGATGAAGCCTGAAGGTTACGGAGGAAGCTGTGATCCTTTTTGAGATGTGGACCCGCTTCTTCTCCTTCCCCGGAATCCAGACGACTCTTTCAACTCCAAATCAAACCCTCGACTCGCCTCGACAGTCAAACATGTTACTCTCCAATTACACCAGTCATCATGTCATCGACAGAAGAACATATTAAATCCCAGCTCCTAAGCACCAAATCGCTCCCGGTATCCCCAGCATGGATATCCAATTTCCTCGCATCCTTATCCCAAAACCAACAGAGAGCACCACCATCTGCATTAGCGCAAACAGCTCTCTTTCGCATACTAACGACTGATTTCACCAAGACACTATCAACTTCAACACATTCTAAATTACTTCCCAGAGACATATTTAATCCATCCGTCAAAGAGCGACGTATATCCGGCCCGGTACCCGTCCAGGTTCTTGACGTGGAAGATATCGGTTCTAGTCTGTGGTCTCAAGTAGAAAAAATAGAGCAAGTCGAGCGAGGAGAAACCATTCGAGGTCGAGAGATAGTCCGAAATGTGAATGTGGATGGTGATAACAGCGCCAACGACGAAACGGCGAACAATGGGTCTAGATCGGCGAGAAATACGACAAGTAATGGGCCTCATCGTCTGATTCTACAAGATGCAGCTGGCACGAAAATTGTCGCGCTGGAATATAAAGATATCGATGGTGTATCTGTCGAGAAGCTTTGCATCGGCGCAAAACTTGTTCTTAAGGATATCACTGTGGCAAGAGGGATAGCACTATTGACACCGGAAACTGTCACTTTATTAGGTGGAAAGATCGAATCCTGGGATACAACATGGCGACAAAAGAGAAAAGAAGTTTTGTTGGCGAAGATTGAAGCTTTGCATGCAGAACAAAACAGAGGTAATGCTAATGGAGATGAGATGGAGGAATGATTTTATTTCTTTTATTCATCTATAAACACATTCATCACTGGGTATCTATTCTACATGCAGCAGGTGATATCTATGCAATCCAAATAATGCGCCTCATGCAATGTCTGAAAAGTTCTCACTCAGACCATCCCATCCATCCATTTTCCATGGAGCCACCATGATGGCTCGCAATGAGTCTCCAATGGTACCTGTTTGCACATACGCCTTACACAAGTCCACTGCATCCAACCCACCGTTGGGAGGAACATTTCGAAGAGCAGTCTTTACTGCTATCGTCGCTGGATGTACTTCTCCTGTCGCGGCAGTAAGCTCCATCCAGCCTTGAGGTAACCCAGGAGCTAGCATGACAGCTCTGTTTGCTTCCACAACTTTTCGCTCTGCCTCTGGCATGTCGCTGTCTCCGCTTAAGCCCATGGCAGAAATTGCTGATAGGAGTTTGACCACTCGTGTCCGGTCGTGGATTTCAATATCGTCTCTTGTTCTCATAGTCTCGAGATCTGCGTGAACCGCTTCAATGGCATCTTCGTCACCGTCTAGAAGTGCAATAGCCCCCAAAAGAGTGACAGCACCGTTGTGGTCCGGATTCTTTTCGACACAATCAAATAATTGTTCACGGGCTACATTCCGCTCTTCTTCCCCGCCCTTTGCCCATAGCACTTGTGCAAGAAGGCATACCACATCGGGATCGTTCTCTGCTTCATGAAGTGCATCACGGAACATATCGATAGCCTGGTCCATTGATTTCAAGTAATAATATGCCAAACCGGCAGTAAGGTGTGATGACAAGCGAAGGCTCGTCACCATGCCTGGATCAGGGGTAGATAGATTATCGTCTCCAGATAGGGTCAATGCTAATTCAGCCTTTTCGACGGCTTGTTCATATTCATGATTGGCAAGATGTACACGAGCAATATCCGCATTGGCCAGTGCAAAGCGTATCAGGGACGATGATGACTCAGACACTTCATATTCAGCTTCTACTCCAGTGCAAACAATACCGAGGGCGGACTCAGCTTGCCCATACTCGCCAATTCTTTCAGCGAACAATGCTGAGAGATGCTCGAACGATAGAGAAGATGGCTCTTGGAAGTGTAATTGTTGAAGGGCGAAGTAAGGCTGAATCAGTTGTGACAATTCGTTTGAAATTGAAGCATCTTCCAATAGACGGTCGAACAGGCTGAGAGTATATTGTTTCTTAGTCAATGTCGAAGACGATGTGGATATGTCAAATGCATGTCTGAATAGAGCTCGCGCTTCTGATGGATCTCCGAAGAGCAGCGCCACAATACCTTGACCAAGCCAAGCCGGCGCATAGTCAGGATCAGCAGATTGCCCTCGAGTAAATGCTTCATTTGCTAGCTGGAGATCATTGTGAATCAGATAGAAAACACCAATGTTCGTCCAATTCTGCGCACTGCGGTCATTAAGATGCAAACTGCGAACGAAAGCATGCTGAGCGACTTTCGGACTGAGTGAAGCCGTCACAACTCCTAAGGAATTCCAGAATTCGGAATTACCTGCCTCGAGCTCAATAGCTTGTTTGAAGCATCGAATAGCTGCCTTGAGGAATTTCTTCGTAAATCGCTTGTCCTTCTTTGCGATTGTTTCACCTTCAATACATCTGTAGGCTCTGTATTCGGCCCATCCGAGGTTATACCAAGAAACGGCTTGGCCATGAACGTCGTTTGCGGAGACATACACAGCTCTTTTGTACGCCAGGATGGACGCGTAAATGCAGAGATCAGACAGGGGAGGTAAACCTTCTTCCGAGTCACTGAATAATGCATGCTTGCTTCCTACATCATCTGTATCGGCCAGAATGTCGTACGCGTCATTCGGGGCATCAATGGTCAAGAGAGACTTTAATAGAGATGCAGAAACATGCCATGATTTCGCCTTTACGTAGGAGAAAACGGCACACGCATCACCGGCTGCTCTCCACATATTGAATACATTCGGTGTCTCCTTCGCCATTGCAGTAGCGATCTTCAAAGCTCTACGTGCGGACTTGGCAGCATCGTTGAACAGGCCAGTCTCGAGATTCTTATATGAACTTTCAGTCAACGTCTGGAGAAGCGCAATCATCACTCCAAACTCGTTGGAACGAATGGCGAGTACATCCTCGTATCTGGAAATTGCATCTTCGTACTCTCCCAATTCCCTCTTGACATTAGCTAGCATGTATTTCGAGAACCAGACGTTGTCACCGTCGCTCTTGGAGAGAGTCGACTCTGACGCTTCCGCGTGCTCATATGCTTTCGTAGCAGCAATGTACCTGCCCGAGTTGTGGTAGCTTTCTCCAAGCCCAACCCAGGAATGATAGTCTCCCGGTGATATCCGCAGAGCTGCCTGGTAGGACACAATGCTTTTAGTGTACTGCTGTTTATTCAGTTGCACCACACCTAGCGCTGCATAAGGCCAACTGTGACCCTTGCGTTTCGACCCCGGAGCAGGCTTTGCTTTCCCAGAGTCGACCACTCGTTGGGCAACTGCTTCAACAAGATTCCACTCTTGCTTATTAGCAAAAGCTTTTGCTAGTCGTTCCGCAGCTTCAATCTCAGACGACGACAGCTCGAATGCCTTGTGGAAACATCGCTTTGCTCGGGCTTTATCTTTCTTGTAGTCGGAGTAGTATATCCCCAGCATAGTATACGCTGGTGCATAATTCAGGTCGGCTTGAATTGAAGCTAAAAAACTGGCATATGCTCCATTGCGATTCTTTCGAGCAGCACTAGATGGATCTATCTCCCACTGGCAATGGCCAATACGATAAAGTATCTCGGCCCTGAACTCTCCAGTTTGTGATTCGTCATTCTTGATTTCCGAAAGGACATCTTGCAACATCTCCAATCCATCTTGGAGGTTTCCGTTGAGTGCTGTACACCAAGCCAACTCTGACCGAATTTTTATATTGGATGGATCACGTTCACGAGCTCGCTGCAAGAAATTGTATGCTTCTTCGTAATCGTGATCTTCTTCTAGAATCAAACCGATCCCCAGTAGACATTTCGTATTCTTGGGTTTTCGCTTCAAGATACTTTCGAAGATGCTTTTTGCCTCGGGGTGATTGCGAGGAGACTGATATGAAATTAATGCAGTAGCTAAAGTAATATTGACGTAGTCGGTAGTTTGTTGAAGGCTCAAACCCGTTTTCCTGGTGACGTCTTTAAGGATTGATATGCCCTTACGCGCAACCTCGACCGCGCTTGCAAATTCTTCCAAATTCAAGTAAAGCTGAGCCATAACGCGATGCGCTATTATGGAGTCCGCTGATTGCTCGAGACCGTTGGACATCAATATCAATCTGTCTTCCACTGCTAATTCTGCAATCTCTGCTTTTACATCATTTGATTCAGCTTCAGCGGATTCTCGTAACTCTGTTTCCGTGGGGAAAGGCGATAATTCTCCCTTCAGGAAGCCCTGAATAACCTTACTGAGACCATCTTCTGGGAAAAACTCTGCGAAGTCGCGAAGAAGAACAGGATCCCACTCCGAGAAATCTTCAACATCTTTCCATTCAAGCTCAATTTTCCACGCGAGAAGGAAGGTATGCTTGATAATGACCATATCCCGTGCCAGATGGATTACCTCGTCAAGTTTTCCAAATTTCTGATCGTGCGGAAGAACTAGCAGGAAGTCGTATGCTCGCTGTAGAAGTCGCTCCTCGGTTTGATGTCTAATCCCATCGTCGTTTGTCCAGTCTATAAGGCCTCTATAGTATTGCTCGAGTTCTGGGTTGCTGAGAGCCTCGCACTTGACCTCCGTAGTGACCTGATCAATTTTTGCGCCGAGACGTGTGCGTCTTTCGCCGATCTCACGATTTATGAATTCTTTTTCCTCAGCTTCGGTAAGCTCTATCAGCCTTGAGTAGGTGTCTGCAGGATGTGGAACCCTCCCTTCCAGTGCAGGATAGAGGGGGCATGTCGGCAGTTGAATATGTAGAGCTTGTTTCTGTTGCGTACGATTTCCGTGCTGTCGGTTGAACTTGATAAACTTGTCCACGACATCGACACACCGATCGCGTTCGCCACTTGTACCGCTCGATTAGCGATATGACTTCAAATTAAGGTATACATCCATACTTCTCTGCTAGGATATGCCCCAACTTCAGAACAACATCACGATAGGCGTCCACCTTTTTGGACCCTTGTTTCTCGTACAAGGTGATAAGTCCTTGCCATGCTGTCTTGTCATTCTCTTTAATACGGGAAGCGGCGAGGTATGATGATTCTGCTGCATCTGGCTTGCCTAGTTTATCTTGTGCGAGCCCTAGAAAGATATGTCTATTGCGAAGTATTAGTTTGTCATGCTTTTGAAGTTTCAGTGCTTGTCCCGCACTCACGCATGATAGTTTGTGGAATCCTGATCGACCAGATCCTTTGCCTTAGAAGCTGCAAGCTCAAAATCTTTGGAGTCCAAGGCTGATTTGACAGCCTTCAGAGCAGCCTTTGCAGACATTTCAAATTTGACCACCGACGATGTTCATCTTCTGGCTTGGATGGTTAGTTTTGTGGGTTTAATACGAGCAACAAAAGATGTGGCCTATGTGGGGAAGGAGCGGAGATATCGTACGTACGTCACGGAGCACTCCTTCCCTCTTTTGACACTTTCTTATCGCCAACCCCGTGAGCTTTATCTCGAGGTAAAGGGCCAGTGTCAGGTGCATCTTTAACTTCATTTATTTATGTGTCTGTTCGCCATAGGCTGTCTTAGTCTCAGTTTCCTTTGTACAGGAAACACTGTCTAAGTTGCGGCCCCTATTTATGAACCAGACTAAAAGTTTCAACTTACTTTAAGAGTGATCTGGTCATTCCAATTCTTTCAGGTCAATTCACTTTGTTCTAGAATCAGGGCAATCACAAAAATGGCTCCTCTCCGCTTGCACATCGAAGGCCATAAGTTTCGAGATCCATACAATCGTGAAATCACCTTAAGAGGTATTAACGTCGCCGGTGACGCGAAGTACCCGAAGAATCCGGATGTTCCATCGCATATCGCAGACGGCTTTCTGGACGCCGATAATGTCTCGTTTGTCGGTCGACCATTTAGCTTAGAGGACGCTCCGATACATTTTGGCAGGTTGCGGAAATGGGGTTATAATACAATTCGATATATTTTTACTTGGGAGGCCATCGAGCACTCGGGGCCAGGGAAATATGATGATGAATGGATCGCTTATACCATCGAAGTCCTGCGCATCGCTAAGCAGTACAATTTCTACGTGTTTATGGACCCTCATCAGGATGTTGTATGTATACTAGTGGGCTTGTTTTGATGATACATATGTGACTGACCGTATCTAGTGGTCGCGGTTCTCTGGTGGCTCTGGCGCTCCATTATGGACATTATATGCGGCCGGCCTCAACCCCGAAAACTTCAACAAGACTCAAGCAGCTTTGGTCCAGAATACGTGGCCTAACCCTTCAGAGTTCCCAAAGATGATCTGGAGTACGAATTATACGCGCCTCGTCTGCCAGACCGTATTCACATTATTTTGGGCAGGTCGGGACTTTGCGCCCAAGGCAATTATCGATGGACGAAATATTCAGGACTACTTGCAAGAACACTTTATTGCAGCTTGTAAACATCTTGCTCAAAAGATCCACGAGGCCGGTGACTTAGAGGATGAAGTTGTCATTGGATGGGAGTCTATCAATGAGCCAAATCGGGGATTGGTAGGATATCAGGACATCAACGTAATTCCTCCTGAACAGCAACTCCAGTTGGGAACGTCACCGACAGCATTTCAAGCCATTCTGGCCGGGTCTGGCCGCGCCTGTGAAATGAGTACATGGGCTTTTGGTAGTTTTGGCCCTTACGAGACAGGAAAAGAGTTGGTTGATCCCGAAGGCGAATCTGCATGGTTACCAGCTGACTTTGATGATAACAAATACGGTTGGAAGAGAGACCCCAATTGGAAACTTGGGACATGTATATGGGCACAGCACGGCGTTTGGGATCCCAACACAGACGAATTATTGCAGGGGGACTACTTCTCTAAGGACCCTAAAACAGGAGAACCACTGAATTACGACGTTTTCACCAACACATATTATATGGATCACTACAGAGCGTATCGAGACGCCATTCGAAGTGTGCACCCTGATTGTATCCTCTTGAACCAGCCTCCCGTCATGGAGGTGCCTCCAAAGCTTAAAGGCACGGAGGATGACGATCCCAACATGGTACATGCCGCTCACTATTATGACGGTCTAACTCTACTCACAAAGCATTGGAATCGTATGTACAACGTCGACGTGATTGGCGTTCTCCGCGGCAAGTACTGGACACCAGCGTTTGCCGTCAAAATCGGGGAGACCGCTATTCGAAACTGTCTTCGCAATCAGCTCAAGTACCTTCGAGACGAAAGTTTCAAGTGTTTGGGAGACCATCCTATGCTTTTTACTGAAATAGGAATTCCTTATGATATGGACGACAAGACCGCATATAAGACGGGTGACTACAGCAGTCAGATAAGCGCAATGGATGCAAACCACTTTGCTTTGGAAGGTAGTGGATCGAATGGGTACACATTATGGGCGTATATGACTCAGGTAAGCGCGTATCTGTCATCCAGAGTATTGCCTTTGCTCACTAGATGTTCCTAATAGAATGATCATGAATGGGGAGATCAATGGAACGGAGAGGATCTTTCCATATACTCTAAGGACGACCTTGAACTTCCCGGCATCGGTTCAACTTCCTTGAATGGATCTACATTGACGCTGGACCGAAACTCGCCGTCGTTCTCTCAGAGCAGCAGCTCAATTGACAATGGTAAAATAAACCATCTCAATATCAAGAATGCCATAGAATATCCATCTATCTCTCACCAATCGTCTAACATATCTTCTGAACCAGAAGGAAAGCCGGGGTTTCGAGCAAGCGAGGCATATATCCGTCCTAGTGCTATCTACACCAGCGGTGACCTTCTATCTCATGGCTTCGATCTTAAGAACTGCAAGTTTACGCTGTCACTATATGGTGAGAAGCCCACTAACCAGGAAGCTCCCACTGAGATCTATTTGCCTGAATTTCACTTCCCTGCTTCGGAAATCGACGTTACTGTGAGCGGAGGAAAGTGGACGGTCGAGACACGTGAAGAGGCTTCCTATACGATACAGATTCTCAAATGGTGGCACGGCGAAGGAGATCAAGACATCAAAATCCAAGGTGTCAAGCGCAAAGCTAGCAGTCTCGTCATCAGTCCTGAGGATGATACTTACCTGGAACAGTGTCAACAGAACTGCTCTGTGATGTAGATGATCTTATTTTTTTCTTCTTTTTACTTTCGGGCTTGGCCATGGCGCATTTTGCTAGCATTTTATATGATATTTATGCCTGTTACGCAAGCAATTGACTTTGAATATGGTTGAATTGACAGACTCTTGAGTATGAAGTTATCGCGATAATGCCGAAAGACGGAGTTAATTTTCGGATCCGAAGGGTCTCGGCCCCGAGTCCGAACGGCCGATTGCTGCCTTGTAGATACCTCAGGCGACTATTCTCTTTTAGGAAAGAGCGGTTTCTAACTTCTAATCGATCGAGTCATTGACGACATTATCATTTCTGTCCTGTTCAGTCTGAACATGCCATCCTGTATTTGATTGTGCAACATGCTTGATCACCAGAAATTCGAGAAGCTCAAGTTAAACGACAAGGCAGTGTTTTCCAAGCCAGTGCGCCGTCGGCAGCGGCAAACTCTTTCTTGTCTTCCCTGTCGCCGGCTTAAAGTGAAATGTGATCGTGGCCACCCTTGTCGCCATTGTGTATGGAGCGACAGGGCCGCGAGCTGTCAATATGCGCCGTTTCCAACCGCGCAGGCGAACAGTATAAATTCGTCGGACGAGGATCAGACTGGCAAATCAAGCCTATCGCCTCAAGCACCAATTGACAGAGCGAAGCCTGCGCTCTTGTTACCCAAGACCGAGCCTGATCTTTTCGACTCATCTCCGGCGGCGACAACATCATCGTCCAAAAGTGAAGAGTCTGTCAAGTCGATTTATGATCCGTATAATAGTTGGAACTCCAAATTCCGAGGGTCAACCCACTGGCTCACTGTTTCACGACAAGTATCTTCTTATCAATCTTTAAATGTAGTTTCCTGTGCTTACACTTTAATAGATTCAATATGGGCACAAATCTATGAGCGGCAACCCACTTTACGACGTTCTGGAAGATGTTTTTAATAAGATTACAAACAACTTCACTTCCTCCATATTTCCCTCTAATTATCCCTTTGGATGTGGATATCAGGAGCAGTTTCCGAGTAAGAGAGAGGTTCTAACTTACATACCGGACCGCCCGACAATCATGTTCTTGATCGACGTTTATATGAATACGATAGAGAGGACTCATCCAATGCTGCACCCGCCAACTTTCTATAAAGAACTAGACAACTTTTGGGAGGATCCAGCAGCGGTAGAGGACGAATGGTTAGCACAGTTCCTTGTGATGCTCGGTATGAGCCATCATATGTCGCGGGGTGTCAACATAACGCCGGATGAAGAGGCAACTTTGAAACAGTACTTTCGCGGCGCCGAGACATGTCTAAAAAGTACGATATTCCTCATAGCGCCCAATCTTACGTCGTTGCGGACGCTAAGTATGATGGTCCTTGCTAGACGTATTCTTGCGTCCAGCTGCCTCGAACTTGATGCTTGCGGCCCTCTTTCAGCCATTGTTATGAGAATGGCTATTGGCATCGGCCTACATGTGGACCCTCAGAATGACGTTAGTGACAGCACATCGCTCTTTGACAGAGAAATACGCAAAAAGTTATGGTCAACGATTGCGATGATGTGTACTAACATATCGGTTCTGACTGGAACTCCATTTGCACTTCGGTCGTCACATATGAATACTCAGCCGCCTTTGAACTTGAACGATATAGATTTGAGTCCATCTCTTCTAGCTTACCCCATCCCACGACCTCTAGAGGAGTTTACGGACTCCACTTTCTTGATTATCGTTGCAAATTCGTTTCAACTGGCTTTTGATACGGTGGCTCATGCAAACTCGCCAACCACGTATCTCCCGTATGAGGATGTTCTCATATACAACGTCAAAATCAAGAATTTACTCTTGGAAGCAACTCAGTTGTACCATCAGTCCTCCCCGGTACCTCTCGAGGACTGGAAGCAGGATCAACTATTCATGCTGCAGGTTTACCTTCGCCGCCTTCTACTGGCCCTTCACTCGGTCTACGGCCTACAACCGAATGCTGATGTTGAATATCCGGTATCATACTGGGCTACTTTAGAATCCGCTCTAGCTCTACTGGTCATCCAGAGGCAGCTATCAGAGGATCTGAACAGTCCCCCCGGCCGAGTATGGCTAGGCGAATATTACAAACACGACTTTTACGCAGCGACATTAACAATATGCCTGATAATGACCCGCAACGATGCCGTGGCCATGGACATTAATTCTAACGGACCATCTCAGACCAACCTTGAGATCCCACGAGAAACCATTCTCCAGACATTAATATGTTGTCGCGATATCTGGGCTCGTCGCATCTGTCAGACGTACTGCCATTTCTTATCGTATATGAACCTTGGAACCATTATTGCGAGCATAATGACTCCGAGGGGGAAGAATATTCACTCTACCGAGGTGTATAAGTCAAGCCTCCGCGAAAGTCTTCGTATGTTGAAGAACTGTCCGTGTGGGAAGTGTGCGACTGATTCGACTAGTGTGAAGGGATCATTTTTGAATCATCCTGAATATCTGGCGGTTTAGTTGGGAATGGCGATTAGATGATATATATATATATATACGGATGTAACGATAGAGATACCACTAATGACAATCTAGCTCTTCATACAACTTTCAAGTTAAGTAAGACTGCCTCTTATACAACCTTTCAAGGTTGGGAGTAATGATGGGCAGTGGAAACCAAAACGAGAATTAACTTGGCACAGCTTTTATTGTTCTATACTGATATATTTAGGTATGTTGAGCACCTGATTGGCAAAACGCCATCACTTTTTCCAGACGAGGCATTTCCTACGATTCAAAGCTTGTGTATAGAGGTCCTCAAGCACTTCTCTCCGAAGAGACTCAGGCATTCTGTGGAAGGTAAAATGTCGACTGCAGCAACAATTCGACCCGTGGAAGCACAATATCAAGATGAGTTTTACAGGGCTTTCAGTGTTGTAGTAGGTCAAGGTGTGTCAATATCCAGTGAATGGTCTCGGAATGGTAGTGGCCGAGTCGACTTCTGGATTCCTCAGAAACGATGGGGTATTGAGCTAGTCAGGGAACATAACAATATCAATGAGCATTGCAATTGATTCAAAGAGGGTGGCCAGTATTATTCATGGATTGAAGCTGGCATGCTTATGGAGTGGATAGTTATTGACTGTGCCATATCTTGGCCAACTAGTGGTATGAAGTCTCATTCTATACTTAGTTTTACATCCTTGATGCTGCCAAATCGCTGACATTATAGCAGTACATTCAGATCCTAGACTCTGGCGCGCTATCTTCGATAATGATTATTCTCAATTGACGCTGTTAGGGCATAGGAATGACCGTCTGATGAACTCTACTGTCCCAGTAGATTGAGATTCGGTGAAATGTTTGAGCTGTTATGTTTAGTATTCTTTCTTCTTTCCACCTTTTTCAGTCACACAGCTTAACTATGCATTCCTTTTTCTGTCGCTACATCAGCCTGGGTCGCAATCATAGAGGTAATATGATATGTATGATTATTGTTGAAATGTGAACCACGTAGAATGAAAAATGATTCCATCACTAACGCAGACTGCCACATCTATCCCGTGCGCCTTTGATACTGTAGCTGCCACCTCCTATGAGTATTTTTGTTGAAGGCCCTCCCTCTTTCTGACAACACATGTTGGCCGTTCCACCTAAGGATTGTACTTCCCACATCATCTGTAATTCCCAAAAACACCATGTCAATTTTTAGGAACGCAAAAACTATTCGCAGAACCGGCTCTAGTAGACTCTGATAAGATAGACTTTGGATGTGTGCTCAGTTCTACTCAGCGAGCAAAAGCGGCGAAAAGGTGATCACTTAAATGGAAAGGGAAAGCCAAGTGGCGTCAAAGAAAATATGGTACGTAGGTAGACTTGGAACTACTCCGACCCAACCATCCTCAAACTATCCTCCCACAACCTCTTCGCCGCATCCACATCATACGCATACTCAGCATACCCAATACTCAACGGACCCTTACTCTCATCCGCAGGCGGACTAACCTGCGCATTCTCCAAAAATTTCCCCCCTTTCCCTTCCCACTCCTTGCCCACAGCTGCCCAAATCGTCGTCGCAGCCCCTTGTTCCACAGATTTGAGCAAATTCCTGAGTTGAGTCATCTTCCACATCTGCGCCAATTGCTCCGGTGGAGTCTTTTTGTTCAGACCCGTTCCGGGGATTAAACCTGGATTCACGGCTGTAGCATGTAGTCCCTGTGCAGAGAATCGACGCTCGATTTCTGTGGCCATGTAGATGTTTGCGAGTTTGGATTGGGCGTAACCCAGAAGAGGTTGATATTCTTCGGGACGGATGTCGAAGTTGTAGTCGTCGAATCTGATTTTGGATTGACGATGGCCTGCAGCTGAGAGGACAACGACGCGGGAGTTGACGGAGGGAGTTGAGGAGGATAGGAGAGCGTCCTTGAGGGCGTGGAAGAGTGCGAAGTGGCCTAGATGGTTGACGCCGAAGTGTTGCTCGAAGCCGTCTTTGGTTTTGTCTTTGGGGTAGCCTCTTATTCCTTTGTTCACAGATATCAGCCCTACGTTCCTGAAGATGTTACATTTGGATCAAACTCACCAGCATTCGTAATCAAAACATTAACCTTCCCACCACTCAACTCCAAAAACCTCTTCGCCGTATCTCTAACGCTCTCCAAGGAATCAAGAAACATCTCCAAAAACATAACTTTCCCCGGTTTCCCATCCCCAGTAATATGCTCAACAACTTCTAGTCCCTTCTTACGATTCTGTCCCGTGATATATACATCAGCACCCGTGGCATGAATTGCACGTGCAGTCTCGACGCCAATGCCGTTTGTACCTCCTGAGATGAAGAATACTTTTCCGGATAGAGTGCCATCGAGCCCTTGGTCGCGGATTATTTTGAGGGCTGTTGGACGAGCGTCACCGGGTCCGTTGGGGTCCTCGTGGTCGATGGCATAGGGGGCTAGAGGGGATGTCATTTTGGAATAATCTTTTTTTTTTTTTGTTGGGAATTGGTAGATGAGTTGATTTTGCTATTTGGGTGAGATTGAAGGTGGTGAAGCCTGTTTATATAACTGGGACTTTGCGTACATCTTCCTCAGTCCCTCGAATTAAATCCGCGGGGATAAATCGGAGTTAGGGCACGATTTGATTAATCTCCTGCCAAAGCAGCCCATGACGAAAGCAACCTCTACTAATTTCTTGTGTTTATTATTTCAATTGTTGATTTAGCTTGATAATTCCTACACTAAGTCTATTTTTATGTATTATACGCAAGGTAATGAGATAAGTAACGCTACCGCTTCGTATCAAACAGCCTTCCCAAGTCCCCGCCATAAGCGACGTGCGTCTATCTTTAACCAAACATGTCTGCTATACCACCAAGATCCGGCCCATCATCAATGTTTACTTTTGTTTTCTGTTGCCCTTCCATATCCGCGGGAGCAGTGGACATGTACCGCTGTTGCATTGCGCTACGAGCCTTTCGACGGTCTTCACGCGTACCAAGAATCTTTCCTTGCTCGGAGATACTAACGCCGCGTAAGCCCTCAAGCAAGTCCAAAACAAGGGCACGTTGTTGTCGACCAGAGGTTGAGCGCATCAGTGCTGTCTCGGTTTGAGCGACCCGCTGCTCATTCAAGCCAGGAAGACTTAACATGACTGAGCGCGGTGTGGATGTGCTGGAGCCGTAGAGTACCCATATTGAAGCGATGAGTGTTGCAAGATCTCGTTGCATATCGACAAAGTATGGTTCATGAACAGATGTGATGCACGCCCGGAGGACTTCGGTAGATATAAACTCTCGGATAGTAATTGCTGTAGGAGTATTGACTGGGGGTGCGAAATCGACAAGAATAGAACGAAGGACTCTAGTAATGATGCTACCGCATCTTGTGTCTCGCATGCGTAGAGCATGAGTACAAAACATAAAGACCGGCTCTAATATTGTTGGATTAGAGAGAACAAAGTGTCTCATGGAGCTTTCCAGAGATACTGGTGGTTGGGGTGCGCTTGGGTCATCACTGGTCGTTGTATCCGGATCTGTCGAAATAGTTAGCTAGAGCCTATATTGTATTGATTAGTTCCAACTTCTTACCACCTCTCTGGGGATCCAGAAGACTGGCCACCATGATAACCGCGGAGTAGGTGAGCTGCCGAAGGATACTCTCATCCTTCATTTCTTCAGTCAGGTCTCCTTCAACGAGACCTGCCTTGCGTTGTTCTATATTGTCCCATTCCTCTGTAACTTTCTTGTCGACTTGCTTGAACAAGGTACTTATCATTGGTGGCAAAAAGTGCTCGCGAAATTGAACCGGACAATCATCAATGAGACAACGAGATATGTTCAGCAGAATAGAAAATTGATGCGACGATAAATGTGTCGAATCTTTGAACAGTGCCTCTGATAAAGGTCCTGGTAGTTCCTCAAACCCGTAGAAATATTGCCGTAGACGACTCATGCTGAAAAGCATAGAGTAGCAGGACTCTCGAACAGCCCTAACTTTGCCTCGAACTGATGAAGCAAATCCTTCCAATGTAGCTTTCGACGTAGTGATTTTAGCGTAAAAGTCATCCCGGCTACCTGTCGAGATTCCAGCTTGCCAAAATCGATCTGTGAGGATTCGGCCGACTACTGTCCTCATATCTCGAGAAAGGTCACTCCAGTTTGCAGGATTGTGAAAGGCATGGGCATGACTTGTACTGCATTAGTTTTGATAGAGTCGAGGAAGATGAATTACTTACCCAATCAGCTGTAATAATGTAGGGAGAATGGTAGGTATCACATCCCGCCAAAGAGCACATCCGAGTTCGTACGCAGGATCAGTTCGTTTGAGCTTTTCTGTTGACACAGCGAGCAAGGTCTTGGTTCCGCGTAGAGGAAGTTGCTGTTATCGAATGTTAGGAAACATATAACCAATAGCTTATAGTGTACATACCTGAAAGCGCCTCGCCAGCTCGCCTTGAATTTCCTTTCCAACACTATCCAGTGGCACAGCTGACCAATCTTCGATGCTTGCGGCTTGCTTGCTTTGCATGTATGGCCCCACTTTTTGGAGTCCGAGCAGTTCACAAAATCCACTAAAAGAAGACGACATACTCCTAAACTCTTCGTTCTGCCATGCACTTCGAACTGGTTCCATGAAGGAATTGAGTCTTTCTTCGCGAATACGAGGATCAACGTTCTTCGTACGTTGCCTGGAAGACGAATATTAGCGATTAGTAGAGAAGTATTACAGCAAACAATAGCTTACGTGATGATCAATAAAACGGAAATCAGCTCGGTCTGCAGTTTGTCGTCTAATTGGTGTGCAGCCGCAATCTCCCGTACTTTCGGCTCTAAGACATCATAAAACGTCTTTGAACAGTGTTAGCATGAAGTATTTTTCAGAAAAAGGCGTATGTACTCACGAAGAAATAATCAGCATATCGCATTGACAGTCTACGCAACTCGTGACTTGCGAGGCTGTGGAGTTCTCTGACTGCATCCGAGTAAGCTGGGTATTGTGGTTGGTCTTCGAGATGTGTCATCAAAATATGTTCCAAAACCTTCAGCGCAAAGCTTGGTGTTTTATCAAGCGCCTTCGAAGATATATCAACAACAAGTCTTATGACTCTCTGTTTGAGTACGGGGTCCTGAAAGTCATGAGTATCACGGATAATTATCTGAATGGCATGGAGACCTACCTCGAGATTCCTTTGCATCAAGCTCATAGCCCAATTCTCAATCGCTTGCTCAAGTTGAGTTCGCTGCTGTTCCTAGTTTGACGTCAGTGAAACACAGCCGGAGTCTGAGATCATCAATCTTACATCTTCTTGAGGGCTGCGTCCATGTGCTATAATCCACTTTTGATACCCCTTGAGAGTCGCTTCGACCACAGAAAATTGCGTGTCAGCACGCATAAGTGGGAACGAAGCTTTCTGAAATGATGCGGCTATTACAATGTTAATTGAGCTTTCCGAGACTTTAACACCATTAAACATACCGCTGAAGGGCTGAACACCATTGTAAAGATTGTTGAGATTTTGATCCACCCCGGAAAGAATATGCGGAATAGCTTCATAGGGTCGTTTCTGGACGATGACCTCTATCACAGTAGAGCAATAGCGGCGGTAATTACCAACAAAAGCGTGGCGCTCCGGTGTCGTATCGATGTCGTCGTTCAGGAAAAGGATTGTGGGATCGTCAGAGTCCTCGGGAAGGGTTTCCCAGCGAACTAGGCGTTGAGTGCAGATTTCTAGTAAGGGTGCAATCAAACGTGTAACGAACTCCATTTGTTCGACTCTTTCTGCTGTGAGCAGACGTGACCAGGAATGCAAGACCGGGATTGAGACAGTAAGACTCTGGTGGCGGAGAATCTCAATCAAGAACTCGAAAAGGAAAGGTATATCAGATGTGGATGCGCTCTGTAAATCAAGATCCTTATCTTCTAAGAAAGCCGCCGCATACGACATCAGCTGCAAAAGATTTAGTAACAGAATCGTACTGAAGAGGAGCTCAGCTTCTACATACCTCGGATACTTTTTTGCATATGTTATATCTCGTCTCGTCAATGTCATTAGCATCAACGGCAGTCCACTCATATAATCGTCTCAAAAGTACCAAGTGATCTACATCGTAGATCTGCTCTACCAAAGGCGCAAACTCCTCGACTTCGACATTTGACCTGCTGTACAGTGAATGTAAGGCTTCTATAGCGGCCTAGAGAAAAGTTGGTTTTTGTTGTCACAGAAAAGGGAAGAAAAGGACATGCATACCAGAAGAATGTGTTCATTTTGTGATGTGAGAGTGCGACATATTCCCGTAACAATATCACATGTCAGGATAGCCTTCGGAATAGACCAGACCAGTGCAGACCGCAGTACCGCAAGAGCTTTCAATGTACAGTCCTTTGCTTCGCGTGAGGTATTCACACTTCCAAGGCACTCGTCCATGAATATACATATCCTTGAGAGCCAGCCATCATTCAGATGCCGGATTTCCTGTCGGTGGTGTTCCCTTTCTGGAAATGTTTCTTGAAACACAACAAGCGGCGTGAAGATCTCGACCAATGCCCTATTGAGATCCGTGCCCCTTAAGGACGATGCAGTATCCTCTCGATAGAAAATATCCTCTGAAAGGGTTTCCAAAATTGACAAAACAATTTCTTTATGGAGAGGACCGCCATTCCACAGATTATACAGATCGAGGTCCATGCTGTTCCAGTCGATACCCCAGCTCCTCTTCGCCACCTCGGCCCACAGCTGGGCAACCTTGTTGCGATAGTAGCTCGGGTCAGTTGGCTGTATTCTTCGCGAGAGTTCTATGACCATTTCCTTGAGTTCCATGATCTGAGTGCTTGACAAGGCGAATCCAGTATGAAGCAGGACATGGTCAAGGAGTGACAGGCCAAAATGCCTGATCAACGGCGAATTATTGATCTCTGAGGCAAGTAGATATCCAGTATGTGCCGCGCGTTCATCTTGCTTTCTCGATTCAAGATACTGGAGGGCTTCTGCACGTAATGCGTTCGAAGACATGGGACTATGGGAGACTTCCAGAGCATGGATGATGTCGGCCATGCCGTCAGTGGCGGGCTGACCAGGTGTAGCCATGATTGATTGTCGATACAGACTCTTGTCAGTGAGAAAAGAAGCAAGAACGTGTTTGTGTTTAGATTTGTACTTTCCTTCTTTTCTCTTCAGGACTGGACGGCTGGCATCATCATTCCCCCGGTGCCTTCCCGTTTGTTGATATTTTGGTGATTCCTTTCCTCCTCTTCCAGCCGGATGTTCCCTGATGCTCCGCAAATGCTCGTTTATTTTCCTTGAATATCTACAGGATTGGAATCAATCAATCTGCTTTATTTGGGAGAATGCACTGATTTGGTCAGTGGATGAAGCCTTTGCTCTGAACTGGGCTTGGCCTTTTAAATAGCTGGTGGGTCGCGGCAAGATTGAATCAATGTCAGGACTGTCTCCGTTGGGGTGGTCAAAACGGAAAAACGCGTCAGTGCCTACAATATCCAAAGCAAAGGTGACAAGGCGATAATCATTCTTCTGATGCTCTGTTGTTGGATGGCCTTGGTGAATCGAGAAGTTTTTGGAATCAAGCAATGGGCGGCTCATTCAATGATCAAAATAACATCCAGGTGACGGGTTTCTCGTGTTTTTCTTTTTTGTATTTGAATCCGGTTCAGTCTGAAAAGAGGTGCCTGGGAGCAAAACGCCGGATCACTCAACATGCAGCCTCTAAGCGAGGAATCTTCGGACCTCTGTTCCAGCAGCTAACTATACAGATGACAAGCGCATCAAAATTTGAGCTGCCCGATGGATGAATTGTATGAACAATCCCAGAAAGCGGACTAGCACCGATCAGGTAAAGCACAGGTGGGTCTGCAGGTATGGTCAGGTGACACACCTGCTTCTACTGCAGGACTACACTTTATAAGCAAATTATTTGCTTCATTTGCTTACAACAAGCTCCTTGCTTAGATTCCATGCCCTAACATGCGCCCTCCACAGGCATACTGTATGGTGCCATGGAAGTTGCTGGGGTATTCATATGTGTGACGCTATTGAAATCGCTTGCGCACATTGCTGATGAGATGAGTGCTATGACTGGGATCTTTAGTGTCGCGCCTTTTACGGGGATGGGACGATAAATCATGGATTTATGTATAGATCCTGGAATAAGCCATGAGAATATTTTCAAGAATCTATTCCTCCTAACTCTTCTGTTTCCGGCACTTCTAGAGACCCCTTGAAGCCGGAAGCTCAATCTGGAACCGACTATTGTTGTTCCGAGATCGAAGCTATGTATCCGCACATGGAGGCGTTGTTCCGTTCGTCAGAAAGCACGGAAAGCCTCCATGCGGAGAAACACCTGAATTTCAAGATGAAGAGAGTCATAAGCCTCTAATTCTGCAATTAAGTTGTCCCTGTCAGCTTCCCGACGAGATGATTCTGATGATCATAGGGTACCTCGATTCGTTGCCGGTAGCAAAAGCCTGTCTGACATTGACCCGTCATCGCCTCTTGGGCATCCTGGGTATGAAATCAGTCCATGCTGTCAACGCCAGGCAGAGTGAGGCTCGAGAAAATTTCTTGTCCAACTTAATGTCCCTCGGTATTGCTGTTGCTATTACTTTTCAGTGCTCCGTCCGATTCCCCCAAGCGCTGTTCCATGGAAGTATAAGGAGCTTATGGATAGGGACGCCCAGTATAAGTCTGACCGGGCTAATAAGGGGCTATCTTTTCACAACTCACGATATGCCGGTGGATTTTTTCCGACGCCCAAATACTTGTCGTCCTAGTGCCTAAGTATATTAGTGCAATGGCCGTCATTGTATTGTTTCATTTACGTGCATCTTCAGTTAATTATGTGCAGGCACTGACTTGGACCTGGTTATGGTATTGACCTCGACAAACTGTCGCTTCTCGAAGTGGTACCTATGCATGGTTGCTTTCACGGTCAGGAATTTTTGGCTATGGCGTCGATTGAAGCACGCATACGTTCCTTTAATGATGAGCGAGAGAAAGAGCATCTACACGTACGTGTCCAGAATTACGTCTACGTTGGTAGCTATGACGTGTATAATACAAACCGTCATCTACTTCGCGCACTCAGTCATATATGTCCACACCAGCTTTTTGAAGTACGTGGTCCTCTGAGGTGCACCAACGGCGACATGCATTATGAGAACTTGGCTGCGGAGATCTGCCCAGTCACTGTGGTTACGGTGCTGGAGTTGGATTACGATACGTTTCATGGTCACATAAAATACCAAAAGGGACATTTCCATCAGCGAGCTGGTGCTTCGAATGCCCTAAGTGCAACCTCAATTTTCAAAATACCTCAAAACACCATGCTCTCTAACTGTCACAAAATGGTACAGAATAGGCCATGGACTCTGATCCCAGAGACAAGCAATGTATCCAGAATATTGTATCGTGATCAAAGTGAAACTGGATTCGCTTTACGAAGTGGTGCAACTGGACAGGCATTTGAGAATGCTCCAGGTCTATCACAAACGGATCTTATGGAACGCAACCTTAAGATTCTGTAATCTAAACAATCCCGGGACTGGGGGTGTAAGAATTATGAACTTTTCAGGTTTGATCCAAGTAGAGTTATACCTATATACTTTTATTCAGGAAACTACCCTTTAGATCTCTGAGATACTTCGCCTATTGCTGGAAGTTCTTGATGGCAGCTGTCCGATAGAAGAGCTGTATATACTCGTGGATTCATGGTTCATGTTTGATATTTAGCTAGTATAGGTAGTAATGAAAGGGAAATTGAAAGGCAGAAATCCTCAATTCTGATTTATCAAAACAACCTTCTAATGTTATGTACATCAATCATCCACACCCCTCCCGTTGTTGACCCCGCCGTCCTCAAATGAATCCCGCAGAGGTCGAAACATCTTTCTCCCTCATAAGCACAGCACGACTTGAGCAGCGGAAAAGCGCAAGTGGTTGTGACAAATGGAACATGTTGTGTATACTGCGGAAGGATATAGCTCAATAGTCCCCTGCAGTGCATTTTCTGTAACTTGATGTCTTTGTATTTGAAGTTTTTCAATTTCACTATTGAGTAACGTTGCTGGGGGTATATGTGTAGCTTGGGCGGACGAATCTATCGGACATTTTGTTAGTACCCGGATACGCACTATCCTCTTTCTCCATATTTCAAATTTGAATTGGTTGCATAGAGAATACGTACCTGTCAGAGTGGTATGGACTAGTCTCAGTGCCAAGAAGCTCCTTCTCACGAGCCTGATCGGCAAAGTGTCGCCGGACTTGATCGCGGTCCTCTTCGGCTTGAAGGAGGGGAATGAGATGAATACGAGACCACATCTTTTCACGAGCGAGTTCACTGCACAATTCCAACCGTGTTAGTCTCCATCGAATCTTGAAGTCGGGACATCACAAGGATGGCGGGGATTCCGGTAGTAGGTAAGGACCGCATCGGAAAATATGGGCACCTACTTCAATTCGCGAACTCCGTAGTAGTACTTATAAAATCCGTATCCCATAATCAAATGCATGCCGACGAGGTAGGTAAAAGGCTTGAAACCGCGAGCAGGTATGTTGCGCTATTCGATTCGCATCCGGGCATTAGCATTCGCAGATTCGAAGTTTGTTGCATTGTTAAGAGCGAACGAAAAACAACAAACCTTGTACTGGACAGGGCGATAGCCCCCAATGGGGGGCATATCCTGCGGCATTTTGCTGGTTTCAATGTACTGAGTATGAACCTTTTAAATATGGCTCAATGCTTGAAGGAATCGAGGCTAGATCGGTGGTCGTCGGGAAGGTTGAAGGGATGATGTTGGAACATCACGTGACTACAGTTGTCAATCCGGAATTGTCGCAGTACGATTGGTGCAGGCCGATATAGAAGTGGGGCAATATTTTAACCCTGATTCTTTGAGACAAATTTATTTTGAGATTGAAGAGGTTCACAATTCATCCGACCATAACACGATGGAGGAGGGAGAACGGCCCAGGAAGCTACAGAAGAGGCAACATAATGAAACAATAGAGTCAAATTCAACAGACAATGGCGAACCTATGATGGCTGGTGCACTAAAAGCTGGTGATGAGCCTATTGTCGACGACCAAAAAAATCCCGTCGAAGCTACTAGACCGACACGAACAGCAAAGCTAATCGAAGAGCAATCGAACGAAATGGAAGACGAGCAAGAAGGGACAACAGAAGAAAACACCACGACACAGACAGCCCCTCTGTCAAAGAAACAGCAAAAACGACTGCTCAGACAGCAAAAGTGGGATGAACAAAAAGAAGAACGCAAGAAACGGCGCAAAGAGAAGAACACCCAACGCAAAATGCGCAAAAGAGAGGAATGGAAACAGGTGGTAGAAGAGAATGGAGGCCAGGCTCCGCCCAGAAAGCATTCGGTTCTTGTCCCCGTGGCAGTGGTGATTGACTGTGGATGGGACGAATTGATGGCTGACCGGGAGCGGATATCACTCGGCTCACAAATCACACGGTCTTACTCGGATAATTCAAAAGCGCCGTATCGGACTCATTTGGCGATATCTTCTTTCGACAAATTATTGAAAGTGCGGTTTGATACGGTCCTTCGCAAAATGCATGAGAATTGGAGGGGTGTCCACTTTATGCAAGAAGACTTCGTGCATGCCGCTGAACAAGCCAAGGAATGGATGAAAGGGCCAGGAGGTGGAAAACTGGAAGGCGCCCTTGCGAATAAGGAAGATGCTATACCCGAGAACGGAGAAGTTATATACTTGAGCAGTGACAGTCCCAATACGTTGACGGAGCTCAAACCATACAGCACATATATAGTTGGCGGACTGGTGGACAAAAACAGGCATAAAGGAGTCTGTTACCAGAGAGCGATAGAAAAGGGCATCAAAACTGCAAAACTGCCCATTGGCGAATATCTGCGCATGGCTTCGAGACCTGTTTTGGCCACAAATCACGTTGTGGAGATTATGCTGCGATGGTTGGAACTTGGGGATTGGGGGGAGGCCTTTTTGAAGGTTATTCCACAACGGAAGGGCGGTATCCTCAAGAACCCCAAATCGAATGATACAGAGGAAGTCGGAAACGAAGAGGAGTCGGGGATGGGTGCTACTGATGCGGAAATGGCATCATCTGAGGAAGAGAATGGTAGTGAAGCCGAAGGTGACGAGTGTGAGAAGGGCTCCGCAGAAGTATCCGTATCATACGCATGAACTGCCCAGTTCTGTCTCTTACATTCTAGTCAGACAGTTTGGTCCAAGTACTAGCACATTGTTCAGCAAAAATCTCTCTTTCCTATCACTGAAAGTCAACGATCTTTCTGTATCTGTATTTGCTGTACATATGTACTATGTACTATGTAGAAGCCGCCTGAGGCTCTAACGCGGATTGCGGATGCCCCACAATCACTGCTGTGGCTTGCATTATGGACATTCCACAGAGTAAGAACCAATCAAATGACATACTGAGTTCTATCACATTTGATTGGCTGGCACATTTATGCTCTAATACGGAGTTACAAAGAACAGCCTGAGGCAGCTAACTGCAGCGCCACATGTTTTGATGCACGGCCACATCGAGTGGCGCAAACCGTGTCTTTTGCGTCACTCGATTTTCTTAGTGAAGCGGGGTTCTTTTGACGGTTGCCGGACAACAGCCAGACAGAAAATAAATTTGTCCTTTACCAAACTAGCTAATTTTGCCATCTGCTCACTTTAGTCTTTCCTGACAGGGATATTTCTCTTTCAATATATTGCAGAATCCTGAGAGGCTTTTATCTCTATCTCAGGATCCCGTGCACTTAATTCCTGGCGCTGGCTAAGGCAGACACGAAGGGAAGTTGCCACCAGCAAGATGTTTATGCTCCGAAACGGTAAGCTTTCACCCTTGTCACCCTAATGATATGATACGAATTCCATCACGAAGATAAAAAACTAACAGTCTAATCATTACAGTGAGCAAATATCTCTTTGGAGACACTTCCAAAGAAGCCATTATTGATATTCCCCAAGGCCAGCTCTACCTCGTCCGACCCCTGTCGCCAAAGGGATACTCCGAGTTGATCTTCAAAGACGCGGCGGCCACCATTCGTCGGACAGGACAGGAGTTTCAATATCAGCTTGTCGTTCAACGGGCTTACGAGGAAGGAGAGGAAGAACTTGCTGAAGAGGAAGACGAAGAAGGAGCCACTGATGCTCTAGATAAGGACGAACGGGTCTTCTTGCTCGACCAAGCACTTCATTTCCGCTCAGTTGTACGTGACGGTGGCGAAAAGGTTCTTGCTTGGAGGGATTTGAGTGGTGATCCCGGTGATCTGTACGAATTTGTCTGCGACTCTTCGGTTTCGCCCGATAAAGTCGCGACTTTTGAATCTGCGGCTGTACAGTGTCAGTACGAGAGGAAATATAGACGAAGCTTCCAGCAAGCAACGGAAGAGGAATTGCAAGAATTCTCGTTCGAAGAAGACAGTCCTATCCCTTCGGCCAGTCCGATTGATTCACCAAAGGGTCCAAGCGCAGCGGATTCTGCAGCGGCTATGGCGAAGGACGTGGAATACGCAACAAAGAAGGGCACAATAAAGCCTCCCGGGCAGGCTACCCCGGCGCCGCCTGCAGGTAACGTGCCAGAAGCTAGAGAAATACTTGCCAAAGAACGTGCTGAGCTGCACCTGTTCGATTTTGCGTCGGGTACCTTTATTCTGCAAGACAGTGATGTGGTGGCGACGGTGTCTGAGATTGGCAACTGGCAGTATTGGCTTCAAATCACGGGTAATGACAAGGAATGGCTTGGGCAGTCTGTCGTTGGTGACATCAACCCCGTGTTCAATTTTGAGTATCTTTCTTTTATCTTTAATCATTACGCAGAAGATGGTTCTGCATACTCTTGGCTCCTGCGATTCAGGGACCAGCCGACAGAAGAGCGATTTCAAGAGGGTCTCATGCAGGCATTGTGGGAGCAACTGAACGAAATCAAATGGGAAAAACAGAAAGAAGATGACCGTGATTATGTTCTGGACGCCTTTCAAGATCTTACTATGGACGATAACGAAGCTGAACAAGAAGAAGTGGAGGAGGAAGAAGAGGAGGAGGAGGAGGAAGATGAGGGTCAACGGAGTGAACATTATGATACCGACGAGGAGGAAGACGATGTTCTCACTGGACTCAAAGACGATAACGTCAACTCTCAGCTTGCTGTTGGCTACAAGCACGATCGGTCGTTTGTCGTTCGGGGCTCTAAGATTGGTGTCTTTAAGCACACTCCTAATAACAACCTTGAATTTTCAACAAACATTTCTAAAGTGGAGACGCCAGGGGGCAAACTGTTCAGCCCTAAGAAAGTCATGCTTCACGCCGAAGATTCGAACATGATTTTGCAAGATGGATCCAATCCTAATGCTCTGTATCGTATGGATCTTGAATACGGCAAAGTTGTTGATGAGTGGAAGGTTCACGATGACATTGGTGTCACGACATTTGCTCCAGAACAGAAATTCTCTCAAATGACCGCGGCACAACCATTTTTGGGTGTCTCCAACAATGCTCTTTTCCGTGTCGATCCACGTCAATCTGGCAACAAGCTGGTTGATGCTAACTTGAAGCAATACGCAAGCAAGAATGATTTCTCTGCTGCCGCAACAACAGAGAAAGGTTATATCGCTGTGGCCTCTAACAAGGGTGATGTCCGTCTGTTTGATCGTCTTGGTATCAACGCCAAGACTCATATTCCAGCCTTGGGTGAAGCTATTATCGGTCTTGATGTTTCTGCCGATGGTCGATGGGTTTTGGCTACCTGCAGGACATACTTGCTTTTGATCGACGCCATGCAAAAGGATGGTAAGAATGAAGGCAAGCTCGGATTCGAAAAGTCCTTTGCCAAGGACTCCAAACCCCAACCCCGGCGTCTGGGTCTGCAGCCAGCTCATGTCGCTCAATTCCAGCACGAGACCAAGCAGCCTCTGGCATTTACACCTGCTCGTTTCAATACTGGTGTCGACAGTGAAGAGACTTCAATTATTACTGCAACCGGTCCGTTCATTATCACCTGGAACTTGAAGAAGGTTCTCGCCGGTAGAAAGGATCCATACACCATCAAGCGATATGGAGAGAACGTCATGGCAGACAATTTCCGCTTCGGCTCGGATAAGAATGTCATCGTTGCCCTTCCAAATGAGGTCAACATGGTACAAAAGAAGAGCTTCAAGAAGCCTACTCGCGAGAGTATTGCAGGTCCTTTACCCATGACTCCGGTGCGAAGGAGTGCCGCTCACCGTTTGGGTCGGAATGATATTGTGAACTCTCCTTATTAAATCTTCTTCTTCTTCTTCTTTCTCTCTCAATGCAATGGTTGAACGGTTTTCTGTTTTTGTGGAAATGGCGTTTCCCTTTACTTCTACACTTTGATTTTATACTCGGATATCACTTATGTTTATGCTCATACCCTTGATATGATTCTTCATGCGCAGTTCAATGATATTGCTGCTCTATCAACTTACTTTCTCCCGTGCACTGTATGAGTAATTCCTTCCTTCATTTCTATTGCGGTAGTCAACCACACAAGTAGTTAGGTAGCAATAATGAACACCGATATATCAACATCAATTGCAATCAAGCCCGTGTAACTAGGTAGGTATCTATCAAACTAAACAGAGCCTAAACAACTGGTTATTTTATGTACCAATATACCAAATCTCCACCCCCAAAATATCGAATTTCGTCCCGTCATCGGACAGAGGCTCATTCCCGAACGTGGGACATGAATCACTAACGCCCTTTTCGACTGAATCGTCTATCCATAAACCGTAATGGCCGTCCCTACAAAAAGTCATTGGTTAGATCTATCACAATTTTTTTTTAGGATTTAGGGGAGGAATGGACTCACCCTCCACCAACACTCAAAAACCCCGTTTCGCAAAACATCATATAATCATTTATACCGCTATAAGGGAAGGCTTTGAATCGTATTCTTTCTGGGGTACTTGTTCCACTGCTAATGTTTGCTTTGGTCTGGGGTAAGGGGAGGAGATTATTGCTGTTGCTGTTGTTGATGTTGTTGGAGGTGGTAGTCTTTTGTTGTGAGGTAGAGGTAGGTGTACTCGCTCTCAAAGTCGTGCTTCGAACAGCATTCGTGGTATCCGCGCTCGGCGGAGGAGGAAATCCGGCGCGACGAAGTTGTTCGTCTGTCATTGTCTGACCTCCAATCTCATCATATCCTTGCCCATTCTCATTCCTATTATCATTGTCCTTAGGGTTGTTGTATAAATCATTCCAAATCCCCTGCCCATCTCCCAAAACACTAGCCCTCCACAAAAAGCATTCCCCCGTCCCATAAAAATGTGACGCCGGGTGCGGCGCATCAGTTAAATAAGCGCCAAATACCGCTCCACCATCGACCGTGTCGCGCACAACTAATACATAGCCCGCTCGCGGATTGTGTTCTGCGACATGTTTGCAGTGCTCGTATAGTGTACCCAAGGATGCGCCGTCGCGCTCGAGGGAGTAGGCTAGGTGCCAGGTATCGATTAGTTGGAGGCGGGGCGGGATGAGGAGGCGGATTTCTTCTGCTAATGCGCGCGAAAGGATGGGAGGGTGGAGGCTGCTGGTTGTTGTGGAGGAGGATTTGAGGGTTAAAGGTGTGAGAGGGGGTGGTTGGAAGGGTGATGCGGTTCGTTGTGGTGTGTAGAGTGAGGATGAGGTGGGATTCATGGTGTTGTTGTTTGCATTGTGATTGTTATTGCCGCTCGTTTTCTGTGGTGGTTCGGTAAATCGTCGATATAGGCCGGATACTACCCGGCTCACGGGGTAGGAGAAGTAATTGCTATTGCTGTTGTTATTGTTTAAACGTGGTTCTGATAGCGACGATGATGATGTTGCAGCTGTTGTTATTGAATGCGGTCTGGTACCGAGGGGAGTTCCAGACCGTGATACTGATCGAGAGCTGGTAGCGGACATGTGCGATATCGATTATTGATCTTTCAATGATGCTGAGAAGTTGATTCTGTCTGTGTTTGGTGCATTGTTTGTATGGTTGAAATGCTTCAAGGTTGCAAACTTGGCTGGAAGATAAACTTCACTATGTAGTTTAACAGGGTTTACCCCACAGTCAGTCCACAATCAGTTGATATGGAGATTGTTCCCTTCGATCTACTAACACAATTACTTATAATCTTCTAAACAAATGATAATCAACAGATAATTATAGCCAACATGCAAGCACACTGAAAGGGAGTAAAACTCAACGAGCAAGGCAGATAGGATAGGACTCAGTTCATCTCAAGCGTTCGTATATGCTCCAGGCGCGACATCCGGATCCACCTTCAAACATCAAATATCTGAATAAGAATTCATCGTCGCCCTATTAAATAAAAGAACAGAGTGTAACCTCACTTCTTAAGTTCTAGTACTATGCATGCTGAGGAGAAAGAAGAAGAAGAAGAGGAGGAAGAAGGGAAAGAATGTGTGAATCGACTTAAATATAAACGTAATGTCTATGTTGTTAGTCGAATTGGGATCGCTGTTAGATAGTTAGGCAACGAAGATGATTTGTCTTCAAGGTTCAAATGGATGTTGTAAATTGGGTATATCTAACATTACTTCGTGATCTACATATATATGCACTCCATCATCAATAGCCAGCCGTGTAAGCACTTTCTATATCCCTGGACGAAGATCGACTGTCTCAAACTCCAACCCTTTAGCTTCAAATACATGGCCAGGTCGAAGCGCGTCCGTGTATAGGTTCGTCTCTGCATGAGGATGGAATAGTCCCTTTTGTGTGCAGCCAAGAACAGATTTCAGGCCTGGCGGATCGGTAAGACGGAAAACTCCCCAGTCAGGATCCTTTGTCGGGGCACAGACTATTGCTATGCTCTCAGGTAACATTGCTTGATAACCGCAATGCGTATGAAGATCCCGAGAGCTCATGAAGCATGTTTGAGTTGGATGTGTATGGATCCAGCCGAGTACCATGAGATCTTCAGAGTCACAGTAGTCAAAGATGGCTGATTCATTGACCGTTTCGCAAGTATCCGATGTCGATTCTTGCTCGGGTATGAGTAGTTTGGATATGAATAGAGCGTTGGAGATTAATGTTCCGCACAGGATGCCACACGTTTCCAGGTTTCGCCGAGTATTAGAATCAGCTAGTCTAAGGAACTCCTGGCGGAGATTAGGGGGTAGAAAGACCGTCCGCAAAGGAGTCCCGTTTTCAAGATACGCTGACGGTTTAAATGTAAATGTTGATGGGTTGAGGTCTGATGGATCAGCCGGTGGTTTCGTTGATTCTTTTGATGGTAAAGGTGGACCAGTGGACAGAAACTTGCTCGGACGCGGAGGTAGCTCTTCGATGGAATATGTGTTCTCTCTGAATTCCTTCGGGGGTGGCATGGGAGCTTCCTGTGGCTCTAGTTGACCGTACGCTGGCTTGGGTACGCCATGTGATCGTCCATCGTATGGCTTATGTTTGGGTACAGTGGGATATTTGTACGTCGAAGACGTCTCCTCTTCCGTATTCTGACGAGACTGGCTGTACCTAGGCTCTTCCATCCGTAACCGAACTTCCTGAATGCGCCGGCTGAGATCATCTGCAGGATGACTAGGCTTTTGTTCACCTAGGGCTTGCTCCCAGTCTCCCCACATACCCCCAGTCCTTCGAGTGCGTTCTTCATCTTGACTTATACCGCTTGCCCTGGCTCGTTTAATATTTTCCCGACGATTTATCTCTCTGTGAGCGATCTGCACTGCAAGCTCTCTATTCTCTCCTGCCTCCAGCGGTTGCGCTGTACCAGACAGCGCCGGGTTGGAAAAGCTTTGATAACGAGAAGTGGGAGGTTCATGCCGTGATTGCGAAGACTGGGTTCTCCGGGACTCGCGATTTTGTAATAGCTGCTGATATCGTTCGTAGCGTTTGTTGATCAGGGGTTTTAAGCTTTCGAGCTTCTTGATGTTGATTCGAACCTGCTTTTCCGCGGCGAGGAGGCCTTGACGGTTGCTTTCGAGTTCCGCATCTGGATGGTTGACTAGGTTGACAAGTACCAGTTGCGCATGTCGGAAGAGTAATAAATACGCCTGCTCATCGTGGCCCTCGCGCTCGTATATTTCAGCCTAGCAACGAACTCGTCGTTAGTGCCTAGAATCACATTTGCGTAAGATTGGACAACCGAGACAAACCTCCTTGACCAGAGAATTTGCCGTCCTCAACCATAATTTCAACGGTATTGCAGGATTGTATTCGTAATCTTGAGCTAGACGGGTGATTTGTTCGACGTTATGCGGCGCTGAAGAGACCCGATTAGAGGCCATGTCGTCAACTGAATGTATCATACATCTACCACGGTTGCTGGCTTTTATCTTTGGAATAATCAATAGCACTGAGGGGAAATTTGTGCATAGAGAGATCTGGGATTGAGAGTGGTGTACAAGTTGTTGAAGCGCGAAGTTGTTGGAGCGGCGTGTCGGACAGGCAGCATAAATGTCATACGGCGGCAGGTGGGGGGCGTCTCCAGGTTGATAAGTCCGACTGCGTCACTCGTCAACAAGGTACACTAACTTCTTCCTGGATACTCAGAAAAGTATAGAATATACTCATTTGTTTTAATACACGCTCTGAGTTCAGGAATTCTGTTACTTTAAAGACATCACCGAACTGCAAGCGGCGACCCAAGATGATCAGATTAGATCCAAAGCAGCCATTGGTCGCCCAACCCTTGTTGCTTTTTCTTTCGGCGCAGATGCGAAGAATCCGGCCAACAATAGCTTCTTTTGATACGACGTGAGTTGTCGGATCCGATATTGAGCAACATTCTGCTGAGTATTCGGAGTCGTGTAACTTACTCAATGTCAAATTAAGCTTCTTTACGTCCAATCCATGAATCGTTGTTGTCGCAATGGATTCCTACGCCCTCAAATGGAGGCGCGCAGTAGGGCCTATACCCCCGCGGTCATGACTACGATATGCTCTCGACTTTTCTCTACAACTCGAATAATACAATCAACTCTGAGTAAATCGCCAGGAGGTAAGAAAAAGGGGTCAGCGCCCGGCAACACTTCCAAGGTCGATATCGTCAACGAACAACTTTGTAGTAAGTCCATGATCGACTCTCACCAAGGACGTTTGTTAACCAGGTTTGCTTAAAGATGACATTGTTCAGCAACTATCAAACGTGTTAGCTGTCAATAAACCATCCGTGATTCTTGATCTGTACCCTGGACGCCCAGTCTTATCGTCGAAAGTTCACGATCTCGTGCAGCCTTTTCGGCACGTCCTCGTCGAGCCTCGCACATCCCGAGTTTATCATAAATATCTCCAAGAATTCAGTGAGAAGAAGGACGGAATCCAAATACACAAGGAGAAAGTACATTATGGCTCGTTCCATGGAATTGGCTGGATGGAGCTGCTGGACACGTACGTTCCGGCAGAGGTGCCTCCAGGTGTACAAAAAGATCTGCTCGTCATTGCCAACTTGACCGACAGGGCGTTTAAAAATGCTTCGCGAATATGGGCTGCTCTTGTCGGACACACTCTTTTGAATCGTGGCCGTTTCAGCGACTGGACTGTTCGGACTCTCATGATTCTACCCCCAGAGGAAGCTGACATGATCCTCCCACGCTCGGTTCGCAATAGGAGGAAAGTGGCTATACTGAATGAGGCATACTCACGTCAATCCTTCGTTGTTGCCGAGACCGACAATACCGAGCATATCATCCCACGCGGATATGAGCTTGTTGGTAAAAGCGCCGACTTGGTTGCTCAGCGAATGGCGGAAAGTCAGATCGTCATACCCAAGACACGCAGACGGCACCCTTCAAGGTCATATACAGAGATCCCGGCAGGACCGAGGGCAGAACCGTATACTGCAAAGTATCCCCTTTTCGTAGGAGAGCCATTCAAAGAATTTTTAGAGAAGAAGAAGCTCTACGAGGATATTATCCAGAAGTACTATCAGGAACATGGAGGAGCGATAGAAGGCGAGTTAGAACGTGCGAGGGCGCGTGCTCGAGTTGTGCATCTTGCAAAAGAATTAGCGAAACGAAAACTTGAGATTGCGTTAATCAGTACTCTCATCCAAGCCAAGTTGAATGCAGCCGAGCCTGAAGAAGCAAAGCGATTTAAGGATGTCGTCAAAAGAAACCCAAAGAAGCACAAATCTCTGAATTCTGCTCGGCAGTATTTCAGAGTACGGGCTCAAATTATGCACCTTGCCGGAGATTTGGCCAAGCTTGAGCTTCAGATTCGCTCCTGCGAAGAAACATTTGTCACCTCAAAGGCTCGCTCACTAGAACTCGGAGAAGCGCGGCTGTATCAAGAAGCTATCAAGAAGTATCCCAAAGATAAACAAGCGTCGAAAATCAAGAGTGACTATACAAGGGCCCGCGCGTCAGTCGTACATCTAGCCAAAGCAGCCGATGCTGCGGTGGATCTGGCTAAACAGCAAATCGAAATCGCTTCTCTTGAAGAGAGACTCGCCAAAGCAAAACTGGATCCGACAACAGGGTCAGTCGAGCTTGAACGGCAAAATTCGCACTTGGTCAGCCTGAGAAAGCAATTCACTGAGACAAGCTCCGAAGCTCTCTTTCACGTCAGTAGAAAACTGCCAAATCTGATAAACGACTATCGTATAGCGCTAGGAGCATCGGGGGATATCAAAAACTCTCGGTTACTCTGGGACCATCGTCCATACGAACCACTGTACATACACCCTAAAGAGGTAACTCCAAAGGGAAGTGGCTGTTCGATTATATATATCGAACCAGAATCGAAAGAAGAATTATTTGAAAGGTTTGCGATCAATAGCGCCCATGACAGGCACGATGAAGCGGTGGAAATGGCGCTCTCAGTTGTCGGCACATTCGGCATCCGTGCCAGAGAGACAGTCGCCGATATGCTCGAGAAACTGTTCCCCGGACAACCTCCTGCAGAGGTTATCAAGATTGTCCCTGAATTATTCGATTGCATACCAAAGCAACTTCGTGCGACTTCTATCAACAAAGACGTTACTGCTACCTCTGAGAAGGACCTGACACCAACTACCTCTACTACATCGATACCTGCTTCCTTCTACGACGAATTCAAATACATGCCCGACCAAATCACTCTCCAATGTCTCCCTCTAAGCGCTATTCTAGGCTTGTTGAGAGCCTATTTCAACACGCCGAACGCAAGGTCATTTTTACAGGTTAATCGCAGTCTGGGTGGTTCGGCCACATTATTTGCACTGCGCTCTTGGGTTTCTGATGATAAGTGATCTTGATTTATAATTACCCTTAACATGTGTATAACGCTGTGGTCACGATTTCCGGCGTTCTTCTACTTTTTGTCAACAGATGCATTGATTGGAGTTGTTGCATATGAGACTTGGGAAGACTGCATGCAGAGGAAAACGCATAAGTTCAATGCAGACACTGGACTAATCGACATGTATAATATCATACTGTATCATATAACCAATGCAACAGGACTAACGCTACTTCGTATAAATGAAGATACCAAATTCCAAAGTCAGTCCCGAAAAACTCGCCTGAACGAGCTACCCCTGAACGGCATGAGATATCCTCATGGCTCACCCATGAATTCGAAAGAATACCATTACCCAACCCAAGCATTAGATGACTCAACTAACCAATGTTCCAATAAGGACGTCGGATAAGCGACCGAGTTCGGTGGGCTTAACTCCGATGGTGGTCTGAACGGTTCCGCAGAAGCGTTTAATCTATGCTGTCGCTCGGAAGCCGGATCTCCTTGCCTGCTCGTCTGTGCTTGTTGCTCTGATCTTCCTCGATCCTGTTGCACAGCCTGCTGTTGATTTGGCTGCTGATAGTGGTGTGAGTAAAGTTGATACGGTTTGCCATACTGCTGTAAAAAGAGCTGCGGTTGGAATTGTTGCAGTGGTATCTGTTGATGCAATACTGGCGTCTGCGACGACTGCGACGCCGGCAGCATCAGCGTCGAAAACGCAGGTAACAACCTCCTCATGGACTGTACAGGCCATAACTCCATTTGCGGCGGCGTAACCTCCGGCACCGGCGGAAACGTCTGAAAATACTGATTATGCGCTGTTGGCGCATACCCACGGGTCCTCAAAGCAATTCTACTCTGCTCCTCCAGGCCGTTAGCTGACCAGGGATTCCAGTCGTGAATATGCTGTGTAGCAGTCTCACAGTATCTGCAGATAATATCGTATTCTCCCAGGCGAGGGTGAGGGGTGTAGCTGGCTAAAAATGAGTGGTTGACGTCTATGGTGTAGGTGCTCACGACCTCGAGCCAGCTGGGTAGTTCGTCGGCGGGGATTAGGGGTACGCATAGGTTGTTGGGACGGAGGACGTGGAATAATGGACGGAGCAGTGGACGGGGGTCTCGTGTGTTTGATTGGACTGCGTTTGGGGTGAATGTGGACATAGTCAGTCTGCTGTATGTGGCTGGTGCATGCGTTGCATGGATTCAAGGATAGACATAAAGTATCAAGTGGTAAGGAGCGTGCATTGTAAAGAGCGTATCTGTATGTTGATGCTGATGGTAACGAGTGATGAAGATGTTGATGAGATGGAGTTATCTTGGAAGAACGTAAGATCATGTAGGGCAGCGAGAACAAGGAAGGAGCGTTGGACACATGGAGCGGTTTCCTGTTGGATCAGCTTGTATCTCATTCTGTCTGTTCTTCTTTCCTTTCCTTCGTCCTATAAAATGTTGAGACCGAGGAAAGAAGTCGTCTGATCTGGATGTCGTCCATTTCTTCGACGATAATCCGAGTCTTTCGAAATATATCATTCATCTCTTCATCTTCGATACTGATGTCAATGCCGTGCAAGTCATGGTGTCTGCCATTCCTGCCCAACACAGCGTCTCTGTGAATTCTAGCAAGAATAGACAATCATCAATCTGAGAGATGTCCAGATAGACTTAAGAAAAGAGCTTCACAAGGTAGTTACTCAGACCGGTTAGTCTGATATGTACCCCACGTTCCACTAGCAACCAGCCAATCACAGCCCGGCAATCGTCATGTACTTCAATCATCGAGATGTCAAAATGCTCCAGAATCATCCTTTCAATTATCTCGCTGTTATGATTGATATCAAGTTAAGGCTGTCTTCAAGTCCTATATGACTGAATATATCACCTGTCAATTCGTTGCATCCCATCGCCAAAGCAACATGAAGGAAGCGTCCAGCCCCAGCTCTATGGCAACTGCCGAGGTTGTATCCAGTCCTCCAGAGCTCACAGAGTCATCAAATAACTTCACTATCTTTGCCAACACAATCAACGGCAAAGCGTCTTTGAACGGTCGAAAAACACAGGCAATTAATCCTTCAACTCGTCGTCCGTTATGGGATGTCCCAGTGGCAACGGATGATGACATCAATACTGCTGTTGGTGCAGCCAAAACGGCATTTGAGAACTGGTCAAGAACTCCTTGGAAGGAAAGAGCCACGTATATCGATAGAGCTAAGGAGGCGTTGATGGATATTAGGGACGGGATGGCGAGTTTGATTATGCAAGAAGCGGGAAAGCCTGTGAGCTCACAACAACCTTGGAACATATTGTTGACGTATATCGTACTGATATGTTGAAGCTGCAATTTGCCAAGATGGAGGTCGATCATTCAGCCAGATTTCTGTCCTTTTACTGTAAGTCTCATATATCCCTGATCTGTCGATGATGCTAACAAACAAGCTTCACATCCCGAACTGGAGACAAGGGTAGTTTCAGACGACTACGAACTCCGACTGACAGTGAAATATGTCCCCATGGGCGTTGTTGCAGCCATCTGCCCATCGATTCACCCATTGCTGCTAGCAGTAGCCAAAATCGGAGCAGGATTGATTACCGGCAATACTGTGATTGTAAAACCCTCCCCCTTTACGCCGTATAGCACCTTGAAATTTGTCGATTACATCAAATCGATATTCCCACCAGGGGTTATTCAAGCGTTGAGCGGTGATGAGACGTTAGGCCCGAAACTGGTTGAGCATCCTGATATACAGAAAATCGCTTTTACCGGCTCAACTGCCACGGGAAAGAAAGTCATGGCTGCTGCTAGCAAGACTTTGAAGCGGGTGACTCTAGGACTAAGTGGGAATAACGCCTGCATCATCTGTCCGGATATAGATGTCTCCGTGGTAGCTCCTCAAGTATCGGTTGGCGCTTTCTTGAACTCTGGCCAATCTTGTCTCGCGACTAGACGCATTTACATACACGAAGACATATACCAAGAATTCATGCAGCACATGATCGACGTGGTGAAACTTTGGAAAGCAAGCCCTTCCCTACCAGGGGCCGGAAACATCCTTGGACCGATTCAGAATGAGATACGATACCGACACGTCAAACAAATCGTTGAAGAATCGAAACAGAAAGGTCTCAATTTTGCATTTGGTAATGCAGAGTTTGATGAAGATAATCATTTTGTGATTCAGCCGGCGATTATTGACACTCCTCCTCATGACTCTCCGGTTATGATGGAGGAAGCTTTTGGTGTGTCAACCATCCCAACTTCACAAAAAGAAATATATATATAGATAGACAACAACTGACGATGTAGGTCCTATTATATCTCTCTTCCCATGGAAAGACGAGCAAGAAGTTATCAACCGCGTAAACGATATCAAAACGGGACTGGGAGCCAGTCTCTGGTCAGGCGATATGGACCATGCAGTCGCTATTGGAGAGCAAATCCAGGCGGGCATGGTAACTATCAACAGTCATCCAGCACCACTCCCCAGTGGATTTCTATCAGGGTGGAAAGAGAGTGGATTAGGTGGAGAGTTAGGTACTGAAGGTCTCTTGTCATATTGTAATGCGCAAACTTTGTACTGTCACAAATTGCCGGTTGGACCTGGTTCGGCTGAAGCTGATTGATCGGATATTAATCCAAAACACAAAAAAAGTGTTATTGTGTATGTATCGGCGTGTTCGGTTCAGCATTCACTGTACAGTTTGTATCTATCTCGAAATCAACGCAGACGATTTGAAGTTGTGGTCGTGAAATTGGAGACGATGGAATACTATGATAGTGCTGAGAGTGTATTGATATCCATTCTGAGAGTATGTAGACTTTGAATGATTTTCGGGTGAACTTTTGTTCACACTTAGACCTAGGTATAGAGATAGTCGGGTGAGAGATACCTATGGAGCCCTCAGATTATCTTAGATATAAGAACCTTGGAGATAGGCACGCTATATATTTAGCTGCAGTATCACTAACCAACCTTGGGCCTAGAACAAAAAGTTTACATACTATGTGATCTCAAATACTAGTAAAAAGTTCGTAGAGGCGATTATTGCCAGATGAAATGATGTTCTACCTAGGTAAGAGTAAACAGCTGGGAGAAAGAGAGTTTAGACAGATAATTCGATGGAGGATACAATGGCACTACTATTACGGTCTACGTCTAGCTCGCCATAGTTGGAATTGATGATATGAATCTCTTAGAAATACGCACACGCATAATCCCAGAGATATTGAGCCAAATACACCTCCTTTGTTTAGTCTCGCAAACCCATGTCCCTCAAAGCAGTCGGAGATTTCTCTCGTATTATCATCCGCAGTTGATGTTCCTCACGGACAATATCCTTCCGCAGCTGTTCCTTTTATTGAGTGTTTCCTAGTCTGTGGAACTGAAGATCACAGTCCACCGGTCTTCTCTTAAAGAAAGCGGCTCAGCTGGCTGTGACTTCCGCATCTCAGATCAAGGGCATTTGAACCTTGCTGGGTCCCGAAAGATAAACGTCTGACGAATCCAGGCTCAAAATAAACAGAGCAATAAGGAACAATGCACGAACTTTCAATAGCGCTGCGAGTATCTCGCATTGCCTTGAAATCTCTTCTGGATCTTCTGTATGCCGGATGACCTTCGCCTCTCTCGAGTCGGATACTGTCTCATTCCTTGATAGCAGACTCATGGAGTTCTGAGAGAGTTTCTGAGGTTTTATTTGAATTAGGTGGCACGCTCTTTTGTTTCCAACTCTTTGTTATGGCACAGACGACTGTGCACTGCCGCCGTGTGGATATTTGCAAAAGTGAAGTCTAATTCCAGATAATAAACTTTGAGGTTCCAGCTTATGAATGACCAGCGGCGTCGAACTCGCTTCGCTGCGTGGAGTATTACCGGCCAGTTGCATCTATTTCTGGCACCAGCGGAGCCCACATACTGTAAAATAAGGTACAAAAAAGATACGATGAATGCCGCGGCAGCAAGGGTGGCTGCAGCGATAGAGACACGGTCCGATGTGGTGAGCTCTGACGATGTCCTTGTTGTCTCGCAAGATCAGTGAGCATAACAGGTAATCCGGTCCCAGTAATGCTTAGCCTTGAAGCTATAGAACATTGGATGGGAGGAACAATAGATATATCTGCAAAGAGGCCGCGAACAGTAAGGTCATCCTGATCTAGGACGATCATATCGCGATATTACCACTGAGGAGTATTTGGTCGGACTGTTCTCATCAGTCGTGGTATAGTTCCGATATGGTATATCTTTTTAATCCAATGCTAACCGCATCCTTAACGATCACTCTTTATTGAAACTTGTTGAGCACTTTGTGGTCCGTACGGAGTACAAAAAGTCTCCAGGCGATAAGAGATCACCCGGAGCCGGCGGGGACAAGCCCCTAGGCCAAGCCCCCATAACGGGCTTAGTGAATGAAACCATGGGGGCACGTTACCAGCCCACATGCCGTTAGCCATCCCTATGGTATCACAATGTGACTACAAGTGATTGGACTTGATCTTCTCGGAGGTTCAGGGGCATTTCGGATCATCATATCCTTGTTTAGCCGGGCCTTGTCAGCTTGACCAGAGAGCTTCCAACTAGGTTATGAGCACTGGTTACCAAAATACTACGCCGTTAAAATGGAGCAGATCATCCTAGCTTCAATGTCACCCTTTCCTGCATGCGGAAATATTAAAGGGACCGATGTCCCTTTTGGGTCTACAACATCGAGCATGAAGGTAATGCTGAAATTTCTCTGTCAAAATGTTCGCACTCATTTTCACGGTCAGCCTGCTCCTGGCACCGGCTCTCGCCGACCTCGAGACCGTAAGGAGCAGTGGTCGCGATCGAACCTACTGGGTCCATGAACCGGATGATTTCAAAGAAGGGCAAACATACCCAGCCATCATCGCATTTCATGGAAGTAGCGGAATCGGCTACAATATCGACGGCTTTGCGATGGAAGCTGATGTGCGATTATCCTTGCCGGTAGTGCCGACGCCATATTCTTCTGACGTGAGCTATCTGCCTTGAAAATCAAATGGATACGTTAGTAAACTCTTTATAGAGATACTTCTTCTACCCCGACGGCGTTAACGGCTACTGGGCCGGTCCAACATACGCCAACGTCTCCGTATCCGAAGATCTCCAATTTGTAACCGACCTACTCTCCGACATCAAATCCAAATACAGCATCGACACAAACCGTATGTATGCAACTGGATTATCGAATGGGGCTGGCTTCGTGGGCACGATTGCATGTAGCGCTGAAGTTGGTGCTCACTTTGCTGCTTTTGCGCCTGTTGCGGGATCGTTTTATACAGATGTTAACGGCACGGATTGTTCGCCTGCGAGGTCACCGTTGCCCATTCTCGAGATTCATGGGGGCAGTGATAGGACTGTTTATTATGAAGGGGGTGAGGGTGAAGGAGGGCCTTTGCCTGCTATTCCGACTTGGTATACCTTCATTTCACGGTTATGGATATAGGATGATAGTACTGACAGAGGGCTTAGGTTTGAATACTGGCAGCAGCGGAACGGATGTACATTCAATTCCACTGTCGACAGTGACAACGGCAACGTCCATCACACGTCCTGGATCTGTGGCGGGCAAAACGGGACACTGCAGCACTGGAAAGTCGATGAAAACGGTATGTTATTCCCCTTTCGAAGGAAGAGTCAACACGTTCTGAAATTGTTAATAGGACATGACTGGCCGTCAAAAACAATCAACTTTGATATGGTGGCAGCAGGAATGGGCCCGCAGCCGATTGAGGCTAATGATATTGTGATTGACTTTTTTGATCAGTTTTCTCTTGATTGAGTACATACTATTGTCCAAGAGTATCCCGTGCACTGTCTGTACCTAGGTAGACAGTTACCATGAATATGAAAACTAATATTCTTGAGCATAACCCATGAGTCTCGTATAATATTCATATAGAGCGTTCTGATTGGTCAGAAACCTCATATTGTCTGTAGCCCTAATTCATGTAAATCCCAGCAACACAACCCTCAGTTGGAAGCACAGGTCAAAGCCAAGATATGTGTTCATCTGCTAAGAACTAGTACAGGAAAACCTGGCTATAGCGTAGTGTTGCAATTGCGGAATATTGAAACATAACATTTTTCTTTATTTCGTTATAAACCGGTTTTACTGTATTAAGCTCTGCCAGATTTCGTACAATAACTTAAAGTTGCTTATCACAATCACCTAGTTAAGTTACAACATCCATGGATTGCTAGAAGGCTCCAACCCTAACGGGCCTAACCTATCAACGTCCCATGACTACAAAGAGCTCAAATGCGAGGAAGAATATTCTTCTTGAAGCTTTATCGGGTATTTCAGGACAATCAAATAGAAGACTCTATCCCGAGCAACTCTAGCAAACTAGCAATACTCCGATCAGTCGGGATAAATGCAATTTACTCCGGAAAACTCAACGGAAAACTCAACGCCAACCAACTAGAGCGGCACATTACCATCATGATCTATTTACGCCCTGACAACCACTAGATAGATCATGAAGTATGTATTGGTGTAAGAGAGGTGTATCAAATTCCGTCCGACGATCTGTGAGATCTGCAAAATGATGCAGCGGTTGTAGCGGCAGCCCCAAATCTTTGATACGAAAGAACACGCCGAGAAGTCAGAAAACCAAGTCTATATATAACCTTGAACTATGGAACGCAGCACCAAACTGCAACGGTCGCATTATTAGGCTCCAGTGACTAATTGCTGACTGCCTCGCCTATCGTGCCTTTGATAGAGGGTGTAATTAAACTATGTATAGGGCCCGCTACCCCGTCATTTTCTTTCATCTCGGCTTTTTTTCTTGTTTCTTTTTTCTCTTTTCTCTTTTCTCTTTATTCTTGACTTCATTATATATCTGCTCGTCCCTGGATCGAAGAAAGAATATGGAATAGTTGTCATTATTTGCCGCATGAAGTCAATCGCGCCACTATCGCCACTTGATATGCCCGTCAGGACCATATCGTCTACTCCAATTTGATCTGATCTTTTGACCTTTTGATCTTATATTTGATTTACCATATCAGATATAATTATATATATATTTTATTGATACTCGCGACTATACGAATCAATGGCAACAAGCCATTTTACTAGCCCCTTGGCCGTGGATACCCTCCAAAATACCCCCCGGCGCAAAACCCTCAGCACTCCACCAGACACCCCGATAACAGACTCGGACATTGAATCGCCTACCCTCAATAGCCATGGGAGCGCAATTATCGAGTTCCCATATGATTTGGATATCGCACGCGACAGTAATGGGAAATACATCGAATTCGGCCGCGGGGTATGGAGCACAGTCTACAAAGCGACACTGTCTACTACTGTCGCCGCGAAGCCGGTGATGGTGACGCCACCGTCATCACCAGTGACTAAGTCAACGTCTTCCTCGCGGATTATGGCTGTTAAAACTCCTCTACGTCGTGATGCGCATGCAGTCCTCAAGAGGGAGGCATATATCCTAAGTCGAATCATGAAGGACACTGTTGGTGAAGATGTTGCGGTCCCGTTTTATGGGTATATCCCATCATCCCATTCTCTCGTCCTGGAAGCATGCCCCCTCTCATTATCAGCACACATCGAATCATGCGCCGACTCAGCACGGAAATCATTCTCGACCAAGACCATGTTTGAGCCTGTGACGCCTCACTGGTCCGATTTGGCGAAGCGACTTATTAAAGGGTTGGATTGGTTACATGGAAGTGTTGGAGTTGTGCATGGGGATATAAAACCGCATAACATCTTACTCAGACCGAGCCACAGTTCTGAGGGGAATGAGATGGAGTACGACGCTCTATACGCGGATTTCTCATCTGCGCATCTTATGTCCTCTCCTTCCTCTCCTACCAATACAACGGCAGAAGCAATAACAGAAGATCCAGGAGCCGCCGGCGCAAGCGCAGCATTAACACCCCCCTTCGCCGCCCCCGAACTCCTAACCCTCTCCGCCATAAAATCACCCACAACCCTCTCCACCCCCTCCTCAGACATCTTCGCACTCGCTCTAACCCTCCTTGCCGCCGCAACGGGTGACGTACTCGTCTACCCGGGAACAAGCGAAATGCAACGACTCGCAATGTCGCGTGAGGGTTGGAGGGCGCTGGATTATGTGTCTAGCGGAAGTAATGCGTCGCGATTGGGTGGGAGGCATGGATTGGTGCGTAGGGTTGTTGAGAAGGGGGTTGCGAGGGAGCCTGAGAGACGGGTTGGGGCGGGGGAGTGGTTGGATTTATTGGATTGATTTATTTCCTTTTTCTTTTATTTTTATTTTATACCCCTATTTGGATTGGATTGGTTATGTATGCTATGATGTATGGTGACATGATGGAATATAGACTGCATACACGCGGGCGTTTTAGAGGGTTACTTACTTGTATATAGATTTCAAGTATATAGATTTCAATTCGTGCATTGCACCTGACTAAAATACCTCTAGGGACTAAAAGTCTAAAGTCTAGCCTTCTCCAAAAAACCTCTGAGCCTCTTCTCAACAGCCTCCAAATACTCCCTCGTCGTAACCCACGCCTCCCGATCCTTGCGTCCTCTCGCTAATGCCAAATCCTTGGTCATAATCTCATCTTCATTCACAGTATCAATACAAGCCTGCTCCAATGCTTCGGCGAATGCGACTACCGCAGGAGTATCGTCGAGTTTACCGCGTTGAATCAATCCGCGAGTCCAGGCGAAGATGGATGCGATGGGGTTAGTGGATGTTTCGCGACCCTTTTGGTGTTCGCGATAGTGTCGGGTGACGGTGCCGTGGGCGGCTTCGGATTCGAAGGCGCTGCCGTCGGGGGTGGCGAGGGTGGAGGTCATTAGACCCAAAGAACCGAAACCTTGGGCGACAATATCGGATTGGACGTCTCCGTCGTAGTCTGTTTCGTTTAGTATGCATTAGACCGGGGGGAGGGGGAGCGGGCAGAAGGCGTACTCTTCATGGCAATGACGAATCCGCCCTCACTCTTAATCATCTGAGCAACCATATCATCAATAAGACGATGCTCGTACCAGAGACCCTTGGCCTCAAACTCCTTCTTGTAATCCTTGTCATAAATCTCCTGGAAAATATCCTTGAATCGTCCGTCGTATTTCTTAAGGATGGTGTTCTTGGTGCTCATATACAAGGGCAGTCCCTTGAGGAGAGCCATCTTGAAGCTAGAATGAGCGAACCCAATGATCGACTCGTCGGTGTTGTATTGGGTTTGCGCAACACCGGGACCCTTGAAGTCGTATACTTGAATACGTTCTGGTTCGCCGCCGTTCTTGGGGGTGAAGACAATCTCGAGGGTTCCCTCGCCGGGGATGATTTGGTCTTTGGCGCGGTATTGGTCACCAAAGGCGTGACGGCCGATGATAATGGGTTGTTTCCAGCCGGGGACGAGACGGGGGATGTTGGGGATGACAATGGGTTCACGGAAGACGGTGCCATTCCTACAGAGTTAGACGGGCCAACAAACCGATGCAGACAGGTGAATATCCTTACAAGATGTTTCGGATGGTACCGTTAGGAGATAGCCACACTATACAAGTCAGTCCTGATCACATATGAAAGAGCAGTAGGCATACTCTTCTTCAAGTTAAATTCCTTGACACGAGCTTCATCAGGAGTGATGGTGGCGCATTTGACGCCAACTCCATACTTTTTGATAGCCTCGGCGGCATCGATAGTAACCTGATCATCGGTCTGGTCACGATATTCAAGACCCTAGATATTGTTAGTGTGTGTGTGTGTGGACATTGGTCATTGGACGAGAACATACCAAGTCGTAGTATTTCAAATCAATGTCAAGATATCTACACAATCAGCATCGCCTCATGGCATGGGTGTATAGACTTACGGAAAAATGAACTATTATACGACGTCAGTAAATACCCAACCATATACAGCTGGTGAGCAAACATACCTTGTCCTTAATATCCTGCCAGATAATTCTGGTCATCTATCATATGAGTCAGTATCAAGCCACCGGTCGCCTTTGCATATGATATACATCAATGTCGGAGGACATGGACAGCATCGGGATATAGATTGATTGGCAGCTGCTAGAGAGGGGTCGGAATCCAATCCAACCAGCCCCGCGTCAACCCGATGCTGTCTTGTCTACAAATATAACCTTTGGTTGTGCCACATGAAAAACTCAAGAGTATAAACCTACCTCATCTCCGTCCAGTTCGACAACAGGATTTTTGACCTTGATCTTCGACACCTGCGAAGCCATGGTGCGGATATGGATATGCGCCGGAGTGGAGAACAACAATCGTTGAGCCGAGGAATTGGCAGCAAGGGCACGAGAACGAAGATTGGTAACGGCGGCTGGTCTGGTAGCTCGCGATACGGAAGTCGAGTAGTAGGCAGAAGAAAATGAAGAAAAAGAAGAAGAAAGAATGGATCGACGAGAAGTACACGATGAAGATACGGAGATGTGCTGCTGCACGCCGCGAAGGGCCACGGCGGAGGTATTCCGAAGCTGCATACTGAAAGACAGATGAAACGTATTACCCGACGGGCGATGCCGGATATCGCTGCTGGGCTGATGGATATTTTGTGGTCTCTGATACTGGAGAATAGGAAGAGGTAAGTGAAATGTAGAAGTCGAGCCGCAACCGAGGGAGTTGTTCGGTTACTTCATGTTGGAGCTTGGATCATTTCCCCTCTTTCACTTTCAAACACCACCAAAGCAGTGCACTCAGCTTAATAAATACTGACAGGCAAATGACTGTCAAGCATATACAGCCTAATTGACAGCTCTTGCGACGTAGTGAAAAATGGGGTTGCAACAATGTAACAGAAGAGAAGGACAGTGACGTACTGGAGAATAACCACTTCAAGTGCTGCACCGGACGACCGGATGTGTTGCAATAGCACTCAAATTGATGAAACGTGCACACTGGACAACAGACAGCGGCCTATTTTATTTATCCTCAGACGTCAGAGGCCTTTGCAGATTTTCAAAAAGATTCGAAGTCTCGAGCTCCCGTGGGGAACTTTCTGCCGAAGCCGGAGCGTATGGTGGGCCTGAGGTGTCGACCGGAGTTGTCCTCTTCCTCCGCGGGCAACTGTTAGAGTAGTTACTGTTTGATATTGACAAAATATACTATAGTAGACGCTGAACAGAGTAGAGAACTCCTTATGAGTTATTCTTTATCCTCTTTGTACGAATATAGCCATGAGATGGAGAAACAACTTTAATCCGAATATCGGATTTCCGCAACCGCCGCTGCTCGTCCTCCCATCTACTCCAGCGCTTTCAGAGCAACATCCAAAGATCGCGCTTCAACCAACGGCGCAGAACCAGGTAAAGCTGGCAATCCAATCCGATTGTGCCAGACAACCTGCATCCCAACAGCCGCCGCCCCAACGACATCCCCGCTGCTGCCAGCGACAAAAATGGCTTCACCCGGCCTCACATTCAGAGCCGAAAGAATAGAGCGGTATGTATCTGGATGAGGTTTATAGAATCCGACTTCCTCAGCAGTGATGAATGCATCGAATGTCTTGGGGCTCGTCTCACATCTCTGTAATGCGCGACGGCCTAGCTCAACCGAACAATTCGACACTACGCCCAACGCATATCCCTTTGCTTTTAGTCTATCGAGAGTTTCCTTGACTTCTGGCCACGGCTGTAAATCATCCCACTTCTCAAGCAAGAAATTCGGCGCTGTCTCTGAAAGACCAACGTCGCTAGCTGCTGCTCGGACGAGATCTTCGTAAGACCGATATGCACCGCACCCAAAGGTGAGCTCGAGATATCTTCTTCTCCATTTGTAGCCTTGCGCGGAGTCGTTGTTTGCTGCCTTGTCCCATAGAGTCCAGCTGTCTAGGAGGGCCGTGAGGAGGTCGAAAATGATTGCTCGGATGGGCATGGTGGTGCGTATGGATGGTAGTGTGGAATAATGGTCTGTCCCAATCAGCGGATATTGGTACCACTTAGCTGGATGCGTTCTGACCCTGCTGGCGCGCGGCCTGCCTTGCCTCAGCCATGTCTGATCTTTCACTCCCAATTTCTTTTATCTAGACACCCTCCCTCTTTGCTCGCCCAAGAGACGTAAGCCAGGAGAGGTAAGTTTATGCAATCATGTCTCAATCAGACTCCGACGGCGACACTGCCCTGGTTCGTGCAGGAGACGCCCGGGATTTCAACTCTGATAACATACTCCCCCTATCGGCAGAAGAACTTGCCAAAACCACGAAATGGCTTCAACCCAACTCCATACGGCTTTGAAAGAAGCGAATACTCTAGGCATCGCACCTCGCATGTACTCAGGACTGGTACTTAGCTCACATCAACCCAAGTCTATCAGCAGTGGCACTCTGGTGATAATCGATTACTATAGCTACAGCACCCCACTACAAGCTAAACTTCATAGATATGTTGAAGAAAATCGGGCTCTTGATAATTTGTAACCGACCGCTCTGTGGAGGGATCTTAGGATGGCTTTACGTGGGTTGCCAAAGGCATATTGTGTGACAGATGCTTTGGACGAGATGGATCCAGGGGATGATGACTTTCTTAAGGGGCTTGGTTGATCTAGGCCGGTGGCGCCCAGAGAATATCAAGGTTTTGGTGACCTCGCGCCCAATAGTCCGCTTGGAGACGTCTTTGAGATCCTTTCTATCCCACAAATCCGACTAGAAGAAAGACTAGTGGATCTCGATATCGCGGCATATGTTCAGTATAAGCTTCGCAGCTCATCCATCCCTAAAGAATATTAGAGTCCTGTTCAAGAAGCAATTCTCGGTCGAGCAAATAAGTTAGTATTATTCTGACAGTACCTAGGTATACATATATCAACACCAATCAGCGATCATACACTAGGTACTCCTGTTTTCCTTCCATCATGTTTTGTATTCACGTCGAATGGACTCAAGATTATGCATAGCAAAGGATAATTATGAAATCTGGCTTGGTACCATACCATTAGGGGTATAAGAGTACATATTGTACACTGATCACTCTAAGTTAGTTGACATAATTACTTCTCTCTTTTGTCTGAGATATTACACCAATGTCCTTGTGGCACCCTTGTTAGCAGAATACCACCGAAAGTCCGTATGGGGGAAGGGACCCGAACAAATATTGAATAAACCGTTATATATTCCTTCAGTAAGGACTAACGCTTGAATCTCACCCCTTAGATATCCTTTCGCTTAGAAATTCGATACAGCTTGAAAGATTCGGATCGGGCCATTGTAGAAACTTCACCAGAAATCTCGATTTGAAAATAGGACCTCAATCCAACCATTTTCTGTTAGCAAATGCTAAGGTTCGGGAGCTCTATAACCCAACTAGGGGCTGCGTGTAGAGGTAATTAGTATAAAAGGTATATGGATACCTTATGAGTATCTTCTGGGCACCGTGATAATAGTTCTTCAATCGAAACAGAAGGATATCTCGATATATCACTACTCGAATTTGCAGAGTGACTTGTCCACAGCCACACTCTCAGTGTCCACTCAGTGAGCACTCAGTGAGCCTGACTGCGAGCGCCCTCACAAAAGCGGCGGCAGCTAAGAAAGGAAACCCCAAGCCAGCAAAGAAAATGTAGTACGTATAGTCTAACTAGGTACAGTAGAATCCTATAACGAAAGGAAGGCCGCTCCATCAATATTTCCACTAATATCAGATTTGGATGACTTTAATATGGAGCTGAAGAGCATCCGATTTTTTAACGTTAAAAAGTGATCAATATATTGGAGTTACTCTCCAACCCTAAATCAGACTCTTTGATTTCAATGTTCTCGATATATTGACTTGGGCCCTGAGAGGCCCCCTGTTCGTTAGTTATAGCCAGATCCTACTGTATTTTATGGACTACCTAGGTAGAAGCTTGTCTTATGCAATGCCCCCGGGTTCCAAGCTAAAATTCAGAAAGTATACAATATGAATCATTGACTGAATTAAATAAACCATACAAACCACTAACCACTAACCACTAACCTATACACAAGAAACCCCTACCCCAACTTCCAGATCCATGCATTGTGTTGAAACATGTTATATGCAACGTGATGAAGATATTTTGTAACATCATATCTCAACGGATATCATAAATAACAGAATCGAAAAGAAAATGAAAAAGTGATTTAGAAAAGACCGTCAATCTCGCCGGTGACAGGGTCAACGTCAACGTTGAGGTAGCCAGGTGCCGTGGGGAGACCGGGGATGGTTTGAATATCAGCAGCGAGCGCGTACCTTGACAACGTTAGTTATATCTACAGTATTTGATCGGAAGAGAAACTTACAAATAACCAGCACCGGCCGAAAGTCTGACATCACGGATCGGAACAGTGAATCCAGTAGGCGCTCCCTTCAATGAAGGATCATGACTCAACGAGTACTGCGTCTTGGCTATACAAATCGGCAAGTTACCAAACCCTTGTCTGGTATATGTATCAACCTTCTTCTGAGCAAGTTCACTAAACTCAACCTTATCAGCGCCATACATGACCTTGGCAATCTGGTCAATGCGTTCTTGCACAGATCCCTCGAGGCTGTACAAAAGCTTGAAATCCTTGGGCTGAGAACTGGCTGTGATGACGCTCTTGGCCAGATCGACGGCGCCAGCACCACCTTCAGCCCAGTGGTTGGCAGGTACGGCGTCTTCGGCACCGGCTGCAATGGCTTCTTCACGGATGACCGCGATTTCGGCATCGGTGTCGGTTTCGAATTTATTGACGGCGACCACGACGGGTATACCGTATTGGCGTGCGTTTTGTATGTGTTTGCGGAGGTTGACACATCCCTTGCGAAGGATGTCGACATTCTCGGTACGGTAAACTTCAGGTAAAGGAGCGCCAGGAGAGATTTCTGGACCACCGCCGTGAACCTTGAGAGCTCGGACTGTAGCAACCACCACCACGACATCGGGAACAAGGCCTGACGATCGGCACTTAATGTTGAAGAATCGTTCACCACCCATTGTGAAATCGAAACCGGCTTCGGTGACAACGAAACCGGTCTTTGCGTCGTGGTCCTCGTCGGGTTCGGTACCGGCAAGCTTCAAAGCGAGTTTGTCAGCCACAACGGAGTTGGCGCCGATACTGATGTTTGCGAAAGGTCCTGCGTGGACAAAAACTGGGGTACCTTCCAAACTCTGCATCATGTTGGGCTTGATAGCGTCTTTCATGAGAGCGGTCAAAGCACCTCCAACACCGAGATCGTCACATGTAACGGGGTCACCGTTCTTTGATGTCGCGACAACCATACGTCCGAGACGTTCACGCATATCTGCCAAATCGTTGCAGAGCGCAAGAATAGCCATACATTCACTAGCAACTGAAATATCGAAACCAGTCTGTCGCGAGAGACCCTTCTCAGTAGGGGCTTGACCGATGGTAACTCCACGAAGATGGCGATCATTAACATCGAGCACGCGGCGCCATGTGATGGTGTCGGGGTCAATATCGAGACGAGCGAAGCGGTGAATCTCGTCTTCAGTCAACTCGTTAGGGTCGGTCTTGGTGATGCCCAGTTTCTTCAAGCGACGGAACATGATAGGCTGGAATTCACGCTTTCCCTTCTTAGTAGGCACCAATCGTTTATAGAGAGCTGCATCCTTCTGGGTGGCTTCATGGAACATGCGGGTATCGATAGCGGCTGCCAACAAGTTGTTTGCTGCAGTAATGGCATGGATATCTCCGGTCAAATGGAGGTTGAACTCGTCCATAGGAATAACCTGACTGTAACCACCACCAGCAGCACCTCCCTTGATACCAAAAGTGGGACCCTGACTGGGCTGTCGGACGTTGGCAAAGACAATTCTGTTCAAATGCGCTCCGAGGGCTTGGGTAAGACCCATGGTAGTAGTGGACTTTCCTTCGCCAAGAGGAGTTGGGGTGATACCAGTAACAAGGACATAACGACCGTCGCGACGGTGAGACAGGCGGTCAAGAACAGAGAAGCTGACCTTTGCCTTTGTGTGACCATATGGCTCAAGCTCATGAGCAGCAATGCCGACTTCGGCAGCAATCTTAGTGATAGCCTTGGGTTTCTGAGCGCGCGAAATGGCGATATCTGAAGGGACTGGGTTGAGCAGCTTGATAGGAAGAGGAGTGATGTGTCGGTCTCGTTGCTTATCAAAGTATGCTTTGGCAGAGCTAACAACGTTCTTCAACAGCATGGCGACAGTCATAGGTCCAACACCACCAGGGACAGGGGTGATCTGAGAGGCGACCTCAACGGCAGACTCGAAGTGGACGTCACCTACGAGCCTCTGGCCAGACTTCTTCGTATCATCAGGAATATAGTTGGTGCCGACATCGATGACCACAACGCCGGGTTTGAGCTGATCGCCCTTGATGAACTCAGGTTGTCCGATAGCAGCGACAACCATGTCCGCTCTCTTGAGAATCTCGCCTAGGTTCTTCGTCTTGGAATGGCACACTGTCACAGTCGCATCCGCGTTCTTGAGCAAGTAGCTGACGGGGCTACCGACGATATCACTACGACCGACAACCACGGCCTCTTTACCGGCAGGATTGACCCCGCTCACTCGGAGAAGTTCCATGACACCCTGAGGTGTGCAAGGGACGAACAATGGCTGGCCACCTCGCTTGGCAAGAGCGCCAATGCTCATGGTGCCGAAGCCATCGACATCCTTATCATCAGAGACTGCTGATGTGATGGCATGTTCGGAGATGTGATTTGGTAGCGGAAGCTGGACCAGTATACCGTGGACCTCAGCGTCATTGTTGGACTTCTCAATCTCGAAAAGGAGTTCTGCTTCTGTAATGGTTTCAGGGAACTTGATGATGCTGCAGAGGATGTTTGCCTATGAAGCGGTTAGTTTGGTTATGTTTTCCGCGGGAAAGGTATACAGCACATACTTCTTCAGCAGCTTTCAATTTCATGCGCACATATGTGCCTGTAAGCGCAGAGTTAGTAATAGCCTCCTAAACAATTCCGCGAAGTATCTCCAACGTACTAGAATCAGATCTATCTCCAACTATACAAATAGCAGTTAGCACTATGCGACTGTAGCTAGCCCCAAAAAAGCATACCTTGATAAATAACCAAATTAGGTTTAAACCTAGGATTCTTCGCCTGCAGTTCAGCAATCTCCCCCTTCAACTTCTCACGAATATCCTTTGCAATGGCAGTGCCATCAATCTTGGACCCCGTCATATTGGCAGCGGAAACCGAAAATCTTCTTGAACGGGAAACCACCAAGCTCTGACAACGCACGGGAAACTGATTGACAAGAACAGACAAGCAATTGATCAGAGAAACAGAAGACCGAGATACCCCGCGATGGGCAGAAAGAGAGAACTGTCTCTGTACAACAGTAGTGAGGGGTGATAAGAGAGTTGGTGAATGGCGGGGTGCATACAGGAGCAAGTGGTTAGGGGACCGAAATGGCCCCGAGGGAAACATTAGCTGCCCTCTTTTGGGAAGGATAAAAGTTAGCTGCGTTTTTTTTGTTCGTATCCAATGATTCCCAATCCCGAAGATATTGAATGTGACGACTTAATTCGATCTGCTAAACTGAAAGCTCTAGCAGAAGTAAAGAATTAAGTAGTAGCAAAGAGAGATCAAGTCTACCAAGATGAGATGGTTTCCTTTGGCAGTAAGCTTCAAGCCGATGGCTCAGGATTCACCGGTACTCAATTGAACTGGGCGAGTGGACACTGACTCTGGCTCGCAAGAAATCTAGACAAAATTCTTCCTGCGTTTTCGGAGATTAAAGCAGTCTGATATACTTTGACTACGTATCCAAAAAGATCAGAAATTGAGGCAAAAAACTAAAATTACAACATGTATTCGGGATACCAGCGAGCTTATCTATTTTATATGAGAATACTGCGATAAGGGCTGAGCCCTAGCCTGAAATACATATATGCCGGTATGGCTAATACAGGATGGTAAGATAAGAGGCGAGTGGGCGGCAGAAAGGCTTGGCGGGCGGGAATAGTTAGTGTGCGACGAAATTTATCGATAGTTGGATACATCGCGATCGTTGAGGGTCTGTAGGTTGTCGTATCGAGACACCTATTTGCTGAAAGCATTTTCCGGCCTATATCTCGACAGAAAAAGGACAGACATATCGGCCCAGCATGAGGCCTATTCTCCTCCAAGGCCATGTACGTGAACACCCCGCGAACCCTTTTATGAATCCAAATAGCTGATAATGATGTCCAGGAACGGTCTCTGAATCAAATCAAATTCAACCGTGACGGCGACCTCCTCTTCTCCGTCGCCAAGGACAAAATCGTCTGCGTCTGGTTCGCCGCCAACGGAGAACGTCTAGGAACATACGCCGGCCACCAGGGCGCCATCTGGACCGTCGACGTCAGCCCCAACACAGTCCTTCTCGCGACCGGATCAGCAGATAACTCTGTCCGATTATGGAATGTGAAAACCGGCGAATGCGTCAAAGTATGGGAATTCCCCACGGCCGTGAAACGAGTCGAGTTCAGCCCCGATGGAAGTCGGATTTTGGCTGTGACGGAGAAGCGGATGGGTTATTTGGGCACGATTGTGGTGTTTGATGTGCGGTATGGAGATGGGGAAGGGAATAACTTGAATGAGCAGACGGATGAACCGAGTTTGAAGATTACGTGTGAGGATAGTAAGGCTACGGTTGCTGGATGGAGTTATTTGAGCAAGTACATTATCGCGGGACATGAGGATGGCAGCGTCAGTCAATATGATGCCAAGGTATGTCGAATTCGGCGAGATCATGTTTGCAATGATACTAACTGAGATAGTCTGGCGAACAACTCGAAAATGTCCAAGCCCACGAGCCGGACCTGCAGATCAACGACATCCAATTCTCGCAAGACCGCACATACTTTATCACCGCCTCCAGAGACAAAACCGCCAAAGTAAGTAGTTCCTTTACTCCTCTTTACGCAAAAAGGCCACTAAAATAAAGAGTAGATCCTCTCATCCCGCAACCTCGCCGTCCTCAAAACCTATCCCACCGACACCCCCCTCAACACAGCCGCCATCACCCCTAAAAAGGACTATGTGATCCTAGGTGGTGGCCAAGCTGCCATGGAAGTCACAACCACCTCTGCGCGTCAAGGTAAATTCGAAGCACGCTTCTACCACAAGATCTTTGAAGACGAAATTGGTCGTGTGCGTGGTCATTTCGGTCCTCTCAACACCATCGCTGTGCACCCTGCTGGAACGGCTTATGCCTCTGGTGGAGAGGATGGTTATGTTCGTGTTCATCATTTTGATAAGCCGTATTTTGATTTTATGTATGAGGTTGAGAGAGAGCAGATGAGGCGATAGATTTTTTGTTCCGGTTATGTGTCATGATGCCTAAAGATTTCTGCAATGAAAAGTGGTTGGCACGAGGAGTTCTGTCTATTTTATCTTTTCTCTTTCAGTGGTCTCTTCACTTTATCTAATCTTCAAAGGTCGAGAATGAATAAAACTCAAACTCATATAGATGTAGTCTACTTCTCTTGGTCTGATATGTAGTTCATGCAATCTACTGTAATCTAATCACGCATGAAACCAGTACAAACGATAGAAGTTGGCGCTCATTCCAACCCATCTATTCAGTCATGTCATGAAAACGTATCCCATGAAAACAAAAAAAAACCATAACCTCATCGAAGCAAGGCATCATCAAAAACACACCAAAGCCATCAAACATATCGAACATATCGAACAACCCGTTCATTTTTTTTAAGATCATTTCTTCTTAGGAAACTTCTCAGCCCCAATATCATTCCCCCTCAACTTAACATTCAACACCCTCTCCATTGCACTCAACACTTTTTGGTCTGGCGTCGCCGTCCCCCGCTCCATATCCTGTACAACAGTGACAGTCGTATTACATTTTGTCGCGAGTTCCTTTTGAGTCATTTTGTATCCTTCCTCGTTGCGTCGACGCTTGATTGCGTCGCCGACTTGGGTGCCCACGGTTTTGGGTTTGATAATGTCGTCGCTTCGATCGACTTTTGTTAGGTGTTGACCTTCTGGGACGCCTGCGCGACCGGCCTGTTATATTCATTAGAATGATGTCTAGTTTGTGAGATAAGAGGAGGCAGGGGGAAGGGGACGTACAGCGTTGCCAGTGGCGTATTTCTTCTCAGTGCCGATGACGAGACCGGATCGTTGCGCTGCGTTGAGGGCACTTCGACCCTTGACGACGGTTTCGCGCTGAACGCCGCCGGCACGGTGTTTAGTGCCGATACGAGTAACAGAGTCCCAGTCCTGGTCGGCCATTTTGTATGGTTTTAATGTAACTTGTGTGTGTGTGATGATCGGGAGAAAGATCGGTGAGCACGTGTGTCGACACTTGTCGATATTAACAGTCGAATAAATTGGTATTCAGATTATCGACAGTCGATTTGATCCTATTCTTTCTGTTAACTGGTGAGAAAAAGGAGAGGTGGCGTGGTGCAGTGATGGTGGTTGTTTGTTGAAAGTACGAGGATTGAGTCAGCGGGACTACTCAGATTTATATGAATCGGAAGAAGCTTCTCGATGACTGCGCGGCTAAATGACATTATTGGCGGGGACCGGAGTTTGGAGGGGCGAAGGCGGTGTAGGCCTATCTCCGTTGAGGGAGGCAAATCTAACTGTTCTGGGAGCCCGATATTACTAACAGTCTGTATGCATATTTGAGTCTGGTGTACAAAATGATGAACGGTATGTCTAGATTTTTTGTCTATGTAAACATGATCTATCTCACCACTAACCGAAAAGTACAAAGACAACCAAATCATCGCAATGTAGCATCATTAGCCACATTATGAAGACTAATATCCTCACGTCGCGCTCCATCAAACACAGTCGGCCCACTGCTACCAGGGACAGCACCATGTGTTGCTGCCGCTTTATTCTTGTTCTTTTGACTATGTAACTCTGCCAAATGCTCAATATATCCATCCGGGACGTGCGTCACGTAGCTACCGCAGAAGACCCCCACTTCGAATTCTCGCGGTCCCTTGGGCGGTGATAGTTCTCTGCATGCATCTTTGAGATCTTCAAGGTCCTGAAAAATGACTTCTTCAGCGCCGATATTTTGTGCAATTGCGAATCGATCTTTGTTAGAAGCGATAAGTTCGGCGGGTGATGCCAATGCGATACCGTAGAGATGGGGGTGTGTAATAGGGGGTGCGCAGCTGGCGAATATGACTTTACGCGCACCGGCTTCGCGGGCCATGGCCACGATTTCTCTGCTTGTTGTACCACGGACAATACTGTCGTCGACCAGCAGAACACATTTGCCGGCGAAATCTTGATCGATGGCGCTCAATTTTCTTCGAACGCCCTTTTGGCGCGCACTCTGACCGGGCATGATAAATGTTCGGAAGACGTATCGATTTTTCACGAACCCTTCGCGGTATGGAAGATTCAAGCGCTGTGCAACACTGAAAGCAGATGGATTGGATGTTTCGGGAATAGGAATAACGGCATCAATTTCTTTCACTCCTTCTTCGCCCAGGATCTCCTTAATTTTGTCCGCCAATTTATCTCCCATCTTCTGACGGCTGGCGTGCACACCGATGCCGTCAATGATGGTGTCGGGTCGCGCAAAGTACACATATTCAAAAATGTCGGGAGAATATGCCAATCGTTCTGCGACCTGTCGGAAGACTGGTGATTGGCCTTTACGAATGAACACGGCTTCACCGGGCATAATGTCACGAAGGTTGCGGAAACCGAGTTGTCGTAGAGCAATGCTCTCAGAGGCAAACATATAATCAGTCGCACCTGGCAGGGTTTCCGATGGACGCTCTCCTAGGATTAATGGGCGGATACCGTATTGGTCGCGGAAAGCGAATATACCTGTACTTCCAGTCAGTTCCCCCCTTTCTAGGCAATATCTGAAAACTCACCAAATCCAGCAACCATAGCCGTACAAGCCCAACCACCCTGACAGCGCTTATACATCCTCGAAAGTGCATCAAAAATATCTTCCTGATTCACACGCGCCTTACCCGTCTCGTTTAATTCATTCGCAAAGATGTTCAACATCAACTCGCTATCGCTATCCGTGTTGATGTGGCGATGCGCCTCCTTGTCGAGATGTTCCCGCAATTCGCGCGCATTCACGAGGTTACCGTTGTGTGCGAGGCAGATACCGTAGGGACTGTTGACGTAGAATGGTTGAGCTTCGGCGCTGGAATCGGAGCCTGCGGTGGGATAGCGGAGGTGGCCAATGCCCATTGAGCCTGGTCTGAAATCATTAGCCATTTTCATAAAGATATGGGAAATTCTAACTCACAGATCCTGGACACGTCTTCCTTCATCAAAGACCTAGCAACATGTAAGTCTCCAAACTCGTCCATACTCAGGTGGGGGAAAAGCAAACCTTTCCAGCCATGCCATTTCCTTTACACTGGAATATCCTCCCTCCAGCTGCACAAGTAGCTATACCACACGCATCCTGACCCCGATGCTGCAAATAATACAGGGCCTCATGTAACGTCACGGCCGCTTTGCATGGAAAATTGGGGTCATCACTGATATGGCCCAGAATAAGGCCCAGAATACCACACATTTTTTTTCCCTCTTTTTATCTATACCTTAGACAAAGTCACCTCAAAAAGAAAGATTAAATAATTGAATTATCAAGACAAGTCCTCTGATGAGCAACTCAATGCCTCAGAAGGAAACTTGGAAAATTTTCCTGGGACCGGAAAGTCGGCGGGAAATAAATTTAAATGGAAAGAGCCGAAAGAGGGGTGCTGATTTGCTGGTTTAGGTAGGCGGTCGGGTGGCCACAGTGCCGGCATCGCTCAGACTGTGGGGTAGATTAAATGCTTGCATACTACTAGAACACTCAAAACCGTTGCATTATCACGAGCTGCTCTAGTTTCTTCAGACAAATTAAATAGACAGTCAAGTCTGCAATCAAATGACAAATTCAACGGGCCAGGCAATGAAAGAACCTGGGCGGAGCAAAACGCAAGGAAAGACTGCCCCAATGTTTGCTAGCCAGTCAGCAGTCACAAAGGAAAATAAAGTATAGACACGAAAAAGCCGGAATGAATTCCAGCTCGAAGCAAGACCATCGCAGAACTGTCAAATTTTCAAGTTTCTGCTCATGCCATCAGTAATCGGCCACAAGTGAATCTGCGTTATAATGCACTGCATTCTAGCATGTCGACACGCTCATGGCGGATCAATTCCAATCAATAATTTGACTCTGCACATCTGAGAAGAGTCATACTGTAAGCAAGATTCTTGAAAGATCGTCAAAAGTAACCAATCCAGGACAGACGCGATAGTTCCTGAACGCCATCAACGCCAATCCCATAATGCGCAAGCTGTAACCCTAAGATATTTTGTTATAAATTTCCCATCTCGTGGGTCGGAGGCATTTAAAAACACAAAAGATCCAAGTGCAATATCGACTTGGCTTAAAAGATGCCGTTGACAATGTTGGAACCAATGGTGGCACCAGCACCGAAAATTGCTAGACAGATGTTAATAACATTCCATAAAAGTGAGGACTGGCAAACTTACCGGCATTGCCTATCTTCTTTCCAAATTTCTTGCCTTGTTCTTCGAATTTGCTGGGTCGATGACCCGAAGCGTCGGTAGCAGGAGATCCGCTTTGAGCAACTTCCAAAGGCATGTTTCCATAGTTTGTAGGTTGTGGAGACAAGACTGGAGGGGCAGGCTTCTCGTCCAACACTCTGACGTAGCTTCGTGGGAATATTCCTTCTTGGTTTGTTCGCTCATTTCGACCACGCCACCCTATTCGGTTTATTAGTACTGAGAATACACATCGTGGTCCTCCTGAAACACATACAGTCATTATTCATGTGCTCCAAAACTTGAATGCGATCATTCGGCTGAAGGGCGAGGTCTCCGGCATCAGTCGGTGTGTAGGCGTACATGGCTGATGAAATTGAGAGAACTGGTGGTCCTTGGGCATAGGCAGGCGGCGGTGGAGCCGGACTGGGATACTGTGATATCGGCGCCTTTTCGTTCAAGCTAGTATTCTGAAGCTGGGCCGTAGGAGGGTTGAATGCTGGGGTAGGATCTGGTGATTGTACTGGAGCAGGTATGGGGCCTGATGCCGACATGACGGGTGCGTGTAATACTGTCTGGTTCGGGAGTTGAGATAGCAAGTTTGCCAGTTGTTGCGGTGTGATAACCGAGGCATCTGTGAGAAATTCTAGCTCCTATTACAGGATGTTAGTTTATATAATCGTGAATCCAGTGCATTCCAATGCAATGGTTCCAGTGATGGCATACAGTTCGAATGGTGCGTAGCGACCGATTGGTCATGGCCGCGGAGAATTCACCCTGCGACGCCATGGCGGTAGTTAACGGTGTATGTGTACTTTAGTCGGACAACTGGTGGCCGAAAGTCGTTACTGCAGGCTCGAGGAACGGACACAAGTAAAGAAGTTTGATTATCGGTAGTTGCCGGATGAACAGATGATGGGAGGAGGAGGTTGAAGGAGGTTGAAATGTTGTGTTGTTCAGGTTAGTTGATATGAGCAAAGCCACACTCGGCGGACCGTGGAGCCTAAACTAGCCAGGTCCACCACGCTGCCAACTGTTCCCGATGCGGTCTGGCACGTGCTTCCTTGCTTCCTCTCTTCCTGGTAGCATCATACAGACTCTATTATTACTCTGCTTACTTGCGCAATATGCATTCTGAAAAGGAACAACATCATGTACTACCGTTCCACCGCATTCCCAATATCCATGTCCGTCCAGCATGATTCGATTGGCGATATAATTGTCCCCCACGATTACACGATGATCCCTGCTTAACATGCAACACAGACTCTCTACAGTCTCCAATCTATTTCATTCGATGTCGATGATTGATGACCTTGCACTACTTGGCTACCCCGCACGTCGATACAACGTGCAAAGTATAATTAAGTAACGCCTCGCAATATTGTGACTCGTGCAAATATACCGCCGGTTCGATGATTGGAGAGTATCGATGGTTAAATTCATGATGGCATATGATCATCAAGATCTGTCACAGGGACACCGGCACCAGTTTCAAGGCTCACATCGGAATTGTCTCACCTACGGGGCCTAGATGGTAGTACTCTCCGGGCTAAGCAGCTTATCCTCAGCCTCCTTACCCTTGTGTATCCTCATCTGCGTGTCGCAGAGATGCTTTCAACCTTGAAGATTTGAGGCTTTTCGGAGGCTTGGAGTAGATCGACTGATGACAGTTGGTAACAGTAAGTGTGTATGAACGTCGGCTTGAGAAGCGATGGTTTAGTCTGTGATGGTCAACTGCTAGCGTCTGTATGGTCTCTCCAAGAGCATTCTCATTTCCATCTCTTCGGAATCCAAATCAGTAGATATTGATATTCAAGGCCTCGATAAGAGAGATCGCGATATGATGGGGCAGCGGGAAGGACCGCAGCCGTACCACAGGCAAGGAAGGACCGAGCACCTTCAATGTCCTTATTTCCAAACATAACTTGACAAACCCAGTTCTCTATCATCTCAAAGCAAACTCGACAATTTAACTATCACCCCTCCTTGAACTCCGAATTTCTCTGTTCTTCCACCTAAATCTCTCATATCTCCTGAACGACCATGTCGAGCAGGATAGCCGCCGGGGTGGGCAACCGACAAGCCACTAATGTCTCATCATCCACGTCGACCTTTTCATAACCGCCCAATTTAGCGTTATTTGAGCCGTTTCAAGGATTCCATGCAATGGCAGTGCAAGGCTGAAATCTCGACCAAAACTCCTTCCGGCCAAGCATTATGCTGGATTTGTCTCTGGCGCTGCGCCGTATGTACCCCTGCATGGAGCCTCTTCGCTTACATTACCAATTATGATCATCGAATATCGTGGCAGCCTCGCTATGAATTTCGTTGCTTTGCCAGCCTTGTCTGAAAAATGATAGACTTACATATTATGTGCCTCTTCTGGACCTTGGTCGTTCGGATGCTTTCCCTAGCAAAACAAAAAGTCACCTGATGACCACAGGTCGAGTAAGGATGGCTCTGTCGTACTATATATCAATATTCTTCTGTCTAGCGTGCTGTGTTTCAGCCGATAATTGGGATGATTTCGCCAATAATCTTGCCACTGATCTCGTGAGTATATTCATTCCTATTCGGATCGTTTTGAATACTAACACTCTGCAGGCACCTTTGATCACTCTCTTTGGTGAACAAATTACTCGACAATGCATGTCAGAGCTTATATCTACATTGGATGACTTTATCTTCGCCTTAGCGCCTCTCGGAGTCTTGACGGCTGTGGTATCCGCCATTCGAGTGTGCGGTAACCCAACCCTTCGGGCAATAATAGGCAGAGCCCAGGAAGATCCGGCCTCTTCAGAAAAAGAAATACTCTCGTGCGTATCAGATAGCACCGCCGAGATATTCACCGAATCCGGTGTGGCCAGGATCACCGGTAATCCCAAAATTTTGGAAATTGTGGCGGATGAGAGCAAAGTACAATCTGGAATTGTCACTATCCGGAAAGTAAGTGAAGTTGCTGGGAAAGACTGGACGGATCTCGAAAAAGACGTCAAATTGCCAAATTTGTCGTTGAATAAAGGTATCAGAAGACGTGCACCGATTTGGTTTCACCTTGCGGCCATCTTTGGGGTCGTCTTGCAGCTAAGTGTGTTTGAATCTTTCTTTCAACCACGAGAGGCTTGTAAAATTCTGACGGCGATTGATTTAGGTGTAATAATATATGCCGCTCTTACGGTATTCTACTGGCCACAATCCTTCCTGAAAAATGGTGGTCGTGTGGATAGCTATGCGTTTCCAATGTTTGTGCTAGGGACTGCCCTTCTCACCCAGGGCATGTTCCTCTGTGCTGTCTTGGTGGAACGTCACTCGGAGAAGCATATCTTCACTCTACCAGAGGAGAGCAGAGTTTACTGGATTCAACCAGGAAACCAAACTGTTGGGGATCAGAAGTTCCCATCCTTCGTGGGCCGGACCGATAAGGGCGTCTACTTTATCCGGTCTGTGAGGCACCAACCATTGAACGAGGTTCTCAATGTCGGTAGAGAGATGCAGCTGATATTTGTGGTCTGCCTGACCATGGTTGGCTTCGTGATTCAATTCGTCGGTATACGAGGCCTGCATTCTTCTGTCATTCTTGCCCAGTTGGGAGCTACAATGGTCATGACACTTGTGAGGACGGGCTTAAGGGCGGAAAGGATGCGGGAAGGGGATAATATGTTGAAAGTCGATCAAGATATTGTTTCAAGTGGAGAGCACGAGCTAGACTGGATTGTATTCCGCCTGTTTAACATCAAGTCATTCAGACTTTGTCCGACAAACAGTTTGCATGCGTGAGTAGATGAAATAAATTCATGAACACCAAATGCTGATAAAGTTTCTGAAGGCAAAATACGCAGACACAGTCCAGTCATACTATCCACGAGCTCGTATCGACTCGTGAGAAATTGAGGAAATTGGCAGGCTCCGATTGGGACGAGACATCAGTCCGCACTTTGGTGCGTAATCTAGACCGAGCAGCACAAGAATTGGCGACACTGATAAGCTCCTGGTCTGAAAAAGAAATATCGGCCTTTGATATTGTTATTCCTCTCGCAATTCAAAAAGAAGATCAACAAACAGTTGTACGTACTTGGGAAATTCGCTTGTCCACTGGAAAGAGCACAGATATTGACTCATGGGAAGCCATACTTGGCCTATACGTGTGGTCTTTGAAGCAAGTCAACCGTGGCCTGAAAAAGAAGTCTCAGAACAGTTTCTTCCGGGCGTTTCGTCCCAAAGGTATTACTCCCCATCAAGCACGCTTACTACATCGGACTTGGACGGCCGACAGATCAATCTTTGACAAAGATCGATCAGCAACGAGATGCCTTCTGAATGATAGTGAGACAATTGGGCATTTTGATCTGAAGACTAGCAACCAGGTGATTCAAGACACGCCTGTAATGGCGGTTACGGCCAATATATATACGCTAGCCGCTCAAGATATATACATGCACTTACTTTTTTCGATGCTTCGTCTGCTCCCATCCATTGGAGGTCACACTCATATTACTGGCAGCGATAAGAGCAGCTACAGAGTCTGCAACGACCGTGTGGAGGCGCTTGCGAACGTATTTGCTAATTCGGGCTTAGGTAATAATACAGAAGGGATGATATGCAACTTGCAGGTATTATCTGATAGCTCATTAATTTCCGGAGTTTCGTCTGGTTTACCTGATATCCGCCAGAGCATGGAAGTTTTTGCCTCCCAGGGATATCATAATGGTCTTACACACCTCATTACAATGAGTGAATGGCTGTGTTCTCTAACCGGCTACGAGGAGGTACAACCTTGTGTCGTTGAATATGCGCATATCTGTTTGAAGGTCCTTTTAGAACAGGACGTCACGGCAAAAGAACTGGCGGCTCAACGAATCAAGGCTATAGTGGACGTAAACCTTAATGACCGTGCCTCATTTCCTGTCTCTAAATATCTGGACCTTGAAAGCGTACCTTCCGATGCCTGGTGCACCAAATATCGAACCGAAATATCTTGGATGGTTACTCATATGATCCATTATTTAACGAAACGCTATCCAGGCCAACGAACGATGACCATCTTACAGGACTTGAAGGGAACAATTGGGATTGAAAGTCCAATCCCCGAAATTTATGACGACTTGCAAGCTGCACAATCGTCTCGGCAGACGTTTTTTGATATTTGGCTTGGCTCAGACGTTGGGTTTTCGATAGAGGATGACCAGTCGTCACAGATGGCCCTTGATTGGCTCGTTCAGAACCAATTCGACATCCTGCAAGAGTTGTTGATAATCAAATTGGTTAATGATTTAGCCGAGATGTATCGACTGCTGGCAGTCATCGTCTACGCTATTCGAAAGGGTTATACTCAAACTATGCGTTTGGTATTACATCATGCGGAGCGATCGAAACGAAAAGAGGATATAATAATTGAATTAGCTAGACAAGGAAATACCGTGGCCTTCGAGGCAATTTTCGAGAAGGAGTGTTCCCGCAAAGTCACTGGAGCTTACGAAACTGCCTTTTTGATCGCTGCACAAATGGGGCATCATTCACTATTGAAGTTTCTGCTCGAAAGCGGCGCCAATGTGAATTTTCCAGACAGCAATGGTAAAACTGCGTTGATGGAGGCAGCGACGAATCGTGACGTTGCAAGCACAGAAATTCTCCTTTCACACAATGCTAATATAGACCAGAAAGATAAATTTGGAGATACAGCACTTATAATTGCTACAGAACGTGGCTTCCTTCCCATTGTTGAGCTTCTTGTCAATAAGGGCGCTGATATCAATGTGATTGGATCTCGAGGGAGGACACCATTAATGGCAGCGACCGTGAGACAAGAGCTACCCCTTGTCAAGTATCTTTGCGCAGCAAGGGCGGATCTGAACATCAATGACCATGATCAGTACAGTGTGCTCGACATAGCTGCTCGAGTAGGACTTCATGGGCCTTGGATGGAGGGTCATGCATATCTAAGTGCAGTGGGGGCAAAATACAGTCGGGGACCCTAATGTGAATTATTGGATTTATGGATGGATGTGTTTGCAGAAGACGCTACTATAAAGTCTTAATACATTTCCTTTTCGAATTATATAGGAAAGACTGCCCAGGTGGACTATATATACTCATCCACAGATTGCTACATTCAACTTTCTCAAGAGAACCGCTGGCTTCTCGTCGAGAATCACGCAAGTGTTGAGAGTCAATATCAAACTTCGGGTTTGAATATGTCATCATCATCCACTTGCAGTGCTCACGCCCAACTGAAGAGCAAAAGCATTCAGGTTTCGTGTCTGTAAATAGACAGTTCCTGGGCCTTTGAAACGACAAGCTAAGCCCTCGCCAGAGCTCAAGCTTGAGATCATACCGCCAGAAGCAACTCGTTCAATAATGTACTCACAATTCCATGCCACCAAGTGACCATTATCCACGTAGTAGCTCTCTCCTTCAACGAGCTACCACACAACAATTAGTCCGTCGTTCAGATAATGACAAAGACGAATGAGGATATACGTACCTCCTTTTTTATCACGGCACCAAAGCTCTGCAGCCAAAGCAACCCGGGGCCTGTTATATTATACACGAACCAACCCTCACCGGAGAAGAGAGTCTTAGAAAGGTTTTGAGCCTTATATTTCTTCTTGACCGACGCCGTGTTGGCAAGGAATGCATCTCGTCCAACTTTCCATGTCTGTCCGTCGTCTGTCAATCGTAAAACGGTGATATCACCAAGAACAGAGGGGGCAAGCAAAATCTCTCCAGGCCCCGTATATGTCGAGTGATTCATTTCACCTCCAATGAGAAGCTTTTTCATCGAAAAATGAAAGTTACCCTTGAGCGTGACAGTTGGTGACATCGCAATCATAACACCTATTCTCACTTCCTTTAGCACCAATATATATATATATATATATATGAATACAGGAAGTCGATACATCATACCTGGTCTCGCTTCTAGCGGCGCACCCATCGCAAGCTGAAAAGTCACAATCGAATTCACACTCCGGTGACTGATTCTATAACTCCCACCGTTGAACGTCCCAACATCATCCGCACCTGTGGCCTGTGCACCCCTAAATTGGCCCACTGGAGGCGCACCACCAGGCATCTGCTCCATACGAGGCCTACCCGTTGGCGGAGGAGACATCGGCGGCGGCGACAACGGCAGCTTTTGTTCTTGCGCTGCAGCAAGCATAGCCGCCTGATGAGCTGCTGCGCTATTATTGCTTGCTGCCTCGAATCGAGGAGGCGGACTTGTAGTCGCTGGACGGCTGCTAGGCGGTGGTGGGAACTGTGATTGCGCATTTTGTGGTTGTGGTTGTTGCTGCTGCTGATTTGGAGGAGCCGGATAGTTATAGTTTGGAGGTGGGAACCCTGGAGATGGTTGTGGTGGTGGTGGGAACCCTGGTGAAGCTAATGGTGGAGGAGGGAATGCTGATTATTGTTAGCTTCTATCAGATCGTCCCATGTTTTGAGGATTAGACGAATGACATACTGGCAGATCTTGGAGGAGCTAATGATACAAATTACATTGTTAGTCTGAGAACCCTCCCAAGATGATCTCGAGGAGCAACATACGAGGATAATGCTGGCCCTGAGAGGAGGGCCGCGGAAGAAATGACTGCATGATTTTGTATATAAATTAAGTATATATAAATGAAAACAATGTAGCGAAATTCGTCGGATAATGGTAATTCGTGACGCAGAATTAGGGTACCAGGCCCGTCGTCGTCTCTTCGCGATTATAGATGCGATGGCGGGGAATGTCAGATGGAAGTGCAATTGCACACTTGGATAAACTTATACTTTGACAAAATATGCAAAACTATAGAGTGAACTGAAGACAAGAAAAACTTTTGAAGATGAAGACCGAGAATTAAAGAGGGGAAAGCTAGGTTAAAGAAAGCTCGTCCACCCTTCTCCCACTTTTCCCGACCCTCATACATTAAATTAATACACTCCAAACAGTCCGCTCCAGATACCTACATGGCCGCAAAACCAAGACCATTGGCAAACCATTTAGCATTGGTGATAGGCTGCATTACGGCGACTTGGGTGACAGCATGGGCGCTTAGTTATGCGATGAGAGAGGTCCGATAAGAAATATTACGGGGCCTTGGCTCCCCGCAGGTCAGAAGGTTTGCGGGAGTTTGAGCCCTAATTGGTGGGCATGGTTAAGCGCTTGGGAGGGGGATGTGGGCTTACGAGCTCTTGATAGGATAGTTTGCAGAGCTGCGGAGTGCGAAGATGATGCATTTGACTAAGTTAATAGCTTGCATGGGGGAGTCTATTGTTAGAAACATTGCTAGAGCTTCAGTGTCTGGAGTATCTTGCTACATGCACTAGGATATGGTCTACGCGGAAAGGTATAACGTTCATATGCAACATTCAACTCCTTAGGGCATATTAGATACGGCATGACAACATAGAAATCTATTCACATTCATATCATCACATCTCTCGCCACCAATTTTGTTCATATCCATATCCATGTCAGGGAATAAGCGAAAAGTCCCGAGGTCGTTAGAGAACTTTTTGAATGAGGAAAAAGGGAGGTAGAATAGAAGAAAAACAAGTAGCAGAAACAGGAAGAGCAAAATAGTTAAGCTGCCTTCTTACGACGGCCAACTTGTCCACGGAAACCGGTCTTGATGGCCGTGACGGATCGTCGGGATCCGCAAGAGTTGCAGGTAACGAAATACAGACGGTTCTCTCCTTTGTTGAGTTCGGTATCGGGGCTTCGGCAGGTTTTGCAGGTAACGTATTCGACTGGTTACAGGTTAGTGTCTGATCTGAAAATTCTCACGAGAGCCAAAAATGTACATACCAATATATCGTCGCAGCACATTCTCAATTTGTTTCTGCTGGAAACGACCCTTAATAACCAATCGTCGGCTACCGTCCACACTACCACTGGTACCCAACTCAGCGAACAAGAACTGCATGACATGGTCGTCCGATCGCTTCATCCGCTTGCAAATATCGGCAATGTTGGCGAAAATAGTACGACGGTTTCCTTCACGCAAACACTGGGGAGGAGGAATCCTGTACGACTTCGAACCGCTAGACAAAAGATCGGGGTGGTGGCTCTGAATGAGGGAGAAGAATCGGGTAACGAGCAACTGGTATGGAATGGCTTGTGTAGCATCGTGGGCCCAAATACCGGTTCCCTTCTCGAGATCACCTTCGGGTAGTTGTTCGCCAGCGGGTTCTTTGCCTTCTGCACCTTCCTCTGTGACACCGGCTTCGGCGAGCTTGGCTTCGAAATCTCCAACGTCGGCTTTCTTAACCTTCTTCTTTTTCTTCATCGCACTCAAGTCAAGTTCGCCATCGCCAGCAGGGGCAGCCTCGTCACCTTCGGCATCCGCATCCTTTGATTTCTTTGTCTTTTTCTTCTTGGAAAGACCTTTGAACAGTTCGGTGACCTCGTCGACTTCCTTGTCTGTAGATTGAGTTAGCGATTAGACAGCACAAGATTCTCCGGCGTAATATTTCAGCTCGTACCTGCAGAGTGGCTCTCAGCTGTGTCTTTCTCGACGTGAGGAGTCTCTGTAACCTCTCCGTTGGCATCCATGACTGTGGCTTCTTCGCTGAATGCTACCGACTTGCGTTGTTTTGTCTCTTGGGCTACCGCTTCCTGTCAACCCAAAAGTAGTCAGTTTTATGGAAGCCTTGAATGAATATGAATTTGCGTAGATCTCGTGTCAAAGATCTGACGCAAAAATCGAGTGTAGGCGACGCTGGCAATACCAAAGCGGACGTGAGGGGTTTGATGTCAAATTGCAAAAATGTGGGAGGGGATTTTAGTCGGTAAAAATTGCAGAAGAAATGTGACGTACAGTATCCGCCATGCTCAATATGGTTTCACAGCCTGAATATTATTGCAATTTATCTCTCAAGATTGTTGATGCAGCAGCTTTCGATGTTTATGACTCAGATCTGTTTTCTGCCTGTTTGCTGGGTAAGAAGTCATTCCCACGCTCGCCACGAAAGATAATGGTAGCAGCACGTGACCTGCCGAATGAGTCTCTGGGTAAAATCACGTGCGCTCCGATTAAGTCGTTTCGGCGGACAACCTCAAGCTGTCAACAATCATGAAGCTATTTCATTTCTGATGAACTGATAATACTATTTGACCCATCCTCGAATTCATTAGCAGATTGTTCGATAGTATGGTTATCGCTGACAACGAATGAGCCTGTTCGTCGACCTGCGGTAGAAAACCGCCGGTCAACATATAACACCGTCCTTGAACGATCCGAGTCAACCATCTAAGCCTCATTGTATTCACTGAGTCACTCCTGAATCAACATCCTCTTCCATACTTTGAAGATTCATCAAGATCGAGTCAAAATGTCGGCATCTATATTGTCCCCCGGCGACGACTCCACTTCTCCATCCGCCTCAGCCTATATGATACCCTCACGATTCAACATATCCTACCACAGCACATCATCAGATGATGACGAAATAGCATCATTACCTTCTGAGACATCAAGCGAATCAGACCTACTCTCAGACTATGAAGATTCAGACGCGGAAGAGCAATGGCGGGAAAGTTTACAGCAACTGGAATTACTGCTCACAATGGTTCTTGTGCCTGTTATCGGCAAATACGCGGGGAGGAGGTGTGCATATTGGGGTATGTACTTTATGGAATCTCGTATAATGGATAACTGGCTAACATGATGAATATCAACAGGCTGGACGAAGTTTATGGAATGGAAATACCCTGTCGAAGCGGTCATTACGAATAAAGCAGCGTTTCGTACAGCAGGGATTATTGGCGCTGCTACTTTGTGATATATGTGATATAGATGGGATAGGAAAAGGAATGAAAATGAAAGCGGTCGACATGTCGAAAGACTCGACCGATGCTGTATTAAAACAAGATACATACGCTTGCAGTGAATATGTAGAAAAAGGGTAGCGCGATCGAAAATCAGACCAGGCCGTGTCACTCATGAAAACATCGCCACGTACACAAATTGGTATAAATCCACAACAGAAACCAGGTATGACTCACAAAAGCATGACTGCAGAGCAAGAAGACTCCTGAACCGGAATGACTCCATAACAGCGTAACTCCATAGATCAGTATGACTCACGAGAACCAGCATGACTCAAAAAACTTGGATGACTCCTTTGAACACCGCCCAATGCCTCGTCATTATAAATAGTTGAACCCATTCTCCTTTGCGACAAGTATCTCAAGACACCACAAAAGGCCCCTCAGGGGCCAGAAAAACATTTCAATCATTAAAGTCTCTGGGATATACCCGACGCAGCACCAAGTTGCTATTGTTAGTGACCACGATGCCTAACATATGCTTCACTTGGACTGCCTCTCGAGACATATAATCCCTCCCGGATTCGAGGACGAAGAAAGACGAGTATCTACAAAGAAACAGTCTCTCAAACTCGTCAAGTCTCCGTGGACCATCGGAACGCACCAGAAGGAGTCATTATTCACTACATGTGTGTTAGGGAGGATGGCCCCCGCCCCCTACAGCTCAGTAGAGCTGTCGCCATTCCGCTCTAGATACTCGTGATTGCTCAAAATCCAGGCCACGAACTGGTCATATCGTTCACTATGGGTTGGGAAAGATACAGGTAAGAAAAAGGTCCCCCAAAGATATGATCAGCCTGGAGGTGAATACTTACCCAAACTGTTGACCTAAGCCTATAGTATCCATTCTGAACTGCTCTTCTTCACTGCGGCGGGGAGGCAGATTCCTCTCATCATCGAAGATCGATGTCGCGTCAGATTGTATGCTGAGTATGGTGGTGTTTGTAGTACCGCCTTCTGAGGGCGAGGATATGCTCAGTTCACTGGGTGCTGAGCGACCGTTGGAAGGGACGAGTGAATGATTTTGTCGCTGATGGTGATGAGGTTGGCGCTGGCGCAGCTGCTGTGGACCAGGTACCACCCTGCGAGACCTGCTGACGTCTGCTCTAGATCGAGGTTGAAGGATGCCGGATCTATGGGTATTATTGACGTTGAGTGAATCCTCAGCCTGGGCGGAGTCTCCCAATCGGAGTTGTGATTCCTTGTGGAGACACTACCAATCATTACATTATTAAGAGACTATTCAATCGAAACAAAACTTTTGCCATACCTTCTTTTTCCGCTTTCGACATCTGTCGCACGCTCCTCCCGCAGCCTTCAGAGCTCTCTGATGAGCCTTTTCGTCACTCGTCATTCTCCTCCTGCCTCTACCTCGGCGGCATTCCGTGATGGAAGTGCTGCTGTTCGTTCGGGAATCCCAAGTAATCACACTTGGGCTGCGTGGACTCAGAAAATTCGGATCTGTTGAAGTATCCTGTGATTCTGGAGGCCTTTGGATGCCTGCAGCAACTTGCCGGATAACATTATATTGTCCAGGTAGCAACCCTTGCGATGGAGGGCTGACCACAGCGGTAGTAGCATTGCTGCTAGGATGAGAGTTACGATTATAGTAACTTTGGGTTTGAGGCCCAGACAAGTCCTCGACTGGGGGTACAACAGTTATCCTCCAAGGTGGACGACTTCCAATGGGATATCCGTTGGAAGTTGATGGATCCAAAGCAGAAAGATCAGGGACATGGTTTAAATGACCTTCTGCCATTGGCATCTGTTGTCCATCAACAGGAACATAAATGTGGCTGGCTGCCATCTCCATCCCTGGAGTATTCATCCATGGGGCAATCATCCCTGGAGCAGGGGAATTTCTTCCAGGAAGTGGTTGGTAAAAGTGGGAATAATGTGCTGGGTTTGTTTCAAGACCGTCATTAAGTCTTGAAACCAAAAAGGGAGGAAACGATCCAGGGGGTTGAGAAGAATTGGTATCACGGCCCGGCATGTTTATGACCTGGTGTTCATGTTCACCGCGGCGTCTCCTGGCTAAATTGATTCTGTTTGCAGGGCTGCCTTGACCATTAATGCCCATGGGCCTTTCCTCGGAATTATCCTGGGAGTACATATGGTCCATGATGGGTTGCAACTATTGCCAACTAAGCCTGGATTGTGTTTGAAGAATTGTCGGTTTGACTGCTGCTCTGACCAAGAGATCTTACAAAGGAAAAGTCTGGGATACAAAAGAAGACCAATGATGAGTGGTATCCTAGACGATAGCAACAAACATGTCAGCATCACCAGTTGATATTCAGTGTGATGTAATGCTTAATGAACGAGGACTTTTTTTTCGGCCACATGATGGTTTGCCTCCAGTGGAAATCGACAAAATAAATAAAAGTTTTATCTCCCTCCTGACGAAACTGACCTTCGAATTTATCCTCGTCGAAGTTGTCCCTGTCATTGATACATCAAGACAAGATCAGACTGGTCACGATAAGGGCGAAGGAGACTTGGGATAATCGGTTGGGTCTGGTGTAACGTGCAGATGTCTTTGGATGGGAGGATGAGTCGAAATGTATGGATGTCTGCTTCGGAGCAGAGACGGTGTTAGTCTGAGCAAGAGGATAGAAGAAAAGCATGGACTGATTTGAAAATTTTTACCTGATACAGATGAATGACTCATCAACGTACAATCAAGTGTCGAAGAAAAGAAAAATTAAAAGTTAGATGAGTGTGGGAGGTACTATCAAGAAGGAGGAAAAACGTGGAAAGGTCAAAATGAAAAATGTGGGAAAGGAAAGTTGCAGCTTTTTTAAAGACAGCTAAGAGGTGAAATAAAAGATTCAGAGAAGTCAATCTTTTGAGTAGAGCAGACACACCGGGCGTTCAACAGAGAAATATGGCTGTGTTTGCGGTGATCTGCTTCGGTGCCGTTCTAGGGTTAATGTCCTTCTTCAAGTTGAATGTACAGAACCACCCTCATTAATTTTGTGCCCAATCAAACGTCATATGACTGCTGCTTTCTGGAAGATAATTACCATCCGGAGATACCCGTTGTCTCCAGGTTCGTGAGGGTGGAGGATACTGGAGTTGCCCATCATTTGTTGACGCCCGGTCACGCTAAGCTTGCCCTGCGGGCTACGTAGCAATAAGACTGTTTGTATAGGCTAGATAGAGTTTGGGGAACTGATGGTCAACGACATTTATTACGGCGAACTCCGCAGCAATAAAACAAGTCTATTCCACTTGATCCAGTAACAACTAGCTGATCAATGGCCGATTCAGGAAAAGAAGGCTATCCGCGACCGGGCAGCAATTGATGCCCAAGACAATCATATTATAAATCAAGAGCAGAGCCTCAAACTCGTGGAGACAATGCGGATAATAATGCGATTATCCTGTCACTCGAGCGTTATTATTGGTCTGTTTATCGCGGGATCACATGAAACTGGCGAACTCTCGTGATAACATACGGAGAAATGAACCCATTGAATAGGATTGTTGCGTACCTTTTCGATTGACCAGCAGCGCCAACAAAAGGAATAGAAACAAATCAAATCGTTACACAACTATGTAGTCGAATTAACAATTTATCCTTTTTTCTTTTCTGCAGGCGGTTAAGGCAGCGAAGCCACAATAGTGACAATACATACATCTTTTCTCACGAGACTGCCTTACCCGTCGCTTCTAATAGGAGACGTTACTACAAACATAATGGATTTGAAATACGAAATATTTCATAGGTCAGAAAAATGGCAGTTTGAGCCTTGTTTATGTGCTTCAGTCCGTATGACTGTATTACCCAGTGACAAAGCTGCCTTGTCCTCATGCAAGCACGTTCTTACTGAGCCACGATCATAGGGAACCATTACACAGCCCTTAATATTCTGATTCTGATTTGTCGTAAGATGCGCTCATTCGAAGACAGCTGGAATCAACCTCGTAAATAAATGGAAAATTACGAATAGATTAATATCACCGTTTCATTGAATGTGCTGATATTCGAAATAGACCTGGCGTGATGCGTGATGTAACTGAATACGTAGTCGTCATAGTAAAATATACTGGGTTTCATTCAATTCTACACCGCTAGCTGCCATAAAAATATATCATTCAGGTGATAAATTAATTGAGTGAGTATTTAGCATCTACTATGTTTGTATGATAAGATAAAAGACGATCGATCTATATACTCCATCTACGTAGTTATCTCCGAAGATTTTCCGTGGTGGACCGTGGATCGAGGAGCGGGCCGCAATCGAATCGAACCTTATCATTATCAATAGAAAAGCTCCACTTTTAGTCTCCACCCAATAACCCTAACTCATCTATGTACTCTATGTATACTACCGAATAGTAGAATCATTTGTACATATGTTCATCACCCGTACTCCCCTTCCTCGCCTGTCCCTCACTAATGATCCTGTCTGCCGATACATGTGCTTGACTTATTCGAGTTTCGACACTGTCCATATTGCCATAGTACTGTGCTTGCGTCAGGGCAGGATGCCGGATGTACGATGGATCCGTCGATTCTCCAAGTGTCAGAAATCTCTCAAGGGGAGTTGTCCCCGAATCTTCGACTAAATGTGGAACAAAAATCTTCAATGATTGCAATAAATCGCCGCCGTTGCTGTTGTCGCTGTTATCGCGTCTAGCAGTATCTGGTAGTGCATCATCCCTGTTCGCCCTACTGCAACCACCAGCACCAGTCCCGGTCCGGGTACAAGCACCAGTATTCCCACCATCCCAATACTCTGCATTAATGATATCAATACCTTTTAAAATTCCGAGTTGCGAAAAGTACTGATGAGTTCGTTCTTCGTGTACGACCTTGGCAGCATGCGAATGCATACTGTCGACTCTTCCCTGTCGGATTTGTTGCTTGTTAGGAGCTGATTTCCGCTCTTGGATTTAAGAACGGACTGAAGCCGCAAATTGTCACATGATTTGATAAAAAATAGGATATATGAACGGAAAAGGATCCGAAATGAGAAAAGAAAAGAGAGGAAAAACAAAAGAAAGATGCAGCGACATACTTGGGCATGCGATTTTTCCTGGGCAGCTAGTGCGCTTGCTGTTAATTGAGTCATGGTTTTCGAGAGGTAAGGACAGACAGAGACAGGCGTAGTAATAGTGTCGTTGCGGTGAAGTCAATAAGATGACTTATTATTGTTCAATGCGGCTCTTTTCGAGTTGTTTGGTTCTTCCCGGCACGCCGCTGTCACCCACGTGGGAGACAGAAGAAGTAGTAGAAGGAAAATATAAGAAAAATTGCTTAATGTCGCACCTTCTATGTATTAGAATCGGTATCTGTTGTGGTTCATTGAATTATTTTCGTTTTTGACAGGGGGCACTGGGAACCTTAAGTACTTCTCTTCCAGACTCTCATCTAGGTATTGGGCATTTTATTCCGGATTCGGCACGAACGACTGATGAAACAAGTGGTCAAGAGGCCAAAATACATATGTAGTCGAACGAATGAATAAAATGAACACCCCCTGCCACGTAGACGATCAAAATAACGACTATCTCATGTATGTATTCTCTAGTTTATGCCCCCGTTTCATAGGTCGGATGATCGAAGTAAAAGTAGTCAAGTTGCGCGTATTCCGCTTTGAGACAGTTTTCTGTCTGATAGGCAACGTAATACTCAACTGTAGGCACAGTAGCCTATTACTCAGACGCAACGCATTCCAGTAGCCTGGGTCAGGGGCAGGGGGTCCCACCAATCATTCCCAGGTTTTTCGGTCTAATGGGAATTCTCGCAGACTCGCGTACGACATCAAATAGACGCACTGACAACCCTCATTTTGTTTTGAGGTGGATCGACCGACCGCTTTTCAGAAGATTCAGGCGTCCAACATTTGGGCAAATGAAGAGATGATTAGAGAGTGTTCAGGAACACGTATACCCTGCCGAGTCATCAGGATGCATGGTGTGTATGGTTCGATATAGGGAGTAGCTTGAGGCTCTTTCCCACCGCTCTTTTGAACGTCGCCTGAATTACTCACATTCACACGCTACTTGGGTTACCTTGGCCGTTTGGTGTGCATAGGTGATGAAACCTTGGAAATGTCCTCGATAAGGAATTTATTCCGAAACTCTGTCGACTGTACGAGGCTTGCAAGATCAAAGTTTACCATGTCGACCTTGGAATACACATCACGTCCACAAAAAGAACCCACGCGCTTGACAGGTCTCCGAACCACTGCGTCGGGTGGGCTAGATTCCTCCTGTCTAACTATATCTCCAAAAGACCAGTTGATCTAGTAAGGTTTAGTTCTACCCAAAATTAAAGAAAGGTCATAACTCATTTGTGCACTAAGTCCATCTCCTCCTCCGTCAGTCACAATCCGATATTAATAAAGCCAGGCTACTTCCATTTCCGGGCAAGCCTTTCTCATAAAAGCAAGTTTTCCATGCAGTAGAATCTGCAGACTTTTGGGGGCTTACACGCTAACGTAGTGTAAACCATTTGGCTGGATTTTTCTTCAAAAATTGGAACGCAATCAGAAAAAGAAAATCAGCACCGTTGTTATAGTGTCAGGGAAATATACCACTCTGATGGAGACCTATCCACTCAAGTAAAGTTGTTTATTGGTGGTTGCAAAGACTCAGAGCGTAGATTTACTCGGAAAGCTGCAGCTCAACCTGCATTTTTCTTTGTTCCTCTTTTAAGTAGTATCTCCTTTCCTTGTTCGAGCTGAGGAATGCGCCGTCATTTGAAAAATGGTGCCTTGGAGAGAAAAAGACCCCCGCATACTCTTCAGCAAGACTTACTTTTCATGTTTCACGAGTCATAATGCTGGTCAACGATCCCATATCTAGGACAGTAATTACTCTCTACAGATTAGCAAACGAGACCTCAGCTGAAAGTGCAGGAGATCAGACCTCCGGGAAGAAGATATGCATAATTTACCTAGCGCATATCAGCACATTAATAACTATTTGTTCAATGGTTCAAGATAGTATTTTCCATTTTAAGATAGTCGTCCGGTGCGGTATCTGAACATGTCTGGATACAATCCCTGTTGGAGTCGTGCAAAAGATACCTAGCCAACTGATTATAGAACGGACATATGGCGACATGCATACTGTATCATCTTTATCTACTCAAGTGGGTACCTCGTCGCCAACCGCAAACAGGGATCCTGAGAATAAGTAGACAATCCCAACGAGAATTCAGTGTTTCTTTTTCCAACACAGAAAAAAGCAACTGGAAAATGACACAAAAAAGGTCAAGATGAGCCCAAGGGCCCGGGTCCTAGTCTCGCCGGAACTGCGGCTCTTGATCCGGCTGGTCACTCTCTCTTCCCATGCAAATTGATGCAATGCATCTGTGTGCCATAACCACTACATACAACATGAATAATCAACAAAACGCATCAGTTACGTTCTTACCTGCTCATGTGGAGACTCTCATGGGACTAGTCCTTCCCAATAGAATGGCGACCTCTAAGAAACCAGCAATTGATTTTTCCCGTACGCCTCTACCTACCCAGCAGTTTGGCGTCGTTGGCGTGGTGGAGAGAATGCGTCTCGTACCAGTTTTTGCTCCGCTTTTTGTTATGAACTAATCCAACGATATTCTCAATTTTGAGATGTTGATGAGTAGGTGCTATTTTTATCCTTTGTATCGACTTAAGTCTTCGTCAAAGAGGGGGGAAGCGGTATATTCAACAAGGCGCCCAAACTACCAACTCTAGTGTCTAATATGTTACACGATCGATGACGATGGTTGTGGGTTTTTGTAAGTAACACAATAACTGTGTCGAGTTCTGCGTAATCAAGAGAAAAGGCCCAAGCGCCCTAAAAAAAAGGCATAGTAAAATTCATACCAGCATATCAATAAAGTTTGTTACATGGCCAAAAGTGTCGACGTGAGGTTGTATTCGTCTGTTGTGGAGGTACATAAATGGGTGTGTGCGTCTCGGGTTTGTTCGGCGTCCGCATCTTAGAGCATTGTCTGTCGTCAAGGGCAGATAGATTACCAATTGCAGAATGACGGGCCGTAAACCCATTTTGCATATGTCCATAATACTGAGCGCGGCATGCTTCTAATAAGATGCTGTCGTCGTAGTATCTCTGCGTCGTGCTATGAGTGGTCGAATTCACTCCTGCGAGTCCCAAGATGGAAGAAGTTCCGAAATGATGCTCATTCATGCGTAGTACGCCATGGGAAGTAGAACTCATGGCTACCATATCGCCGTAACCTGCACGGCCATCGGCTAGTTGCAGCTCGTATCTGTCGCCGTTGAGTTTCTCTCCATCGACCAATTTGTCTAAAATTTCCATAGCCATGTCCTCGTCCAATGTTTGAGCCGATTCTAGGAGCATGTCGAATATCTCGTCCTGTTAGCCTGACACATTGGTGGCAGTGTTGGGCCCAGACACTGAAGGGTATGCGCTTTCAATCCTCGTGTGACTGAAAGTTGACCGATCCGTGCCCATCGCATCAATCTCCGTTCTCTCTGTCCGCATTTTATCCGTCTCCGTATAGAGGTCACTTAAATTCTCCAGTGAGACAGGTTCGCGATTCGGAAATCTCGGGAGGTATTCCTCGTACGGAACGTTCAGATGGCGGCAATCGGCAAGAGCTTGAAAAAAGCTCTTCCACGATCGATGTAGTCGCTGGGTTTTCACTTGATGGTGTCCTATTGTGCTTCACCGCATTTAAAGGCGCATTCCCTTTCTGGTCCGGTATCGCAGCTTGATAGTCTTCGCAAGGAATTGTAGCTCCGAAAAGGTAGGATAGGACACTAAGAGGCCAAATCAGTTGCATTTCTGAGATCAGCCACCCGTCAGAATTACCTTTAGCGCAGCTGATTGGCGTTAATAAACAGGAACTCAGCAAGCGAGATTTAAAGCTGCATGAGCGACACAACATCTTCGAGTATCGTAATGATACCTTTGACAATGTGCAGGAGAAGTACCTCCCCCTTCTTGAAGATGCCCAGTTTCTCGTTTGATGTCAACTTATCCAAGATCAGCTTTTCTTCCCATTGTTATTTCGGGGTATCATCTCACAGTCAACCGTCCTGCCTTGACATTCTTAGCATGAAAATTTTCAGCCACTCTGGAATTGTTCCGCTTCACCAGGGTTGCCCTCTTCTGAGAGTGTCTGGGACGGGGCGAGCCTTGTTCTGAAACGGATGGTCCTTTGTAAGGCTCATATCGATCTGATTTGGCATTTCGCCTGGTCTTCTTTCATACGGATGAACAGGTTCGGCTGAGGCTCTTCGTGCGTTGCGATGATTCCCTCTTGGCACGGAGTCGCATTCGATCTCGGCGGAGAGACGTCCTTATGGAACAAACATCAAAGACCTTTCACATCTCTACATCCGAAGAAGGGTATTTGAGACATACCTCGTATCATTTCGCACTATGTACAGCTGGTCTGGCTTTGCTGATGTCTGGCTGGCTTTTATACAACCGGCATTGTCAGAATCTCTAGTTACCAACTTAGAAGTTCAACAGTAGCCAGCCACCTCCGTGGCAGAATGTCTTTGATTGTCATGTTTGAGGTAGTTTGTCGATGAGGCAAGCTCGAGGTTGTACTGATGGGCCGAATAGGAACGCGTACATGGCTGAGAAGGAAAGAGCAACCACCTCCGTTCCTTCCTTCTTTTCACGTCAGATCACGGGATTTGCCGACTTCTTTTGAAGTCTTTTTCTCCTCTTGACTTCTCCATCATACTCCCATCCTCCTCCCATCCTCCATCATCCCTCTCCACAGTGTTCTCTCCAGGCACTTCATATCTTCCTTTCGCGTCCTATGGAGATCCGGCACGTGCAGTCAGTCAATTCTGAAGTTAGCCTCCATAGTCCCGTTTGAATTGCCGCAATATATACTGCTACTTAGGTAGTGGGCACTGAGTAATTAGACTCATCTCGGACCTCTCAATATACACCAAGTGGATCATTGCATGCAACGTCAAGTCCAACTTGGGGCAAGACTCCGACTCTCACGAAGAATGGCACAGACGGTATAGATCACCATCCATAGTTCGCAGTGATGAACTGACTCAGCAATTTCCGTTGTTCCGCACGTACATTACTTTTACATACATCGATATGCCGCTGTGCTCGAATGGGAAGTCGGCTTGCGAACGCTTGGTGGTATCGGGGGGATGGCTTAAGCCATTTTTGTCGTGTTTCAATTGAGACGGATTGGACGCCTGAGGATCCCAAGCAGCAAGTTCATCACATCACACCATTCCCCAGCATTATTGGAGCAGACGCTCAACAACCCCACTACACTGCGGAGCTTGTGGCGCACCGCGGATAAATGATATCCAGCCAGGATCATTCACCAGCTCAATGATCAAAAAATAGTGGTTACTGGTCACACGTACTTCGGATTGCAGGGAACATGGCAGCGTTGATATAAGAAAATTGAGAGATTAATTGAGAATGACAACACCTCTTCTCGCTTTGAGTGCGAGGCAATTGCGTGGCATCTCAAGTACGTCTTCCGTGTGGGTGAAATCGGGAGCTATGGCCAGAGGCGATCCGGGATGCACGCCATTCGTCGACTGTGGAGGTAGCCTTTGTGATTGTGTCTCATATTCGACGTTTTATCCTGAATAGGCATGGCAGTGGGACGAGACTCACTAGACACTTACCGAGCACGCGCTTTCCAAGCCCGACCGGCCCGTCAGACTACTTGCTCACATTGTCTTTGACTAGAACGTGCCTTCAGCCTTGTTCCGCAGCCTGCACTAAGCTGTAGTTATGCATAATACCAGATGGATAGGCGTAGGTGGTCCAAATCAGCGAGCCTAGGGTCCTCGGCTCATCAATCGAAGCTTATCGACATTCTGATTGACCCCATGTTCGAGCGAATTGTCACATGGACTACAATATCCTTCGTTTAATGCAATCTTTAATCTCAGGATCGCACAAAACCAAACTGAGTACGCACTAACCATGTTTTTCCGGTGTTCCTCGCACAATATGCATGATCAGGACTCAATAGTCCGTCTCCGGCCCTCGAAGTGACTGCATTGATGCATAACGGTATACCCCTCCTTGAGATCCGGACTAACAATAATAGGAAGTGTCGTCTAGCGTCAAACTGGTTGGCCCATTCACAGAAGATTTTCAAAAAAAGAACGATCCTTTTAGCACTGGAAACGATCAAACTCACCGAGTTAGCGTATTGGACTCCTCCAGTAAACCCCATTCCATTAGTGTCGGCGATGGTGTATGTCCGTTGGGGTTGGGCTTGGAACAATCATTAGCAGCTTAGCTCCATCATGCACTAATAAATCTATATTATGATTATTAACCTAGTCAGTCTGTTGCTCTAGCCTGCTAGTCCTTATTGTCGACCAATTTTTATTTTGTCTGATGCAGTCTAGCTCTCTGCATATTCTTTCCCGCGACCCCTCTCAAAGTCTGAGGTTCTAGCCCATCAGCAACATACACTTTCTTTTACTGCATACATCGTCTTCACATTCTCAATACTACCTGTTATCCAAGAGCGACGACAAAAGTAACAGGGTTCCAGTGAGCAGCGAGCGAAGTCCAGTGTAAGTCATGCCCTACCACCACCTTTCCTTATTTTCTTGGAGTCTGGAGATATCTGCCCCTCGCGATTAGAAAAGCCATTCTCAACCACTGGTCACCAATCCCGTACACAGACATCGTTTGCTCTATCTCTTTTTTCATCTGAACCAAATTCTGCAGCTGTTCTCATTTCTGCAGTTCTGTGCTATCTGTCTTGTGAACAGATTCAGCCACTTTCATTGATCTCCACTGGTAGTATTTGATAAATCCGACATCATTTACATCCTCCCTTAGTGCTTATTCTTTCTTTGTAATCTAACGTGTCTTTATTTCTACTATCATCTTCATATCACCTTTGTTGGTCTATTAACGTTGGTGACATTGCAGTTATTCCTTACAACAAACAAACCCAGAAATGTCCAAACTCTTCATCGGGTGAGTTTCTCTTACTGCTCTGATTGATTCTCGGACCCTAAATTAATGGAAATATGCAGTGGCCTGGCATGGCATACCACAGACGACACCCTGCGTCAAGGGTTCGAGAAGTTCGGCACAATCGAAGAAGCCGTAAGTACGCCTTGTTCCAAGTCGTCAAACGCATCACTGAATTTGGGTATAGATCGTCATCAAGGATCGAGATACCAACCGTAGTCGTGGATTTGGTTTTGTGCGATTCGCAACTGATGCCGAAGCTGACGCTGCGATTGATGGCATGAACAACCAGGAGTGAGTTCGGAAGACTGCATACCTCTCTTGAATTTTTCACTGACTGGCAACAGATTCGATGGACGTGTTATTCGAGTCGACCGAGCATCAAACAATGCCAGCTCGCGAAACGAAGGCGGTGGTTTTCACGGCCGTGGAGGATATAACCGTTTCGAAGGTGGTAACAACCGTGGAGGTTACAGTAAGTTCTCTCTTTTCTACGTCGATTTAGCATTACAACATTCTGATCATGGCAACAACAGGCGGTGGTGGATACAGTGGTCACGGAGGTGAGATATGACTATCCCCCTTGAAGACATCGGTTTGTCCAAATGTTTCTGATACTGAGGGATTGAATTACACAGGTTGGGGTGGGAATCAATACCAAGGTCAAGGAGGACAAGGGTCTGCCTAAAAATTACAGCGACCATACCGAAGTCAAGTCTGATTTATGATCAATCGGTCGAGTCGATGTCTTCGATCGAAACGTGCACTTACACACGCTCACACTCACTCCTGAACCAACTTTTCTTTTCTTTCCCAAACAACCAAATTAAACACAAAAAAAAAAAAAAAAACCAACGAATGGATAATGAGATCGGACGAGAAGAAACTATTACGCGCAAATGCCAATGTTTGAATACCTGGGCGAGAGATGTCTTGATTTATGATGATTATTTCTTTTCAAGGATTGTTTTGATTTATTTCAAGCAAATTAGATTGCTCGCTCATACGAACTCGAACTTTTTCTTCTCTCGAAGCGTTTGACGTTTGACGGTTTCTTGATTATTCGACGATGTATTTCCTTATGTTTTGTTTTCTATCTTCGTTTCGCATGCTATTCGCGTGTAGATCAATACGTCTTGTCTTGTGTGTGCGACAGCTTAACATACTGCTTAGATGGATGGGATATGATTTAATTCGCAGATGTCTTCATATTAGGTCTTGTATGAGTCGTGTATTTGGTCATATAGCATGGTCCCTTTTCCATCCCCAGGCCTTTGTGAGATATGTACCACGTGCAGAACATTCACACAACCCTGTGTCTTATTGCAGTGTCTACTTTATTTTAATATCGTCTATTCTATTGAATCCACCGTCCCACCTGCGCCGACAGCAGCAAAATTCCTCTCCACTTCCCTCTCGGCATTCTCCTCTTCCTCATCCGCCTGACCCTTTCGATCATGCAATCCTTCAATCACCTTCACTCGTCTCACCAAATCAGTTACATGTCCATCCGCAAGGCCCAATCCTAACCCTTCAAGCGCCTTTTCCAATAAATACAAATACTCGGGATTGCGACCACTTTGCCCTACCCCTTGGCTGATTACTTCTGCCACCGCTGCAGGGTCGCGTTCGGCAGGGTTACGTAGGAATTGAGGGTTGGTCGGTTGGCCGATATAGACCATGCAAGTGATGGGTTTTTGGGAGGAGGAAGTTGCGAGGAGTTCGGAGGGCGGCGGTGATTGTTGTCTGGGCGAATATCCCATTTTATTTTTGGTGTGTTCTCCGTCTTTCTGAGGAGATACGGTATAGAACGGCGTGTAGTGCACTGTATAACCATCTATTTCTCTGACATCTAAGTAGTCATGTACCTCTTCTGCATGAGAAGCGGGGATGTGGTATGCGGCACCCCATACTGTTGATGTATAGGATGGTTCGAGAGTTTTATGCTAGATCTGTTAGTACTCTAACTCTTGTTTCTCATCTTTGTTAATGAATTCGAAACTCACCGGATCATCCAACGTCTCCCAGAACGATTTCTCAATCACCGTGACCACTCGTCCCGGTCGTTCTGGTGTTCCGCGATGATCAGTACTGGCCTGTGTGAGGGTGGTCAGTTCAGTTTGATATATCTTTTTCTTGTGATAACCAGAAAAAGAGCTTACCTGCCAGAACCGTCGCACATATCCGCTAATGTATCCGGGAACCCGTTTATCTTTTATGCACTTTCAGTCCAAATCCATATAGCTTTGATAGTCATGCAGCAGTAGGGAGAGAGACAAACCGAAATGAGGAGGTGGTTTCCATATCAGACTCCTGTCTTGTTGTCAGTGAGATGCATATCATCAACCCTATTCCCGGTGTTGGGATAACTTGCCCATAACCGAAAACCCAAAGATCGCCGTCTGGGAAATGTTGCCTCCATGTTCGGCCATCTCGAGAAATTTGGTTGGTCATTTTGTCCCCTTTCTCTCTCCCCGAATAATAGTTCGCAAGCCGGTGTTGAACACCTATAGTTCGATCTTGACTGAGTGGACTGGCTTGTTTTATGCCGATTCAATGTACCCCGCTAATTGGTAGATATATACACCACGGGCACAGGATCTGTGTAGTCATGTATCATATGACTCAAATTATGACTCAAAGATTTATGAGATCTATACAGACATTAGCCCAATTCTTGTTGTACAAGTGGTCTTCCCTTAAGAGAAGAATCAGTAGTAGTACAAATTCGGCTCAAAACATAACTACGGTCCGAGCACTCACGAACGATACGTCGAGTTGCGAAATGGTATCGCCGCTCTGAGACCTTCCTCGACCCTATTTTGCTAATACCTGTAGTATTGGTGAGACCTGATGATATATCACTTCATGTGACAATGTCGTGCTTTCTTGTAAATAGAACTGTAGTCGCCGATGAGTGGCCTAAGGCTCCACTATCGACAAATGACGACGTGTTTGCATTGTTTGTTTCTCTGTTATCGATAAGATTGTTATCTTATCGATTTGTCACTGATCAATCAAATTCGAGACATCAATCCAGAAGCTCAATTTTTCTGGCAACGGACTCTGTCTAACCTGCTCAATGATATCTATTTGAACCACCGAAGAAGACAAATGTCTCTGTCACTGTTACCACGCTCTTCTAGCAGCCCGAACTGACCGGTCAAACCCACCAACATGGCAGGCCTGTACAGACTCTGGCACAACAAACACAACCCTCCCTCAGACTTCTCCCAAGTATCATTCCACGATAAAACAATCCTCATTACGGGTGCCACTTCCGGCCTTGGCTTTGAAGCATGCCTCAAATTTCTACGGCAAGGTGTCTCTTCACTCATAATCAGCAGCCGAGACCATACGCGCGGCCAGCAAGTCAAACGAGAGCTCGAAAGTCTTACTGGCCGTGTCGGCATTGTGGAGGTATGGCCTCTGGATATGAGCTCCTTCCGAAGCGTGGCTGAATTTGCATCGCGTGTTAACGACGCCGAGTTGAAGGGTAGGAAATTAGACGTGGTTGTCTTGAATGCGGGTATAATGCATCGCGACTTTGTGCTTTCGCCGGATGGGTGGGAGGATACATTGCAGGTTAATACGCTTTCAACAACGCTTCTTGCAGCGCTTTTATTTCCTAAGCTGCGAGGATATGACACCTCCGGGGCGGTAGCAAGTGAGAGCGATGTACCACATCTGGTTATTGTGTCGAGTGGTACTGCTGTTCGTGTCTCTCATAAGGATCTACCACCACCACCACCATCTTCTTCTTCTTCTTCTTCATCTTCATATTCTTCATATTTCTCACATCCGCTCCTGGAATATCTAAATCAACCATCAACACGCAAGAAATATGCAATCTCCAAACTTCTCCTCGAATACGCATCCCGTTCCCTCGCAGATTTAGCACACAACGACGATGGGAGTTTAAATGTAATCGTAAACACAGCTAAGCCGGGTTTATGCGCTTCGTCCCTGGGACGACAATATACTACTCGCTGGTACGAGCGTTGGGCTGCTCGGCTTTTCAATTACTTATTTGCTCGTCCTGCGGAAGTCGGAGGTAGGGTTTTGGTTAGTGCATGTGTGCAGGGTTATGAGTCTCATGGGAGGATATGGAAGGGGGATGGGTATTTCGAGTAAGTTTTTTATCTATACTTTTCTTAGTATCGATGACTGACCAGTTATGTCTCGCATAGTGAAACGTGCACGCTTTTGGCAGGCGAGGAAGGGAAGAGACTAAAGCAACAGGCTTGGAGTGAGATTGTGGATGTCCTCCAGGAGCAGGCTTCGCATCTGAATATCACACTTGACCTTGAACGTACAAGATAAATGATCTTCAAATGCTGCATGGTATCTCATTGTTGGGTATAGCTAGGTATATAAATACAATTCTAATCCTGTAAACTCAAAACCTCTGCAAAATTGTAACCGTTAGCTAACTGTACAGCAGAGAAATACTTTGGAAAAAACTCACCCGTCAAAAACTCCTCAAAGCTCAGAGTTATGTACCCATCCCGATCATCATCATACCGTTTAAAAACGTCCGTCATCCTCTTGAGACTGATGCACGCCTGCACAAACAAATCAAAACTCATCCCCCGTCCTCCTCTACCTCCACCACCAGGATACGGCGCGCCCGGCACTGTACCCGCACGCCGTCTCCCTTTAGTCTCAAACGTCGTGAATAATACCCGAATAAATGTGCGACTGAGTCTATATCCAAAGGCAACAAGCGCTTTCTCGAATTCTTCCAGACTGATTCTCCCGCTTCGATCTTCATCGAATCGATCAAAGAGTTCTCTCCACGCTGCAAGAAACCGCCACAACGACACAAATTCTTCGAAGCGGATCACTCCGTCGCCGTTGCGGTCAAACATTCGTACCATAGTTTTCACGGTGTTGGGATCAAAGGCGGAGTAGTCGCCGTTTACTAATGCCGATCCAAGCTCGGCTTCTGTGAGTGCGCCGGTTCTGGATACATTTGCGGCACGGAATAAAGGTAACAACTGTTGAGGGTCGTCTGACATGGGTCCTGTTGGTGGAGGACCGTTGTTCGCGGGTGACAATGAAGGTAGAGGATGTTGGGTAGGGCGACCCATGACATTGGGATTGGGGCGCGGGCCATGTCCATAGTTTGCTGGAGGGGGTGAATGGAATCGTGACGAGGCGCTATCTGCGGGATGCGGTCTGTTCACAAAATTGAGTGGTGCAGGATGAGGCGATGTACTGGTAGGTGGTGTTCTGCGAGGCGGCTGCTGCATGCCGTTTGATTTAGGGGGAGGTGGAGGTCTTTGTTGTTCATATTTGTTCTTGGTCTGAGGTTGGCTTTGCGCTAACAGTTCTGCGGCCTGTGTAGATTTAGCTTCGAGTTAGCTGTATGTTTGAAGAAGCTGGCGAGTCGCGATATCGTTCGCGGCATACCTTATCAGGCTCTATGTGGCTGGACATTACAGTAGAGTTAGCTTCAAGTTCTATTTCTGTAGTCAATTGGGTTCGGGAAGCTCATACGCTGGGAGCGCATCAGGATTGAATTTTTGACTGTAGGCCATTGCGACGGCCTTTTCAGTCGCGCAATAGTAACAGTCAGAGTAAAATTGAATGGCGTCTTATAAGTAGGACGTTTCTGAGTAATCGTAAGAAGAGACGAGGATTATGACTGATCCCGAGCTTTAAGTAAGGCTCTTCATCGCAGGGAGACTATCTTGCAGCCTGATTTGGGGCTCATTCAGTACATGGACCGGGGTACCTGGGCGGAGCAGAATTGGGGTCGCGAACAGGATTGAAGATGAACTATTCTCAGGGTGATTAAATATTGTCTTGCTACAATGCCAGGATCGTTGCAATTAGGATAATATCGCAGCAGTAGTAGTCAATACTCAGTCTTGAAGTCGTCAATCGAGAGAAAGGTGAATGACGAAGTTTTAGAGGAGTCAACCAGCCCCACTATCTTGGCGGGGCTCAGCCATCCCGAAGTGGGCCAATCACAGCCCCGTTCGCATCCCATGTCCTCTTTTAGAACGAGATACGAGTCTCCCTAACCACAACCTCACAACCTCAACCGGCTTCTTTAGAAAAACTCGTCCTCGTTATATTCATGAAGCAACAGGCCTAGTGGTTCAAGCTAACCAGCGAGCTGTGGAGAATTCTCCGGTTTTTTCAGAGCTACGTACCAGATTGTAGTCGTGGACATCAGTGTCCGCTTCGACTGCACCCAAATGGCAACGATTGTGCGCCTTAAATCCTTTTATCAACTTGATATCGACGACACTGTTTCACAAAAGACGTACCAGCAATCGTAGCTTAAGTTGGAGACAAGACAGAAGGGATGCGCACTCGGAATATCTAGCACTGGAGTATCCTCTTCTATGAGCCTTCATGGCTTATGTACATTTACTCCAGCTCGGATGATGAATACTTTATGGACCGAACCGTGAGAAGCGCGGATCGGATTCAAGCATGTGTAGGCCGTGGTTATCCTCAGTATGGCCAGCAGAAGAAGCGACACTGACAAGAGACTGAGTAGGAAATTTAGCATTGGCCTCTTAAATCGAAGGGTTGTGAGGTTTGACAGAAAGGTATCGCGAGAATATCGTCGACTAAGTGGCCTGTGATTTCTCATATGAGCGCACTGACCATTTCTAACAATTTCCACAATGGTCAAATGCAAGGTAGGCCTCGGCGTTGAGAGCAAACTAGATGCTCGGGCATCAGGATGGAGAGGCCTTCGAGATTTGACAGGTTGGTAGATGCAGGGGAATATCCATGCTCCTTGACAGCTGTCCTAGAGGCGATTAAATGGACAGCCAACGCCTTTCGAAGCCGAGATATATATTGCTTTTCGCTTGGTAAGTTAATCGGTTAACAGGTAAACTAACCTGGTTAGCACTGGTCCTGCTGGCTTAATATGGGCCATACTAAGTAAGCACTAACTGTGGTGCCTTAGCCACGAATTGTTCACGACAGCTTCTTCAAGAGTGGGTTAGTAGATTGATTAGAGCTCGAAAAGGATTAGTTACTGCTCAGACCAAGACCATAGTCTACTTACTCTACATCTTGACTAACTCGGATGTCAGTACCGATATTAGGGCTCAGGGTTGCACAAATTCCAGTTCGAAGCATGTGTCACACTAACCTCATGACCGCAGGCGTGTTTTAAATCAGTACTCTCTTTATTTCCGTTGACATTTAGCTTTCTAATCCTACCCCTTGAGTCGAATCTTGAAGCTTGCCTAAGCTGATCAATCCACCCGACCCCAGTGCTGCTATCGCAGCTGATTCTTCTCGAACAACGACAGCTTCGCAGAGCAAAGCGGTATGGTGCAATCACCCCCTTCTTGTTTCTAGCTAGGATTCCTAGCGGCATTCCAGTGTCAAGCAATGGTATCTTCTCAACTTCCCTAGGCACCTGTGGACGTTCGCTCGTCTTTTAGCTCTGTCTAGAGTAATTAAAGAACCAGAGAACGAACACAAAGGAGGGTACATAGGTGACTATACGTACCAGATTTCCTTTGGCGAGTGGGGGTTTCCATTCTCAGCTGCCGCCGCTTTTGTGAGGGCGCTCGCAGTCATCCTCACTGAGTGGACACTGAGCGGACACTAAGACACTCTGCAAGTTCGACTAATTTAGTGATAGATATCCTTCTGTTCTCAATTGAAGAACTATTATCATAGTGCTTAGAAGTTACTCATAAAGTATCCATATACCTTTTATACTAATTACCTCTGCACCCAGTCCCTAGGTGGGTTATAGAGGCCCCGAACCTTAGCATTTGCTAACAGAAAATGTTGGATTGAGGTCCTATTTTCAAACTGAGATCTCTGATGAAGTTTATACAATGGCCCGATCCGAATCTTTCAAGGCGTATCGAATTTTCTAAAGACTAAGGGGTGAGATTCAAGCGTTTGCCCTTAATGAAGGAACACATGACGGGTAACTTGAAAAGTATCAACTTTTTAGAAGCGAGATCGCCATGGGGGTCAAGTAGCTTATTGACTCAGTGAGTGAACCAGAGTGCTTAGCTTCAGCCCACTGAGCATGTTTCCTGGCATATGCGAAGCTCACTGATCTGGTCAGCGTGCTCTGGGCGTGCTCCGTTCTACTCAGTGAGTAAAAGCGACGAGGGGGTGAGCACTAAAACGGAAGGGGAAAGTCGAGAAGCGTCAAAGGAAATCCGGTAGGTAGGTATGAGATGCAACCGATAATGCCATGAATGACGGACTCTCCGCTTCTAGACAATCTACGAGTTACGTCTAGCCTAAACATTGCAACACGAAGTTAGTACCAATTCTGCTTGTTGTGCTTCGATCTTCTATTCGTATCCGGAAAATGACATGAACTAATCGCCCAAGAGAATTAATAGTTTGTTTCTAGGCGAACGTATTCCAGAATTAAAACTAGTCATAGGGCGTAGTTATCGCAAGCTATTCTGCCTCAGGCAAAATAGCACTAATATTCGAGCTTTTGATTGGTAAAAAAGCCGCCGTACAATGACCGCCCTGAGTGGTCGGATTTAAGGAAACAAGCTTTCCCAATTCGCGGAGAAATTTCAACGGATGTAAATTACGCGTATTAGATACGCAATATGTGGGGAACTGCTAGTGTAACTTTGGTAATGCAATTTCAACGATGGCGTCAAATATGCTTACTCTGACACAAGCCTGGATTAAAATCAGGTAGCATCGGTGACACTTTTCAACAGAATGTATGCATTTCAGCTAACAAATATTGTATGAGCGCGTATTTATCTACATTTATTAGCCTACAGCTTATGTTTTGTCTGCATAGAAAGTAGGAAAGGATCATATCCGATATCCGCTCAAGGGTCACTTACCTCTTACCCATCGTTCAGGACATTGTCGTTATTCGAGCTCTTCAATACGGGACGAGTCATATTGACTAGAAAGAGCCAAGGCCATGTACATATTCAAATAGCTATGATCCATTGAAGGAATTCGGATTTATCTTAAGTACCTTTAAAGACTTATTTAAGACACACTAGCCCCGATCAAGACAACTTTAGGTTCCAGCAAACGGAGATAATCCCCACATGGCAACAAACTCTTTTTCCTCCCTTCTTTTCCTTTTCAATGCTACATTCACATTCTGTAAAAGTGCAGACTGCTCGGTGTCTGGCTGAGACTCGTTAGATATTCGTTCGCAGCCTCAACTTCTTTCAACCTTTCCGCCATTTTATCCCAAGTCGTGTTGTCTCGGTACGTCATTTTGATGCGAACATTGAGCGTAGAGTCGCATTCCGAGGCAAACAAATTATCGACACATTAAAGGCAGTACAGTACAATTGCACATATCCGCTAAATACAACATATCTTCGGCATAAACTTTTTAAAATCCGATCACTTACGGCATTCGAAGTGACTGCACAGAGAGACCGCCACACAAGATAGCAAAATGTCAGAGAAACTTGATCCGAACGTGAACCGGGCCCGGGAAGACGAACGGGCTTCGGGGACGACACTGGAAGCTCACGACGAAAGCTCCGTCGATGTCACTCCACCAACCGAAGTAGAGAAGACGAGAACGCACGACGTCTCTGCTGCTGGAGATCCCAATGCCGTGCCTGAAGAGAACGCGGTCACCCAGACGGTTACGTCTCAGTCACAGAGAATGACCAAGAGTAAAACTATCATCATTATGGGTGCATTATGCGTACGTATCCATGTCTTAGCAAGTTTTCAGACTTCCTGATTGACTCTGTGAACAGTTATCGGTTTTCTTAGCCGCTCTCGACCAGGTATGCTCCTTTTCTTAAAAATTTAAAACTACGAGACGAATGATTAGGCGACCACTAACACACTACTGTTTAGACCATTGTCTCAACAGCCCTTCCAGTTATGGCAGCTCACTTCCATGCCTCTCAAAGTGGTTATTCCTGGATGGCGTCTTCATATATGCTGGCCAATGCATCCTGTGTTCCTTTCTGGGGAAAACTTAGTGACATCTTTGGTCGGAAACCTATCATCATTCTGGCTAACGTTGTTTTCTTGGTGGGTAGTCTTATCTGTGCCTTATCTGATAATTTAGCTATGAATATTGCTGGTCGAGCTATTCAAGGTGCTGGTGGTGGCGGAATTATCGTGTTGGCCAACATTACCGTTTCGGATCTAGTCAGTGTTAGGTATGTGATTTTTTATTTTAAAATTCCTGCGGATATAGATGAGCAGACATCTAATGCAGCATATAGAGAACGGCCTATGTATTACGGTCTTTTTGGCGTGACTTGGGCACTGGCCGGAGCTCTTGGCCCTATTATTGGTGGCGCTTTGACAACTAAGGTTACCTGGCGGTGGTGTTTCTACTTGAATTGTACGATTTTTTCTCGACTACCATCCGTTACAACGATACTAACTTCATGGTCTAGTACCCGTCGGTGGCCTCTCTCTAACTATCCTAACCTTCTTCCTCCATGTCCACACACCAAAGACTCGCATTCTGGATGGCCTAGCAGCAATCGACTGGCTGGGTGTCCTGACTTGTATCGGAGCTACACTTATGTTCCTCTTCGGACTGGAATTTGGCGGACTCAATTATCCCTGGAACTCAGCCACGACTATCTGCTTGATTGTATTCGGTGTCCTGACTTACGGCGTATTCCTCTTGATCGAATGGAAGGTCGCCAAGTACCCTATTATTCCCATACGCCTATTCAAGAATAGTCACAATCTAGCAGTATTTGGCTCATGTTTCTGTCACGCAGCCGTATTCATATCCGGCGCTTATTATTTACCACTCTACTTCCAATCCGTTCTTCTAGCGTCTCCGATTCTTTCTGGTGTCTACACGCTCCCGCAAGTACTCTCACTATCACTTACCTCCGCAGTTATTGGAATAATCATTAAGAAAACTGGCCGCTATAAGGAAGCCGTTCTCATTGGTATGGGCGTCATGACTCTCGGATTCGGACTCTTCATCGATCTCAAACCATACGCAAGCTGGCCACGTATTATTCTCTACCAACTCATCGCCGGAGCCGGCGTTGGCCCCAACTTCCAAGCTCCTCTCATCGCTCTTCAAGCAAACATCCACGTCTCTGATATGGCAGTAGCCACCGCAACTTTTGGCTTTGTCCGCCAACTCGCTTCTGCTATCGGCATTGTCCTCGGAGGCGTTATCTACCAAAACGTTCTCACCCAGCAATTACCAAAACTCGAGGCCGCTGTCGGACCCGCTACAGCTAATAAATTGGCACATTCATTCTCTGGCGGCGATAAAGCCATTATCCAGTCACTGCCCCCCGATCAACAGGCTGTTGTTAAGTCAGCATTTACCTTTTCACTAAGCCGTGCTTGGATCTTTTATACCGCTGTCGCTGGCGTGGGATTTTTGATCAGTTTCTTCCTCCGACGTATCGAATTGAATCGATCGCATGCAGTTGCAAAGACCGGTTTGGAAGAACAGGAGAGGGCAAGACAGGAGCATCTCGCCGCTAAGAAAGCTGCGAAGGAGTCCAAATCTGCGGTTTAGTCCTTTTTTCTTCTCGTTTTTTGCATCTTATTTATTCAACTTATTCAACATATACTACTAATTACGTTCTTCAACAAAAGTTTTGGATAGTCCAAGGGATGGATAACCATAGACTCGACATTATACCCTCTGCATAGCAAAATCTGTTACATTTCGTTCGGTCGTATACCATTTTTCGTACAAAATCGTTTCTCATGCATTTATCTAGATTTTTCTCTTTTCTGGTCGTTCGATGTGTATATTGTTCTTTCTATTATCATGGATCTTGTCTTACATCCGTGGCTGCAGTACGGCTAGCTATCTATGTTTGTCATGGTTAGAGCTGGGTACGGATGATGGTCCTGATGATTGTCTACACCAAGGACAATGGTTGGGGTTCTTATTTATTCTGCCGCTTCAGATATATTAACAATAGAAGAAATGATAAAAAGGGCATGGATTTGATCATTGTTCTCCGAATCCTTCGACATGAGTTTCCAAGGTACTTCATCACCTTATTTGGTTAAGTCTATAGTCATAGTCCTTTTACGATGAAGAATACCAAGAGCTAATAGATGCATGAATAATGCCCAGGTAACAACTAAAGAAATTCATTTAATCTAATGCAACCGAATAAGCTAACTTACTCAGTAAAATTCAAAACTGAATTGGTCAATACATCAATTGATATCATCACTCGTCAGCAATTTATCAACCTCACGGAAATAAGAAAGAGGAAACGCTTACCTCAAGCCAGCTGTCCAGATATCATCGGCCATATTCTCTGCCATCTCCAGAACCTTTGACACTACTAAACACCATATCGAGGGCTTGGCAGTGATGTGCAGTTGATGGTCACGGTACCGCTCTTGTGCTGTTTAGCGATGGGAAGAGCGCGGAATATGTCTCTAGTGAAGAAGGAGGAGAAGAGACTGTGTACTGCGAATCAAATAATTAGTATGTAATTGCTATTGCAAGGTTTGATAAACTCATACCTCGGTGTTGTTGGCTCTGATAATAGCTTCCTCAGTCTTGAAAGTGAAGATGGTGATAACGGGCCTGTGAAATAGTCAGCTGGGGCACACACTTCTCCGAGACACACTGGTTGGGAAAGGTTCATACCCAAAATCTCCTTGGTAACTACATCATTATCATCAGGAAAATTCAAAAAGATGGTAGGCGCAATAAAGTATCCGTTATCACCCTTGCGCTTGCCAGCAGTGAGCATCCGAGCGGTTGAATTTTTTCCAACTTCGATGAATCTCATACACTCTCGTATTGAAGCGTATCTGCCTGAGGTTCGTGAGTGATCCTGGGGTCCAATGGATCATCGTGGTTTGTAAGGAAACCCTCGAAGGTATAACGGAAAACGGCCAGGAAGGGTTTCCAGACGAGTATGCTTCTCCTATCACACTTTAAGGAGTCGAATCCCCTGAATAAGTAAGTATACGTGAATACCTGTTCTCGAATAAATGTTAATTTCTCCTTTTTACTCCCCTTTGCTGGAACCTGCTGATTTGACTGCGGAAGCCGGGATATTCTTGTTTCGTCACATATTGCGTTACAATTTTCACACATTGCGTGTAGTATCTGAAGTACTTTTAAAAGGACACGGTGAAACTGGGCGCCGCGAAACGGGGGATATGCGCAAGAGCAGGCCGTGGGTTAGGGTTAAATCGGTGTACTGGACTAGGTTTGTTGATACGTACATATAAGCTCCATTCAAAGGTTTACTGGTTTAAAGCAATTGGATCTCCGTGTAGTAGCTTCAATTATTAACGTTTATTGGAAGCAACATGCCCCTCATTGATTACCTACCTTTCTAAGTGCATAGATCGGCGGATTGTCAGTAAGTGTACGGAGTATGCGCATTACAAAAAAAAATGATTCCAAAAAATTAGGCCCGAACCGTGAGTCGAACACGGGACCTCCTCTATTTGAGATTTTTGTTTTGAATAGCAAAAACCGGGTTTGCAAAGCAAAGCGTCTCCCGAAAGAGGAATCTTACCACTAGACCATCCGGGCTCTTAGTTGAATTGCTTAACCGATTTACTTCTCTTCAGCAAAGCTTCAAGGAAAAGTGTATCATTAACTCAGGCAACTTTTCCCCAGCCCTAGTTAACTAACGTAATCCACAAGCGATCCGGCACTTTTTCCCGAACGCGTACACAATACCAATTCCATATTATTCAACACGCCAAAATGCCACCAATTCGCAATAAAAATAAGAAAGATTTAGCTGAGCAAGAAGGACGAATCTTATTAGCTATTTCCCATTTACAAAATGGACGAATCTTGCGTGTGGCTCAAGCTGCAAGGATTTATAGTATACCCCGAGCGACTCTACAAGACAGATTAAACGGCACTCAACAAAGATCTCAAGTACGCGCCAACAGTCATAAATTAACTCAGTGTGAGGAGGAATCGCTTGTAAATGGATACTCGATCTAGATAAACGTGGATTATTCCCTCGACACTCTCTTGTACGAGAGATGGCTGATTATCTTCTCTCACAACGCGGAAACCAACAGGTTGGAGAGAATTGGGTATATAATCTTGTCAAACGTCGCCCAGAGATTGAATCAAAGTTCTCGCAGAAATATAACTATGAACGTGCTAAGTGCGAAGATCCGAAGATAATCCAAGAATATTTTGATCGCGTACGAGAGGCTATATTAGAGTATGGAATCTTGCCAGAAGATATCTACAATTTTGATGAGACGGGCTTTGCTATGGGACTCTGTGCGACTGCAAAAGTTATCACTGGAAGTGATTGATATGCTCGGCCAAAGCTATTACAGACTGGTAATCGAGAAATAGGTAACTGCAATTGAGGCAGTTAATTCGATTGGATGGGCATTGCCTTCGTACATTATTTTCAAGGCAAAGAAATACACCCGATTAGGCTGGTTTGAGGATCTTCCAGACGACTGGAAAATCAACATTAGCGACAATGGATGGACGATAGATAAGATTGGATTAGAATGGCTTAAATCTCATTTTATTCCTCTTACCGATGGCCGTACATTGGGGAAATATCGGATGTTGATCCTTGATGGTCATGGAAGCCATTTAACTGCTGAATTTGACCGTACATGCACTGAGAATAATATTATTCCAGTCTGTATGCCTCCTCATTCTTCACATCTTTTACAGCCTCTTGATGTTGGCTGTTTTGCTGTTTTAAAGCGACATTATGGACAGCTTGTTGAGCAGCGAATGAGGCTTGGATTCAATCACATTGACAAAATCGACTTTCTCACTACATTCCCGAAGGCTCGTACGATGGCATATAAAGCTCAAACTGTTCGGAATAGCTTTATAGCAACTGGATTAGTACCATTCAATCCAGATCGAGTTTATCAACAGCTTACTGTTCGATTGAAGACTCCAACACCCCCTCTAAGTCGATCAAGTGATACACAATCATCCTGCTTGCAAACCCCTCAAAACCCACGTCAATTTAAGCGCCAAATGACTACAATGAAGAAGAGAATAAGCCGGCATACAAGAAGTTCATCTGAGGCTATTGGTGAAGTGTTTACACGGGCATCAAAGGTTTATGAGATGAGTATTAATAAGCTTACAATTGCACAGAAGGAACTCCATGATCTTCGGGCTGCACATGAGAGGGAGAAGCAAAAACGTCAAAGATCTAAGCAGCAAATATCTTATGAGCAGGGAATTACCAGAGAGGAAGCTCAAGCACTCGTCCAAGCTCAGATTGAAGCATCCCAAGCTGTTACTACTGCTCCGGCCGAGCTTGAGCTCCCAGTATCTCATCCACCTGTACGACGTCAATTTCGCTGCAGTGGTTGTGTTGTTGCAGGACATAAAATAACCGGATGTCCTAATCGTATTAGGAATTAATTTTTTGTATATAATTAGTATGTGGGTTAGAAATTGAGATTTGAGATCAATATTGTGTACGCGTTCGGGAAAAAGTGCCGGATCGCTTGTGGATTACGTTATAGGGTTAGTCCCTCCGGGCGTAATAAACATCATTCATTCATTCATTGGTTTGCGGTGGTCAGTGTACCTCCTGGTAAAGACTCCATCCCTTGAATGTAAGTAGATGAATAGTGAAGGGTTGGGACCGGTTTGCCATGCAAGGTACTGGTGTCATTTCTGTCATTCACGCATGCAACATCTATTGATGCCTATCCTTGAGAATTATGGAGAGTCAGCGATTTCGCAAACACACGATAAATTTGATATCCTGGGGCTAGAATACCCTTGGATATTATTATGTTCTTATTAGAGATGAGAATCTGTCTATTTATATATCTATCAGTATGTCTCTATCGTACATTCCCACCACCAACAGCATGTACCTAATCGTAAAGATACAGCTGGTATCAAACGCGTAGTCCCTACCGGGTAATCACATACTGAATCCCATTCGCGAACAAGGCCTTTGCGTAGACATAATGAAACCGCTCAATATATTCAGCAATTGACGGTTTATTTTTCTGCGGGTTGCATCTGAAATGGAGCAGTTCCATCTGCACTTGCGATTCTGCCCCCGATTGAGTCGGTAATCTTGTTATTTGGAACCTATGGCAGCCAGCAAATATGGACTCGTCTGATCCAAAGCCGTAATCGACGTAGCTGGCATCTTGCTCTGAAGGGTTTGTGGCTATATATTTGTCCAACATGGTAAAAGAGCCGAATAGGTTGCTACCATTTGGGAGAAGATGGGTTGTAGGGATATCAGATTTGTTCCAAATGGTTACAGCGTCTGATGGGCGTTCAAAGCCTGTTCTTCATTTAGCTAAGTGCCCCTTACTTTTTCAGATGTGCTATTCAAGATATGACGTGCCTAAGTACTCGATGACTGAAAGGAAAAGTCTAACCTGTATATCGAGATGGCAATATGTTATAACCTCCAATCCGCAAGATAAATCTCTCGAAGCCAAAGATGAATCCCCCGAAGAACCCTGTAGAGAACAAAGCCAGGACATTCTCATCACTCAGCCCAGCAATTGCCGAGGCTGGTAGAACCTGGACTACCTTATCTGTGTTGGTGACATGACTACGCGGGTTGACAAATTTGAAGGAAGAAGAGGCGAGAAATTCAGGCCGCACTGGCAACGAGTACAGTGATTGTCGTAGAGAGAGGAGAAATGGAGACCGTGAGAATGCTTCGCTGAGATTTGTAGCCATAGATCAGGTAAAGAAAAGTTTAGCAATTTCAAAGACAATGGTCGCTTGAGGATTTGGCACTGTCATTCTCAGAAATATATCGGAGAGAGGTAATTAATGATAAGGTTTGGTCGGTGGGTGTTTTGGGTTGGATTGAGTTTAGGGTCCGATCCGGCCCGCTTCTCCGATTCATCCCATGAATTGTGGGCCCCTACAAATTATGTATATGCCATCTCCTGACTTGTCTTAGTGGCGCATTCTACAATTGACTTTCCATGTAGGAAAAAGGTTACAGGAACAAGAGTCCTATGTTGCTATTTGTGGACAGATGAATCTGTGACGGGTCAGGGCTAGGCAACAGAGGGCTAGGAATTTAGGGATATTATGCGCATAAGGCACGAGTCTAAGCCTTGACTTCCCTTGGATAATGAAAAGAAATATTGGACCTAAGAGAATCTCTGGATTTGCGAGAAGATTATTATTAAACGTATACACGATTTCCTTCTATCCATATAATCAGCTAACTCTTCTAACCAAAGAGTAGGTATCTGTTGATGACAAGGGATATAGACTTAACTGGTAGCTTTAATTGGAAATAACATTCACTCTATCTTATGACGGCATTCTAAAATTTAAAAACAAGTACACTCATAGCACATTCATTTGTTTCGGTTCACACACATATGGATAAACAAAGGAAATACTACTGAAAATGTCAAACATTTTGTCCTTAAGAAGATCCCTCTAAAACTTGTCCCTGGTTAGCGCACACTTCAATAGCAAACTTCCAGATAGTAAGCTCAGGACCAAGCAATCTCTGGAAAGGAATATCAAGGCCAAGCTCCTTGAAGATCCAGTTTCGCAATTCGGCACCAATCATACTGTCAAGACCGTAGTCAGCAATGGCCTTAGTGTGAGGCTCAAATATGTCGAGGTCAAGAACGAGTAGACGAGACAGTTTTTGAGTGAAGTAGTCGCTAGTAATCTGGACAGCTTCAGCGGGAGTGGCAGCGGTGCGGATGGTAGTTAAGATGGTACGGGAAGCTTCAGGGCTACCGGCAGAGTCGGCAGATTTCATGGACTCTAAGAGGGTCTTGAAACGAGTATCTTCGAGCCAGAACCCGTCAGTAGTATCAGCGCTGCTGATGGACTTTTGGAGCTTGACGGGGTCCAATCCGACAATAATGTGGTCGACGGGTCTTTTGCTGGTTTGGACGAGCATGGATGTAGCAAATGATTCTAGAAGATGGGTCTCGTCAATACCGTAGATACCCTTTCGGCGCAGGGCTTCTTCAACTTCAGGGTGCTCAGCAACGTAACCAACACCAAGAACCATAGGTAAGACAATAGAGCATGCACGCAGGCCGTGGTTAACGCGGTAGCGGGCAATGTTGTCCAAGAAGCTGTTGGCGGCAGAGTAGTTGGCCTGACCAGGGGTACCGAGAGTACCAGAGGTGGAACTGGTGGTCACGAAAAAGTCTAGAGGAGTGTCTGCGAGAATCTCGTGGAGGTTCAAGGTACCCTGGACCTTAGGGCAAGTAGCGGTAAGCCAGTTGTTGTAGGTCATGGAGTGGAACAAACCGTCCTATAAAGATTATTAGTTATCGAGCACCGCGCATTACAGAAAACGAAAAAGATATGAAACATACCCTTAAAACCATAGCAGCTTGTACAACGCCACGAATGGGGTGTTTCTTAGGAATGCTGGCAACGGCGCGCTCAACATCTTCCTTGCTGGCAACATCACCTCGAATAATCTGGCAGTGAACACCGGCCTTTTGCAAGTCTTCAACAAGGATTCTGGCCTGTTCTTGGTCAGTACCAGAACGACCAAGGAAAGCGAAGCGTCTGGCTCCGTTCTCGGTCATCCAGGATGTGAGACTACGTCCCAAACCACCCAAGCAACCAACCAAGAAGTAAGTTGCGTCGGGGCTGAAGCGCAGAGTAGGAGCAGTAGGAATAACTTCCAACTGGTTCTCAGAAGGCCGGTAAGCAATCAATTTCTTGCTTGAAAGAATATTATTAGAGAAAGAGGACACTGCAGATTCAAGGTCGGCAACATGGAAGATTTCTGGTGCTTCAACGACAATGTTGGGATCCTTGTGGTACAGGGTAACAGCAGATTTGAGTAAGTAGGTCAAGGTCTGAGGTTTGTGAGCATATAAGTCCAAAAGGTCAAATGAAAGATAGCTAGCACTCTGGTGCAGAGGAAGGGTGTCAAGGAGAGCACGCTTAAGGACGTTCTTGCGACCAAAGTCGACGAATCGACCGAGAGGAGCAGTATACCGCCAGGACTCGCGAGCGAGAACAGGGTCGGTGTAGCCACCGCTGAAGATTACATCAAATCCTCGGCCCTTCGTCAAAGCCTTGAAGTCACGAGCCAAGGATGTAATGGTAGGAATGACAATCTGGTCGCGGGCAATACCGAACTTGCTAACAATTTTAGAGACATCCATCTCAGAATCAGCAACAATGTAGGGTTTAGCGTTGAGTGCCTGAGCGACCTTGAGAGCAGCGGCGCCAACGGTACCAGTGTTGCTCAATATGAGAACAGTCTCGCCAGGCTCAATTCTGGCAAGAGTCTCCAAACCATAGATGGCAGAAGCAAAGCTCCAGGGAACAGAAGCCAACTTTGTAACGTCCTCGTCCTTCTCGACCTTTTGAAGCAAATTGGCAGAAGTGCGTTGGAAGGAGGCGAACTTGTCAAACTTGAGACCAACAACGACATCTCCAGCCTTGAAATTAGTGACCTTAGATCCAACCTTGGTGATAGTTCCTGAGATTTCGTGGCTGAAGGTGGTAGGGTAGTCGTTGCCATTGATGACAACGGTATCCTCCTTGTTGAGACCAGCGTAGAGCAGCTTGACTTCAACGTCGCCGGGGCTTAATGGATCGTGCTCGCGCTTGTCTGCAGTCCAGGTAATCTTGCCTTGTTGGGCTTGAGCAACCAGGCGCTGATCCTCAGTGAAAGGAGTAGGGATAGAGGTGCTCTTCACGGTAGTGTTGGAAGCACCACGGTTGGCTACTAGACGGCTGATGTAGACAAGACCGTTGGAGACAACGTATTCAGTCTCACGGATGTCAGCCTTCTTGGACTGGCGCTTGGCGGTCTTAGCAATGATAGAAGCAAGTTGAGAGACGGAGCTAGTATCAAGGTCGAAGTCCAAAGTAATCAAGTCCAATGAAGCTTGCTCCGAAGTGACTGATCGAGCAAGACCGTTGGTCATGGCGTACTCGGGGTCCTTACCAGTCAAGATACCACCCGCAGTAACCCAGAGAATAGAAGAGGCCTTGCTGGTAAGATGCTTGATACCTTCGAACTCCTTCTCCTGCACGGTAGCGAGCAGAGGAGAGCCTTCGAGATCACCAACGACGATGACAGACTCACCATCCTTAGCTTCAAGAGCGTCCAGGCGGCTTCTTTTAGTAACGAAGCCAGCCTTAGTCAACTCCTCCTCAATAGGACTGAGGATAGGAGCAGGATTGTTGCGGTAGACCAAGGTGACCTCTTTAGCAGCTGGAGTTTCCTCATCCACAGCAGCTTTAGAGAAAGCAAGAGTCTTGTTTTTCTTCTCCACGAAGATTTCGACATTTTCAAAGCCAGTAGCGGGAACGCTACCTTGCTTCAAGACAAGCCGTCCACCAGGACTGACCAGTTTACGAATGTTCTCAAGCACAGTAGCTCCCACTTTATCAGTAGCAATAACTAGATCGTAGGTACCGCTAACTGCCTCGTCGGCGAGAGGCACGGAGATGTCCAGTTTCTCAACCTTGAGGCTCTTAGCATTGGCGAACTTGGCCTTGGTAGCTTCAACAGCCTCATCGGATTGCTCAACCACAGTGTAGTTTATTTGCAAAGGCTCTTCCAGGATGCTAGCAGTGTTCTGAAATCCAATCTCGAGGACCTTGGATCCTGGTGCTTTGTGAGCAAGAGCTTCAACCAATTTGGCGGTAGTGAGGTTGCCCAAGTTGTTGGCCCAAGAAAAACTGTCAATATCGTATTTCCAGACAGTCTCTTGATATGGCTGGGGCTCAGTAGCTTCTTCAGCACGTTGGGGAACAGCGGCCTCGTAAGCAACACAGCGCATGTCAGTAATATCCATGAGAAGCTCACCGTTACTGGCAACGAGCTGAGAGCCGCTGACAAAAGAACGAATACCACGCTGGTCAGTGAAAGAGAAAGCTATGGCAGCAGGGTCCTTGACTTGCTCCTCACTTGGTGGCCAAATGGCGACTTCATCGACTTGGATGGGAACAGCGCCACAGGTCATGTCATTGAGCTTACCAGCGTAGATAGAGACGATAATAAGCTGCAAGCAAAGATCAACAGTTCCTGGATGCAAGACGTAACGAGATTCACCCTCCATGGCACCAGACTCTTGCTTGATGTCAAAGTGAGTAGCAGCAATGTAGTTCTTGCCATCAGACTGGACGTCAACCATACCCTGGAAGGATGGACCGTAATCGAACCCAACCTCCTTGAGGCTATCGTTCCAGGCCTTGCCAGTGGCACGTTGAGGAAGGTTGGGAATGCGTCGAGGGATCTGACCACGCTGACGGCTGTTGATACCAATAGTACCAGTAACATGGTCGTTCCAGTGACCAGTAGCAGAGACAGAGGAAACGTTGAAGTCCCACCACTGGCCCTGTTCAGCTTCAGTGAAGATAGATGGTCGCAAGCTGAACATGACCTCAATACCTTGGTCGTCATCAGGGGTGACCAAAGCCGCCTTGATGGAAACATCACGGAGTACGAACCCGTCGATCTTGACGGGCTTGGCGCTGAGTTCATTGACTTGGGTTACGGCTTCAATGGCCATGGAGAAGTAACCAGCGGCAGGGAAAACGGCTTCACCACCAAGGGAGTGATCCCGGAGCCATGGGACATCTCTGATACGGAGGACGTTTCTCCAGACTGGTTCAACAGCAGAGCATCCAGGCATGCGAAGACCCAAGACATCGTGACGAGGGTGCTTGATGGAACGGTGCTCGAGCGATTGACGAGGCTCGGCCCAAAGCTTTCTGGGGTAGTGCCACTTGTAGGTTGGCAGGTCAACAAGAACCTTACCCTTGACGAGCTTGATCTTTTCGAGGGGGGTGGTTTGCTGCTCGATGGCAGTGGCAGTTTCGAGATCAACGGGATAGTTTCCCAAGAAGAGCTCACCGGCAACCTTGAGGAGCTGAGCAGCAGAGTCTTCATTGCGGATCAAGGTGGGGATGTATCCGAGGGTTTTGTAACCAAATTCCTTGCAAACCTGCTTGATAGGACTGGAAAGAGCAGTGTGCGGTCCAATTTCGATCAAGACATCAACAGAGAGATCGCTTGCGGTAGCAAGAGTCTGGACAGCCTGGTTAAACAACACGGGACTGATTAAGTTCTGACACCAGTAGTTCTCATCAACAACGGTACCCTCGGCAAGTCTGGAGTTCGTGACACTAGAGACCATGATGGCGCCAGTGGACAACGGCGAGCCGAAATCCACAACAGACCTAGCCTTCAGAATCAAATTCTTGTAGACTTCAGTAGAAGGCTTCATGTGGTGGGAGTGGTAGGCTTTGCCACCAGTCTTGACGAGACGAGCAAAAATGCCCTCGGCATCCATTGCAGCCTTGATTTCCTCAAGGACAGGAGCATCACCACTGAGAGTAACACTGGCTGGTGAGTTGTGGCAAGCAATAACGACCTTTCCGGCATAGTTGGCAAGGTATGTTCCAGCAGCTTCGGCGCCGAGACCAACGGCCATCATAGCACCGTTGGTGTTGACGGTCTTGACGGCCTGGCCACGATAGTACGCAACGATGATGGCCTCAGTGGCGGAGATCAAGCCAGCAGCGAAAGAGGAAGCAATTTCACCGGAGGAGTGACCAACAGTCACCTTGGGACGAACACCCCATGAGAGCAGTAGCTCAACAACGGCAATCTGAATAGCAGTACATAGAGGCTGTGAGTACTCAGCTTGGTTGACGCGAGATGTGCTTGCATTCTCGAGAAAAGTAGCCTCCAGAGTCCACTCGGGAGCATCAGGCAGAGAGCAAAGAGCCTGGTCAAGTTTACGGATGGTAGCCAAGAAGCTGGGATAGTACCTCATGAGGTGAGATCCCATGGTAGCCCATTGAGCACCTTGACCAGTGAAAGCGAAACCGATCTCACTGATCTTCTTCTCGGCAATAGTGAAAGAAGCAGCATCATTTCCGAAAGCAGCTTTAACGGTAGCAGGAGTAGCCACAACATATCCCTTGGTCTGGAAGCGGGATCGGCGGTTGGCAAGGGTGTAACTGAGGTCTAATGGGTCGTATTCGTCCACGATCTTCTCGTAAGCAGCGATGTTCTGCTTGAGTGTGGGCTTGTCGTGAGCAGACATGGGGAAGAGGTAAGGACGGTTCAACTCATCGCCTTCAGGCTTAGTGGTGGTCCTCTTTCCATGCTTGTAGTCGGGCAAGAAGGAGTCGACACCCTCGATGATTATATGACCGTTGGTACCTCCGTAACCGAAGGAGTTGACACTGACACGCTTGACTGGCAAGTGAGCAGGGAAGGGACGAGGCTCAGTGACAACCCGGACTTTCCAGTCCTTCCATTTGACTATTTAAGTTAGAATGATGATATTTATGAAATAATTGAAGTTAATGCAGAGCTTACTCTTAGGGTTAGGCTTGATCAAGCCTCGGGTAGGAGGAATGATGCCATTCTCAACAGTCAAGCAAGCCTTGATGACAGCAGAGAGACCAGAAGCAGCTTCACTGTGGCCAATGTTTGTTTTCACCTAAGCATATCCAGTCAGTCTTTTGTATCTTTTCTATAGAAGACGCAGATCACATACAGCACCGATAAGAAGAGGTTCATCAGCGTCGGTTCTCTTGCCATTCATGGCCAAAGCGACCGCATTGACCTCGAGTGGGTCACCAATGGGAGTTCCCGTGCCGTGGATCTCAAAGTAGCCAGTCAGACGCGGGTCAAGGTCTCCACCGCGACGGTACGCGTGTTGGATAACATCCTTTTGTCCCTCCAGGTTGGGATGAGTGATACCGACAGCAGGCGCTTTCCCGTTGCTATTTGGGGCAATTAGTAGCTTCACGTGATTGATATGGCTGATTTTACTTACGAGTTCACGGCACTGGTGCGAATGACACCGCGGATTGGGTCGCCGTCTCGGACTGCGTCGCTGAGTCTCTTCAAGTAGACGGCGCCCACGCCATCAGCACGGCCATAACCATCAGCCGACTCATCGAAAGTGCGGCAAGTGGATGTAGGAGACAAGACACCGAGCTTGGCAGTGTTCATGTGCTGGTCAACAGTAATGATAAGATTGACACCTCCAACGACAGCACCGGAGCACTCCCCATTGCGAAGGGCATTGCAAGCATTGTGCATAGCATAAACGGACGAAGAGCAAGCAGTATTAACCACAATACTGGGTCCGTGAAGGTTGAAGACGTGGCTGATTCGGTTACTAATGATACCAGGATCGACTCCAGTTGCGGCATAGCTGTGTCGGAAGTCTGGTTCCTTGAAGGACATCTGCTGGTAGTCACTGGTGAAACTGCCCGCGAAGACGGCAGTTGTGGTACCTGAGATTGCTTCGAGAGAGACACCGGCAGACTCGAAGGCCTCGTAGACGACTTCAAGCAGTTTTCGCTGTTGGGGGTCCATCCACATGGCTTCAATGGGGGAAATACCAAACATGGAAGGGTCAAAGTCTTGCAGGTCGCCTTTCAAGAAGTAGCCACCAAGGACGTTGAAGCTTCCAGGTCGCTCATTGTTGGGGTGGAAGTGACCATCGATATTGAATCGGTCAGAAGGAACTTTGGGTGTGCGTCCAGTTCTTTTGTTGAGCATCAAGTTCCAGAATTCAGAGGGCGAAGAGACATCACCAGGCAAGCGGCAACCTATACACCAAATCCAGTCAGTCTGTATTTCCTGTCTGGTCTGGAACGACTTACCCATCCCCACCACTGCAATGGGCTCCAATTGCTCAGAGAGCGGCTTCTCGGCATAACCGGGGAATACCAGAGCAGGATACTCTGCATCGTCAATGACGGGAGCGTAGGGAGGTGTCCTTGCTGGAAGAGACTGCTCGCTACGAGCTAGGAAGGGATCAGAATCGGGGAGAAAGGGTGCCATTGTGAATTATAAATGGTATGTATGTGTTGTGTGTGGATTGCGCGTGGGTATATGTGTGTGTGATATCGAAAGCGCTGGGATTAAATCTAATTTGAAGCAGAAAAATCAGAAAAAATAGAAGCTACCACCTGGGCAGAAAGGGAAGATCGTGAAGAAAAATCGTGAACTACTCTGATCGAAGAGCAATTATGGTCTTGGGACCTGTCTCTTTCTATTTTATACGCTTGAGAAGGAAGATGGAAGTCTTTTGAACTATCATCAGTTCATCATAACCCTGCCACCTCTAACTTCTATAGTATCATCTCTGCCAATCCCCAACTTTTGCTCCCTCGACTCCCATCTCCATGTCTCCATCTGGGCGATGTAACGAATCCCGTTGCCAAAAGCATAGCCACAGCTCGCGCCCTCGCACCCTCGCACCCCTCGCATCCCTCGTGCCCGATCTTCTAGAACTTCAAGCTATGTCTCGCCATGGATCTCCGTTCCTCAGTCCATCTTCCTATTGCTCAATGGCACAACCCAATCGTCATTCAAGGCATCCGCCATTGCCGTAACTGTAACTGTATAAAGTCGGGCCAACGGTACCACCCTTGGGATCGACGGAGTTAGGGCACACCGAAGCACGGGCCCGTCTTTTTCGCTGGTTACGGAACTTTCATTTCAGCCCCGACCATACAATGACTATGACTATCTGTATCTATCTAACGACTTACAACTAGGTATTAACTTAACTATAAGCATTATAGTTGTCAAGATTCAAAATCAACTGCTTCCGGAATGACGCTATAAGCCACACATATGCAGATGCATTGTAAAACGAATACGGGAATCTTCTCCGAGACGGATACACACTTTAGTATTAGCGTTGTCAAAACCATCAAATCCTCAACACTAACTAGAATATGCATGTACGTACGTATTTAGGATTGTCTATATGTAATAAATCGAACAGAACTACAAGAACCTTGGAACATTTGCGTGATTATATGTGGCTATACAACGTTCCTATCCGTATGGGGAAGTACCTAGGTATTCGGGCGCTGTAGGGCTTTGTACAACCAACTTGATGAGAGTATCCATGATTCTAGTAGATAATAACCTTCAAAGGTTACAAGGCATGAACACGACCGACCTTTAAAAGCGTTCCACTGGATGGATTATGCACTTTACATGCGATGGACAAGGAATGTAGGGTAAGGATGAGCGTTGTCAACTGTGAACTAAAAGGACATGGGTTAGAAGTGTGTGATGTGCCTATCGGCGGTAGATTGTTGCATATATATATATATTTGTGTATCAAGTATCCTATATCTGATCTACAGCTAATGTTGAGCTTTTTCCACGTCATACAGACTAGCCATGATCCCGAGGGGGGTAGAACTTGTGGAAAAACTGAGTTGGTTGCTACTCAAATTAATAGCAGTACTCTCCTGCCTGGCATTCCTGAGCAGTGATGAAGTCTAATACTAAGAAGATCGATCTATCCGACTCTCTTGTCAAACAAGCTTGAATCACGATTAGGTTTAGCCGCTCGATCAGATAGATAGTCCGTTCCCCCTAATTCCACCTTACACTTAAACCCGTGGAAAGATAATACGTAGCGGCCTCTTTATCATGGCCACATTTAAGGTTTCAGATATCCTTTATCAAGATAAGCAGTTTTCAGAAAGTTTTGGATCATTATTCGGAATACGTCATTAGGTAATTCCAAACAACCAAATCTAATCAGGAAATACGGGCATATCTTCGTTCTCCCATAAAATCTACTGAATCATGTCTGCCTATTTGCATAGAATTTTTCTCGATAGCTTTATCATAGCGCCATCATGTACTTAGAGAGGGCACATGGCGATTTCATGCATTAGTTACACACCCGGGTTTCGGAATGAGGCACTAATGGTATGAGAAATTCTTTCTTTAGCTTTTGGAACGGACCCTGGACTGGACGAGTTTTTCTTGTTGTTCTTTACTCTTTTCTTTCTTTTTTTCTTTCTTTCTTTCTTTTTGCTGACTGGATACATGGAAAAGCATACATTCGCATATATGTCTATGAGTTGCGAGATGAGACTTGACCTTCTTTGGGTCAGTACAAAGCATGGCAGGCCAGGGCAGGGGGCAGGATTAATGCTAGCCTTCGATATCTTCTTATTCTTTCATGTAGAAAGAACTGAACGGATGAATGCTCCCGAGAGAGACAAGGGAGTGTCTAAACCGACGTATATGGAGAACTGTTATTGATTCTGCCCCTCATCGCTCGCTCAGATCTGTAGAAGGGGCAACCCAACAATGAGTCGAGTAAAATCAATTATTGACAGCGAGATTGAGTAATAATGTAAGCACAGAATCATTGTCCAATCGATTCATTTTTGCGTAGATTGCTCCTATTATTTTAGAATAACATGCCTGAGAAGAGATAAGACAAATTTCCGACGAACGGAAAAGGTAACGGAGAAGGTACAGACGATCATGGGTATAGTATAATGACACCAGGGCAAACAATGCAGAACAAGGCTAACGAGAGGATATGCTGTTTTCTGGTCATCAAAAACGGTATGCCAACTGAGAAGAAAAAAAAAGAAAAGGATAAGAAACAACATAGACGATGACGCAAGTTTCTTCGATCATAGTCACGTCTTCAGTTTCTTGCCACCTGTATCCGCAGGCTCCCCTCCCTCTTCAGGATTTTTGCGCTTCCTTTCTGCTTCCTCGTCGCGCGCAAAACCGGGCCCGGTCTGCACTGCAGGGGTGAATGGTAACGGACTCGGTAACAAACTGGTATCTGGTCCTGTTCTACCGAAACCCCATTCAGGAAAGAAGCTTGAAGGAGAAGGAAGAAGTGCATCAGAAACGAATCGACTAGGAAGTGCCGAAATGGGAGTTTCCATGTTCTGATTACTGCTGCTGCTACTACTACCGCCATAACCCCCGCCGTTCTGCGCATTCGGACCGGGCGGAGGCGGACGAGCGAACGGATTAGGTGGGCCTTGCGCACCAGCGCTAAGAATAGGCCCGCCCGCGCCTGGAGATGGCGGGGGCGGCGGTAGTTGGACAACGCCAGTAGCACCAGTCTCGGATGATTTCTTGGCAGAGGTTGAAGCTGTCTTACCCGTCGAATCACGGGGCGAGGAATCGCCTGTCGCACTACCACTGTCTGAGTGGTCACTCGGGATTTGGACCTTGAGTCGCGGCTTGGGTCGCGATGGTTGTTGTGAATCGCTCAGAGAAGGCGTTGATTGCGATCTTTGAGGTTCAGTTGCGGCACGATTAGGGGGTGGCGGTGGTGGTCCGCCTCTTGGAAGAGGAAGGGTTTGGTTAACGGGGCCTGTCGGTTTTGATTCTTGCTTCACTGATGTATCACGTTGCGGTGATTCACGTAAAGGCGCCCTGCCGAATAAATGACGAGAAAACACCGACGTCTGGTCGTCAATCGGTGTGAAGATACTACGCGATTTGGTCTTTGGTGATGAATTCCCTTCAGCCTTCACATCCCCTGCTTGCTGCGCCCCGGTCGGATCGGGGAGCGATAAGGTTGGCCGAAACTGATATTGCTGGGTATCAGGGGGCATCGACACAGGAAGGGAGTGTCGTCCCTGATCTTGCATGTATGGATTGTGTATTGACTGGTGCTGATGCGTAGGTAGATTCAGATGAGGCGGCTGATGTGGAGCATGTTGATGTTGCTGTGGTATGGATTGAGCTTGTTGACTTCCAGGGTGTGAGGGGTGAGCGAACTGATGGTATTGGCCATGTTGAGGAGGTCGGCCATTCATATCTGCGTTTGAATTGGGGTTATACATTGACGGATTTGCCATGTAAGTATAGCCGTTGGGGTTTGCGGGGGGGGGAGGTGTAGCATGCGCTTGCGCATGTCCGCTATACTGCGTACTCATTTGTCGAATATGATTCCGCGAGGAGGGACGGGATGAATTCTGTGGTTGCGGAGTTCCATGGCGGGGAGCAAAACTAACTCCATTGGGAATTGGAGGAGACGCAGACGGAGCATGGTTGATATGCTGATAGCCCGGTTGATTCTGAAGTTGAGGTGGTATAATATTTTGAGTTGGTGCACCCATTTCTTCCGCGATCATATCTTCGTCAACTTCATCCTCCTCCTCATCGCCACCTCTGCCGGAAAAATCATTTGGCCCTTTATGTTCATGGGGCGGACCCCACTAACAGTCGCAACAATTCAATGTCAATTGCAGGGCTCGAAAACAAAAACTGTTCAGGAAAGACGTACGTATTGATATCGGCCTAGAGTTTCTCCAATATCACCGGATGAAAACTCATATAACTTTTTATTGTGGCCAAAGATAATGACGGCAACGTCAACTGAGCACAATACGGACAGTTCATACGCCTTCTTGAACAAGCCCCCTTTTCGCTTCAAGAATGTTCTAAGCGCGAGAGAAAATTGTCGTCAGCTTGAATTCTATACTATCACGGTAGAAGAGATCATCCTTACACTGAACGATTGCGGTCATCTTTAATGGCCTTGATTTCAATTTTCCTCCGACCCATCGTGGATCAATTTGGAGGCTCCTTGATATTGGAAGACGGGAGTGTAGAGCGTGTATAACTGATCCGTCCAGCTTTGCGCGCAATGGACTAACTTATAGATGGCCGAGCAGCAAGTTGCAAGAGAGTACCTAGACACTGCGATGTTGACATACGCAATTCGTTTCCAGGACCCACGAGTTTATGGCATCAACAAAGAACTGATGATCTTCTTCAGGACAGCCAGGACGCTGCACAAAGAGATAGGAAGAGGAGATAAAGTATGACGGGAATAGCAATCTGATATCCACCGCGGCTGAATAATGAGGTATGCAAAGGATCTGATCAAGGTTCCGCAACGCAGGCAGAAGAAAGCCTGGGAGTGCAGACGGTGGACGACAGTAAACTCAATGGGAGGGGGCCGTCGGTGGTCGGTGAATTATCGAACAAGGTTATGCGATGGAGATGGGGTCGTTCGTGGCTTGCGGGTCAGTGGGTGGACGAGGTAGTATGGCGTAGATAGAAAAAAGCCTAAGAATGTGGTGAGTACTAAGAAGGTAGCACTATAGTATGCGAAGCGCGGCGCAAATCTGGGAAAGTCGGCGATCTGTCTGGGATCGAAATTTGAAAGCCAAGAATCTGTTCGTCGAGAAAGAGGGCACGCAACGCGAGATACGCGACAGTATGATTAAGCCCAAGGCTAGATGACAAGCTCACAGAGCTTTGGTCAAAGAGTTGTATCTACTATGCTAGTATGTACGCACTAACAGTAGTGGTAGCAATAATAGATAGCGATATTGATATTGGACGAGTAGGAACGTGATGGAGATGCAAGCATGGGGTTTTTTGTGGTGGATGGTTCTAAAGATAGAAAAGAAAAGAAACGGCGGGAGGCAGGTGGATGAACTCTGGACTTCGGAAGGAAGGGGGCTGCTGTGGGGCTTTGGATAAAATGAAAACTGCGCACAGACCAATCAGGTGACTGGATGAAAGAAGCCGCAACACTAAGCTCATATTGGTTAGTGCCATAAAAATGTTAGTTATAGGCTAGCCCTATAGGGTTAGTACTCCTTGATATCGAAGTTCATCAACAACCTTTGCATTTCTTCTTTACTTTGCTTTACGAATCTGCTGGCGTCTAGGGCATGTGCATCGAATCAATTGGCCAAATTTCATTCATCATTTCTTCTCATCGAATACGTTGAGGGTCCTACGGGTACATACATCGATCGATCTGGCCTTTGTACAATTTTAGAAACACCCCACGATCTTTCTCATCCACACGACAGAATTCCACCTTCACGTCCGCTTGTATCGCTTGCTGTACAGTTACAACTAGTACGTAGTACGTGGTCTGCTAGATGAGCACGGTACAATCAAGGCATAGTCTGATAGGCGGCTGTTGTTAGTGTTTAATCTTGAAGCTCTAGTCCCAGAAAGGAAAAGCCTTTCAAGCCACGTTCGGCGATACTCGACAGCCCTGATTATTCTGATTGGTGGGTTTCTCACCATATGCAACAAGGGCCTGCTGAAACACATTTCACACTGCATATGGCTTGCCCAGTCAACGCTCCAACCGCGGCTAACCTGCAGCTTGTTGCTATTTTTAACAGAGCCTAAATATGCCTGTTTTGACGAATCACCTACATACTGCAAGACTGATTGATATGAAAAAGATACGATAAAGAGGACGGATGATCTGATTTTGTTTCAAAACACCTGACCTGTTAGGTGGTACTGCATCAGTACTCCGCTGAATATGCATGATAGCCTCTTTGTCACATAATTCCGCTAAGAAAGGAGATTGCAACAGCAGTAGTAATCTGGGGAGCGAGATATGACTCTTATTGGCAAGTACATCTCCTTGCACGTTGAGTATCGGAAATTCTAGGATGTGCTAAATTTAACCAAACACTTGAGGGCATCCACCTATCAAATCAGCAAGCATTTGACCTCAAAAGACCCTAGGCAAGTACCCCAAGAAGGTACATTCTCCATCACTCTATACAAGGACTTTCCTCCTCGATCTATTCTTGGGTAGATTAATGCTACTTGATTATCATCGAATCACGGAGAGTTGTCGTTCGCCAACTTCAAAAATAGGACGCTCGAGAAGATGTTCCTATTCTAGCTCGATTACTCTGTGACCTCTCAGAAATCTATTTGCCCGGCAAATCTGTAAGTACACCTCCGAGCCTGTACAAAACACCAAAATTAGACGACATCGGATTTCCCATGCTCATCTTGCTCTGCCCATAACATGAATTCCTCGCAAAATCATAGAAGCAGGTTTGAAGTATACGATACCACCGGATTCAATTCTGGTTTATCTCGGAGAAACCGAGATGCGAATATTCGACAATGAAGGCTAGCTAGCCGTGCCTTAAAAGGGAAGGCGCTATTTCTGTAATTGTAACCAGGAGAACTTAACTTATAGTGCTCCTCACGACTATCGACCCAGTAACGTGAGTGCGAGTCTGAATGATGTGTATCTTATAGGTAGGATGGTAAGTTTTCTTGGAGCGCGACTATAAGAGACAATACTAATAAAATAAAATAAACAGGTATTATAACGCCACCGCACAAGTCGACTTCATACCGTATGGCGGAGTGGCAGCTTCTGATGAGGCTCTAGAAGATGTCATGTGTGCTCTCGCTAAGTGGTGAGGTTGAGGGTTGATATCAACACCTCGCCTAGAACGGGCTAGTCCCAATATGGCACAGAGGCAGGCGTTCTACGTGAGTCAGGTGATATCCTATCAGCTTCTATAACGAGTAAATGTCCAGCGACGTTCAGCAACCAAACCAGCAGTAGAAAGTACACTGCAAGACTAGGGATCACGGATCCAAGTCTCCACAACTCGGCTAATGACCCAGCACATGTCTTACTGACACTCTAGCCCCTTAATTTCAACTTCATCAATTTGCCGTCAGAGCAGATCATACATCCATACCTGGACTGGAGTTCGCACTGTTTTCCTCTACGTGAGTCACGCCTATGTTAAGACCTAGATTACCTAGGTAATGTTCGATGACCAACTCAGATCTCTTAGCCCTCTCTATAGCAATGACGATTCTATAAATGAATGGATCTGGTCCCTCGAGAACACCACAAGCCCGTCCTAGAATCTGTCCATTGCTACAACAGGCGGCTACTGGGGCTGGGGTGGTTTCACCGTTGACACCGTACATCCTGTGCCGGCAGCTCGGAATGGTCATTGCTCATCGACGGTGCCTCTTTTAATAGCACTAATCTCGCGAGTCTAACTATAGATCTACTTTTTGACGGCTTCACAGAGAATTTAACGTTGCAAGGATACGCTGAGGCTTCTCCCACCTATGGGACTGGTTCCATATCGACAATTTGGGACACAACAATCGCTGGCAATTCAGATTGACCTTTTCAGGGGTCATCGTTAAGGCCTAAGATCGGTTGATTGCATGGCTGATCCCTTTAGATGAATATACTCCATATAGTGAAGGAATTGTAGCATTCAAAAAATGGAGAAGAGTAAGATGAAACATTGGAATGCTTGCTTATAGAGCAGGATGTACCTCTGGGAGGATTCCTAAGCTATTTATACTTAGGACCCTACTGCCAGTACATACAAACATACGTAGGTAAAAAGTAACATAAAGATCTTTCATAGAGATCTCATAAAAATATTTCACACAAAAATAGGAGGATTTCACGTTGTGGGGATTCCCTATGTCAACAGAAGTGGCTTAACTCCTTAACAAATTTGTTTGTCATATATCTATATTCTTAACTGTACGCATCTCTAACCCTAACCTCATGTTGGAATGGAGGATAAAGTACATCTGATGGTCACGTGCATATATCCTCTATTTCTCTGTGCCAGTCGGATACACACAAAACAAACCACGTCATCTTCACACGGACGCAGCAGTATCGACAGGAATCAAGAAGGAAGACCTGATCATCTCACCCAGTTGAGTGAAGAACATCTATCGACAATGTCCACAAAGGGAAAGAAGGAGGAAGACGAGAAGCCATTCCCCCTGCTAGATCTCCCAGCAGAGCTTCGAGACAAGATATACCATGAAATTCTGTGTACATGGTCTCCAAGACCAGATGGAGACTATCCAAATACCAGCTTTATCTGTTAAGCACCAATGCGGGGTAGACCCGAATTTACCACTCTACGCACCAATCGACAGGTCTACCAGGAAGCAAAAACAGTGATGTTGAAAGGGAACCAATTCATTCGCGTCAGGATGCATGGTGTTTTCCCACTTCAGCTTTTCTTCGTACCTCATCAGATACCAGCGGTGACATTTAAGCAAGAGGCTATTTCCAAATGCAAGCACTACGTTATGACTCACATAATTAACATTACATTCGACCCAAAGATAGAATCGCTGGATAATGAAGAATATTTGGAAACTATAATCCTGCGTGAGGATTTGGACCTGTTTCTCAAAGCTCTTGCTGATGCCGAGATTCTATGCCCGGATCCATCTCTCAAGAACAAGCATAGAATCACTCTTCACAACCCTTTCGGAGGTACTTTGTCCCCCAATTTCACGGACTGCAAGAATCAGGTGAGTCTTATACTGCTTCCTGCATACTGGAAATGACTCTCAAACACATGAAGTAAAAGACTCGTAAATAGGTTATAACTGACCCGTGAATCAGGAATGACTCCTTGAACCATACCAGAAACATCTCCATGGCTTCAAAAACTTCCAGATTGATGGCAAGATTGAACCAGAAGTGGCAAAAACCATATCAAACGAGATCAAGGAAGACTCTCCTCCAAACCCACAGCGGCTGATTAAATGGGTCACTCTTCAAAAAGAGCTCGGCAATGGGCTATATCGAGAAATAAGTCCATTAGCCGCCGGCGCTTTCTGGGGGAGGGCTTCTAGACAAGTCGAGCGACTCGCACATTGCTCTCACTGGGCCCTCGTCAAGGCCGTGGGAGGCGAGCCTTTTGAGGACAAGTTCACTGCACTCTTTTTCCAACTCAGTGCCAACTCCCTACAAGGTATCATCGAGATTATCCCAACGTGTCCCCCTCCCGAGATGAGTCAGTATGCTGCAGTGGTGTCCCAATTATTCCACGTGGCAGGGAACGCTGACAGGGTACTGGGAACAAAGTGGACACCCGATTCAGTACAATTAGCTAAGCTTCACTACCGACTTGCTATGATATATCGTCTCGCAGACCATGATGCAATGGATGCATAACAGATAATCGAAGATGTCCTCCTCCATCAGCCAGGAGATCCCGCGATTCTGCGGGAGAGGGAAGCTATCAGGAAATGGGCATCCGGATCTTGATTGAATGCGATTTTTGAGCCTTCCTTTTTATTTCTGATTATGTACCTTTGACTGTTTTCACACACCACAAATCATCGGGACATGATGGGACATTGCACTGCTTACGCAATCTTGGTTGTTGCTGATCGTCACGGAATAAGACAGGAAGCTCTTGACTACAATTGACGATATTCTCTTCATGTACGATTTGAACCGACATTCTGTCTTCAAAAAGGACCCTGCGTAAATAGCTTTGCAGATTAGAAATTGAATTCCACTTGCTCGTAGCTTGTATCGAGAGAAACATTCAATCGAAATATTACACAAAACACCCATGGTAGTCGGTTTCGGGGGGTTAAGTTCGGGGAACGGGGAGTAATTTTGTATTTTAAAATATCTCGGATTAAATCTTGAACATCAACAAAATCCCACTCACTTTTGTGGTCAATTTATACGTTCAAATACAAAGTAAAGCCCACGAGGATTGCGCCATAGCGGATCGTGATGTTGTCAAACATTCTTATATTCTTGCTAGCGAATATCCTATTGGTCCATTCGCCAACTATGGACTACAACTTCCATATCGTTTCGTAACTCCTATCCTAACTCACCTAGATGATGCTCAGTACAGCTTGCCCTAACCATACGATTAGGCTAAGCTCGTACTGCGCTTGTGATGCTCTCCTCATATATCATGGTCTATAAATGACCTGATCCAGGCACTTCCTCGACTCTGATTCTTTCCCGTAAGAACTGCTTCAACAACCATGGAATTCAAAAACTTGCCCTTTCTGCGTCACTTGACGCCCAGGCTTGCATTTTGTATATTCCTAATGAGTATCAGCGTCTTCAATTTTGGCTTGGACAACACCGCCTATTCTACTATCCAGGCCATGGACCGTACGAAAACTCCCCGCTCGAGCTACGTGTGAAAGTTCAACTACTGATTTCTGATATTACTCAATGCAGCATTCATCAAACGCTTCGGTACTATTGAAAAACATGGAAAGCATGTTATTACGCCCAAACATCTGAGTTATCTGAGCGCTTTCCCCAGAATCACATTTGCGGCTGGCATCTTAATAGGAGGTTGGACATCTGAACGTGTCGGCCGTCGACCCGTTATCATCATGATGATGGTCATCTGCCTAATTGGCGTTATCGTGTCGTATACAGCAAAGACGTACGCGGCGATCTTGATCGGTCGAATGATTGTTCACGGCTATATAGGCATGGAGGGCTGCGTAGTGCCCATGTTCCAAGCTGAGATTTCCCCTGCTGCCATTCGCGGTATTATCGTTATCAGCTATCTGTTCAATCATGTCTTTGGTTCATTCATCATGTCTTGTATCACGTACAAGACAGCGGAATTAAACACCGATATGTCCTGGAAGATTCCTATAGCCGTTATGTTTGTGATTCCTTCTCTGGTGCTTCTGTTGGCTTGGTTCCTGCCCGAGTCTCCACGTTGGCTGTTGCGGAAAGGCCGAGATGAGGAAGCTTTAAAACAACTTAAATACCTCTATGAAAACGACGACCAAGCTAAACTTGAGCGTGAGATAGAGTTGTTGAAAAAATCTCTAGCCGCCAACGTTCAGAAAGGTAGTTGGATGGATTTACTCCGTGGCACCAACCTGGTACGCATATCTCAAGCCAAGTACAAACCCCAAACATAATTCATTATCTGACTTACAAAATCATCAGCGCCGCACTCTGATCGTCATCTCCATCCAATCCTTCAACCAATTAACCGGTCAAACATTCGCTACATCCTACGGAACAGTCTTCATCAAAACCCTCGGAACCATCAATCCATACAAATTCACTCTGATATCAAACGCAATAGGTTGTCTGGGACCGTTTTTAACATTCTTTCTCGTCGACAGACTCGGCCGTCGGAACATGTATCTCATATTCGGCACGTTGTGTGGCTCATGTCTTTTTGTAATGGGTGGTTTGGGCCTGGGGACGGTGACTTTCCAGCAGAAAGCGGGAATAGTAGCCATGGATATCTTGTACCCTTTCTTTTACTGCTTTTCGTTTGGTGGGATGTGAGTTCCTCAATTGTCTATGTGTCCAATTACAGTGGTAAAACACAGACTTATATACTGACCGGTTTCCATCGAATTAGGGCTCCCTTAACAGGCGCAGAAACCCCTTCACCCAGATTACGAGACAAATCCGCAATAGTGGGCTGGAGTTTTCAAAATCTATGGGCATTCGTTGTCACATTCGTGGTTCCGTACTTGATCAGTGACAGTTACGTGGGTTTACACTCCAAGGTCGGGTTTATATTTGGCAGTATCTGTGTTGTAGCGCTTGTATGGGCGTACTTCTTCTTCCCGGAGTTGAAGGGTCGGTCACTGGAAGAGGTTGATGAGTTCTTTCAGGCTAGGGTTTCTGCGAAGAAGTCTAGATGTGAGATACTCTCTTTTCTGTGTTATGGTATATGCTTCTGTACTAATCATCTGAGACAGACTGGAAACCAGAGTCGCAAAGCCGCGGACAGAAAATTACAGCAATTGAGGACGATGCGCCTCTTGCGGATGAAATTATATATTCCTATAGCACAGAGAATGTGAAGGATCAGGGGAAATCGAGAGTTGTGCAAACGCAGCAATCTTTGGTTTAATGGGGAGAGTAGCTTCTAGCGAGACATTTCTGTATAACTCCAATGGCGCAATCTAACGTAATCGGACACCCACCCGATCATGACACCCACCCGATCACTTTCTCCGGAAAACGCGCTCTATACGAATTTCAAACTTGAATTTCTCACTCACATACAAAATAAATACAATATTTTAACTAGTAGTACGATTTGGACATCGATTAATTTTATGCCCGATAATTCCACACCCACTGCACTTCGGTGGCGCTCGTAGGCGTGGTTGAGAGGTTTGGGGTTCGGATTCGACTGGTGCAGTCGGGATAGGTTGAGATGCCTCATTCCGACTGCCTATTAGCTCCTGAGCTTCCTGCGCTGTAAGAGATCCTTCATGAGATATCTGAGCTCTAGACCTTTTACGTTTTTTCTTTTCCTTCTCATTTGCGGCTCGTAAATCATGCACCTCTTTCTGTATAATCAGAAGTTCATTCCTGCTCATTTCGTATGCTTTGGACAGCCGGTTTATCGCTTGATCGACCACCTCAAATGGACCTATTGTACGATCATTAATACGCTTCTTTATTGTTGCCGTCTGACGGTTGAATTGACGTGGATTTTGAGGTGTTTGCTGGCAAGAAGATTGTGAATTACTTGATCGACTAGGAGGGGGTGTCGGGGTCCGAAGTTGAACTGTAAGCTTTTCATAAACATGATCTGGATTATATGGCACTAATCCAGTAGCTTTGAAGCCATTCTGAACATTTTCAGCTTTATATGCCATTGCACGAGGCTCTGGAAAAGCCGTAAGAAAGTCATATTTATCAATATGATTGAACCCAAGCCGTACACGTTGCTCAACAAGCCGTCCATATTGTCGTTTTAGAACAGCAAAACAACTCACATCGAGAGGCTGTAAGAGATGCGAGGAATGAGGTGGCATACACACTGGTATAATGTTATTTTCAGTGCAAATTTGATCAAATTGAGGTGTCAAATGGCTTCCATGGCCATCAAGAATAAGCATCCGATATCTCCCCTTCGTACGGCTTGTCGTATGAGGAATAAAGTGCTTTTGAAGCCACCGTATTCCAATCTCATCTGTTGTCCAGCCATTTTTACTAATATCAAGTCTCCAATCTTGTGGAAGAGTCTCAAACCAGCCTTGTTGATAATAGGTTGTTGCTTTGAAGATAACGTATGAGGGCAAAGCCCATCCAGTGGAATTAACTGCTTCAATTGCTGTAACCCACTCGCGATTGCCAGGTTGCAATAAATAAGGCCTTCCATATCGATCGCTGCCTGTAATAACTTTTGCAGAAGCACAGAGACCCATAGCGAAGCCAGTCTCATCAAAATTATATATATCTTCCGATAAGATCCCATATTCTTGGATGACCTCTTGTACGCGGTTAAAATGCTCTCGGATTATCTTAATATCCTCACATTTTGCTCGCTCGTAGTTATATCTTCGTGAAAATCGTAGTTTGACTTCCGGATGTCGATCAACAAATCGATAAACCCATCTCTCACTGACATGTTTATTTCCATTTTGAGAAAGAAGAAGATCTGCCATATCTTGTACGAGGGATGGCCGGGGAGGTAATCCGCGCTTATCGAGGTCAAGGATCCATTTTAGAAGAGATTCTTCTTCGTTCTGAGTCAATACATGACTATTGGCGCGTTTTTCAATCTTATATTCAATGCCATTGAGTCGGTCATGGAGAGTTGTGTAAGGAACATTGTAAATGCGTACGGCTTGACGAATTGATCGAATTTTGCCATTTTTTAAATCGGAAATAGCAAGTAGGATCTTGCCCTCTTGTTCCACCACTTTTCCCGATATCCTGTACGAATTGGTGGCATGGCGAAGCTTTGAAATTTGTGTACAGAGATAGTTGATGTGGGTTGGGCGGAAGTGATCGGGTGGGTGTCATGATCGGGTGGGTGTCCGATTACGTTACAAGTCAGAGACTTGATTGTTCCCTATACCGTATAGGAGTGCCTTGTCAGACCTGAAATCTGCTTTGCAGAAGCTAAAACAACCAATTACAACGCCGGATTTGTAGTAACTATCATCTACGTGCTCTAGCGAGATATAGCTCCCGGCGGAAGGGGGGTGGTGTAGAGTTCCAGAAGGAAGTCAGCAAATCGGTTCGAAAGGCCTAAATCTGCTTGATCACTGAACCATCAACTTGACTCCTTCAACAAAAGTCCGAGTCAATTTGTAAAGACCAGCATTGTAGGTTTGTACCTGGTTTTGGGGAGATAAAGAGTTTGACCGTGGGATCGATGGGCCGATGGGGACATCGTGTATCTAGGCACGGGGTGCTTACTGACACAGGAATACCGCGAATACTCAGGTTTTCATAGATGCGGAAACCTCACGGGACCTTGTCAAAGCCACGACCAGACGTCAGCTTCTGACGGTTGATCATTAAGAAGCTTAATCAAGATTAGGTGGGATAAGTTTTGCATACGCAGGTGGAGGGTATCCGCAACACAACAGAGACGCGCACCGAGATACTCAAATCTATGATATCAAAGGAGAAGCTATTGACAAATGTTTTCAAGAATCAGGCAAAATCTCTCGGACTAGGTACTTCCAGATCCGTCAAGTGTGAAAGATCAAAGCCGCTCATCCATTGAAAGTCCTGATCCATCCACCACATATCTACAATTCCGTTTTCCATGTCTCCAGGATTTTCAGATTGAAATGGCTCTTGTTGCGAGACAAAACCCAGAGGTTCTGCTGGTTGGCCACCATTTGGCAAAGATTCCCGCCCGTTGTCGCCATCTATGATAGATACTACCGGATCCGGTCCTAGAGGTATAGGTTGCTGAGCATACGATGCCTTCCAAGAGACAGACACTATAAGGGGAGCACACACTATTAGGCTGATTTTGTTCTCCGCCTTCATTCTCCTCAAACAGCTTTCGCAGCTTTATGATACATCCTTGCGCAAATCGCATGCCGAGACTATCACATTTCTGGAGACAATTAATGCACTGCCGCCACGCTTGTCGAAGGTCTTGTAATGTCAAATCACTGGAGAGGGCTCGCAAGCCAGGGCTCAAAAGAGCAAGGGCTATTATGGCGCCTATATTATATAAGTCTAGATGACATAACTGGTTAGCTGTAGCTCAGTTAGAGGTTCAGGCCACAGCGGCGGTCACATACGGAACGAAGCTATAAACCAGCCAGCCGGAAGCCGGTCCGTACCCAAGTGTGGTTCGATTGTGTCGAGTAATTTCCGAGCGGTACGAATGCATATTTCGACTGAGCCACGGGACAATATATCCTGTAAAGGCGTCTTCGATGAGTCGTGACAGCCTGAGGAACTCTCACGAGCGAAATCAACCAAGAGTCCTCGGAAGAGAATCAATCTCCAGTGTAGAAACCTTCAACATGGTGATAATATTTTAGTAAACAGCACATTCCAAAGGAAGAATTTCAACTCTCAGGGATTCCAAACGCACTGGCATCTCAGATATATACGCTGACGACTAAAGCAGCTTCTATGATGATTTGGAGTGAAATCCTCATTGCGCAGATAGGATGGTACTTTTTCATTCCAATTACCTAAATCAGCATCCAAATCAATGATTTCAGCGTATGGCTTTTTAGATAGGCGACAATGCCTCTCTCTGTTCAGTTCCTGTCGCGGACCGTACAATAATCTAGTTATATGGGGTCAACAGAGGTCACAAAGAGTAAGGGATTGAGAACAGACTGCCGAATTCGAGACGAAATATCAGACAAGTGGAGAGCATGAATGAAAAAAGCCATTCTCGAAGGCTGGTCAATCGGTTGCGCGCCGTCTTGTTCCTTAGAGTCCATGCTGAGGTACTCATCATCGATTGCTTCTGGATGGGAGACTGTCGGCTCGCCATATATCATAGGCGGTCTTCCATATGTCATGCTCTGAATCCTAGCACGCCCTTCTTAGTCCTCAACTCTACCATTGAAGCGAGTGAAGTTTCTTAATACCTGTCCATTATCACACATGCGTGCCACACACGTTTTCTTTGCTCTCTTTCCGCTTGACTACCATTAGTATTTTCAACATACAACCCAATCGCTTGAGCAGTCCGAATGGCGACTCCAACAGCAATCCACGACTGATTTGACATATCTGCCTCTCTGAGATAGGCCGCTTTGAGCACTAGAGCTTGAACCAATTGTAAGGATTCCCATTGCATAATGTCCGGAGAGAGCAGCCTTTCTGCGCGGTGAAAGAAAGTCTCCTGGGTAGTTCTGTGTTCGCTTGATGTTCCCAGATTCGTGCGCAGACAAACGATGGCAAGGATCAGGTTGAGTGTGGCTTGAAAAATGCGGTCTGCCGGTAATAGACTCACATCAACCAATGACCCAGTACGGGATGGCCTCGTTATTGGGCCTTCGTTGAGCAGCCGGCTGTATCTGTCCCTGTATATCAGTATGACCTCGTCGAGCCTCTGGCCTACTTTGTAGTAAAATGGATTCTGGGACACCAGATGCTACTGCTGAAGGCACTCACCGTCTCATAAATGTTTGTTCATGAAAAACCGGATTCATAACGTGTATCTCATCCCAATACTTTCGTAAAAGCTGTTCCACCAGTGAACTCGGAGGAAGCGAGAGGTCATCGACCAGCGTGCTCACTGTCTGTGGCATCCGTTGGGTTCCATTAGAGCGAAGAGAACTACCAAAATGACTAACTGTATCATAAATCTCGTTTGAGTGTGGAGACACACCCTTTCTCTTAGTCGGCTGACGGAGTGCTTCGTGTACATTTTCTATAAAAGCGAAAGCACTTGAGCTCCCTACAACACGAGGGGATATCTGCTCGTACTGTTGCTCTTCTGCCTCCTCTTCTACGGTTGGATGATACACATCCTTTCCCCTGATGCTTTGAGTGCCATTAGGGGACAGCTGGGACGGCAACAGTTGCCATTGTGGCGATGTCTGATGCCCTTTCTCTACTAGAGACGGACTGAACTGGTTACCAATAATTGAATGTACAGGTTCCGGTACATCCAGTGTTCTGCCGGTTTCAGGAGTGCCAGCGCTCAACGGAAATGGCTGCGGAAGAAGTCTTTCGTACGGCGATGACTGATGCACACTCAGGTGGTCTTCCTGGAGACTCTTATCACGACGTTCTGCATCTCCCCTAGATCTTGGCCCTGAAGTGGCCTTATGATCTCCCCGCCTCTGGATGTTCTTGTGCCTATAACCACACTAAGTCAACAAGGGATCTTGCATTAATCAAGGCATGCCTACCCCGAACTCAAGCTACTTTCTGCATCTGGATAGACACAACGCGAAGGATCAACATTTTTACGCCTGCATGAGTCGCATAAGGGAGTTGTGCCGTCACAACGAATCTTTCGAACCCGACATTCTTGACAAGCAAGTCGAGTTCTCCGCCGACGTTTAACAGGACGGTCTGCTGGTTCCATTGAAGTCTGTCCTAACCTAATACAGCGTCAGAGCAAGGCCACACTCCTGGTAACTTAGTGAATTGCCTGTTGATTCACGCTGGATGCTGGAGCATGGTGCTGGAGCATGGTGCTGGCGCATATGTTTGCATAATAGTTGGTCTTCTGCAAATAAAGCTGACTATCTTCAACTAATTCACGAGGTGGAAAGTTGCGAGTCGCGATGGAGCGTGAGGAAGGAGCTGGATCACATCATCACTGGCCTATCACCGACCGGTCTGTAACCCTAGTCACCCTAACCCTGTCGCCTGGGACAACATTACTGTATTAGCCCTAACCCTGGTTTCCCCCTTTAAGTCAAAAATCATTCAACTTACTCAGCCCTAAGCATTTCGCCGGCACTTCACGTCCTTGCTCAATTCCCCATACGTTCCCCAGCACATCATATCATATATGCCAGACGACAAGCTAGTATCTCGCCTGTCAGCGGGCTAGCGAGCGTTTAGTGCGTAAGCCATCAAGGAAGGCACCGAATAGGAACCACCTGAGGGAATCCTTTAAGAAGCTACATCAAAGCGAGTGCCCCCTTTCTCATTATAGCAGTTAACAAACCGCCTTCGCCAGTTGTGCTGGTGGGATAACGAACAGAAACCTTTCCGAAGTCGAAGATCGCCATTCAGTGCTGGGCCAATCAGATAACTAGGTGGAATTCGGTTTAGTCAGGGGCCCGACGTCGTGTAATTTATGTATGGTGAGTAACATACATACAACCATGACTCGCACAGTCAATGACATGAATACGTCGTTGTTACACATTGACTTAACATGAATATCTATTATCCATTGATAACAATAAATCATGAGACATATGACAATTTCGCATCTATAGAGCCAAAAATATAGAGCATTGACTCCTTGCATCTGAATCGACAATCGACAATCGATAACGAGCTGAGACTACTCCACATCAAGGTTAGAAGATATCAGTCTGCTGTCTGCGACCCTTCGACGTGTCACAGTCTCCTGCCCAATCGCCTATGCCAACACGACCTGTCAACACCAGATAATGCCGTTGTCTGGACACTGGCTAGTACTTCTCTCACCATTATTGAATCGTGAACTCGCTGTTCTTATTCAATGATTGATCTTGACGAGTCAAAACAACAGACCCGTCCAAATAAAATTAACTGCGAGCTTGGACGGTGGGTTAGCCTTAGGACTCAACCTCCTTCCGGTAAAGCGCAACTTCCACCTTGATCTTAGCCCCTGAAAGCCCAAAAAACTTCTTGAGTATCACGACAACAAAACCTGTACGCAATTCTCCCTTTTCCTTACATTACCATTCTTCTTCTTTCGCAAGAGGGAAACAATCTAGCGCTCTGTTCTGCACAGATTTCGGGTTTCGTCCTGCCCTTCTCTTTCCCTCTGCGCTTTCATGTTCTTGTTTATATTCTGCCCTTAAGCTGTGCTCCGGTCGTGGGCCTTTGCGTTCGTTCGTTTTGCAACTTACCAGTCGCTCCTCCCTCTGTCCGTCCCCATTTCGATATTCGAAGACATCGTATCCATTCGTTCTTGATTCGTTTCATTCCATTGATCTCAACTTCTTACTCTAGCATCCCATTGGTCGTGACCGGCCTTTGACATCAGTCCAGCGATCAACCCAACCTAAATCCAAAAACCTCCGCTCGCGGGGGTTTGATATGCGCCTTCTTCCTTGACTCTTGTTGCGACTCGAAACTGCAACATCCTTGACGCACGCTACTACACACCACGATTTCTCGAATCGCGAACAAATCGAGGATGTCGTTTTTCTCGCGAGTGTTTCGAGGGAAGGATTCCAGCGCTAGTAAAAAGGCCGCAAAGCATACGGCCGCGGAACAGGTCCCGGCCAAACCAAAATGGACAGATGCATATCAGCGCAGTGAGGTTGCGCCGGAAGAGGTGCAGGAGCTGCTCAGAGGATGCACGCATGAATTAAAATCTCGAGGTACGGGATACCAGCAAGAAAGCACCTATTTACCAGTTGCATGTTTGGTCGCTAATATGTGGTTTCTGCTTTAGGCCTCGATATTCCATTTCTTTTACTTCCTTTCCGTCCGAGCTCTGATCCCAGCGCTGCCCGAACCTTTATTCGGAACTTTTTCAATGCAGAACAAAAGGGGACCCCGCTTCAGGGCGAGGCGCTTATTCAAGAGTTGCGGTTAACAGAACCTATGGTACAACCGCTTTTCAACAGATCGGGGTAATGAGACTAACGGCTGTATAGGTTTTGTGCAGTGTCGTGAAATGGTGCTGGAGCAGACTCCCTGGCGGAGTAGTCACCTGGGAGGCTTATGAGCTCTTTAAAGTCGGAGAGCAAGGTATTACTCAGCTTTCCTTGGAGATGTTTGGAACTAACAAGTTTCGTCTTGTATACAGACTCTGACCTCGCCCGCGATGCTTTTAATACATTTATTCCAATTAGCGTGGATTCAGACGCTCGTACGAAAATCATCTTCGACTTCTTTGATCTCCTGACTGCCATTGCTGCCCACGGGAAATCTAACGGATTAGGTGGAAGGAAATTGTCTAGATACGCAGGCTGGTGGGCGTTCGAGCACACTGATATGGGTAATGGGTTTGAAGCTTCTTATAAGAATTGGGCTCAGTAAGTTGTACTGTTCTGTTTTCGGGTGTGCACGCTAACGGCATTTACCAGGGCCGCTGATGCCACAAGCCACCTTTTCTTTGCTTACTTGCGGTCCATTTCTCCAGATTCAGTTCGTGGCATCAACGGCATTTCGGCGCTCCCCATTGCCCTTCAGTCTCTTGTGCAGGCTACTGAATACCCGCCGCAGGCTCCAAGTCTGCTTCAATTCTCAACCACTAAGGTTGTCATGATTGTTGAAACGGTCTCGCCAACCCCGTTCGCCTTGTTGCGCCGTGCAAGGAATTTTGAATACCGCGATAGCGACAAGCACCTCCAAGAGTTTTCAGAGTATGAGGATCCCGTGGATGCGTTGACGGACGAATGTGCACGAGTTTTGAAAGCTATTTCCACCACCAATCAATCCGCTGTATCTACCAGCAAGACTTCGACTAGTCTGCGTGACGCTTCTTGGTCGCGCTTTGAGGATATGGGTTTTGGCGCATCTATAGATTCGGACCACGACGATGATATCATTGAGGAGAGGACAGGTCCGCTGGAGTTGCGCTCTGCGCCTCAGTCTCGCACGAACGACTTCGCGCGTCCCACCACACCTTCATGGGCCGACTTTATGTCGTCGGGATTCGCGGATGACCACGTCCCTCGTGGGCCTGCGTCACTCTTACTTCCTCCGGATAAAGTTCTACCACCAATTGGAACTGTGCGAGGTCAGAGCTCGCAATCTCACAAACGCACGTTAGATACTGAACCAAATCTGGAACCTGGTGAGTTGGCTAGTATCACGGTGCTGGACATTGATGACTCGTTCTGGTGGGTGTGGATCAGCAGTCTGTCAGGCGAAGAACCTGCCGTGCGAAAAGCAGTCTTTGGACGATGCGCTTTGCTCGAGACCATCATTAAAGGCGCCAAGTGGCTAGTTTTGGAGGAACAGGTCAAGGGTGCTGTGTCAGAACCAGAAGTCGGGGCATATATTGTCGAGAAGAAGCGTTTCTTCGGTTTCTCGACGCGCAAAAAGATGACCCGGAGTAAGTCAACTGCAAAAGGGTCGGGTACTAGCCAACCGTATAAATCCGGCAATAACAACGCCACCGCGCCAGTTAGTAAGACTAGCATTGGTCCAGATCAGCATGCACGTATCCAGGCTGCGGCGGCGGCTTTGCAGCGGAAACACCGTGAGCAGGAAGAAGATCAAAACCGTGAAGTTAATGGACGTCGGGCTCGCAACGACGACACGTATTCTACCAAGACTAACTCCGTCATGACGCAATACACTGGCTTATTCACCGAGGCTTCGTCAGCGATGAAGTGGACTAGACACTATGATAGCAATTACGACAAGGACCAGCTGCGGTCAGCCTATCTGAGTGACACTCGTGCTGGAACTGGTGCTCCTGCAGGTTCATTCGTGTCTAATGGTCGAGCAATGTCGAATATTTCTGAGAGCCGATCTGAGCAGAAACCATCATCAGCAGATACCGAAAAAGCCTTGCCAGTTCCTTCCAAAGATGATGCTAAACCTGCAAACGGTGGTGCCGCAGACGCAGCTACGGCACCACTACCAGAGGCGGCGCAGAGCAACGGCACCGAAGAAACGAAAAAGGACTCGGCGGAAGAGCATGGCCATAAGAAGTTGAAAAAGAAACCTGTTGGCAACTCGGCTTTCAAGGGTATCTTCAGCAACAAGCAGAGGACTACGGACGACACTCCCAAGAAAGAGATTGGTATTGATCCGTCGGCTGTTGCAGCTGCGCGTGCCGCACTCGAAAACAAGGTCAAGTCTCAAGATGCATTGCCCACGCCCAAGTCGCACAACACTGGCCGTTTGGCCGATATCAAGAAGAAGGCCGTTCCTGAGCCCCCTGCAAATGATACTGCGAGCGCCGAGCAAGCAGCCCCCTCGCCCCCATCGAAGGAGATGAAGAAGCCCACCACGACCAAATCCGCACCGGCTGCAGCGTCTGCATCGCCTACATACAGCGGACCTCCACGAACCCGTCGCGACGCGGAATACGACGCCCTGTCTCGTATCGATACCAACGAGAAAGCGGCTGCAGAACGCGAATTTTCTTCATTCGATCAAGGACCATTGGCCGATCAACCTGCTTTTGCTCCTTCGGGCGACAGTCCTATCACCCCTGTTGCAGAGCACTTCCCAGAGAGTAAGACTGAGACCGTGGTGACGGCGACTGAAACTCCTCGTGATATAGCCACACCAACGGCCACGGCTGGGGCTGAGCCTGTAGCGACCAGTCCGGCGTACCAGGATCGATGGGCACAAATTCGTAAGAATGCAGCTGAGCGAGCAGCGGCTGCTACACAGGAGGAAATTCATAGTCGAACTAGTGTGGCGGACGATGGCGATACCAGCGGTGAAGAAAGTAAGTCTTTTTTTCCAAGCTTTTATAACTACGTACAGTGCTGACTGATGCAGCCATTGAATCACGAGTAGCTCGAATCAAGGCTCGTGTGGCCGAGTTGACCGGTAACATGGAAGCAGCTCGATGATCATTTTGAAAACAAATCCAGTGACAGCGCGATTGAAGTTACGGTTTAATGAATCGTAAACGAAATTGATGCCCCTTCACTTCCTCAATCTCTACATCCTCTCACCTATTCCAGACTTAATCTTTTTCCTTTAATGTACTCCGATTTCTGATATCTGTTGCTGTCTACAAGAATTCCCCATTTAGTTCTTTTCGCTTTGACATTGTCTTTTTTTTTTTCTTCTTTTTGGCTTACCTGGCTATTTGCTATTTCTATTTCGCTTCTTGTTTGTATTTCTCCACATACCATGTCCATACCCTTTTGTCGTATTTAGTTCTTCTTGTGTTGTTTTACTGGGAAATAAACAATATATTGAGCAGAGAATTCAAGACCTGGAGTAGGGCTGAATTACGTAGTATTACGTAGCATTTACACCTGAACATACCCTAATACACACACGTGGCTGTGGAGAGTTCCATTTGTTAAAAGAAGCTTAATTGAAAAGTGCATTTTCTGAACTCATCCATGGATACACTGGTACTCGGGTACACATAAAGCCTTTTTAAGCATTCAGATAGATATCTCTTAGTATCATGTACAACGACGTAAGAAGTGGAGACGACAAGATCCGGCCACTGCCGCGACGAACTACGGAGTCTGCTTCAGGGTTGTCACAGGTTGTCACAGATCAGACAATTTATTCAAGCAATGACAAGCACAGCAATGATTCGTTCCAATGGGAACAGTGGGCGTGAGACACAGCCACTCGGACTTGACGCTGGCTTGCGTGTACCTTGGTCCTATTTGGGAGAATTCTTGGTTAGAGGCGCTAGGATCCTGACTGGAATGAGTTGGCTTTTCCTCTTTTTCTTTTCATTCTTTTCATTCTTCATTTCATCTTCGTGTTCTGTATAAACGCAGAGAAACATATACAGCAGATATACGGAGACGGCCAAGTGCATTGTTGCCTTGGTGCCTGGACCTGCAAAGTGAAACACCACCAGAAGCCAAGATTCCGTCTGTCCCACTCTTTCTTCCTCTTGCTTCTAGCCTCTTTTCTACCTGGACTGGCATATTATAACTGTCATCTCATCATCTTTATCGCTCAATTATCACTCAATTATCATTACCACTCATTATCACTACATTCGCTCGCTCATCGAATACCGCGACTACTCTTCAACGCAGCGCGACCGTACGGCGCATCTGACTGAGATCATAGCATATCAGACAGACACACTTACAATCGAGCATCTACTGCGTATCTAATATTAAGGACTGCTACTCCACCACGCTCACCGATCTCGACAATCACTACAGTCCAACCATCGTACATATCATATTGATACTGCCATTCTAAGCTAACGGTCATACTTCGCAATAACCTTACTCCACAGTTGGGTCCGTCCAAGCTCTCTCTCTCAAGGTCCATAATTTTATATCAGCTCCTAACTAATCGCCAGGATAGTTAGTGATTGTCTATCCACAATTACCAGCTCTAGTCTGTGCACGTCGCATTACGTCGCAAAAAACCGGTTTACATAGGGCAACAACAAATAAAAAAAAAACTAAACATGGCGACCCGTTACGCTAATAATAATAATAACCAACCTCCTCTACCATCTCCCCCAACATCACCTCGTCGCAGTCGCGGAATCAGTTTTGGCGGAAAATCCGAAAAGTCGCATCGATCTAGCCATTCGGCTGGTGGGAAGATTTCGTTGCATGAGACTCCAGAGGAGAAGGCTAAACGGATTTTGCATACGAAAGCTGATCCGACGCTCGCTATGAATGAAGCTCAACCTGGTTAGTTTTTTTTTTTTTTTTCTTTGCAATTAAAATATCGGTGAATTTGGAGGTCAAGTGCTGATTATGTAGCGACCGTGGCGTTGTTGGAAAAGTCGAATCTGGGATCGTTGCGATCGATTCAGCATAAGGATCAATATGGGAATATTATAAGTATGTTCGCTCTTTCAGAATTGATTGAACTGGCTAACAACGTGCAGCTGACCCCGATCTGTCGAATCCGACTCGTCCTCGACTTGAGAGGCCGCTGGATACTATTCGATCTTTTGAAGCTGCGATTGATGGAAGCTACCATAACCGTCGCATGTCATACGCCACTGGTATGGAGTAAATACTAGAATAACTAGATGACAGCTGACGTGTTATAGATGCATCTCAGAGTCGACCAGGCAGTTATTATGGTGAGTGATCAGATTCAATCATTCAAAAGCGAAGCTAATTGATTAGGCGAACCGAATCAAAATGGCTACGGACGTCCTTCCATGTCTCGACCAGACAGTTACGTCGACTACGGCGCATCCGGATCGAATGGATATTATTACAACCAAGGGCCGCGAGGTAACCGACCGCGACATCCCAACAATCGCGTGAACTCAGACTACACCAACGGCAATGGCCATCAGCAACAACAGAACTTCTACCCCAACTCGCCCTACCAACGATCGCAAGACAACTTCACCGCTGGCTCTGGGTCTGCAAATACTGATCAATGGGGCAACTCGACCGACCCCAGCTCAGTCAACAGCTCATTCGACCGATTGCAGCAACAAGCCGCACAACAAAAACAATACCAACAGCAACAACAGCCGTCTGAGACTTACGGGCTAAATGGATTCGGTGGAAATCCCCAGATTGATACCTCGTTTCAACACGACTACAGAAACGGTGTACCTGCACCACCTCCTCATGGACAATCAAACGGTCAAGCCTCGCAACCATTCAATCCCGCACTTCCAGCCCCAGCTCGAAAAGTCGCCGACACCGACGACAAAAAGAAACGCGGTAGTTGGTTCAAACGACGATTTAGCAAGGATTGATTTCTTGCCGACGAGTACATACTTCCTTTTTTTTTTCGTCATGTCATTCTACGTATGCTATGTTTGCCACGAAATTGAACGCACGGATATCACATAATTAATGGATAAGATCGGTACGGATCTGGATGGCGCTGTATTTATTTCATTTTATTTTCTGTGGGATATCTGCCTTCTTATACTAAATTTGATTAACGATATAAATTGATTAATAACTAACATCCCCATGGATATCACAACGAAATAACATCAAGAAAATAATTACTATCTATACCACCAACCACCATAACCACGCCGTCTACAATCTTGCCCTTAGAAGCGGGGGAAGAGAGATCACTTCCCGAACAACTTCCTCTTCAATTTATCCGCCAACCCTTCATACACCTTCCCATCCGCTGAATCTCCAGTAGCAGGAGCCTTGCCGGTACTATTGGTATGCTTATGACCGAGATGATGTTTCTTGTCCTGTTCATGGCTCTCATCGAGGTGGACGTTTCCTTGGCCTCCGCGCTACATCCCAACCACGAATTAACCACTACACAATTTCAAATTAAGAAAGAGAGACGTACACCGATATGATAATCCCCATCCAAACTCTCCCGAACCGCTGTCTCGGGTACAACGACATTATCATGGACTTTTCCCGGGGTAGAGGGGCGGATATGTGGAGAGCCGATGTTTCCTGCTCCGCCGCGCTATTCTTTATCAGTCTCTCTCTCTCTCTCTCTCTCAATCTTCATTTGGAAATTTGTTATGAAAATGAGGGCATACACCGGCAGAATAAGCACCATCCCCCTGATCACCGACGGGCCCTTCACGAACGATTTCGCCGTCGACGTATTCCGTTGCATCGGCGCCGATGTTTCCTTGGCCTTTTACTCCTGTCAGTTATCGGATGGCATGATGGTTAGGTAAAAACGAACCTCCGCGACCATGCGAAACGATCGGTGCAGTGGGTTTTGATTCTTCGGCTGACATTTTTCTTCCTTCTTTCTGTAGGTACACAGTGTATATGCGATTGATGGAAGGGGCGGATGTAGATAAAAGAGACAGGCTGGGTTTATATGGTTATGTCGACGATGTTATCTGTAGTTCCGCGGGAGAGTCTTGGCTGGACTCCGGGACTGTATAGACTCGCCTATGCATGCCGTATTGCGATTACGATGACGCCATGGCTTTGTCTAGTGTATTAGGTGTATGTATGGTATCGGTATTACGCGCTTATCTCGGAATTGATAAGATAACGGGATGACTAAAATTATTGGAAACTCTTTGTTCTATCTACTACTCCGTACTCTACTCTCGAGAGAGTAGAGTGAAGATATTCTTTTGATCAGCTAATAGAGCGAGATTCAATGGTTGAGTATGTTATGTTCTGTAGGAGATGCGATGTTGACTCCACGGGGTAGCTAGCCGAGTACGTCCCGACAGGGGAATTGCGTGCTCGCTCCTGGTGCCTCGAGACTCATCTACACTCCAACACCTCAGCCTATACAGAATCTACAAACAACATGATCCTCACAGGCCGCCGAATCCTAACCCAAAACTTTGTCCGCTCCCTCCTCCAACCAACCCACCAACAACAACCCTGCGGCATCGACCTCACCCTTCGCCAAATCTCTAAATGGACCTCAGCCGCAACAATAGACTTTTCCAACACACAGCGCCAAGCAGCAAAGACATCTCTTCTCGAGTTCACCACCACTGCCTTCTCACAGGAGGAAGGAATAAAATTAGAACCTGGCGCGTATTTGGTTGATTTTAATGAATCAGTCCGTATACCCCTGAATTGTATGGCGAGTGTATTTCCGCGATCGTCCTTGTGGAGAAATGGCGTGGGCATTGTGGCTGGTGTTGTGGATGCGGGGTATGAAGGTGCTATGGGAGCCATGATGGATGTGAGGAATCCGGAGGGTGTTGTTCTGCACAAAAATGCAAAGGTGGCGCAGATTGTGTTTTGTGAGATGACGGAAAGTGTGAAGGAGGGATATAAGGGTGTTTATCAGTTTGCGGGGGAGAGTGTTGGGCGGGATGGGACTGCTACATAATGAATATAGAATGATTTTAATCAAATAAAGCAGTGGATTAGATGAACAGTAAAATACTTGACGTAGTACGTATAAGTTGTTGTGATACACTCGATAGACCCAACCTACTACTTCTTCTCCGGAATCTGTCCACCTGTCGTCGGCAATCCCATAAAAATCTTGAACGAATCGTATCTATAACAGTCAGCATCACTCACACTTACGTTTTCAAGGAAGCATACATCATCCACTGCAATCCAGTCTATACAAGTCAGCCAGCTTTACGCACCCGTAGAGATCAGCAAACATACCAATGTACCAATCATCACAATCCTAACAGCCAATCCATTCCACAAGCCTCCAAATCCAATATCTTTGTAGATTCTCGACATGGCAGCCCCAAACGCTTCACCGGGTTGTCGCGACGCATTGAGTTTGCTCACCATAACATCGGCCGGATGCGAGACAATCGCGCACAGAATACCAGCTAGATAACCACCCGTGAATGCGACGGCGGTCTGTTGACTCTTACTGTAATCCTGTTTCTTGCCGGGAAGATAGCCGTAAATCATCTCTACAATTGTCTCAAAGGAGGCAAATTTCATCATTGTATAAGGGATCTGTCGACCCCAGAGGGGATACAATCCCTTAAACAATCTGCCAGCCCATTAGCACATGCAATCCTTCTTGTCAACAGAAGACGCACCCCGCTCGCCCTTCCTTAGCAGTAATCTTATTAATCCCATCAAACGTCCCCGTCGCAAACGGCGGCATGGTAGTCTGCGTTCGAACTTTTACAGCCTCAAACGGACAAAGAGCAATATCCGCAAAGAACTCTGCCGAAGCACTAGCAGCCAGATAGACACTGGTCTTCCATTGTGCGGCTTTTTCGGGGCCGACTAGGTCGCTGTAAAAGGATTTGAAAAATTCGTAGCCGCCGTATTTGAATGCTCCTTGTGCCTATCTCTTGGATCAGTCTCAGAAAATGGTAGGATATAGGGGGAATGGGAGGAATACAGAGTATCCGAAGAAGGTCGGTCCCCAACCGGTAAATACACCCCTGATCCCTTCGGCGCGATAGATGAGTTTCCATGCTTCCAGATTACCTTTGTACAGGGTTGGATCAACCTGGCGTCGACATTTGACCAGATCCAACGGTGTGACAGCCGTATGTGTCAGACCCTGTGCATGTTATTCACCTTCCGGCTCTCCTAGGTAGTAAATATATAATCTACAGATATACTTACACAAGCAAGCAACCCGCCAAAAGTACACGCAGCATAATACTTTGGCGAAAACATCTCAATCTTGCCTGTTTTGGCCTGCGCCTTGGTACTAAGCTTACCATAGCTTTGTTTGACGTCGTCGACTGCGCTCCATGCTGGGAATGGTTGGCGCTGCGAGAAGTTGGTTTGCAGTGTTTCTTGGGTTGGGTATATAGATGGCATTTTCTCTCTTCCTTTCGATCAATTGACAGGATAGTGAGGGTGTGAGTGAAAGGAGCTGTATTTAGAGAGAGTAGTAGATAAGTCAAGAGTGACGTCTTTGGAGTGGCGATGGGCCCGACTCGGAAAGTCATTGCGCTAAGAGATTACTTTCCGTGTAGCTAACCGTCTTTCGCGTACAGAGTAGCTCTGTTGGTTGGATTGTTGGCTGAGCTGACAAAAATCGAAGTTAATTGGTTTGTAGCTCGTATTGCATGAATATTACTATTCCTCGTGAAAAATAAAGGGAGAGCTCCAGAGCTGAAGAGCTGGCTAGCAATTGCTAGCTCTGATTGGCCAGTGGAGCTGACTGAGATAATCGGCGGATATTTTCCGGCCAAGAATCGTCACCTCGCCCATTTGCACCTCATCTCGTCAAGCATCACTCAGCACAGGAGAATAATGGCAACCTATTCCTCAGTCGGCGAGACTCTCGCTCGCGAAAACCTCACAGACCATGCCTCCGCCGCCTCAACACAGAATCTGAATTCCTGGTCAGGAAAATATCGCGGGGTATACCACCTTTTTCCACTCAGAATCAAACATATCCATGGCTAACAAGAAATCAAGGCAACCGTCGAAGACTTGGATCCCCCTCCAGCCCTCTCCGTGTCCCCAAACGACTCCATCTCCTCCGCGCTTCTAACCGCCTACGAACGAGACTATAGCCATCTCACAGTGATATCATCCAGCAGCCGCGCCTTACTCGGCTATCTAAGCATCCCACGCCTCAAAACGCTCCTTCGCGAGGGTAAAGTTTCCGAATCCGATCCCGTAAAAGCAGCCATGCAACGATTCAATCGTAAAAAATCAAATATTTATACGGTTATTACCATGGATACACCCTTGGAAGAATTGGAGAGATTTTTCAAGGGGGAGCCTATGAACCCTACAGAAGGGAGACCGACGACGGGGATGGGAAAACAAGATTTTGCGATTGTGACGGATCCGACGAGGAAATTTGTACTGGGTGTTGTGACGGAGGGGGATTTGCAGGAATTTGTTAGGAGGAGGCCTTGACTTTTTTCCCCCCTTCCCTCAACTAGAGATTGTGTGGATTTATGATACGATACCCCTACTATCTTGGAAGGTATATGAATGATGAATGAAAACTCGCATGTTTGACATATAGAATTTACTGGCCCTTCTTCTCCTTTTGCTTCGCTTGATCTTCCTTATCCTCTTGCCAGGCTACAATCACATATGCGACCAGGACCACATTAGCAGTTAGAGCAGCCAGAGCTCCGGCAAGAGTCGAGTTTCCTATTTCTCAATTAGTATTGTTTCTTATTATACCGCATTGATGGATGGGTAATCACCGCTGAAAAAAGTCTTGATACTCAAAAAGTAGGCCCCGAGTGGGCCGCAGATCATGGCAAATGTGAATGCGAGGAGTTTGTATATTGTTTCTCTATATGATAAATTTTTAGCTCTTCTCTTGAAAATATCAACAGACTGGTTAGAGAACATACGCAGGTACAGCCGGGGATGTATCCGATGCTCCTGGGATATTAGTACTCCCCTGCGCTAATACTGATGATGTATCTGGTTTTTCAGACGATGACGGCGGAGGAGAAACGCGTTGATTTGGCCGAGAGCGGCGACCGGGGAGAACCATTTTGTCCTTTTTATATGTTTGTTCCTGTATGAGGGTGTTTGTTATAGAATTGTGTTGTGATGGCGAATGTTGAATGTCAATGATGAAATGGAGATTCTGATAGAGGTGGAGCTAGCTGAGTGTGGAGAGTAGGTGGTGATTGGTTGGTTTTACATCTATCAGTTAACTGGTCGAGAGACATGTAGCAACTTACATTTTTAAAGTACATTGACATGAACTCCTGATAAACTTGGTCATATATTAGAGACAGTTCTGCTTAGCTTTGATAATTCATATAAGCGAAATACGTGAACTTTTTCGAGGGAAAGGACTCATCACATCACGTGATCCATATAGGGTTATTTGAAATTATGAATTGGTTGTGGCGACCTCTCTGATTAATACGTATTTCCTGTAGTTGATAGAGTAAAGCTATGGAATGAAAGATCGGCATGACTATACGGCATCGCTGCTGGTATATAGAACCCAATTTGAGTCGTAAGCATCGGTTACTAAGTAGCCAAAATTCCTTGTGGCCTTGCCGGCCATATTGACATACAAGGTTATCTTTTTATGGTTACCAGATTTGTTCAATGATCCCGTCTGAATGCCTGATACTGTAGATTTATCTGTATCCAAGCACGCAAGCCGGCCAAGCATATGAACATATCAATTTGCCGCCTTTGATTCCGATATCACAAAAGCAATGCTCTCTAAAGAGATTAGTCGTAGAAAAAGTGACGAGAAATAGGAAAATGGAAAATGGAAAAATTGATATCACCATCAGATGGCTCAATAGGGTATTCTTTTAAAAATCATATTTTGATTTTTTTGTTCCTCTTTTCCTCGATATGAGCAAAAAGAGAAAGATTGTTTATAACAGAGATTTCAAAACTTCATAAATCCCTGTCAAATGCTTGTATGACTTGCCCAATGCCATAGAATTCTCTTTCCGATCCTTTTTTCTTGCTTCTTCTTCTAACGTTTCGAAACCAACTCCCATCACAAATCACCATGGATATAAGTCATCTGTTGTGCAATCGGTAGGAGCAATTTTGTCAAATTGCTTTGAAAAGGAAAAAGAGCAGGATAAGAGATAGAAAAAGAGCCTCGTCTTTTGTATGCCGTCGAAACTAGGCCTCGCCCTTCATTACATAAACAAACACAGTAAACAGAACATGATGCACCCCGGCTCGCGGAAATCGCTGGTTTAGATGTTTGAAGGGTAGAGCATGACGCGGACGGTGGCACCGAAAGTCTGAGGAGGGAGGTTGTGTCGGAATTGAGCGCGGACGACGCCGGAGTTGCCTATCAAGAGCGAGTCAGTACGACGTTCGACTTTCCTCGACTTCCCGTCGATCGAGCTTGGATGATGATCGCATACCGTGTGGTCGGGTCACCTTGCCCCAGATGACACGGATCTTGGAGCCTTGAACCACCTTCTTTCCGCGGTAAACGAAAGCGACCTTCTTTCCGAGGTAGAAGCTGTGAAGTCTTAGTATGAGTAGTATCGTGTATATCGCGGTCCAGGTCACTCACTTGGCGGCGTTAACATCATCGACACCCTCAATCTTGATCAAGCTTGTGTTGGGGTTGGTGTTGCGCTTTCCACGCTGGTAGCTCAGGTGGCGGCCCCTATAATCCAGTTAGACTGATTCGATTATGTAGTTTTCGCAATGCAAAGTTCCATCTGATGTATAATGACAGGCGCGGTATATCTTCAATCGGACGGATTCGAGGGATGCTTACTTCACGTAGACTGTGAAAAGTTAGCAACTGATCAATACTCATGACTTCAACAGACTGCAAATGCAAGGCAATGCGACCATCTCCATCTCCATCAACCGAAAACCGCATCTTCTAAAGGAGATCAATCACTCACGTCTGTGACCGTGTTCCGAAGGCATCTTGACGGACTTATTTATTCTTCTCTGAGCAGACACAGAAAACAAAAGCAACGCTGACCCGGCGAAGAAGTCGGATAGAATGTCGGTTCGTTGCGGTGGTATTGTCGGTCGGTCGTCGTCGTCTCGCTTCGAAAGATCTGAGGCAAGGCCAACGCACAATCTATGGGAAAGAGTTGGTGGTGCGGCTACCGCTAACCCGGAACGGTTAGCCCTAGCGAGGGTTAACCGAGACCCCGTGACTGACCGTCTCTACTAACCGGATATGGAATAGCTGGTCTATCGGGAAGTTGTTGCCTGAGGCTGCTAAATATTCCTGCCTTAGGCTGCAACGGCCACCGCCTTTACGTACTTCCTCGGCGGATGACTCTGCTCCGGACTCTTCAACCACCCTTACCAAATTACTCATCAGTCATCTTGCTTACCATCAGAAGTCACAATGCCGGTGTCTGTTCGTGTATTGATAGCATTGTTGCTACTGTATAGCGCTCACTGTGCTCAGATAGTAGCAGATGAAGTCTGAATGCGACTATGGGCCGGGGCAGAATAGGGGTAATTTCGATACGAAGCTATACCGGATAAATAGGTCGAACACACTGCATGTTCTGGCCAGTCTGGCTGAGTAATGTACGTACATGTCTTCTAGAAGCACATCTTTTTCAAGCTCCAAACCCTAACTGTTGATACAACCGGAGTCGCGGACTCTATCTCCCCCCCCAGCACGGCGAGCGGATTCCGTTATGGTCTACCGGGAATCGGGATGAATCCTAAAGCGTCTACTCCGTACTTGATCAGTGATCATAGTAGTCGACACATGCAGCAATCGACAGGCTAGCAACTTCCAGTATGATGGGTGTAATTTTTTCCCCCGTAAAGTACGACCATACCTCCGAAAAGTCCGATTCTGATAGCTGGTGGCTTAATGCTTCAGATCGAGCTGCTTATCAAATATCAGGGCAGCTTAGACAGCAAGACGGCTGGCCTGCTATAGGTCGGACTCTGCTGAAACTTTGATACATGTAATCAAAATACATACATCGTGATAATCATAAGCGGTTATTTGTTGATTAGTGAATAGCTTCTTTTCACTTCGACTTATACAGTCATGGCTGAATCAGGATCTGTGATGGCATCTGCTCCACCCCTCCATCGGTGACGTCTAGTGAAGCCGGTAAAACCGATGACATGTGGCGATTGCTGTACTTGTATGTGTTTTATCGATGGTGAGGGATGGATCTTGACGGACAGAAAGTCATGATGTGTATGCGTGCAATTGATTAGAAGAAACAACACTATTCGGATTTCCGCTGGATGAGTGTATGTATCTCCGGATTGACGAGTATCGTAATGGGATTACCTGAGCACCCCCTCTAATGTAGAGAGGCTCTGCCCCACCAAATGACTGATCCTTAGTAAGGTGACAAATTATCCAGTGACCTGGTAGCTTAGCGGAAGTCGCTGGGTACAGAAGAGTGGAAGCATCAACCCCAACTCCTCTCTTCCTCTTTTTCTCTTCTTCTTCTACTTCTCTCCTCTCCATCACTACTCTTGTCGCTCTCCCCCTCCAACAAGCGATTCCTCCCAGTATCTATCGCTTCACATATCACAATGTCGAACACTCTCATCCAGGCCGAGCACGGTCACTCCGCTAGGTAAGTTCTACTGTTGTGTGGCGCTTACATCACCCATTTGTTACACCGGAGCGGGGCCTCGAGGTCGGCCGTAACAGCGATAGCTTCAGCCTGCCAGACACTTGCAATTGCTGCGAGTGTTAAATTTCTGCCATTTGATCAATTTTCCAACTCCCTCAATTCTCTCTTGAATTTCGTATTTTTGCGTTCTGCGCGCCGACACAGTGAGCGCATCCGTAGCTAACATGGCGATTGTGAACAGCTCCGTGGAACTTAAGGATGACACCGTCATCATTGTCCTGGGTGCCTCTGGTGACCTTGCAAAGAAGAAGACAGTATGTTTTACTCATAAGCGCTATATGCGATATTTTTCCGGCCTTGAATTAATTCGTACTAACTGATTGCAGTTCCCTGCTCTGTTCGGTCTGGTGTGTATACTTACAATAACCTTTACGCACGATTCTGACTGAATAGTACCGAAACAAATTCCTCCCCAAGGATATCAAGATCGTCGGATATGCCCGTACAAAGATGGACCACCCCGAGTTCCTACGACGAGTAAAGTCCTATATCAAGGTCCCCACCAAGGAAATGGAAGAGCAACTCGAGGAATTTTGCAAAGTCTGTACATATGTCTCTGGTCAATACGATCAGGACGACTCTTTCATCAATCTCAACAAGCACCTTGAAGATATCGAGAAGGACCACAAGGAACAGAACCGCATCTTTTACATGGCTCTTCCACCTAGTGTCTTTATCACCGTTTCAGAGCAGTTAAAGAAGAATTGCTATCCCAAGGGTGGTGTTGCAAGAATTATTGTAAGCTCCTTGCACTTATTCAGCAGTTACACAGTTGCGATGGCTGACGATGCGACTAGGTCGAAAAACCATTCGGCAAGGATCTCGAGAGCTCGCGGAAATTGCAAAAGGCTTTGGAACCCAACTGGAAGGAAGAGGAAATCTTCCGTATTGATCATTATTTGGGCAAGGAAATGGTTAAGAATATCCTCATTCTTCGATTCGGTAATGAGTTTTTCGGTGCCACCTGGAACCGTCACCACATTGATAACGTTCAGGTATGCTTGGAGCGTTTCGAATGAGTTTCATGCGCTAATTCTTTAGATCACCTTCAAAGAGCCTTTCGGTACGGAAGGTCGTGGCGGTTATTTCGATGAGTTTGGCATTATCCGTGATGTCATGCAGAACCGTATGTATCTTAAAATGGTATTGGGGGGGGGGGGGCAGGGGGATGAATGACTTCGCTAATTTCTGCAGATCTTCTCCAGGTGTTGACCTTGCTCGCCATGGAGCGCCCCATCTCGTTTTCTGCTGAAGATATCCGTGACGAAAAGGTGCGTGTCCTGAGAGGAATGGATGCTATCGAGCCCAAGAACGTCATTATTGGTCAATATGGTCGCTCCCTCGATGGCAGCAAGCCCGCATACAAGGAAGACGATACTGTCCCCAAGGACTCACGTTGCGCTACCTTCTGTGCTATGGTCGCCTTTATTAAGAACGAGCGCTGGGATGGTGTGCCTTTCATCTTGAAGGCCGGAAAGGGTTAGTTTGCCTTGCTGGTGTGAGGAATCGAAACTAACTTTTACAGCCCTCAACGAGCAAAAGACCGAAGTCCGTATTCAGTTCAAGGATGTTACTTCTGGCATATTCAAGGACATTCCTCGAAACGAGCTTGTCATCCGAGTGCAACCCAACGAGTCTGTTTACATCAAGATGAACTCCAAGCTTCCTGGTCTTTCCATGCAGACTGTTGTGACCGAGCTCGACCTTACCTACCGCCGCCGTTTCTCTGACCTCAAGATCCCCGAGGCCTACGAATCTCTTATCCTCGATGCCCTCAAGGGAGACCACTCCAACTTTGTCCGTGACGATGAGCTCGACGCCAGCTGGAGAATCTTCTCTCCCCTCTTGCACTACCTGGACGACAACAAAGAGATTATCCCCATGGAGTACCCTTACGGTGAGTACTATTACGATCTATTCATAGTTGTATACTAATTCAACGACAGGCTCCCGAGGACCTGCTGTTCTGGATGACTTTACTTCATCCTTCGGATACCAATTCAGTGACGCTGCCGGCTACCAATGGCCTCTCCACTCTACCACCCCCAACCGACTGTAGATGATGGACGAAAATGCTAATGCAAATGAAAAACGAAAATCTGTGCGAACAAACGATATATGCCGAAATGAGACGAGATCAATGAAATTATCGGCATCCTACTATACGATGATGAGATGATGATATAGACGTCCTGGAAGCGATCCTGGAGCTCGTTTTCGGAGTCTTGTGATTGTGACTAGTTAGTTAATTAGGAGGGTGATACAGAGATGACATGACTTGAAACTCAATTTTTTTTTAATCTCTTCTTCTCTAGAGTAGTCATGATCAATTATATCTTTCTTTGCTATCTATGATCTGTAGTGCTTGGTAAGACTAGTGAGATCTAAGGAGCAGATGTAGCAGCTACCTGGGTCTATTCTATTCTACAGAAATCTGATCGTGATTTCAAGGTTACCGATCCAAGTACCAGCCAATGATTCAATACTCTATTCTCATGACAGCATTTCAGGGATATGCTGCTGCTCTTCTCCGTATGTAGTAGTTGTGACTAGAACCATCAGACTTAGTTCACATACTATAACACACTCAGCCCCCAGTAATATGACGTCGCACCTGGATGTGTTTGCCGCCTAATCTCATAGTATATAAACCAGTTCCGCTGTCTATCCTGCTAATATAGAAGATTACTCTTCTATATCTCTGTTGTGTAGTAAAGTTGCAAGATGGTTGAACTATGGCCAGTCTTCCTGACAGCCCCTGAGGTGAATATAAAGGTATTTACTTGCTCAACGCCTATCCCAATTGACGGGCAACTGAATATTGAGTCATATAGGCTTTGAACAAAGCACTTCTACTCCTTCAAGATTTCCAGTTCGCGGAAGAAATCCCTTGCTCGAACTGGTTTTTGATGACCTCAAAGGATATGCCGACAGGAAAGTTACAGCCGACGACACCACCACACGACCCGGACGGATTGTTCAAAAATGAATTCGCCGGCATGAGTATGGATGAAATCAACGATTTCCTCTGGGATAATACCGAGCGCTTTGAGAAAGCAGGTCTCACCTGCTACACATGGCTCATCATAGACGTCAAAGGTCTCGAAACCGATACAAGCCTTGTAGCCCAGAGAGTATTCGAGTACGATGAAGACACAGAGACAGGCTCACACGTAAAATCATTCCGAGCAGCCAGATTGCCGTACGAAAGGGTTTGGGATATGTACTGTAATCTGGATGTGGCGAATATGGATTTTGAGGACTGGGTTGATGAGAGTGGTGGGATTCAGGAGGATGGGACCTGGAAATGGGCTGGCCCGTTTCCGTTGACTAATGAGGGATTGAAAAGAGCTGAGGAGGAGAGAAAAGCAAAAATTGAGAAGGCGCTGGAGGAGATGAGGCGGTTGGGGCACATTGATTAATGATAGAATAGAGTGTTGGAATAATATTTACTGCCTCAGGCATCAAGGGCGATCATTACCCGTTCTAGAGTTCCGGAAGAGCTTCATTAATCTGAGCACAGACCGCTTCTAGACTCTTCGTTCGATGTTCTTACTCTTCCAGTCTTTCAGAAAATGAATTTGAGTGTACTTACAGACGAAGTAGACGAAAACTACAGAGCTTTCCAGTCGAGTATGTCCTGTATAGCTTTTTGACTCGACTGTTGCATTTGATTGTCCAGATATCGACCACTCCGTGTGCTCCGCATCACCTCCGCGCGTCCTCGTCTCGAATACTCGAATCGTCTCTTTTTGTATTTCTGCGCATACAATAACTGAAGGACTAGGCAAAAAATAATAAATAGTGTTTATGCGACTACTATCGGAGCAATTGAATGCTTCGTTGACACTATAACGGCGATGAGAGCCGCATCATGGACGGGCTCACCTTCCATCAAGGGCCGATCGGAAGCGACTCGTATGGCTCTTTTGGCGTTTAGTTTGACTGGAGTTTCGTACGTCTTACCTCTCAGAATGGAACTATAGTTGGGGTGCGGAGGCTAATAGAATCGTAAAGCTTTACATGGGGTGTTGAAATGTCATGTACGAACAACCCTACCCTCTCGGACAATCACGATACTGATTATTTGACAGATTGCACGCCATACCTCCTCCAACTCGGCCTAACAAAATCGCGCACTTCACTCGTCTGGATCGCCGGGCCCCTTTCCGGCCTCATTATCCATCCTCTCATCGGCGTAATCGCAGATCGATCACGATCGAAATGGGGTCGAAGACGGCCGTTTATGCTTGGTGGAGCGTTGATTGTTGCGTTTTGTTTGTTGTTGTTGGGTTGGACTTCGGAGATTGTGGGGTGGTTCGTGCATGATATTGAGAGGGTGTGTCTATATTCTCTAAAAAAAGGGAGATGGGAAAGGAAGGGGAGAACTGATGAACTGCGTGGATTTATAGAAACGAAGTGCGACAATTGCGGTGGCGGTTTTGGCGATTTATGGGGTTGATTTTGCTATTAATGCTGGTGAGTCTTTTGCAGATGTCTATTGATACATATTGACACTTAGTATAGCCCAAGCATGTTGTCGAAGTCTCATTGTGGATACTCTGCCGATATCCCAACAGCAACTAGGTTCTGCATGGGGTGAGTCTTTTTTCTGGTGATTTCTTGACATCTGCTAAAAGAAAAAGCAATCCGAATGCAAGCCATTGGCTCCCTAATAGCTTATATCGTCGGCTCTATAGATATGGTCACGACATTCGGCACTAGATTCGGCGATACTCAATTCAAGCAGATGACCGTTGTAGCGGCTATCTTTTTAATTGTTTCTGTTCTGATTACATCGTACTCTGTCAAGGAGAGGGTGTTGATAGCGGCGAGGTGAGTTCTGGCCAGAAAATTCAGGTCCAATAACTGATTATGATTCTGTTAGGGGAGCGGATGAAACACATGGTTTCTTTCATGTTATCTCACAACTCTATAAAACAACAATGGATCTGCCGCCGCGTATCCAGTCCATCTGTTGGGTTCAATTCTGGTCATGGATTGGTGCGTATGTTCCTGTCATTGTATAGACCCAATCTAATGAACACAGGATGGTTTCCATTCCTTTTCTACAGCACAACATGGGTAGGAGAGACTTATTTCCGCTACGAAAACCCCGAATCAGCCGCAAGCTCCTCCGACACACTCGGAGACGTCGGTCGACTGGGCAGTCTGTCACTTGTGATCTTCTCAGGAGTCACTTTCCTGTCTTCTGTCCTCCTCCCCTTCGGCGTCCGCTCTCCCGACAGCAATTCCAAACGAGCAAATTTCACATCTCGCCCCCCACCGCGAATGGCAGCAGTATTGCGTCGATTCAAGAGGGTCAGACCCAGTCTACAAACTGCATGGTTCCTTTCTCATCTAGTCTTTGCGGGGACCATGATCTTTGCCCCCATGGCACGATCGTTGAAGGTCGCGACTTTCCTTGTTTCCGTCTGCGGCATCCCCTGGGCTGTTTCTGGTTGGGCTCCGTTTGCCTTTATGGGGATTGAGATCAATAAATTAGCCTTGGAACCGCCCAGTCGCCCTACAGCCACGATGATTACATCAACCACGTTCCGGACTCATGGCTATCGTCCTATAGACAGCGTGGAGCCAGATATGGAAATGGATGTCCTCCGACTCAATCACCGAAGCGCCGGCGACGATGACAGCGACGCAGAAGAGTCATCGACTATCGAAAGTCCGTCTACAGGCGAACTTGCAGGTATCTATCTGGGTGTGTTGAATGTGTATACAACACTCCCCCAATTCGTGGGCACCTTCATCAGTTGGATTGTGTTTAGTATTTTAGAGCCTGCTACTTCTTCACCTGTCGGCCAGAAACAATCGACCCCGACTTCGGATGCAGGAGAAACTAAAGACCACTCGAGCGCTAGAGATGGCGGGTGGATGAATTTGGATACTGATGCACCTGATGCAATTGCGGTGTGTCTGTTTATAGGTGCACTGAGTGCGTTGGTTGCTGCCGAGGCCACGAGACGTTTTAGAGCTTTGCGACAGCAATCTCTTCCGTGACTTCCCCCTCTGTTTTTACTTGGACGATATCTCACGTGAATCGTCTGTCCGAAATATATATATGTATAGCATTTGTACAGCACGGCACGGCGCTTTTGATTTTGATTTTGATACCCTATGATTATCTTCTTAATGTTAATAGTCGGAAAGGAGAGGATTCATAATCTATAATACATATCAATAACGAAGACATTCAGGAGCACAGTACTTAAGCCTTCTTATTCTTCTCCGCATTAATCAATCTAACCTCCAACCTCGTCCCAACCACAATCATACTCAACAAAACCGCACAAATATACACCTGCGGCGCCCCTTCACCAAACTCCGGGTCAACCGCCAACGAACCGGGGTAAAACAGAGCCGATAACTGTGTTATCCAATACAAACTCGCGATCCAGGACGCTGTATATAGCGCCGATACCCTCCCTGCCGTTGATGAGGAAGGGGATGATGGCGGCCCGTAGAGGAAGAATAGTGTAGTTGAACCTAGTGCTGCACCCATGGACATTGTTTGGCCGTTGTGGAATTTTGCGTGTGGGGTCCAGCTTGGGTTGTAGATGTGTGTTTCGTTCCAGTCGGCGATGTAGCAGCCGATCATTGTCGTTAGGCCGACAAGGGCGATGAGGGTGCGGCCGAGAGAGGGCATTTTCCTTTCTTCTAGGGTTTATGGGAGGAGGTGAATTTTTTGGTGGGAATTTCTCTTGTAAACTTCTCGTTTTCTTTTCTATGAATATTAAATATGAGGTCAAAGGAAGGTTTTATGCCGAGGAAGAAGCGGGGCTATAATGACCAGTTGGTATAAGAACCTAGTTGGATCGAGATAACCTTTGTTTAGATTTTATTGAGCAAGCTTAATGCATGGCATTTATTCTGACTGGTTGATCACATAGGGATGAAGTGGGTTTTACTCATCTGATGTTGTAGCACCTCGGGGAGAGAAATTGACTCGAGTAATTATAACCAACCGCCTCACAGTGAAAAGGGTGAACATATGCTCTTGTGGATTTCCAATCCTTCCTTACTAATGTAGTTTATTTAAAAACCTATGTCGTCATGAAGGAAGAATCCACCGCTAAACAAATCGTTTAGCGAAGAAGGGTCCTGGTTCCACCAGAATCCATCTTCTCTTGATGTCCAGTCTGATTGTGGTGCTAGATCTCCAGACGTTCCCTGCATCGTGGACTCCCAGACCGTCTGATGTCGTTCGCCAGCGCTAGTAAGACCTGGAATATGAGTAAAGGATGTGAAATCTGGTGCCTGGCGTACATTTGTCGCTGGAGGGGTATCATGTGCCTCCATAACACGGACAGAGGTATTAGAGTTCTGCTCTTCCAGCTGCCTGTCCACTCCTCGAGCGTCGCGATTGGCGACATACACACGATGGTAACTAGACAGTTCTGGCGATGGACCAGAATTTGGCTGATCCATGAGGCGACTACTCTGTTCATCCTTTTCTTGAGCGCAATTGCCTCGCGACGATATAAGAGCGTGAGCTTGAGAGAATTGTTGTTTCAAGTCTTCATGCTATTGACCGTCAGCCAAGGTGACGATGAGATAGTGAGATCAGGACATACAAGTGGCTGCAATGTCATCCAATACTTACTCAGTTCGCCCGAGATGAGCAGATGTACTTTCATTTCTTGAAGATGTTGGTGAGTCAGAACCCGCAAGGCGAGGAATCTCCGTAACTGAATTACGGCACACACATAGGCACCGTAACCTACTACAGGCCACAATTTGGAGATAGTGGCTCTGCGGGCTATGAACTGATCTGCCATAGTCGTCATGGAGACGGAATGTTCCCATGCTTGCTCGGCGGCGAGTCGAATCATAACCCGTGAAATGGCGAGGGGAGTCCGGCTGTAGGATAGGGCGGGTACAATTGAAGAGTGTAAATATACAACGCAGAGATGGTAGAAGTAGCCGAGGCAGAAGGAACGAGCTTGATCCGCTGAGTTGGCTTTTGAAGACTCGCGGCCACGCTCGTACTGTGTAAGCTCAGCTATCTTGTCCGGTAGCTCTTCGAGTCGCTTGCTCAGGGAGCAATATTTCGAACCCCACTCAGTTGGCCTATCGCAAGTTTCGTGGCCGGTCTGGACGAAGTCTTGAACCTCCCACCTGTAGTGTGTCAGAGGGACCCAGGAGCTGAAAACAAGAAAAAAAGAGAAAAAAGAAAACGCACCAAATCCCTTGCATAATAACCAAGGCAGCATTAAACCCTATACCGGAGTTCTGTTGAATAGGCTCAAGGTTTTCGATCACGCCATGTTTGCCAATATACTGCATCGGTGTCCTCGGAGATTCGTCAACATTGTCAGCAGGTAAAGGACAGCCTGTCACATCTGCCCAACAGTCGAACTGGAATCTAGTATTTTCTTGACTGGCACATTTGGTGAGCCAACAGGCCCAGAAGCACCTCATACCCCTGTCCTGATCACCGGACCAATTTGTGACAGAGCCATTCTCACATTTCTGAGACAAGTGCAATAACCGGCATGCTCGATAGGCGATCGCTGTGGTAGTATCAGAACCCCGACGGAATTGTTCATAAAGACCATAACTTGTGCATACCTGTATGCATGTTTGTTCTGGTGGTCTGCGCTGTGGCAAACCAGTACAAGGCTAGAACCTGACACGCTTGGACAAGCTCTATACTGGGTTTGTCAGCATGAATGAGCGCTCGTTGGCTGGCCTGCTCTGCCCAATGGTTGCCAATCGCCCTCCAGTCCGCTCGAGATATATCACCGATATCGATTTCTCCCGAGACGACTCCACCAGGCAACGGGGAAAGAAATCTAGCGGTCATCATGAGCAAAGGTATCTAGACAAATCCGCAGGGCCTAATGAAACATACAACGAGGCAAAGGCAAAAATGGCTTGAATGACATGGCTAGTAATGTATCCGTCTCTGTAACTCTGCATAAAGTCTCTCTTGCAGAAGAGTAGATTGGCCTGGTAGTGCCTTTCGAAGTAGATCTCGATAAGAAATAGAGCCACTTCACGAGAAACCTCTACGCTACCTGGATCTTCTTGCAAGGATTGATGTGGCAGTCGGGAAGGGTCTCCACCTGGGGTGGTTAGGCCATCTCTGTGCGGTCCGTGTAAACTCTCCACAGGAGGGGAGATAGCATTCAAGCCCAAAAAATTGCCATGAGCGGGATGAGTGGCAGTCTCATGTTGAGGCACGGCTTCTACGTTTTGGCCCAGACCCCTCGTAGCGGCCAGCCTCCTTCGGTCCGGCGGAACAGGATAAAAGCACTCGCTTTTGATCCTCTGACATCTCTTGCAGATGGGACGCTCACGGCTACAACGGAGCTACGTTGTTATATTAGCCGAGCGAGCAATGTGAATGGGAAAGTAGGTAGAACCTTCTGCTTGCGGCAACGAAGACACGCCACAGGAGGAGCATTTCTCCTATCCATGACGAAGCATCATTAAGGGAATATATGCTGGAGCGGGCCTTGCCTTACTCGTGAACTGTAGATACGGGCTGACTCAATGGCCGACTAGGCGGAAATACTAGAAGACATCGAGATCTTGAGGAAAATGCAAAGAAAGGACTGGGGTGTGCGGGGCCGTATGTCGGGGTAGTATGGGATTTAAAGCGAACATTCGGCCCGAACAGTAATTACGTAATCCACGTTAAGGGGTTATAACATCATCAACAAGCGAACCGGCACTTTTTCCCGAACGCTTACACAATATTAATTCCATATTATTCAACCCGCCAACATGCCACCAATTCGCAAAAAAAATAAGAAAGATTTAGCTGAGCAAGAGGGACGAATTTTATTAGCTATTTCTGATTTACAAAATGGACGAATCTTGCGCGTGGCTCAAGCTGCAAGGATTTATAGTATACCCCGGGCGACTCTACAAGACAGATTAAATGGCACTCAACAAAGATCTCAAGTACGCGCCAACAGTCATAAATTAACTCAGTGTGAGGAGGAATTGCTTGCCAAATGGATACTCGATCTAGATAAACGTGGATTACCCCCTCGACACTCTCTTGTACGAGAGATGGCTGATTATCTTCTTTCACAACGCGGAAACCAACAGCTTGGAGAAAATTGGGTGTATATAATCTTGTCAAACGTCGCCCAGAGATTGAATCAAAGTTCTCACGGAAATATAACTATGAACGTGCTAAGTGCGAAGATCCGAAGATAATCCAAGAATATTTTGATCGCGTACGAGAGGTTATATTAGAGTATGGGATCTTGCCGGAAGATATCTACAATTTTGATGAGACTGGCTTTGCTATGGGACTCTGTGCGACCGCGAAGGTTATCACTGGAAGTGATCGATATGCTCGGCCAAATCTATTACAGCCTGGTAATCGAGAATGGGTAACTGCAATTGAGGCAGTTAATTCGATTGGATGGGCATTGCTTTCGTACATAATTTTCAAGGCAAAGAAATACACTCGATTAGGTTGGTTTGAGGATCTTCCAGATGACTGAGAATCAATATAAGTGATAATGGATGGGCAACGAATAAGATTGGATTAGAATGGCTTAAAATCCATTTTATCCCTCTTACTAATGGTCGTACGATGGGAAAATATCGAATGTTGATTCTCGACGGCCATGGAAGTCATTTAACTCCTGACTTTGACCGTACATGCGCTGAGAATGATATCATTCCAGTCTGTATGCCTCCTCATTCCTCACATCTTTTACAGCCTCTTGATGTTGGCTGTTTTGCTGTTTTAAAGCGACATTACGGACGGCTTGTTGAGCAGCGAATGAGGCTTGGATTCAATCACATTGACAAAATCGACTTTCTCACTGCATTTCCAACAGCTCGTACAATGGCATACAAAGCTCAAACTGTTCGGAACAGCTTCGCAGCAACTGGATTAGTACCATTTAATCCGGATCGGGTTTATTCAAAAGCTTACTATTCGATTGAAGATCCGAACACCCTCTCCAAGTCGATCAAACAATACACAGTCATCTTGCCTACAAACACCTCAAAATATACGTCAATTTTCACATAACAACGAATTTCATATGAGATTTACTTTTCGGAAGTCCTCCTTCAGCAGTTCACTCTGATACCAACTCTTCAAGCATTCCACCTGCTCAATAACCTCAGCTCCTAGCCTTGATCTATCTCATGATATAGTACGGGGCGCTCCTGAAAAGACTCGCTCAGATTCATCACTCTTAAAAATAAGAGAGGCCCAGAACAGCTCAAATACCAATAATCCAGCCATCCTCTACAATTTTACTAACATAAGTGACACTAGATACATACGAACAAAATAAGCATAAAAAGAACGTGCAAATATCCGCGATGTCCGTTGGATGACATTCTCATCAGCTTAAAGAATAAGAAAGCTAATCCTTCTCAGACATGCACACAAATTCAACCTCAAATGTGAGATCAGAGGAGCAGGAGAGAGCGATAGTATTAAGACTTGTATCAGTGTCATAGGTTCCTAGAGAGAAGTCATACCTCTCCCCTTCGTTTAAATATCCAATAAAATTTCGGCCACCGAATCTTCGACCACGAATTACGAAATGGTTATCCTGAGAATCGAGCTCCTGCCACATGGCAAAGACTATACCCGTACGCTCGTTCGGATCAAGGTAATAATCAATCTCATAGTTCACTATCTTCAAATGGATCTCCGTGACGGCTTCAGTGCGCCACGACTCCTCCCGAAGAAAGAATCGGTCACTGCTACCGGCTGGACCGACGACTAAATCGACGTAGTTATTTAGTCTTGGCCGAGTCTGTATCTCACGGCCATCTGGAAGGCGAATTTTGTAGTAGTGCAAATTGTCGAGCGCGTAACCTTCAGTATCACAAAGGTAGGCATTCTGCAGAAATTCCGTCAATTGGAGATACACCAAAAAGAGATTGCAAATTCATACATTGACATCATTCTCATCACTGTCACGATCGTTGGGCTTCTTCCGGAGAAGTCTTCTTCGTTTCGGTATTTTGGGCTTCTGCTCTGACATTATGTTTTTGCTGACTTTGAGAGTAGGGAATGGCTGATTCTGAGCGGATTCGATATTAATGTTGAGTCCGACTTTATAGAAATTGGTTTTACTTATGCGAATTTGTTCAGAGTAAGTATTTCTACTCAACAGCTAGCCACCGGATTTTGGACACATGCAGAAGTCCGTGATTAGATTCGGTTTTTGAAATCTCGGCAATTATACCTAGCCTGCACTAACCATAAAGGGAAAGTGTTTCGAACCACATATTTTCCTATTTGGGCGATCGTAACCCTAAAGTTCCCACATACATCAAAGTAACTAGTCCAAATAACCCAAGTGACAGAGTGTCTTTATGTAGTAGGCAAAATCATTCCGCGACATTCCCAAAAGCCCAGTCGAGGTTGACCTTCACCACCTCCACACGACGCACCGAGAATAATTTCGTCACCATCTTGAAGGAACCCGGGTAAGGCGGACTATACCGACATTTCAAACCTTTTTTCCTCCAGTTAGTCTACCGTCTTTATTACCGCTTTCTTCTATCATTCACGCCGGCATAATCTACATACGGCGAAACAGACTGGACTTGTCGCAGAGAGAATAGAGGCGGAATGGAAGAAGACTCGCCTCAGGGAGGGAGCGACAGCGCGATCCGGACGCGTCGTGACACTATCAACAAGAGAACGGGAAGCCTTGACCGATACCGACAATAATACGAAAGCGCGAAAGAAAACCACAATCCAAAGCAATAGAACTTCCAAAGTCAAAAAAGCAGCTCATATCATAAAAGAGAGGCAGCAGAGTAAAGATGGAAATGAAGAATTGCTCTGCAAGATGTGTCAATTCCTAGAAAGCACACACCATGAGCTTAAGGCCATGAAAGGCGTCCTTGGCAAACAAGAGATCACAATGAAAGAGCAAAGTAACATGATCAAGGAACAACGTGTTATGATCGAAGAACTGCAGAGGCAACTGAGGAAAATTCAAAATCAGTCCTCTGAAGAGTGCACAATTGCGAGAACAACGAGACGCTATCACTAACAGCTTGCCCGCCAGAGCCAATATATGCTGATATTGCAAGTACACAGCCTACTACTCAAGTTATGGAGCCGCCAACCCCTTCAATGTCACCTATGGGAGACGAAGACAGAAATAAACTCAGTATTACGGATATCAGACAGCATGTTGAAAAAGAAATGCGATTGGCAGAAGACAAAAAGAACTGACGTTGTGCAGCAGTGATAAAAATGGAGCAGTGATTAAAGACTAAAACACAGATCGGGTGAAGATAATCTGCAGGGATGAAACAGAGGTTCAACTCATTAGAAAAGCTGCGCAGAAGATAACTGCAACAGGCATAAGAGTGCTGAGGACCAGTTATACTCTGTGAAGATAGACAACGCTAATCGTACGGCGGTCTTGAATTTGGACGGGATCATTCTGCTAGGAGCTGCTGAAGTGCTTGGAAAAGAGAATAGCGAGGACATCGCTAAAATCTCTTGACTCAGCAAAAAGGACGTAAACAAAGTGTATGGATCAATGGTGGTATATCCCCTCTTACGTCTTCATGGAGGGAGAGCCGACGGAGGAAGAGATGTCTGCACAGATCTTGATGTGGAAACGATGCTGCAAGTGCACATGGGCCGAAGGAGGATGGGGATCAGCGGGTGTTCTATCCCTTGAGTCTTCTGCATGACGCGGGACGTGTCACATTCGAAACGCATTTGAACTCACGTAGTCGACAGAGTGGCCTGCTCTACATCCAGTTTTACTCCAGTTTCAAGGAAATCTTTGCGGCCAGCGATGTGTATCCTTTCACTAACACCGCGCTGGAAACATTGGCCTTGGATCCACAGTTGCGGAAGACCTGGCAATCCGTCGGAGGCAGCTTGAGTCATGATCCCGTCGCCTTGATGCGGGCATACCTCTACACCAAGGCACGGTGCCACCGAGCAGTAGCCTAGGCTCTCGACCCTCAAAACGAGTGTGCGAGGGTCACCCGCGGGTGAGGGCGAGGTGTTGGATTGTACGTAACAATCTCTAACGGTATATCTCAACGTATCAAATTATGTATGACAAAAGATGTGGAATACTTGATCCTTGTTGTGATTCTTGTTTTCTTCTAAGTACAAAATGTAGGAGATGTCTTTTAACCCCTATTCGGTGGATTACTCTGCTTAAGTGTGTAGCTCGCTCTGATTCGCTGATGATCTTGTCAATATGATCGGCCGGATCTTTTAGCTAATCCAACAATTAGCAAGACCCACGTGTGGAACAAGCGGTGGATCAGGCGCTAATAGCAGTATGGACCCGTCAACCCTGATTCCTTGTTGATCTAGCACTACGTACATAATTAGCCTTGCAGCGTCTAATTGAAGGTCACATTTACTTTATAGAGGGCCTGGAGGATTCCATCTGACAGTATGGGTTTTATAAGATGGGAATGCATATCTACAAAGTAACATGTTCGAGTTTGACAAGACCCGGATTTCTATAATCATCTTTAGGGGTTCACGCAGTGAAGATCTAGTGTATATGGAATACAATCTATGCCTACTTTGAATGCGAGCAGGAGTTTGCAGTGGAATCTGCTCTGCTGTGGATGCATTCACAGCAATTTCCCCAACTCTAGAATATACAGCGTCGTACACCTATAGCTAGTCCATACTACATAGATAAGATAGTGGATGTTACTAATATCATTTCCAGGCCACACCGAAGTATATTAGCATATGCGGCGTAGTACATGTAGCAACCTGTACAAGCACAAAGTTAGAAATAGAGCTAAGTGAATGTTAGTGTGATTACAGGATAGTATACACAGCGTAGTACATACGGCGTAGTACATATCGCTTCCTGCATTAGCACAAGCTTGGAAATGGAGTTATTGCATGTATGATCACCTTGTAACCTGCTAGTCTAGATAAGGTGATAGTAACGGGAAATCCAGATGACCCCTCCGCCCCATTCTCTAGCTAATTCGTTAGAGTGAAGAGAGAAAGCCTGCTTACATTGTTATCATATGGGCTCATATTTCAAAGACTGAGACTCTTTGTCTCCAGGGACCATTTGGGTATAAAAGAGGGCTTCTCGTCCCTCCAGACTCTATTCGATAGTACTTGTCTTGCGATAGAACCTTATCTATGACCTCCCAGCGTGTCACAGTTGAAGTTTACGCATATACTCTGGTAAAGAAGAGGACTTCTGTTAAGACTTCGCTTTTGGTTGTTGACCACAGGCATGCCCGTCGAAATCATTAGAAGCATCCTCTTCACAATCACCATCCCGAACGCAGCCATCACTCTTGATCTTATCGCTCGCTTCTGCCTTAAGCCTATCGGCGTCAATCCCAGCTTTCCGTAAATCCTCCATAGTTTCGTTAGCCTCTTCTTGCATGCCATCTCTCTCGAGACTGGAAATTAGCGATATGAACTTTTCGTCAATAACGGAGCGTAGCCGGTCATTAGCGATGGCTACGACCTTGCCCTCTGGAAATTTGAGATAGTATCCGCCGTTTTCGGGGTAGACGAGCGCGCCCAAATTAGCGTGTTGGAGTTCGGCGAATCTAAGCTTTGATTCGGCGATTATGACGTCTGGAGGAAGAAGCGATTTGTATCGCGTCAGAGTGTTGTTCATGCTCGCCATGGTCGACAAGGAGTTTCAAGAGAGATAAATTCACAGGGTTGTTGATGGAAGATTAGGATGACGTTGAAGTTGAGGAGTAACAAGAGTAGAAGAAGGAAGTCATTGAGGGCGGAATAGATACTGCCAACAGGACCGTGTGGCCAGAGTCAAACAGAGAACTCTAGACATCATCCTCTTACTTACGTTACATAAATGGCATTAGGCACGCCTTGCGCATCAACGACATTGTTTCAACGGATCATCACAGTAATGTGAAAGATAAGGAACATCATTAATCCACAACTTTGCCTGATCAAGGTTAGGGTGAAATACAATTGAAGCGAGTAAAAGCGTGCACCGTTTTTGCGAACGGTACCTAACGAAGCGGCCTGGATGCATAAGATCACAAACGTTGAATAGTCATCTGGTCAATGGACCGCCCAATCACTCATGTATTCCATACAAATGATCATTTTTATCGCCTTCTTATCTCAACAAATTTATATATATATTATAATAGAATTTATAGGTACGGCTAAATAATCATATCAAGCATTCGATCGATAATTTTCAAAGGATAAAATTCACAATGGACACAGTATTACCCAGACTAAACATATTACATTAGACTGCAATGGAAATTCGGAAAATTTCATGAACGTTCGTTCATTAGAATAAGTTTAAACTCGAAATATAAATTATATTTCATACATACATTATTATGAGTTAATATGAAATACGGTTTGTATATAACTTTGTTGAGATATTCAGACGATAGAAATGATCATTTGTATGGAATACATGAGTGAGCGGGTGGATGTCCGATTACTGAACGTATACTTGTGAAAAAAAACCAAAACTACAACAGCGTACGCTGTATTTTTTGTAATTACATGTAATATTGATCAATATTTACTTAATCACTAAGTTTCTAGAACTATCTATTATCAAAAGCTGTACAAATTATATATCTAATTTTCACCTATGATTTGTATATATTTTTGTTGAGATATCTTGGTGGCAGTAATGGCTACTTTATGTGCAATACGCAGATTGGCGGGTGGGTGTCATTACGTTAACTAACCATGTTAACTAACATAACCTAACACTTAAGTTGGCGGTAAGGGGAAATCTTGGGATACCTTGAAAGTTTTACTCTTTTCTAAACAGAGTCGATCATCAATCTCCATGCAAACTTAATAGTACACTAGCTACAATATTTCAGCAACTCGAAGAGCCGCAAAAGGTTCCACCAATAAACGAGTTACTCGCTCTCAATATTACGATGAGCGAGAGATAATCTCTAACCACTTGGCTCTGGCCGTAGCTAAGTCCACCTTCGCTGCCTGGAATTTGATTCTCTCTGATTGAGTGCGCAGGGCTGTCCGAACCAATGGCCAGTCAACTCCAACAAGACTTCCATTCTTCACAATCCTCCCGTTAACGATAACGGTGTCGATATTGGCACTCGATGCATGAAAGACCACCGTAGCCGTCGGGTCATGGACTGGCACTGTGCTTACGTCGTCGAACCGGAAGATGACAAGGTCAGCTTTCTTGCCAACAATAATTGAACCTACTAGATGATCTAGCCTTAAAACCTCGGCACCGCCTATGGTACCCATGCGCAAGATCTCGGCCGTCTTCCTCGCGATAGCGAGTGGAAAGCGGGTTTGATTGTCAAGGGCCCTCTAGACCTGAAGCACCAGCCTCATCTGTGACATAAAGTCGTTGCCCTGGTTAGAAGTGATGTCAAGGTCCCAAACATGCCTTGCAGCCCTTGTCGGCGGCGCGAAAGACGACGAGGAAGCCCATGCCCATCTGTAATTCTGTGTCAGGGGTACCAACGAGACCCGCGCCAGCAGAGCGTATCGAGTCCAGTTCCCTGTCCGTCAGCGACGCGCCATGGGAAAAGACCAAATCTGGTCCTAAGTGGCCACCATTTGCGAGATGCTGCACGACTTCCTGGTGAGCTTTGTCGTACGATCCCATGGCGACATGCATAGTAGTTATTCTAGCACCGAGTTCGCGAGACAGCTGGACCTGGGGCACCGTCTCATCCAACGGTTGGGATTCTGGCTCAGTAGGCGCAATACCAAACGTGAGAAGATCTTCGGCGGGATCGTTGCTGGTGAAATGAACTTCGCGTACTCGCCGCACATCGCACACACGCTGCTCCTGTTTGAACTTGTCAAGATTGACACCAGGAACATCGCAACCGTCAATGGGCGGATTCTCGTAGAAGCCGTAGCAAAAACATCCCCGAATACCAGCTTTCTTGAGACCTCGGATGGCAGCATCGGCATGCTTGGGTGAGTTGATAATGTGACTGTGCTCGAGAACACAGGTTACTCCGTTATTGAGCAGATCCAGCGCAGCGGCGTAATAGGCGAGCTCTACATCCTCGGCAGTGTAAACGCTACCGTAGAGACTGCGGATGTTAACAAGATAATCGAAAAGAGTCCAGTCCGTGGTAACGCCTCGGATGATTTGCTGCCACATATGATGATGTCCGTCCACAAAGCCTGGCACAACGATACAGTTTTCTGCATCGATAACAGTGAGGTCCGCGTCCAATGGCACGTCTAAGTCTGGTCCTATTGATATGATAGTGTCACCTTTAATCAAAATATCATAATTGTTCAGAGTCTCAGCGGTCGAATTAACCGTAATGAGAGACGCATTCTTGATATGGATATAAGCTGGTGAGGGGGTTTTGGGTGGCATGGTCTTTTGTGGTTGTAGGTGACGTGGATATTAGAGGAGAAGTGATAGAATTGCCACTTCCAAGTCAGGCCTCTCTTTAAGACTCCATTCTCATGTTTGTGTCAATTTACAATTTACAATTTGATGGCACCCCTGATTCGAAAATCTTCTAAGTTCGTGCCTTATGTAAAAATGCGGGGAAGTTCGGCCCGATGGCACAGACCACATACAATTTGAACCTTCTTTCACGATTTTTTGCTGTTTTACTCCGGATCATTCGGATGCCAGGCTTAGAGCACTTCTTATCCTAGGTAAATGTTGTTTACGGCCGTATCCTAAAGATGCGGGGGTCGCAATGCCGCCTATCTCTGCTACAGCGCCAGTTCCAGCGCCTGGTTCAAAAAGCCCCCGCGGAGGAACATCGATTTTGGTAGGTTGTCTTTGGGCTTGCCTACGAGGCCAGGCTTCTTAGGTTTATTAGCTCCGAACGCTTTAACTTGACGGATTTATCCTTGTGAGTGATCGAGCGTAATTTCTTGCCGATTGAATTCTGTCAGGGTCTTATAACACGGTCACGGACTTCAAAACGAGCATGGATGTGGATTTATGTAAACGAATGCTCAGCCTAAATAAGTTGGCCGTATAACATCGCTTTAGGATATAGAGTAGATTAATTCTTACAAATCAGTATCTCGGATGATGTAACGAAGGGCATTTGATTCTCTATGGCGCTGGTCGACTATCTCTAGGTGTTTGCAATTCGGAACGCAGTGTTCCCAAACTTACGGCGCCTCCAGTTGTCCATGCTGTCATGACAACCTCATCTCCATCCTCAAGGAAAGTGAGATTTACCCCCTCCTGCTTGCTGACAGGGACTTTGCCAGATTCTGTCAGCTCGAAGAGGCATCCAAGAGTACGGAGCGTGAGAGAGTCATTCTAGTTACCTGGTAAGTGCCTGACACAATAAACGCAAACAAGATATACAGTGAGTGAATGAAGGATTACTGACAGGAGATGAAATGGTACCGGTACCTAGGAGGTCACCAGTATTCAAGCCGCAGCCTGAAGAAGCAAGATGCGCAACCATCTGGCCGGGTGACCAGCGAAGATCACGGAGATTCGAGCGAGTCGTCAGTATAGGAGACTTGTTTCCTACATATACTATTAGCAAATAAAGACTTTGAATCTCGGATACACTCTGGTATTACTCATAACTGAAACCTCAATTTCAATATTCCACGTGGATTCAGCCTTGCCATGGCTCAAATGCACTGCGCCAGATGATCCACCACTACACAAACCCACCGAGGACGAAGTGCATCGTGCGCTCTCTAAAGCCTCAAGTGGGACCACCCAAGGCGAAATGCTAGTTGCGAAAGCCTTGCCATTAAAAGGTCCAAGTGGTGTCATCTCGGAGAACTGGATATCTCTTGCAGACCAGTCATTCAACACAACAAAACCAAAGATATGGTCCTCAGCCTCATCAGCAGTAATTGTTCTCCCAACTGGAACGGGCTGGGAGATGAAGATGCCCAGTTCGGCTTCATAGTCCATCATTGCGCTGGGCTTAAATTTGAATTCGTTGGTTTCCCTGTCTCTGATAATGCCATACGGCCGATGGACAGGTACCGATTCGACGACGACTGAAGAAGCCCGGCCATTGTAGCCTATGGGCATAGCATAATGGTTTAATGGAATCGGAGCACCCGCCAATCTGCTACACTTTTTCCACGATTAGACATTAATAAGAAATCAACCATTTTTCGAAGGATCGCTAGCTAGCGACATACGTTGGTAACATGGACATCCGAGCACATGAAGTCAGCAAATCCTCCAATCTTAAAAGGCAAATGCATAGTCGCGTCCTTCATGGGCACGAAAGCAAACTTATTCAATGTGGCATCCTGAAAGAAGGGCGAATTTCGATCATTGAGCCAGTCAATGAGTTCCCGACGGAGCTGCTTTCGCGTAGAAGCTGGAAGGGCAGCAAAGTTGCTTAGATCCCCATACTGGAAAATAAATCTGCCGTTCTCATGATCTTTCGGGATGGACTTGAAGCCATACGAGACTTCAATGGAAGAAAGATCGAGAATGAAGTCACCAATGGCTACTCCTATCCGCTTATCTGCCTAAAAAATGTCAGTCATTATAGTCCGTCCTACACAAACCTCATAGAAAAATGGTTGTTGTCAGTTAAAAGCAGATGGAGATTCCCGGCTGCTCGTGCAACGCGGCCAGTCCTAGATTAGGTAATGGGAGATTCACTTACACTATGCGAAGTGCTGAAGATGCCATATGGTAAATCAGCTAAAGTGAAGGAGCTTCCAGATGATATTGGAATTGGCCAAGTCACCATATTGACCGTGCTTTGTTCTTGCTTGTATTTCGTGTCAGTCTGCAGACTCACAGGATTATGCGCATGCGACATAGGTATATTGTTTTGCTAGGTATTCGGAACATTCACCGGTGCCGCCAATACTAATACCTAGCAAGTTACTATTAATTCCGGGCGAATTTTTATACGGATAGCTCAATGATTGATCTCCAGAGGAGACATTGTAAGGATATCGTAAACAAACGGCAAAGCTTCGGACTCGGTGACACGGGCCGAACTTTTCATCGTATGATAGTACATATTAGGTTTTTCTTGATCCAAAATCTTTAACAGATTGACCATGTATTGTCACTGGTAATTGATGTCGTAGGCTTGCGTATCCACCAAATGAACTGTTCGGCCCGAACGTAATCTGGGGGCTCGCCGCCCACCATACGGCCGTAATCCAGTTATCACTCTCAGATTACCCCTTCGCGCTGAACTATCATCAGGACTAGAGTAGTTGAGTTGCGGCATGACATGATTTCTTTACCCGGATTCCAAATGTGAGGAGAGTCTTAAACACTTCCTTGCTCCATTACCCCTATTCCTCCCGTCTGGTTCCTGTCCGCACTCATTATTACAAATCCAATAGTACTTTGACCACCCCCTTTGCTCTCGATTCTCACTATATTTAGTGCATAAGAATCAGTAACATGGCAGCCGAAGACGAGTTCGCCAATCCTCTTCCCCAACCTCATCGCTTCATCACTAGCCACAACGAGCACGGCAAGGCTGTATACTCCAATGCGATTGCTGAGACAATTCCTTTCTGGCCCGTTGGCTCCAAGTCAGATCCCGCAGGCTTTGGCTTGGCCTACACCACAACCTGCTCTCCCGTCCAATTGAACGGCGAAATCGACCTAACTGAATTCGTCGAAGAGCACGAGCAGCGGACGAAGGGTGGCCTGGTCAAGCGTGGAGGTTCAGTGATGCGCTTCGTCGACTACCCTCCTCATGGAGCCTCGCCAATGCACCGCACTGTCAGCTGCGACTACGCTGTGGTGATAATTGGCGAGATGGAGTGTCTGCTGGATTCAGGTGAGAGACGGACGCTGTCCCAGGGAGACGTGCTTATCCAGAGAGGGACAATGCATCAGTGGATCAATCGCAGTGACTCATGGTCGCGCATGTTATATGTCTTGCTTGATGCTATAGAAGTAGAGATTAACGGGCAACGACTGCAGGAAGAGCTCGGCGATATGACAGGCGTTCCCAATTCTCATTAATACATAGTCCGCTTCCACGGCTGTTTCTGTCTCACTTTAACTGTCTGCCCTGTGTGTATTCAAGATATATAGAAGCTACTAAGTGGAAAGAATTGTCAATGTCGGTGGTGACCCTTTGAAAAATGAAGCGATGCCTAGCTCTAAAGTTTGAACGGGAATTCCTACCTAGGTAGCATTGAAGTCGGTGCTTCAATCCTCGAAACTTGGAAACATTGGAAATTTTGGTTCTAAATTCGTGGATAAAACGATAATCAAATCAACTGCCTAGGTGGTTGAAGCTCGCTTTAAAATATCAAACTACGGAATTTATCTTTACTGATGGGAAATCGCCTTTTGTCAACCTTGCAATAAAAATTGTCTTTGGTCTGATACATATGTATATCTCGACTTTCTTATCCAGTTAAGTTAGAAGGTTTTCCTGCTGTGCATGAATATACCAATACGATACTACTGGAGCTTTACTACCTACACTACCCTGATAATGGATGCTCAGAAATTCGATTTATGAAGGTGAATAAGGATGTTCTCAATATTCCTCACAGGGAGCCGAGTTTTTATCTTTGACTCAACTCCGGGGGTTCTTTAACTAACCTTGGAAATCGGGGTATCTAGCCCTAAGACAAACCACAAGCATGTTCTTAGAAAACTCACTCAAAGTCAGGTATTTTTTTTTGTTCTTCTACTCCTCAGGTGGCTTTTGTTCTCTATATCAATACTATGGTTTGTATGTTCTTTACCTGTGTGTACGGGAATCCCCAGGTGTTGAGTATCAACACCGGAATATTAGCTATTCCGGTTCCCTGGGGATATCCCCTTTACCTGCATGTAATTATCCTTCTCCTCCCTTTTTGGGGATCAGTCATAATATTCGAATAACATCAATATTATCAGGCTCATGGGCTCTTTGGAATAGCCTTACTGCGTAATCCTGTGCTTCGTGTTATCAGGACGTAGCTAAACCAACATTACCTTTTGTGCTCATTGTGATAGGGCAATCCTGTCGTCACGAAGAAGGATCAATCTTCACACTGGGAGGGTTTACATCTGAGGTAACTCTCACACGATGCTCACTCCCACATGCCTAATCCCTGTCTCTTTTGTTTTTCTTCTACTTGCCCATCTCTCTCTCCTTGTTATCATCCTTTCATCACCTTGGCTTGAGATCCAAGGCCTATTCTCATCAGCCTTTACTTTCAAATCTCTCCCCCGAGGATATCTAAGCTCTGCTTATCTTAACTTTTACTCCAGCGGCCTCAACGCGCCACTGATATTCTCCCTAAGACACGTTACATACTCTCATACGTGGTACAGCTTCAGTATGTTCCTTCTTCCTCGATCTTTGGTCTTTCTCTAGAGTATTCCACGTCAATATCTCATGTACCTCGGGCTGTATTTGGTTTTTGGACATTAAGTCTATTACGCTCAATCTTTCCCTCGGCTTTCAATCACTTGCTCTGACTCGTACGTTTATGACGCGTAAACCTCGCCTGGCATCGTTTATCTTCATTTGAATATTGTGATTCAGGCGTGTCAGTAACCTCTGCTACCATGCAAACCCCTGACTCCGAGCCCCACGTCCCAAGCGCGAGACTGCTTCTTGGTCCTTGCAAATTCTCGGGTATTTTCGATTGCCCATGCAGCGAAGGCTCAGCTTTTGAGTCTATCAGAACCACCAAATATGATACAACTTGTGAGAGGTATGGGTACCCATTGATCCTTCATAAAACGAGTATGCAGGTGCGATTGTCCCTATGATTCCTGGCCCACAGCCACGAATCAAGGTTGAGATGCATATCAACAATTATGAGGGCCTTTCAACACCACTGAATCGCTCCTCACAAATTCGCTCGGCGGATGAAACATTCATGATCGCTGATTACCAGCTAGACCTCCAAGGGGAATTATGCAAGAGACGTGACACAGTTCTTAATAGTGCAAAATTACTCGTGGACGCCCAGTCAGTGCTTATTTGGGGAATGGCGGGCATGGGGAAGAAGACTCTCGCAAACCTTCTTTTGATTTTCTCAAAAGCCAGGATATGAAGGTTATACTTATAACACCTTGGCCTACTGCTCCAAAAATGAAAGTCAACGGCTCAACGAGGTCTTGCTTGAGCATGCTAAGACTCAATTTCCAGACCTAATGAGCAAAGAACTACTGACGACTGATTTGATGTTCATTGTCTGCGGAGCTGATGGCGTGATTGTCCATGAAATCGAAGAGAAGAAGCCTGATCATGATGAACTTGACGAAGATATCTTTGATTTCCTTCTCCTTTGCATGCGAGGTACGGCTTTTAACTTCCTTTTCACCGCTGAGATTGTTTTCGGTATACTGATTAATTGAGCATAGATGAGCACAGTGGCATCACCAAATGGAGACAGATGTCTACGCTGGTGAGCAGACCCCTTAGATTCAGAGGAGAGAGTAGTGTGAATCGGTGCATGTCAAGTAAGAGTACTGATTCCTTGCGAGTTTCATTCGTGTAAAATGTACAGTAAGATATCAACCTTGGAAGGGAACCGAGAATTTATCGAGTCAGTAGCGATAGAAATCTGTTACAAGCAGATGGCCATGTTTTGCGAAGGAAGTGACATATCAAGATCTGGTACAGAGACGAATCCAGTAAAGCGTGTTTCGACCTGGGCGTATATCTTTCGTTCGTTCATTCTTCTGTTTATTTTGCCCCTGTATTCCCTCTCATCCTTCTTCCTGTATCTTGGATTGTCATCTCTTCTTCTCTTCCACTTTGCATTATTCCCTTAAGTCTACTTCCAGCGACGTCTTCATCTGCTCAGTCGACCCTATTCCAACACCTTCCGTCACCATGGATGTTTCTCAGGATGGCATCACAGATGCAGTGCGCCGCAAAAAGATCAAGATTATTCTAGGACCTTACAAATTCGAGGGGAAATACAAGTGTTCTTGTACCATTTGTTCATTCGTGTCGTCAATCAACGAATCAGTTGGCCAATATGCAACATGCGAAGACTATGGTAACTTTGTTTCTCTACACGATGGCTTCGACATCGATACCGCAGAAAACGACTCTCCTATAGATGGAGTAATGGTTTTGAACGCGCAGACAAAACTCACAAATGAGCAATCACATTCTTCGATTTCTCACATAGCCGTTGAGCATACAATCCCTTCTAAGAAGAATCTCTTCCGTCTCATATGAGGAGATTTTTACATACACATGCCCAAAAATAGATCAAGTCGCCTAGAGAGTATCAGAGCCTTAGTGATTTGGGGCTTCCCTTATATTGGAAAGACAACTCTAGCCCAGTTGCTAGAGAAACACCTTACTGCCCAGGGTAAGCTTGCTATTTACATTAGCACTATGTATCTAGACGAGACTTCCGTGACTCCAGATTTTCAGTGGAACTCATTTTTCTGAAAGGTTTGCCGTCAACGATTTCTTGTCTACATTATCCGAAGAGCAAGTGTTGGCTCAGGAAGTCTAATTTATCATAGGTGAAGCTGAAAGTCCTTGGAATGATTCAAAAGATTTTTTGAACTCAACAGTTCATTCCCTATCTAGAGACTGCAACGGGTCCAAAATTCTGCTTCTTTCGTCGTGGCTTTCCCAGTGAGCTATTTCATGATTCTTCACGGGCTTTGAAGTCTCTTGAGTCATGGGGACAGAAATACCACGAGTCGATATTGTTACTCAACCTTGGCTATTTGAGATCCGAGTTTGATGATATCGTGGACAATTTCTGTTTACATCCACAGACCGTCATCAATCTTGATCCGCTGGCACATGAATTATTACGGTACCCCAGTTAGTATATTTGGCACTATGATAAGGAAGGGTTGGGGGTCAGATAGTCTAGATGAGACTTTTGGCGACGGTTTGGTGAAATATTGTTTGGAATCTGGGTTCATCGTTTTACGAGAGGTTGGTAAAAAGCCGCTGGTCTGTATTTCCATCGTCACCATTACATAGAAGGTAAGTCTCTCTATTCGGCTAGTGTTTGATGGCATAAATTAACGCTGAAACAGATACGTCAAATGGACCTACAAGCTCTGAAAGTCGACCTATTGTCCAGAGGGGTTACTTCTTGATTCCATAAATCTCAACGCACACAATGGATCTTGAAGTAGACTAAGGGCACGGGTCTACTTTGGAATAGGAGAAGCTCAGTTATGCTCGATCAACAGAAAAGAGTTTCCAGTCCTCAAAAGTACAATTCTCTCCTTCTCAAGGGCATCAGAACGATTATTTGACATAATTGTCCTTTTGGTTTCCGGATCATTATGGTAGGCAAGTGTCTGGCGATGTAACAATCCAATGTACCATGTTTCGGACTTGGACTTTGTCGATTCACTCGATTCCTTCTCATTCTTTTCACATTTTGTTTGTTTTTACGGTTTAGATATCAGCTTGTTTCTAACCAGGACAGAAGCACTCTACAAAAGTTCTACCAATAATCCAGCATGCGTTCGTTTTGTTTGACCCTCTACTTCGCACCTCAAAGTCACTCTACAACCAAATTCTCCCAAATAGGAAGTTTAGGGCTTGTGTAAAGCAGCAGCGGAGACTAGCCCATTTCCGGCCTAGCGCGAGCGAACATCAGTCTCCAGCCTATTCTTCTTGATGTTTCTTCACCTTTCTTCAACTCCCATGTTTCTACTCCGTTTTCAATTAATAATTCTACCAAAACAGTCTCAGTAATAGAATAAGCCTCCGGGTCGCATTCCTAGAAAGCCTTAGCCTCCACCGATATAGAGGCGATATTGCCGGATCCAGTAGGTGGGATTCATGATGTTCGATGAGATCATTGATCTTCACAATAAGCTATATAAGGCTCGGGATCGTTCTCCATGAATTTGTAGAAGCATCTCAGTTAGAAGAAACCTTGTCAAATAACGCAGATAGTATACAGAAGGCTACTTAGGCACTATCAGAATGGCTCCCAAGGTTCTCATTGTCCTCACCTCTCAAAACGTCATTCCGAATACCGACCATCAGACCGGATGGTATCTCGTACGTCCAATACCTCCCTTTTACTGACCCCGGAAGGATCATAACTAACCAGAGAAAAAAATGATAGCCTGAATTCGCCCACCCCTGGAAAATCCTCCACGATGCCGGCGTCGAATTAACAGTCGCCTCCCCCAAGGGCGGCGAAGCACCCCTTGACCCAGCCTCAGTCGAAATGTTCAAGCAGGACGAAATCGCAGTTAACTTCCACAAGAATCAAGAACCGCTCTGGAAGAATACCGTTCGACTTGCCGATATTGTACCTCGGGCCAAGGAGTTTGATGCTATTTTTTATGTCGGTGGGCATGGTCGTATGTCTCCCTCCCCAGAGAATTTATAAGGACATTTGATACTGATTCTTGGTTGGAATAAAGCAATGTTCGATCTCGTCTCAGACCCCATCTCCCTCTCCTTAATCCAAACCTTCGCCTCAGCCAAAAAACCAGTCAGCGCAGTCTGCCACGGACCCATTGTCTTCGTAAATGCCACCACTCCCTCCGGCGAACCACTCTTGAGAGATGCAACAGTCACCGGATTCTCAAATGTGGAAGAAGATCAGGCCCAATTGACAAAATTGATGCCGTTTTTGTTGGAGGATAGATTGAAGGCGATCCCCGGTACGAAATATGTCAAGGCTGATCAACCCTGGGGGGAGAAGGTGGTCGTTGATAAGACGTATCAGCTTGGGGGTGTTTTGATTACGGGACAGAATCCGGCTAGTGCGACTGGGGTTGGGAAGGAGTTGTTGAAGGCTTTGGGGTTGTAAGAAGTATTTGTTATGATGAAATGATTCCTAGGTTATGTAGTTATCGAAAGTGATCATTTTTTGTTTCAGAATTCACTAGGTGGATACAGATTTGTCCTCATCTATTGCAACCTGTAAGTAACATGTACGAATGTGATATCAAGACATACAAGACTTGAAATAATAGAACAGACGCCATTTATATGCAATCATACAACCCCGTCCTCACAAGAGTGGCGTCAATGGAGTTCCCGAACCAAGAATACAACAAAACCATGAAATCCCTGCCAACAATTAGTAGACCACTAATTCAAATCAGCCGCAATCATGTCCTCAACAGCCTTCATACCAGCTTCCTCACTACGCTTGGACTCTGTCGGATCATCACCCACAACTCGCTGATCAAGCGCCAGTTTCGTCTGTCCCAATGCATAGATTTGCTCCTCGATAGTCCCTTTCGTAACAAGTCGAATTACTTCAACCTCCCTCGTTTGACCAACACGGTGTGCTCGATTCTCTGCTTGGACGTCTTCCTGCGGATTGAAGCTAGAGTCGAAAATGATGACTTTGTTGGCACATGCGAGATTGATTCCTGCACCTCCTGCTTTGGTTGACAGCATAAACACCGGGATATCCGTCTGTTCATAGAAGGCATCCAGAATTGCTTGGCGATCTTCGACGTTGGTGCGGCCGTCGAGACGGAAAAATCTCATATTGACTGTCTCAAGGACGTACTCCAAAATGTCCATGACGAGAGTGAATTGTGAGAAAATGAGAGTTCGGTCGCCATTCTCCTTAAATTTCTTCAGTAATTCGCAAAGCTTGTCGATCTTTCCAGAGTTCATCCATTCTTGGTTCTTCAATGTAAATGGTCCGAGGGATTTCGGATGTTTAACACACATGGAATGACATTCGAAATCGTTATAAGGTTGTAATTCCTCGAAAATGATGTCTGGATCGGACAAAGACCACTGTTCCTCTTTCAAGCACGCTTTGGCCATCTTGCCCAGAATCTTGTCGTTGTAAAGTCGTCGTTTCAAAAGCGGATGAATTGCTGTGAATCGTAGTTTCATCAGAATATGGGCTGATTTGTTCCCGGTCTTTTTACCCGCAGCACGATCGGCGAGAAGTGCACGCACTTCTTCGTTCTCTTGTCGATAGATCTCTTTCTGAGTCTCATTCATTTCGCAGTACTCTACTCGGGAGACCTTTGCAGGAAGATCGATAACCTGATGCTTCTTCCTTCGAAGCACAAAAGGTGCAATCATTGACCTAGCGCGCGCAATACGCTGAGCCGATAATAAAGTAGCATGTTCCGAAGCATCGGTTGCCTTTGCTTTTTGCGCGAATATGGTCTGCAAGTCCTCTCTATGCTTGCTGAAAACGTCTGGCAACATGAAACCAAGCAGTGAAACGAGCTCCTGAAGATTGTTTTGTAACGGGGTCCCAGTAAGTAATAAGCGAAACTCGGCAGGGATTCTGACTAGCTGATCGTAAATCTTTGATTCGCTATTCTTCAACACATGTCCCTCATCGAAAACGCAAACACAGAAACCGAGATTTCTCAAAAAGCGTGAGTCTTCTTTTGCTTTTGCAACGGTATAGGTCGTGATGACAACATTGATATTCTCTCTGTCGTCTTCGATCGCAGCTCGAATCTCTGCACGTTCTTGTTGTTTGGCATAGTAAGGCATGACATTGAGCGTAGGGCAGAACTTGCTGAATTCGCGTAGCCAGTTTTCAATCGTAGACGCTGGTACGACGATAAGATGAGGACCAGTAATACCTTGCTCAAACAAGTGCGCAAGAAACGCAATGACCTGAAACGTTTTCCCCAAACCCATGTCGTCCGCAAGGATACAACTAAGTTGCTTGTGAAACAAAAGCGTCAACCAATTAATTCCGACGATCTGATAATTTTTCAGCGTATAGTCGGGCGAAATAATCGACGGTTGTGAGACAAAACGAGACTTCCGCCCACCATGGGTCACAACTTCGTCACCGTCATCGGTTGTTGGTGTGCCAATCCCAGAATCGTGATCCAAACTGACCAACTCCAACTCCCCATTGCCCTTATTTCCAAATATATCAATACCCCATTGCTTCATTTCAGCAGCCAAGGGCTTTCCTAGACTCTCACAATGCGCCACTAGCGCATCGCATGCCTCGTAGCCCTTCATCATCTCAACTGCCTTGTCAACGACCTTGTCGCCGATTGGCTTCCTTGGTCTTCGTGATTTCTTCTGGCTAGTACCCTCTCCAGCATTGTCCGTTACAGCTCGAACAGCATTCAGTGTACGGAAGGGCCGCGCATTGATAATAATCGTAGCAATCGACTCAGGAGTAGCGGCAAGATCAGCGAGAGCTGGGACAGTACACGTGTTGATGAATTTGAGAACTTTTGTTTCGATTTCACTATTGTCTTCCTCGGAGCTTGCATCGGACTCAGACTCAGAGGCCATACTCTCTTCTTCAGGAGAATCATGACGCTTCAGATCTTTTCTTTGTATAAGCCGACCTTTGGGCTTTGGGGCAGCTTCAGGCGCAGGCGAGGCCTCTGAAGAAGTAGCGCCTGGTCGAGGGCCACGCATCAACCGTCTACCCTTGGGTTTAGGGTCATCTTGAACCTCTGGAATGTCCTTTCTTTGCACGTTGGCGGTATATTTCTCCAGGATCTTTTGTTTCGACTTGATGTTTTGCTTCGCTGTGTTCATATGTTCGCGAGGGTGTGTAGTGGTAGTCAATTCATCTGGCGAGCTGACTCTGTCGAGGTCCTCCTGTTCTGCGATCTGTTCGCATGCACGATCAAAATTCCCGCTACTCTTCATAAAAGCTCTCAGACCTTCCTGTATTGTGAAGGAAGGAAATAAACTCAATAAACGTGTAACAAAATTTCTCATACGGTTGTCTTCAATATCTTCGATGGTCTTAATCTCGTCAAAAATATTCGAGTTGTCGTCGTCGACGGGTATGGCGCGCGATATGGTGGTTTGTTTGAATTTCTTCGCAGAGTCAAAAGACTGATCAAGATGCTCGCTTGATCTCTTGCTACCAGGCTGGTAAGCAAAACGAGCTGCTATGTCCTTAAAAGCCGTTTGAGAACCAGTGTTATTCGAAATCGGCGATTCCATGATTTTTTCTGGGCTCCTGGAAGGAGTCTTGGACAAGATTCGCGGTTTGATGTTTGTCGCAATGCTCAACTCGTCTTCATCTGAAGAACCTCCCGCGTAGTTAGGACCCTCGTCGTCACTTAAAACAGGCGCTCGTTTTTGTGGTTGTGGGATTGTAGGAGCGCGAAATTGCGTGCCACTTGGTGCCATCAAATTTGCAAGCATGCCGCCGCGAGGTCTGGAGGGAGAGGTGGCTGGTCCTGCGGGTGAGGAAGCTGCGACTTGGACCACGGACTTGGCTTCATTTGGTGTACGGTCGATGATCTGGGTTGGCTGGGTGTAGCGCTGGGAAAGGGGCGTTTGTTGCGTCTTAGGCGCTATGAGGACTGTGGCGACGGTGTCCGTGTCGTCAACATCCCTTCGGAGGCTGGGGGTATCTGGGACAGATTCCTCCATGATTTGTCGCTCATCAATTATCTATCAGACGGAGGTCATAATACCCATGAAGAGAATCAAACAATGAAATCGCAAAGATTAGATTGTAACAAAGACTGTAGTCAAGATGTAAATGAACAAAAAATGAAGCAAAAGTGATACTGATAAGCTGAATGAAGCTCAGGAAATTCTTGATGGAACGCATCGATCATTGGACGATCTGCGGTTCCCCGTTTTAGCGCGCTTAGCTGATTAGCCATATTTGGCTTAGTGCTGTAAAATAAATTTTGAAGACTAGCGTACACGCTAATTCTTTTCATTCTATCACGGCACCTCCTTTTCTTCAGAAAACAGTCTATGAAAGTCAATCTGATGCAGGCATTTCAGTGTCCTTCCAAAAGACACTATAATCTGACACTAGGGCGATGACTATCAACTAGGCAAGAGTCATCCACGGCATATACTACTGAAAGAAATTGACGTAACTTCACTACGAGAGACGGGCAGCAATCCTGGAAAGACACACATACGCACAGCATTACATACATGGAAAACACCAGTATTGTATTGCAGGAAGGAAGTCCAATTCGCAGGATCCCTTCCTGAACGCAGTTAACCTCAGCTTCCGCTTCCAATTTCTACCATCATCTCATCCTCATCCCCTATCAGGCCCCCAAGACCCGCCGTGGTCAAGATATTAGCAGGACGAAAAGTTCTCAAATACTCAGTTATGTGCACGGCTTACTTCATCGCAGTCATTTCCGTCTCAAATCATGGTCCGCGTGCGTACAACATCAGAGAGACGCGAATCAATAGGATCTAAGCGGCCACTGAGATCGCCCGCAGCAGTGAGAAAAAGGGGGTCTAGGATATTCATCTCCGTAGTGTGCTGGGATATCACTTAGAGTCTCCTGCGTCTTATGTATGGGTATCAAATTATCGCTCGTCGATTGCAATCAAAACACTTCAAGACTCTTATCAATGTATCGTTCGGATTCACAAGACAAGCGAGACCCAAGGATAACTGACTTTATCGAAGGGATATCGGCCTCGAGAGCACGTAATGAACAGGGACAGCTGGGATGGAAACCCCATGTCAACTGGTTTGTAAGCTGTTTTTTCAAGCTGGTTTATAAGCTGGCGCATCGACTGGCACGCACGCAGACGTGTAGGCACGTACCTAGGGAGGATGTCAATGGGGTCGTTGGAGCCCTCGTACATACGTATAAGAGGATGCATCTGTTATTATCTCCCTACTATAAAGACTTCCGGTCTTTCGCAAACATCTAGCGAAGCAGCGGTATCCCCTGCAAATAGGTCAAATGTAAATAGAATACGCATCTCATCAGCTAGAGCACTCTCTATCCATTTACCTAGGTATACTTAGTCCAGCCTTTTACATCTCTTGAGCAGCGAGAGCAGACAGCTTGTTAGATCAGAAATGAAAGATAAAATACATTTGTACTCCGTAATACGTACTGAGAACATTTAGCCATAACGTATGTCTCTGTTTGTTGCCGATATTACGGGCCCTGGATATCGGTGGCATGTCCAGGTTCTTTCCTCCCAGCATCTCCCCTCTCCATCATCTCCATCAACTCCATCCACTACTGCTTCATCCTTTCCCTGAATCATCCATCCACGATGTACTGCCTACGAAAATACTACTGAGAACCGGACTTTAGACCGTTCAACCAAAAAGGAGCCTGTTGTGGAGCTGGGTTGGCAATTTGAGTGGTATATGAAGACATTCTCCCGCTGACAACTACCCACTTGCCTAAAGTAGCAACATGGCTTCAAATCCACATCTGGCATCACCATAAAGAATCTTGAGCTTCTCAGCCACTATCTCTCTGGATTCATCACTGAGACAGACAGACATTGATTTCCTTGTTTTCTTTTGGATTATTACGCTCCTCGTGCCGTTTCTCATGGATATAAACCCACAACTCTGATCGAAGAGACGTACGAACGGGTCAAGAGCAAGTGATAACTTTTTGATCTTCTTTTTACTCATATGTGGACAGTAGAACCTGGCCATAACCAACAGGAAGCCTCTCAAGGACCAAGTCAATATATCCAGAAGTGAGTTCCATCCAGCGATGAAAGGCACCCTCCAGTATATTGATAAATTTTAGTATTAACAAATCGGATGCTCTTCAGTTCCGTTCCATATTGAATCCAAGCTGATATTAATGGGAATATGGAGCGGTCTTCTTTTTGATGTAGCCAGGACATATGTGACGACAGCAACGAAGTTTGATGATGCAATGGGGCAATTAGCTTATTTTATCTTTCTGAACTTCCTACTTCTATGTCCGAAACACCTTCCCATGTTGGTATACCACGACTGACTATTTTAACTAGTAAAAGCCTCGTCCAGCACTACGCCTCAATATACCTCTGTCATCCCAACTTCACTTTCATTACGACAGGGATATCCACTAATTGGAGTATGGGTTTGAACGGACTGGCATGATGAAATCCCAGCCAGGGAGCTTTTAGAAGCCGTCAAATTCTTAGAAGAGCGACTTTGGTCGGAGGAAATAAACCTTGCAGACTGTATTGAGTGAACTTGTGCAATAATCCCTAGAGGCGGAACTGCATTTCTCCGTCCTGCACAAGATCGACTTTATAAAGATGAAGTCAGACATAGAGGCCCACTTTGTTGAATCGCAGCAATGAGTCAACCTATATCCACGGGAAGAACGTCAAGGGGATCTGGTGCAGCTGTTTCAGGGGACATTGGGTCCGGCGATCGTGTAATGAAAAATGCTCAAAACCATGGGGATGTCGCCAAAAGAGAGAACATTATATGTTATGAGATGGAAGTCGCTGGAGTGATGGAATTACACACTATCTTCCTATTCGAGGCATTTCAGATTACACAGATGGACACAAGAATGTTGACTGGCATTTATATGCGGCTTTAGCAGCAGCCGTATGTGCCTGGGAGCTCTTGTTATCCATTTCGCCACAATTTGTAGGCCAATTTCCCCTAACTCTCGTTGGAAACGTGTTAGATCACTATATAGCAGATGCAGTCAGCAATCCAAATGCCTTTTAGTATCAGAACTTCGAAAGATGTAGGATGCATCACGCGAGGAGTAAATCTGGTGAAGAGCCTGGGAAAGACTGGGCTGGCCGCTGCAAAAAGAGACCTCCACTCAACACTGGTACGCATAGCCACATAGGTATTTAACGAATCTACTTTAGATACCTGATAGTCGTCACGAAGAAGATCATAAGAATTCAACGTAGATTCATATGTATGTGAAATCAATGTTTTATTAGTATATATACCTCGTACAAATAATAACACCGCAAATGCAATAGCTAATGTCCATAAATTTATGTGTAGAGAAGATGATATATGCATCGTAAGAAAGTAAATCATCCCAAGCCGAGATTATAGCCCCAACTCACCACGAGACGCCGCCCAAGAGAATTCCAGACACTACTTTGATCCATAGAGTCTAAGGCTATCAGACAGCTACCCCACTTTGTTGAGGTGCCGCTAGCACAGAGAGATCAACGTCAGTCTCAATAGGTGTATTTGGGACACTTGCTCGAGCAGAGGTTGTTCTAATAGGACCTGGCCCATGCTGCACATTGGACTGCTGCTTCTTGATATGCCCTGAGATTCCGGCAGCTTTGGCAGACTCGTTGTTCTCCATAGCATTCTGAACAGCAGATGGTTTGGTCTCCTTCTCTGTGATTTTGCTAGTAACTCCCTTCATTTCAAGACCGAGTATCTTGTCGACTTCAACCGCGGCAGGTAAGAGGTCGTCAAATTCCAATGTTCGACAAACGTCCACGTAATTTTTGGATTGTTTAGCTTGTGCGCCCGCCTTGTCTTTCGCCTTGATCATCATATTGAGTAGATATTTCGTATTTCCAAATTTATTCTCGACTCGAATGGCTTCCTTGACGTAATCTTTAACAACGTCCCGCCATGGTAGAAGTCCTCCATCGGCCTCGGACCGGAAACAAGACGAGTTCGCTTCAGCGGCTGTTGCAATCATAGCCCCATCCACATTATATTCTTTCATCAATTCAAGAGCTTGGTCTCGCGACGTGACATCTCCATTCATAACGCATGCAACACCCGCATTCCGACAAACTTCGGCAATCATACTGAGTTGATCGCGAATAGCTCGCTCACGAGGTCGCATTGGAGTCGTGCGACAATGAATTGTCAATCCCGTAATACCGGTAGCGACCAATCGAGTAACAAGACTCTTTGTCAACTCCGGCGTCTCAAGAAGTCGAATCTTGACTGATATGCCTATTTTATATGGCGTCCCTACTTCACGCACAAGCGATTCAAGAATAGAAACAAGTTTATCCGGTGTCCGTAGCAATGCCGCGCCCATTCCACCGCTGGTGCTGAACGGTTTCGGACACCCTGAATTGACATCTATTCCAGCAACATCCCCGGCCACCACCTTGGCAGCCTGCACAGCGAATTCTGGCGATGCTGTACCAATCTGAAATATGAGTTTCCCTTTCTCGTTCTCTGGATCGATGCGGTAGATAACCGATTCCTTGGGCAGTTGATCGGCACTTTTGCTACTGTTGGAAGGTATACGTGTGAATTCTATGGTGTTATTTCGTGGATTGACGCGCCGAACAGCACCCATTATAGCTCTATCAATCGTCTCAGGGCCCCATACAAGATCAGCTCCATACTTTAATGCAATAAGTCGAGAGGGGAGTTCACCCGATCGCACCATGGGTGCGAGGACGATCTTTCCGCGATAATCAACCCCGTTCGCGGGGATCGGTACACGAGGGATCGAAGACATCATTCGGCGAAAAATGTTAAGCATATCATTATACGGTGATGTTTTGTGGGACGATTCCGTGGTGTAGCCTGCTTGTCGTTTATTGAGACTTGGAGTGAGGGTAAAAGCGGCATGGTTAGTCACGGCTTGCAAAATCTGAGGTCACGTGAAGATAACCGTTATCTGCCCAATTATTTGCTTTGAATCATCCCAAGACTACTCGATAGCTATACAAGAAAGTCCCTGTCTGAGTCATTACTATGTGCTACTAGGCCAACGGATATAAAGATGTGATATATACATGGAATTTCAGTCGGAAATGGTCTGTCAGCTTTCCATTTCGTGTCTCGTGACAGACTCCTCCATCTCCGACACGTTGTGCTGCTGAGGCAACTCGGCTAGGACCACAGACTTGTCTGGCGGCGGGCTGTTTCGTGCTAGAGGTGCGAATTTCACATCTTGTTGCTGTCCAGACCTTCTTTTTCTCCACCAAAAAACTCCCAATGCAACGAACGCCACAGCCGCTACAACGCCCACAACAGGCCCCGCGATCCACGCTTTGCTGGATGAGGAGGAGCCATCAGTGCTGTTTGATGACGCAGATGAAGTAGAGGTAGAGGTTGGATTGCTATTGTCCGAGACAAGCTCTGCATAGGTAGAATTGAACGGTGCGTTCGCTGAACCTGTTGCATTTAACAAATAGCAGTTATCAAACCCATCGGCAAATGAATTGTCGTAAAAGACACCGAGACACGACTCCGGTCCGTTATAAGTTGCGCATTCGTCGATACATCCGGTGATATTCGCGCTATAGACCGAGGTGATATTGCTACTCCCGCTCCGACCTTCGAAGCAAGTCACGTTGAATGTTTTGTCGTTGCTTAGGATTTGTTGCGGTACAGTGATTGATGAACACGCGTCGATTGATGGCAGATTCACCAATGCGACATGGGTATGGTAACTGTCAGCCACGAGATTCCCAACCTGCGAGTTTTTCAGATAGCAATTTCCATAGCCAGCAGTGAGATCTGAGTTCCACCCTACCCCGAGACATAGCGGGTGCGCATGAGCACAGAGCTCCATGCATTCCTCCATCGTTTCCGTATGTGGCCGATAGTCAAGTCCCCAGGGGAAGTAGTCGCCGTAACCCGCCAGGTCCCAGCCACAGATAATATGGAAAGGCAAACCCTCTTCCGATTCAATAATCGAATTGTTTTGGTACGGACAAGCGGTGTTGTACGGCGTCATCTGTGTCGCGTTTGCGATGGCGCTGTTGACGTTGACGTTATCGCTTCCTGTCGTGCTCAACATGCTCGAAGTCACGCCCACGCCTTTGAATGAGCATGTTTGATTTTGGGTGTAGTATGTAACACCGTAGCAAGCGGGTTGGTACCAGGAACACTGTTCCATGCAAGCAGATACACTTGACTCTATCGAGTTCCCGACTTCATCGGCGAGCAGATCAGCGCCGCAATATGTATCGAATTGAAAGCCATTCTGCGTCGTATATGTATTGGACGGGCAGTTGGAAGGTGAGTCTCGCGAACCTAATTCTACTTGAAAAGAGTTAAAATGACTGTATATTCCGACTCGGTCCGTCACTCACGCTGCCGAAAGATTAAGGCCATGATGTCCGTTGCAGTAAATAGCTTTGCGTTTATATTTCAACGTCCATGGTATAGGGTTTGTGAGTTCAGCGCACGCAGACTGGCACGGCGAGGTGGGACAGGAAGAGGAAGCAAACGCATTCTTCGAATGGTTTCATTAACCGGGGGCGAACCAACACTGGGGTTGGGAAGTCAGAGCCTGAGAGGCACGAAAACAACACACGCTAAGGGTAGCCCTTTTAATTAACTGAGGTATCATGTACGTGCACTAGGTAGAGTTGGTAGTAGTGGTGGAGGATTGGATCTAGTTTCTAGGTTATTTTCAGCCTCCTCATAACCAATCACAACAGGGTTGAAGTGTTGGTTGGATTATACTTTGCTAGCATTTCCCTCAATTTGTCATCATTAAATGATGAGAAACTACGTATCATCGACACAGGCCTTCGACACAGATAGAAACCATTCTGTCTATTCTATGGCAGGTCGTACAGTACCTAATAGGAAGCTCTAGTTACCCATCGAGAGGGACTCTGATACCCAAGTACTCGGAGATCAACATGGGTAGTAAGTCCCAGTAAACACACGAGGACTCTTACGCCCTTCTTAGTCAAGTTATGATGTTATCAGTAAAAAACATTGAAATCTGTATATAAATCATGCCAGAAGTATGTGGTACTGAGCAGTCTGAGATGCTAATGTGGAGCAAGTTAGGGCTCAAAGTTGAGGCCTGAGGCCTCAGGCCTTAGAAGGGAGTTAAGGGATAGCGGAAGAAGACCGAAAAATATTCTCCCCTGTAAATTGTTAATGCACATCACCACGACTCGCTTTGATCGACGTTATATAGAGCCATCACCTGTATTCATACTAATCGACAAGGTCCCCGTCATCACTAGCATCTATTTGAGCGTTCTGTTTCCGATTGACTGAGCGTATTACAAGCCCCAAGCCGAATCTTCACAACACCTCGGCCTAGCAATCGACAAATCCCGAAAACGTTCCGGCACGCAGTCAGCAAGTGCATCAGTGGATATACATAGGGGCAGTTCCATCCGGCCGATCAGCCTTTCACTCTAATTTATCTTTTTGCATTGTCCCTCGATGAACACGTTTGCGAGGGCGGTATTGCGTCTGCGGCGGACCCAATTGGCGGCGATGAGTGTCCCCACCGCTCTTGCTCCCTCTTCTCTCTCCACAACCATCCCACCTTTGTCTTCGTCAATACAAACAACTTCTTCTTCTTCTTCTTCTTCTTCTCGCTTAACTACCAATTCCTCGTCTCCTTTACATCCCAACACGGCGAGGTCAAATTTCAGATCCCAGCCTGCGGCCGTCAATCGTGCAGCCCAGCTAACAAGACATTTTACAACTTCCACTAATTCTATTGACCCCGCCATGTCGTATTCCATTCGCAAAGTCGGCGCCGCCCACACTCTCGAGCACCGTGTGTACATCGAGAAGGATGGTGTGCCTGTGTCTCCTTTCCACGATATTCCCCTGTATGCCAATGAGCAGCAGAACATTTTGAACATGATTGTCGAGATTCCTCGCTGGACAAACGCCAAGCAAGAGGCAAGCTTCTACATGCTGGGGAGGTCAATGTATGTCAATTTCGCTGACAAGTTTCAATCTAGATCTCCAAGGAAGAGTTTCTCAACCCAATCAAACAGGATGTTAAGAAGGGCAAGCTGCGTTTCGTTCGCAACTGCTTCCCCCACAAGGGCTACCTTTGGAACTACGGTGCCTTCCCACGCGTGAGTCCAACAAAAGCAAGCCATTTATGATATCAATATCGAGACTGACGTACTACAGACCTGGGAAGACCCCAACGTCGTCCACCCCGAGACCAAAGCCAAGGGTGACAACGACCCATTGGACGTCTGCGAAATCGGTGAACTTGTTGGTTACACCGGTCAGATCAAGCAGGTTAAGGTCCTCGGTGTCATGGCCCTCTTGGACGAAGAAGAGACCGACTGGAAGATCATTGTCATTGACGTGAACGACCCTCTTGCCCCTAAGCTAAACGACATTGAGGATGTCGAACGCCACCTCCCTGGTCTTCTCCGCGCGACCAATGAATGGTTCCGTATCTACAAGATCCCTGATGGAAAGCCCGAGAACCAGTTTGCCTTCTCCGGCGAGTGCAAGAACAAGAAGTGAGCATTCATATAAATTGGTTGGAAGGTGACCAAAATACTGATCAACAATAGGTATGCTCTTGAGGTCATTCGCGAGTGCGCTGACGCCTGGGAGAGACTCATCACCGGTGCCACTCCTGCTGGAGATATCAACCTGTAAGTCAACTACTGGGAGTTCCATGTGACCGTATGCTAATTTGGCAATAGTGCCAACCTTACCAACTCCAACTCCAAAGACTTGGTCGACCAGAGCGCTCTCTCCAAGATCCCTGCTGGCGAGAACCTTCCTCCTGCTCCTATCGACGGCAGTGTCGACAAGTGGTTTTTCATCTCCGGTGCTGCTGTTTAAGCCGTCTATCTCACAGGCTTGTACATGAAGTACAAGCCAACTGATGTGGGACCTAAAATCCGTCCTATACCCCTCGTGATGGCATACTTGATCGATAAGCTTCTGGCTTCCTGCAGCCAGGCAGTTGAGCTTATCTGATATCAAAATTCAAATCATACAAGTCCAGCGAAGTTTTTTGTATACGTTGTTCTGTCATAGCTATGGACAGTAAAACGAATCCAAAAGACCGTAATACGAGAGTATTCCCTTTCAAAACATGAAAAAAAAAATCCCGGATTTGAAGAGCACTCACGTAAGAGTTGTAAAAATCAATTGATATACACGAACATAATAATACACTCCTCCAAAAAACATGCACAAATCAGCCCTTCAAACTCTGCTCCCTCTCAACCACCCGCCCAACTCTAGCAATCTCATCCAATACATCCCCGATCTTCATCTTCCGTTTCCCAACCTCAAGTTTAATCTCTTTCCCACCTTTAAACCCAATCGTAATCTCTGGAAGTTGTTGCGAGTTTCGCGGTAAATGTGACACTTTGATATCGATGTGTGTGGGACTGCTGGCTGGTGCAGTAGAAGGGTTTTGAAGGAGGTTCAGTAGGATTCTGCATGGTCGTCCGAGGGGGGAGAAGGGGGAGAAGGCGGTTCGAAAGGAGGTTATTGTTGAGACTGGTATGGACATTGTGTTGACTGTGATTATTGAGTGTAGTCGACTCGGTTCAAATACTGTAGATCGGTTTTTTTTCCCTTGTTAGTTTGATTCCTTGATTGACAGGAGAAGGGTGCTAATGGCTCCTCACGTACGATTTAACGAATGATCTGGTTGCCTGAAGCTCGGGTCCGGAAAATGATGGTATGATCCGCGCGGTGTGGACAGACCAGGCTTTCAAGACCGTTGAGCAAAGTTCTTGTCGATGTAGCGAATACACTAAGGGATCTATATTCAGTATCGTTTGATCGTGAAATTGTCTGATGCTATTGACAATCTCAGTGGAATGATTTCGGGATGCGGAGGGAAACTTTCCATGTATGTTTGCATCCAGTGCAAACATGTTCTTCAGGTACCGCTTACCCGTGTGTGATGACGCCGGGTGGCAGCTTGATACATCTATATCATATATTTGTGAACTTCTGCACTTCTTCAACGCCATTTATTTCAAATTTTCCTGGATTGTTATTCCAAAGAGTTCTACGACTTATAACACATTCATGCGCCACACAATTCCAAATACATCTAAGACATAATGTCAACCATCCACACCCTCCAAGCCCGTCTCAAAGAGACCTCCAATGCCCTATACGAAACAAAACCACTCATCGATCGTCTCCGAAACTTCACCCAAGCCATTGGCCAAGGCGACGAAGCGCGCCTCGAACTCGGTGCCGAAATCCACTCAAGACTGAAAAATGTCGAAGAGGAAATGGAGATTTTGAATGTTGAGGTTGAAGGGTTGGAAGTTACGACGGGTGCACAAAGTAAACGGAAGACGGGTGATAATAATGGAGAGAAGGATGCGGAGAGAAAAATGGTTATTGGGATCGCGGAGAGGTTGATGAGTGATTTGAAACGGTGCGCTATACTATACTACTCACTTGCGATGGGGATTGCTAATATTGGCGGACAGGACAAGAACCGAATTCCGAACCGCGCAACTCCAGGCAAACCGTAACGCAGAAGCTGCTCGCAGAAAAGAGCGAGAGATGCTATTTGCGCGACCCAGTGAAAGAGCCGAATCAACAATCAAAGGATCCAACAAGTTTACCCAGAATGATATTGTGGTGAATGCATCGAATGATGTTACGGCCGCCCTTAGGAGGACACACGAGCTTATGCGGACGGAGCTTTCACGTAGTCAGTTTGCGCAAGAGACACTAGGTACGCTCCCCTATCATCGCTTAGAAATATGTTTCTAACATGTATATGTGAAATAGAGCAATCAACAGCCGCACTTTCCTCCCTCTCCGAATCCTACACCAACCTTGACACCGTCTTATCATCCACCAGAACTCTCGTCAGCTCTCTCCTCCGGTCCCAGAAATCCGATACATGGTATCTCGAGACATCCTTCTACTTACTCATTGGCACTATCGCATGGCTCGTTTTCAGAAGGATACTTTATGGACCCATGTGGTGGCTTGCCTGGATGCCAGTGAAGATGATATATAATGTTGTTGCATCTGTTATCGGGCTGGCGACTATCTCGGAATCCATTGCTACCACGACCTCGGCCGTTATCAGCGCTACACAGGTCACATCTCTACCTGGGGAAACTGAAACAGCGAGTATAGTGATGGATGGAGCAGATGCTCCAGTTATGAAGACCTACGAACAGGTATCTGCGGAGACGGAAAATGAGAATAGTGTACTTGATAAGATTAATCACATGGTCAAAGGAGATCAACAACACGAAACAGCGGAGGAATATGACGGTCCACGAAATACGAAGAAGAGAATGTGGGAAGAACCCGTGGAACGACGTGATGAATTATAAACCAATGATTATATGATATAATAATGTGTGGATATTTTCGAAATGCATAGCGTATGGCCAATTGAGCGTCTATTTTGATACTTCAAGGTATATTTCCTCAAGTCCTCGTATCCTGGGAGAGAAAAGAAGAGAGAAGCCGAGGCGATCATAGCAATACCATTTGGACAGAACATTTTAGAAAGAGCGTGTGGGGGTGAGAGAGTATGTAATGGAAAGGAGTTTCTGCTACAGTGTCTTAGGGCTCAAATATCTTGACTCGACGCGTACTGGCTATGATGAACAGAAGGCCTCTCAGGCCCCATATCAATATATCCAGATCGATTGCTGGATTTCTTCGATCTCTTCTAGTTCGTAAAATTCCAAAGTAAACCGAGAAAATCAATGGCTTCCTGTCACAGTCACGGATCCAGAGAGGTGGTTCTTGAAAAGCTCAAGATCCTTTGTAGCGATGCCGATAGATTTGAAGCCATGCTGATGACTTACTTTAGGCAGGTGGATAGGGAGTAACACGTGATAGTAGACACGATGTTGGAACAAATTTTATACCATTTCGCTAAAAAGGAGATCTTCTTAATGGGACTCTCTGGAAAGTGCTTGATGAGTGGTTTTGAGTGTTCCGAAGTTCTTATTGTTTCCAACAGATAATGTGATGAATCAGCAGTGGATGGAGAGAAGGATGGAATCGAGCCTGTCAAACGATGAATTTATAGCCTAGCCTTATCACTTTATCGATAAGAGCCCACCCTAAGCCTTATCGGGGAAAATCATCGGAGCGCGACTTTTGACTTTGACGCGTCTCTCTTTGCCGCCATTTATTTGTCTGAGCTTAATACGACGACAGCTTGTCTACACAGATCACCAGTGTCCTCTAATCGAGCCTGACAAACCCTAACTGTGAGGCGGACGGAAATTGAAGACCTACAGATCAATCAATGGCGTCAAACTTCTTTAATAACAAAGCCAGAGCTGCCGCCGCCGCAGCAGCGGCGGCTTCAGGGAGCTCTAAGCAAAAGACCTCGGAGAATGCGGAAGAACAGGCGCGTTTACAGCCTTGGGTTGAGAAATAGTACGCTCCTCTCATGACTGTATTACTTACAGAGAGAGTCTGAAGCTAATGGTTCTATAGCCGTCCCAAATCGCTAGATGATGTCGCAGCACAAGATCACACAACAGCCGTTCTCCAACGAACATTACAAGCGTCAAATGTACACATTGCTATCCCACCAGTCGGAACCAACTTACTAACATATGTAGCTCCCACACATGCTCTTCTACGGCCCCCCCGGAACAGGCAAAACATCCACCATCCTCGCCCTCTCCAAATCCCTCTTCGGCCCAGCCCTCTACCGCACCCGTATCCTCGAACTCAACGCCTCCGACGAACGAGGTATCAATATTGTCCGTGAAAAGATCAAAGACTTTGCACGAACCCAACTATCGCACCCCAGTGGTCTAGATGCAGCCTACAAAGCAAAATATCCCTGCCCACCATTCAAAATCATTATTCTCGATGAAGCGGATAGTATGACTCAGGACGCCCAATCTGCGCTGAGACGGACAATGGAACAATACAGTCGTATTACGCGGTTTTGTCTTGTGTGTAACTACGTCACCCGAATCATTGAGCCATTGGCGAGTCGATGTAGTAAATTTCGCTTCAAGGCGCTTGATGGCGTTTCGGCAGGTGATCGGATAAATGAGATTGCACAAGCGGAAGGACTGACGCTTGATGATGGTGTGGTTGATACGTTGATTAGATGTAGTGAGGGCGATTTACGGCGAGCGATTACATACCTTCAAAGTGCAGCGAGGCTTGTCGGCGCTACATCAACACAAAAAGGGAAAAAGGATCAAGAAGATACAGAAATGACGGATGCGGGTAGTTCGTTGATTACAGTGCAGACGGTTGAAGAGATTGCGGGTGTTGTGCCGGAGAGTGTACTCGATAAATTGACGCAGGCAATGCAGCCGAAGAAGATGGGTTCGGCGTACGAGGCTGTTGCATCTGTGGTCTCGGATATTGTTGCTGATGGTTGGAGTGCTACACAAATATTGACTCAGGTATACCATCTCGCATATACATATGTGACGTGTACGCTTGCTGATCGATCTTAGTTATACCGACGCACTGTTTTCAACGACGCTATCCCCGATACCCAGAAGAACAAGATCGTCATGGTGTTTTCAGAGATGGATAAAAGGTTACTCGATGGCTCGGATGAGCATCTTTCTATTCTGGATATGGTTCTGAAGATTTCAGGTATTCTAGGCTCTTGACGTGTTGGGCTTAAATGAGTATTTAGAATGTACTACGTGATATGACTAATTCCACCTACTATGAAGTCTTCCGGTTGTTATGATACATCTAAACAAGTTACAGGCTTCTGTATAATATAGATCAATTGTAGGTGTATAATTTCTCATCAGCTGGAGCACTCAATTCCTATTTACCTAGCTATACTTAGCCCAACCCATTATGTCTCTCGAATGCAGCGAGAATAGAAGACTTGTCAAAATATTAATGATATTGGAATTAACTAACTAAACCTGTCTTGTATCTGGCAACCTGGTAGCATGTAGTAGGGAATAAATTGAATATGAAATCGTAAGTCGTAATTCGTAAGCAAAATTTGGTACTCTACTGAGGGAGGACTTTAGACTGTGATCATTTGAGTCATCTTCCTCCATTTTCTCCACGCCGCTGGCCTTGATTTCCTCTTTTGTGTCTTAAGGCTTTGGCTCTTCACCATCGGGGGTTGGATGATTGATTGAGCATCGGAGGTGGCATCAAACGGAGCCAGTGTCAGTATCGAAATCCGGAGGGCTCAATGTGGTGTCATTGGTGTTCTTGGGCTCCTCAGCTTGAGGTGTACTGACGCTCTGATCGTCCACTGCAGCATTCGACTGTGTCACTTCTGAACTACCGTTGTGTACCATCAGGCCCAGTTTCAGGTTCTGATTTCTCACTGGGAGGCGACTCAATCTGGGACGCCTTCCACTCCCTAAATGTCTGGCAGTTAGCTGTCCATACCTTCTGAAGCAGGTAGGTAACTTAATTGTGCTCTTTGCCGTCATGTGGATCAATAATCTCCCCCGAAATCATGAGACTTAGACTGATCAACACCTTGTCTCTTTTCAACCGTTCAGTCTCTGTATCTTGGTGCCCTTGCATGGCCGCTGAATCGAGTCCCATGTCCTTTGGTTCGAATAGGGCTGGTCCGTAAGAGCAACTAATAGTGGAAGGTTGACACCACATATGAAAGGCCAACTCTCTGAATTTGCGGTAAAATTTTTTTTAATTTCTCCAGTCTGTTACGACTTTCTGTCTCAATCAAGCGGTCCTTAAGTAGATGTTTGATGACCTTGTCATAGCGGAGAAACTCCTTTGTAAGCTGCGTAATTCCTAACTCGTATATACGATATGAATTACTGGACCTCTTCCCAGGCTTTGATGTCCCTCTTCAAATTTTTGAACTCTGTCTCAATTTTTGACTGGTCCCATACATCCTTTGGCCCTCTCCTTGCATTAAGGACCGACTCTCCTGTGACGTCCTTTAAAGACTTTTTCGGTTAGCTGACCTTTCTGGCTAGGGCCTTCTTTTCATCACCCAAGTCTTTGACCCATTTCTTGTAATAGCTTTCTGATTCTCCCGTACGGGGATCCGTTGCTACCTCTCCTACGCTTTGGAGAAGGGTCATTTTCTTCGAAGGGGTCTTCATAATCCCGGTCGGAAGAGCCTTCATCCCCGGTATTGACCATACTAATAGCTTTGCGATTTGATCTGGTCCATAGGTCCCGCCATTGCAGATGGTTGCGGAGATTGTATCGCCACTTCTGGCTCTGAAGACCTCGCGGTTAGTTGATGTGAACATAGAATAGGCTTGGGAATAGTTCTCTTACCAGGGCTCAAGGTGAAAAGTTTTGTAGCCATAGGATTTCTAGAATGGAAGCAAATTCAGTAATCACTCCATGAGAGAATGAATATTATGGATAGATAGAAAGAGCGAGAAATCAATGACGGATGAAAGACTCATGTGTAGTCTAAAGGTAGAAGAGAAAATGCTCACCTTGTTTCAAGTTGATGATGGACTCTGGTTGTCGGAGGTATATTGAAGTGAAACGGAATGTTGGGATTAATATTGAGTCAAAAATGAGGTCTAAGATGTTGAAGAACTGTAGATCTCAGCAGTTAGCCTAATACCGTGTCAGAGGACAAATTGAGAATAAACTCGAGGATATGAAGTTGAAATCTGTAGACAGACGTCTGAAGTAAACTTGAGATATGAGTTGTAAGGTTGTAAGAAAGAAGGGGTGAGGATGGAGGAGGAGTGAGTGGGAAAGAAGAAAGAAGGAAAGATGAAGCAGGAAGAAGTTGAGAGAAGAATGAGCCTGTGAGGAAAAAAGAAAGAAAGGAAAGAATCTTTCACCTAAGTTACAGAGGGTAGAAAAGAGTGAAGGATAGCAACTTACCCGATTAGGAAATATGAGGAGAATATTTCAACATTTGAAGATGAGGATCTACCAAGGTGAGATGATAGGATGAGACGTCTAGTATGAGGTTGAATTTGGTTATCAGATAGATTGTCTGGTAGGTATCACCTAAAGGTCGTATCTCTGGAAGGATAAGGGGAGCGTGAGAATGGAACCGAGCGTAACTTTGAATACCCTCAATATCAATCCGTGTGCTAGCTTGAAACCAAAGCTTCTCTGTAAACAGCTATCTATGATATCTCAAGCTTATTTTTATTTAGGGATCTTTAGCTTACCATATTTTAGAGGTAATAAAGACATTAAATCGAATACTTTTGACCATCCACTTTGTATATTTATTAATGAGTTAGGAACACTCCATAAATTCAATGCTATAAATATGGTCTGCCACGTATTAGGGTCCATTCCATCCACGCTCTTCACTGTTCCATAAAAGGTCAGCCTACATCTAAGCAGGATAATGAGATCACTTAGATCACTTACTTACTGCTGTTGACTATGTCCATCTCAGCTCTAGAAGGCCGAGACCACATAGTCGCGACCCGGACTCTTTCCAGACATAATAGGGCTTTATTTTCAGGAGATAGGGCGTCTTTCCTACTTTGATATATGCATGAGATGCTCCGCTCCAGTACAATCATACCAGTAATCAGATTTCATTAATCCTATCTAACTCCAGAATAAGTATAATCACAATCCAAGGCGGAAAACTTTGTCAAAGTGGCATATCAAGCAAGCCGCCTGTCGGGCTCTAACAAACCAGGGGGAAGTTCGTAATGAGAATAAGGGTATCTATCAAATCAATGAGTGTAATAAATCGAACATGAAAGTTTCTGTAAAGACAACTTGGACAGAAAACTATACAATCCAATCTGCAAGAGAAAAAGACATTATGTATTAGTATTCTCAAAACCGTCTGTAAAGCAAAATCGGGACGATACTCATCCATCCGGACAAAAAGGAATAGCGTGGTGCTGAATATTCCACCGAAACTGAACGAAAAGAAAAATTGCAAAGCATTGACAATCAGGCTTCCGTAGAGAATGGAGAGCGAGTCGTCATTGATGCCATCCCAAATATGTATCGGACTTCGTAGACGAATGTCCCGCACTCGCAATCCTGACTCCTCCCGTGGAAGTGGAGGAGACATGACTAATAATATCTTGCTCCGATACAGTCCCATTCCAGGGCTGAAGATGACTATTGGGTTGCCACCCGTCGCTCCCAGTATAACGGCTCGAAATACTTGGGAAATTCGGTGTGGAAGGGGTCGATACGATAGTGCTGTGTTTATCGTTGTTGGCGCCGCTGTCAAGCTCAAAAATTGTCTCGGAGGAGGTCATGTTGCGAGGGCTTCTGGTTAGAGGACTGACGGGACTGGAATCCAATTCGCTGACGATTGAGGATCGGGTTCTGTCGACGTGTCTGAAAGGTGTAGCTTCTTCTGTGATTAACGGGGCAATTAGTATACTCCCCTCAAGTCTGGCAATGGCATCACTTACTATCGTTATAGCTCCCAAAAGGACCTGTCCAGCTACTCGACATAGTATAATCACTGTCTGTCTGACCTCTCTGTCGCCCATTCTTCTCTTGACTTTCTAAGGATGCCGCTGTCTTCCTCCTTCGGTACCATATGTAGACGCACAGGAGAACAATGATCACTCCCACGATACCACCTACAGCTCCTCCAATAGTTGCTGTCTTATGGCTAGATGACGTCGCTGTAGGATCGACCGCGGTTGACGAAGCAGTAGCAATGTTATCCACAGTCCTTGTCGGTGCGCCCACCGTCTCAGTAACCACCGAATATCCAGCAGAAGTCACAAGAGTAGACGTGACCTGTTGCATGCTTGTCACGCTAGCCGTGTGGTCGTCGCCAGCAGTTGTCGACGTGATTGACATTGTGGTCATTGTTGTTGGCTGAGTAGTCTGAGTAGAATCACCACCTGGCCGATTCTCCGCAGGACAAATCCCATCATCGCAAGGATTGATAGAGCAACAACCCACAAATGGTCCTTTGCTGCATTGATAGAATTGGTATGGCCCAATACAGCTGTTGGCCTGGCGCGCAAACACGGACGATTCATCCATAATTGATGGGCTTGTCTTCGTTCTCGCTAACAATGTGTTCAGAGAGGAAGAGAAATAAAAAACAAATCAACTCAGAATTCGGACGAGGAGACGAAAAGGCAAAGCCAATTGCCAGAGATTTTCCTTTTTTCTTTTGTTGATCGGTTCAACCCGATACTACAGCCAGTAAATGAAAGACACCCCTCGTCAAGCCTAGAGTTGAGTAATACGAAAGAAGGGGCGAAATTTCTAAGCTTCTCGCTACCTGCTTGTCAAAGAATCGGGAAGTGTGCGGAAGAAGAAGAATCCTCCGATTATGTCCCTCAGTGACCAGGCTGCGCTGGAAGCAAGCGGGGATCATGTACCACGCTAGAACTGGTATGTATAGTCAGTCGAGGCTAAAATATGCGGTCTTTGAGATGTAACCTTGTCTTACATAAGGGAAGCAGTGACTATCAATCATGTAATTGAATTGAAATAAAAGGTCATTGATATTGTGTTGTGTTTGTGTGGAGGTGACAAAGGATATCATGAAGTAGTTTTTGCCCCGTAGAAACGGGCAATATCAAAACAAACAGGGGCAACGGAGAATATCCTTCAATAACGTACCGATAGAATTAGTAGGAGAGCTCAATGTGGTATTATTGGTGTCATTGAACTGCAAAATAAAACAAACTACCTAGCGCAGGGACCATATGCTGCACAATCTATACACGCCGACGCTTTCCCCAGAATTGTAGATTGTAGTTATATCTCTAAGTCACCCATTCTCAACCCGAGATCAGAGTCTAAGAATGATTGCTTTCGAATATATCGTGTGGTTCTTGAAACAGGGAACATACATATTGAGAACAAATTATCAAAATTTTTAGTATACACGCTTGAAAGGTGGCACGGGCTTGCACTCCTTCTCATCCAAAGTGTGGTCCTGAACAGCACGGTAGGTGAGGTCGACCTTGCCGTGGGGGTTCTTCTGATAAGTAAGAGTGTGTTTCATCCAGTTCTCGTCGTCACGGTCGGGGTAATCTTCACGGGCATGGGCACCGCGAGATTCCTTGCGGTTAGCAGCAGCGTGAGCAGTTTGAGTGCTATATCTAGTTAGCCATATATTTGTATGATAAAGCTGCTGATTGGATACTTACGCGCAAGTCAACAAGTTACGGAGTTCCAGAGTCTCAACCAAATCAGAGTTCCAGATCATGCTACGATCCTTGGTACCAACCTGGTCGAACATAGCATCGACTTCAACGATCTTGGCAACACCCTCGTCCAAACTCTCCTGAGTACGGAAGACACTGACATCAGTTTGCATAGTCCTCTGCATAGCGTTACGAATTTCATAGGTAGACTTAGGGCCATCTGCTGTGCGGACAAAGTCAAGGTCCTTGATAGCCTGAGCACCAGCATCGGAGCTAAGTTCGCGGTGAGGCTTTCCGGGAGAAGAAATATCACGGACACGGTGGGAAACAGCACGACCGAAAACAATCAAATCGAGGAGTGAGTTGGCACCGAGACGGTTGGCACCGTGGACAGAGACACAAGCAGCCTCACCACAAGCGTACAATCCAGGAACAGTCTTGTCGTTTCCGTTCTCATCCAAAGTAATAACCTCACCAGTGTAGCGAGTGGGAATGCCGCCCATGTTGTAGTGGACGGTGGGAAGGACAGGGATGGGCTCCTTGGTGACGTCAACACCAGCGAAGATGGAGGCGGTCTCAGAGATACCGGGGAGACGTTCGTGCAACAACTCAGCGGGCAAGTGACTGAGCTGGAGATAGATGTGGTCCTTCTCAGGGCCAACACCACGACCCTCGCGGATCTCCAATGTCATGGATCGGGAAACGACGTCACGGGAGGCAAGATCCTTGGCAGTGGGTGCATAACGTTCCATGAATCGCTCACCCTCGGAGTTGAGCAAGATACCACCCTCACCACGAGAACCTTCAGTGATCAAGCAGCCGGCACCATAGATACCAGTGGGATGGAACTGAACGAACTCAAGATCCTGGTTAGGGAGACCAGCACGGGCAACCATAGCCATACCGTCACCGGTACAGGTGTGGGCAGATGTACAGCTGAAGTAAGCACGTCCATAACCACCAGTTGCGAGCACAGTGTGGTGGGCCTTGAATCGGTGGAGGGTTCCATCCTCTTGGTTATAGGCGATGATACCTCGGCACTCACCATCCTCCATCAAAAGGTCTAATGCGAAATATTCAATGAAATAGTTTGTGTTGTGTCGTAGGGACTGGCCGTACAAAGTGTGTAAAAGAGCGTGGCCGGTACGATCAGCAGCAGCGCAGCATCGGTAGGCCTGGCCACCCTTGCCGTAGTCTTGAGACTGTCCACCGAAAGCACGTTGGTAGATACGTCCGTCTTCGGTACGGGAGAAGGGGCATCCGTAACCCTCCAACTCACGAACACTAGCTGGGGCTTCTCTTGTCATGTAGTGAATGGCGTCCTGGTCACCCAACCAATCCGATCCCTTCACAGTGTCGTACATGTGCCATCTCCAGTCGTCCTTGTGCATGCTATAAGCAGTTTAGAACTTTACTCAATTGATATTTTGTACTACCGAACAGGAACACATACTTTCCAAGAGCTGCATTGATACCACCTTGGGCAGCAACAGTGTGGCTTCGAGTGGGAAACAATTTCGAGACACAGGCAGTGTTAAAGCCAGCTTCCGCAAGACCGAAGGCGGCTCGCAGACCAGCACCACCGGCACCGACGACGACGGCATCGTATTCGTGATCCTTATTTCAAGTAAGTATTAATAAAATTATATAGTAGTGTTGTGTATTGCTTACAATAATTGGGTATTTCTGGGCGATAGGGCCGGTGGCTTCCTTTGCACGAAGAGGCTGAGAGCCGAAAATGCGAGCTATGCGATTCGACAATTAGCAGCGCAATCATTGACGAGAATCCATATCAACATACCGGCAGGCCTCGTCGAGGAGAAATTTCGTCGTTGATCTCTAAGGGCTCTTGAGATCTGGTTGCCAACCCAGTTAGCCTGATGACAGTCACGAGGGGCAGTGATCGGATCAAGGTATCTTGACGTTGACTGACCTTTGACGCAGGAGCCAAGCTCCGCAAGCTCAACGAGCTCATGATGATCCGTATACAGGCAGAAGCACGCCCGTTATAAAGTCAATTCACTCGAAGAAAAGAAAAGAGAAGGGGAGGATCGCAACGCAGAGAGGAGAGTGTGCCAGGACTGCAAGAGACTCGAGAGTGAGGTTCTTCCTGGAGTGTCGTCTCTGCCGGTAATGGCTGTCGGTTGAGGGAAACAGCGGCAGGCCGAGAAGCTAATTACGTAAGCATCCATGCGTTGCCGAAACCTGCTGCAGCCAATCAGTATCGCTGTAGTGGTAATCAAGGTCCCATAGCCGAGGATATGATTGGCTGAGACCGATGTCATCACGTGCTGCATCTCCCAGCCGGAAAATGTAGGAAGATTGGCCAGCGGCTATATGCCAGCCGAGATCCTACACTAACAGTACAAAGCTACCGAGTCTGTATACTACGATTTATTAAAACTGATTAATGTACGAGTATACAAAATTGCTATCTCTTGAAGCACGTATCTGTTGGAAAAGTCATGCATGCTATGGAATAATGTTCATACATTACATATATTCTGCCCAAGGAGCGCCGTCTAACCGAGCGACCAGAAGAAACAACACAACGATCCAAAGCGCATCCTAATTGTATTGCATATATGTCGCAGTAGAGTTGAACTTGAGGTTGCCTTTGATAACCTTGTCCACGGCAGCTAAGAAATCCTTCTCGGTTGCGACCTTCCGGCGAGCACGGATGGCGTACATGCCTGCCTCGGTAGCCACACTGCGTAGTTCAGCACCGGTGGCATTAGGGCAAAGCCTAGATATCAGCTCCCATCGGATGTCGCGCTCCACAGACATACTCTTAGCATGAATGCGAAGGATATTGGCACGACCTTCCATATCTGGTAACGAGAATTCGATCTTTCGGTCAATACGACCAGGACGCATCAAAGCAGGATCCAGGGTCGATGGACGATTGGTAGCAAACATGACTTTGATGTTACCACGAGAGTCAAAACCATCCAGTTGTGTAATAAGCTCCAACATGGTACGTTGAACCTCGTTATCACCTCCAGCACCGTCGTCGAAACGGGCACCACCAATGGCGTCGATTTCATCGAAGAAAATGATGCAGGCTTTCTTGGTTCGTGCCATCTCGAAGAGTTCTCGAACCATACGAGCCCCCTCACCAACATACTTCTGTACCAACTCGCTACCGATAACACGGATAAAGGTGGCATCGGTACGGTTTGCAACAGCCCTTGCGCATAGCGTTTTACCCGTCCCGGGAGGCCCGTATAGAAGTGCACCTTTAGGAGGATCGATACCAAGGTTGACAAAACGTTCGGGTGACAATAACGGCATCTCAACGACTTCTCGTAGTTTCTCGATCTGTTCCTTGCTACCTCCGACATCTCCGTAGGTCACATCTGGCTTATCTTCGACTTGCATCATCGTCACGCTAGGATCGATCTTCGGCGGAAGAGGGAGTAGAATCTGGTATTTATTGCGATCGACACTATGCATGTCAGTTTAATGAAATCCCAGGTCAATATTGGATCAAACCTACCCAACTCTCATGCCTTCTTCAATATCTGTAGGACTAACCCGCTCGCCGAGGTTGACGACGAACTTTGCGATCTGTTTAACGTTGATAACATATTTGCTCTTTTCGGGATCTTTCTCGTCTTGGATAATCTTCGTGCATCGTGCCACCTGTAGAGGCTGCTCTTCGGCCATACGTTGTCGATCAGCGGCGACATCCCATAAGTGAGGAGGCGCGAGACCAGTATCGGATTCCTAAGTCGGATGATTAATAGGCCGTCTGTATAATTGACTTGATAATTAATACCTTCACGCCTATTTTCTCGTTAACACTCTGTTGCTTTTCCTTGATCTGCTTCTCGAGCTTTTTCAGGGCGGCCGCGTATGGAGCAGCTCCATATGTTTTGAGAACTTGGATGTCCCTAGAATCGGTCAGCCAAGTCAACCGGAGCGTATGCAATGATAAACTTACTCATCGGTAAGTGGTGTAATCTTCTTCTCTGGTATCTCATCATCGGCAAAGTTCTTCTTGTACTTCTCCCAGTCGGATCCCGTAGCACTGGGCATCTTGACGGCTGCCGCAAAGGCGATGGATGTGGATCAGCTAGAACCGAGGCAGAAAGGTTGATATTATGATAGTATAAAATCGAGTTGGAAGTATAAGGACGTGCCGATGATGAGGAGGATATGGTATGAGGATTTGAAGTCGTTGAGTTGTTGTCTTGGATGATAGAAGGAGATGGATGAGTGTTGGTAATGGAGCTTGAGCTGCGAATGACCGACGTAGGTCTAGCTGTCCGCGCTAGCGTTTGCCAAGCATCCAAACCACCACCGCCTGCCAAACTGTGAAATTCCGAAAAGAGCGGGCTACAACTTTTCGATTCCGCGAACACCGTCAGATTTTATTACATTCAGAGACTTTACGGTTTTTGAAATCTTACAGACAATATGGCATCAGCAGTGGCCGCCCCTAGCGGCGCTGGCAATTCTGCCTTCAAGGTAAGGACAGGAAATGTTGTGATGGCGAAGCGGGGGTTTTACTAACACCATGATCAGGATAAGGAGAAGCCCATGGCAGTGCGCACTGCGAACATCCTAGCAGCTCGAGGTTCGTCTATTCGGTTTGATTTCATATCTATCAATTGCTAACAAAATGCAGCTGTTGCCGATGCTATCAGAACGGTATTTCATTCGTCACCCCGCAGATATTTTCGATTTCTAACAGCATGTAGTCTTTGGGACCTAGGGGCATGGACAAAATGGTATGTTTATTTGTTTATCATATGAATGGAAATATCCTGACAATTTTCTAGATCCAAAGTGGAAAAGGCAATACAATTATCGTGTGTAACCAACCATCCTCCGTTTCGTCCGACTGTATACTGACTTCCCAAGACCAACGACGGAAACACCATGTTGAAAAGTATGAGCGTCATGCATCCTGCGGCAAAGATGCTTGTCGACCTCAGTGCTGCTCAGGATATCGAAGCTGGCGATGGAACAACTTCTGTCGTCGTTATCGCGGGCAGTTTACTAGGCGCCGCTGATCGACTTTTGTCAAAGGGTACGTTATCACATTGCGAGCCCAGTATGATTCTGAGATTTAAACTAATTCTATCAGGTATCCATCCCACCATCATATCCGAGTCCTTCCAACGAGCAGCCGCCGCTGCTGTACAAATTCTTCATGATATGTCACAACCCATCTCCCTTTCAGACCGGACGACCCTCTTGCAAGCCGCGTCGACCTCCCTCTCGTCCAAGATCGTTTCACAATACTCGAATCTCCTCGGACCTATGGCTGTCGACTCCGTCTTGAAGGTCATTGACCCTAAAATCGCAGACAATGTTGATCTTCGTGATATTCGTATCGTCAAGAAAGTTGGTGGCACCATAGAGGACAGTGAGATGGTAGACGGCTTGGTCTTGAATCAACCCGTCATCAAGAGTGGCGGTGGTCCTACAAGAATTGAGAAAGCTCGGATAGCTTTGATTCAGTTCCAACTCAGCCCCCCTAAACCAGATGTGAGTTTCATGATATTCCTCCTTAATACATCATCTAATTGCATGACAGATGGAAAATCAAATCGTTGTCAACGACTACCGACAAATGGATAAGATTCTTAAAGAGGAACGCCAATACCTTCTCAATATGGTCAAGAAGATTCAAAAGGCGAAATGTAACGTTCTCCTGATCCAGAAGTCTATCCTCCGGGATGCCGTGAACGATCTATCTCTCCACTTCCTCTCGCGTCTAAAAATTCTTGCTGTGAAGGATATTGAGCGCGACGAAGTCGAGTTCTTGTGCAAAAGCTTAGGATGCAAACCCATTGCAAACATCGACTCTTTCACTGAGGACAAGTTGGGAACTGCAGATGTAGTCGAAGAAGTTCAAGCTTCAGGGGCTCGCTACGTCAAGGTCACAGGCATCAAGTCGTCTGCTGCTACGAGCCAGACCGTTTCTATTGTAGCTCGTGGAGCAAACAACCTCATTTTGGACGAGGCAGAGCGATCTTTGCACGATGCCCTCTGTGTCATTCGCTGCTTGGTTAAGAAAAGGGCTCTCATCGCTGGAGGCGGTGCACCGGAAATCGAAGTCGCCAACCAGCTCAGCCTGAAAGCTCGCGAACTGTCCGGCACCGAAGCAATCTGCTGGAAAGCCTTCGCAGATGCCATGGAAGTTATCCCTACAACGCTTGCCGAGAATGCAGGTCTCAACTCAATCAAGGTGGTAACAGAGCTCCGCCACCGACATGCACAGGGTGAACATAATGCCGGAGTTAGTATCCGCAGCGGTGGTGTGAAGGATAATATTACAGACGAGAAAGTGTTGCAACCTTTGTTAGTGAGCACAAGCGCTATTGAACTCGCGGCGGAAACGGTGAAGATGATTCTGAGAATCGATGATATTGCTCTCTCAAGGTAATTCCTGAGCGGGGGTCACAAATGAAACAAAGGATTTGGTTGTCTGTCATAAAATGCTGGCGCGTGATGTTGAGAAAAGGTTTTAGAGATGGAATCTTGTCTGTTATACCAACCCCTATTTATACAGGTACCACCTGGCTGTAAAATGGCTAGCAATGCATAATAATAACTTGGAGTTGTTTTGCGATGACCTACTAGGAGTGCCAGAGTAACTACTATAAGCTTCGAAAATCCTACCCTGATTAGACTATTCATGATCCTATTCATCTGATCCAGCTTCCGTATGCCATATGGCAAGCTGCGTTGATGCCAAGACTCAACCGTCTGATACATTGGCAACTCCGGCAACCTGTGGCAGGAGTTCTGACGAACACCTCCAAACCAGCATGAAACTCGGGCAATAATTCTGCGCTCCTGATACTCGGTGAAGTATTATTTCCTGTGATTCTTTCAATGTCATCAATCCATCGGTGACCTGCAGGAGCACTCAACAAGCTCCATTGTTACACTAAAGCCGTGAAGGTAGAGGGCAAACGTCGGCTTCCAGTGTCCGCTTTGCTTGTGTCGCGGTAATGGCGAGGACAGACCAGGGTTTAGGTGCGGAATCGGAGCCTCTGACGAACCAGTCACACAGACACTCGAATTCGTTCAGCTCGACAGATTCACTGTCTACCGACGGATCACTTTTTGGCGATGACATGAACGCCACTCAATTCCAGAAATCGACGCAATTACCGGAAGAAACACCGTATCGCGATATCGAGGAAGGCGTGGAAGGCGAGCCAGAAAGCGATATATTATCGCATCCGAGAGATAAATCGAAAAGAAGTCGGGGAAGTCGATGGATATGGGTAATAGGATTATTATGTTTGGGTGGTTGGATACTAGCCTTTATACTGTTTTGGGGCCGGCGGAATAATAACAGTGATATAAGCTCCTCTGTTGCAGCCGTTCACGACGCCGAAAGTGCGACAGGAGCTACAAGTTATGGGAAACCGCTGACTTTGGACAGCGTCCTCAATGGTTCATGGGGCAGAAGGAAGCATTCAATATCCTGGGTTGCAGGACCAGATGGCGAGGACGGGCTTTTGCTTGAACGTGGCGAGGATGGAAAGAAAGGATACCTCCGAGTGGAAAGCATACTCAGTCGTCAGAACGAGACTGATGCTGATGATGGGTTGATTCTTATGGAGTCTGGTACTATCGAGGCCAATGGTAAATATTTGCAGCCATCGGAGACTTGGCCGAGTCCGAACTTCAAGAGCGTGCTTGTTGCTGTGGATGCAGTGAGCAACTGGCGGTATTCCTTCACTGCTACATATTGGCTTTTTGACGTGAAGACTCAGACGGCCCAACCCCTTGATCCCGACGCACCCAAGGGCCGCATACAGCTTGCTTCGTGGTCTCCAAACTCCGATGCGGTCGTTTTTACTCGAGACAATAACTTGTATTTGAGAAGATTGGACTCGACTACAGTCACCCAAATCACAAAAGATGGCGGCAAAGACGTCTTTAATGGTATCCCCGATTGGGTCTATGAAGAAGAAGTTTATGGCTCAGACACCGCAACTTGGTGGTCTAATGATGGCAAATATGTTGCGTTCTTGCGTACAAATGAATCCATGGTACCTGAATTTCCTATAGAGTATTACATGTCACGGCTATCAGGAAAACATCCTTCTCCTGGGCTGGAGAAATACCCGGATGTACGCAAGATCAAGTACCCAAAAGCTGGGGCTCCCAATCCAGTTGTGACGCTTCAGTTCTACGATGTCGAAAGTACCGATGTCTTTTCTGTCAACGTCTCGGGAGGTTTTGCTGATGACGATCGTCTCATAACTGAAGTCGTTTGGGCTTCGGAAACAAAAGTCCTGGTCAAGGAATTCAATCGAGAGAGTGACGTTGTCCGCACAGTACTCATTGATGTTGGTTCAAGGAGTGGAGATGTTATCAGAGTGGACAATTTTGCGCAAGACGATGGAGGTTGGGCTGAAGTGACTCAGTCAACTACATTCATTCCCGCTGATCCGGCAAATGGTCGACCGGACGATGGTTACCTTGATATCGTTGTCCACGACGGTTATGACCATTGGGGCTACTTCACACCTGTCAACAATTCGCAACCTATTCTTCTCACGTCTGGACCATGGGAGGTCGTTGATACACAACCTGCAGTTGACCTTCGTAACGGCATCGTATACCTTGTTGCGACTAAAGAATCGCCAACTCAGCGACACGTCTACAGCGTCAAACTCGATGGCTCAGACTTCCAAGCGATGACTGACACTTCGAAAGCCGGCTACTATGATGTTTCTTTCTCGATCGGTGGTGGATATGCACTGCTGAGCTATGAAGGACCGCACATCCCGTGGCAGAAGTTAGTCAATACACCGAGCAACCAACAACATTTTGAAGAAGTTATCGAGCAGAACGAACACCTATTTAGCATGATTGAGAAATATGCCTTACCTGCTGAAATATATCAGAACATTACCATAGACAACATCACATTACAAGTTGTTGAACGACGACCACCACATTTCAACCCAATCAAGAAATACCCCGTTCTATTTTGGCTCTACGGAGGACCAGGTTCGCAAAGCGTGGACAGGAAATTCATGGTAGACTTCCAGTCGTACGTCTCTTCAACACTGGGCTATATCGTGGTCACAGTAGACGGCCGGGGAACCGGCCATATCGGACGCATAGCCAGAACAATAGTTAGAGGAAACCTGGGCTTTTGGGAAGCTCGCGATCAGATCGAAACCGCCAAAGCATGGGCGAAAAAACCGTACGTGGATAAAGACCACATAGCTATCTGGGGCTGGAGTTATGGAGGCTTCATGACCCTCAAAACATTGGAACAGGATGCAGGACAGACTTTCCAGTACGGCATGGCAGTCAGTCCGGTAACTGACTGGCGGTTTTATGACTCTATATATACCGAGCGATACATGCACACCCCCGAGCATAACCCTACTGGCTATGAGCACAGCGCAATTTCGAATATGACGGCATTGCAGCAAAACGTTCGATTCCTTATCATGCATGGCACGGCAGATGATAACGTGCATTTCCAGAATACCTTGTCTCTGATTGATAAATTGGACATGGGGGGTGTTGAGAACTATGATGTGCATGTATACCCGGATTCGGATCATAGTATATATTTCCACAATGCACATAAGATGGTTTATGACCGTAAGTCTCAGCCCTTTGTGTTTTGTGTTTTGGATGGATATACTAACAGGTAACTGGTTAGGCCTGTCTTCTTGGTTGGTGAATGCTTTTACGGATGAATGGCATCATGTTGGAAGTGCTTTAGCAGCGACGTAGGGGAGAAGGTTGAGTCGACGTTGCGATTATATATATGATCGACTCTCTACTGATAGGTTACTCGAAAGAGACGCTTCTGTCCGGACAGCGAGCCGACTATATTTGTTGTCATGATCAAGCACGGCGTTCAGGTTACTTATTTGGATAGATCAATGATAGCTAGCGGCCGCCATTGAAGGATAAATCATTATACTCTACCAAGTCTCCGAGTCACCAAGTCATTGTACATCTTTAAGATTGCCAACCATCGAAAACATCCACAAATTTCACCGCGGCTTTTAGATAGTAACCTTCCAAGTCCTCCCATGCCTCTCCTAGCTCTCTCAAAACGCGCAAAGTCGACACAAAATATGCATCCATTGCATGCGGACCTTTCAAAGCCTGTTGCCTAATCCAATTCCAGTCCTTGCCTTCCATATCATACCCCTCAATAAGATCAAAGTCGATATCCGGCCGTAACTGGGCCACATATATTGCCAACGTGGTCAGCCACCACTGCTGCACAAGTGAGATGTGTACTTTCCCAGGAATATGAGGGAAAAGCACCTGAATCGCATGACTCATTAGTAGTGGATACAAGAGGCATTTGTCATATTTGTTTTCTGAGTTTGAAGTCCCCAGAAAGAGTGAGACGATAGCCTTCTGGCTATCACGGAAATGGGTTGTTAGATCGGACGGGAACATCCATGCATTGCAGTGATCTAGTAATGCGGCTTCGTGGTCACGGAAGATGATTGCCATGTTGTGTTCTCCGGGCGTTATCAGGGCTTCATTGGTAAATCTTTCATCTGTGCGGACTTTACCAAGGATCTCGGGAACAGAAGGAGTCTTGTATATTGGCTCTGCTTGAAAGTAAGATGGATCATCGGAATATTTGAGAATGTCGTTGTCATAATAAGCAGTTGCCACGAGTGTCAGGGCTTCCATTGCAATGTCCTTGATGGACATTTGCAGTGCAAGCGCGAGGTGTATCAAGGGTCGTCCCACTACATCACCATGGCTTAGTCAACTCTCATTTTTGGCACAGGGTGGATGAAGTCGTTACTTACGGCCAGCTGTAATCGAGCTAATCAAAGGCTGTTTAGCGGAGAATAAGTACTTTTGGAGCACTACTTTCCAGTCATAGCCTTCTTCCACTAGGCTGTCCTCAAAGAGATCCAGGAATGCGCGTTCATATCTATATCCAGTTAGTCCAAGTCGATCACAGAGTTTAACTAGGGAATCAAGGTATTGTAGGGTTATACGAACTCCCTCTTCCCCAGAAAATCCATCCAGTCGCTACCGACGACCTCGCCGGGAGCATCCTTCCATGGCTCTAGAAGCCCAGAGTTGGCTTCGTACAGATTATCAAGAGCATAGTTGTCAGCTCCGAAAAGAAATGCCGACACCAAATGCTGAGCAGATTTAAAGGTTAGACAATTGTGCTTTGCGACGAAGCGAAGGAAGCCGTACTTGAGGCAGAAAATTATGAGAGGTAGTCGAATTGTCTGGTGTATCCCCACGAATCCACACTGAATGATTGATATGGTTCAACCTCACAAGATGATAGAGAGTTTTTGCGGGTTTCTCGACGGGATTCTCGATATCATGGGATTTGATGGTGGGCACTCGGATCGAGTTGCTCGAGCTGAATGCTAATATTTTGCTTAATAAGGACGCCATATCTCTTTTTCTTCTTTCTTTTTATTTAATAGGGAGGTCTATGTCGAGGCTTCTTAGGGTTATCTCCCATACAGCTAGGTGCGTCTGGCCATCGTCAGTTCGTTGAATACATGGTAGGGGAACGGCAGACAAACGTTAAGCTTCTAATCCCTAATTGCAGTGTCAGTACTCGATCCTAGACTCTTGAAGACTAATAAACCAGCGACAGAGAGTGTCTTAATGTATTTAATAGCCTTATGACACTTTTTTTGGCGACAGAGTTGACGATGAAGAATAATTGAGGATTATGTTGGGACAACAGCCGATAAGCGATAAGATAACGATAAGAGACGATAGCGTCATACGATTTAACCTTGTTTGCTTTGTTTGCACTTACAACAGCTTCCTTCCGACAGAAAATCTATTTGGAGCTCTAACGCGTCCTGGTCCGACAACCAGCATTATAACACACCATGGCACATTGCTGAGCGCAGCGATCGACGGATTATCATGGCGGGACCACCTGCCTTATTCTTATATGCTGAGCTCTTACCGAACATTCGCCAACTAACCCTCCACGTGTCTCTCCCAAGCTCACCCTCCGGTATCGATATTAGGGAATCTACAATAACGCTGTCTGAATCCTGCCGTGCAGTTACAGTTTTCACGCTTCATCAAGGTGTGGAACTGGTAGAAACGCTGAAACTACCTGCCAGAGTCACCGACGCCTCAAGAAGGAATCTCAGCTTTGCAGGACATCGCGTCGATATAGGAGCAACCGAGTCGAAGGCGCAAATAGTCGAATATTCATTTCGATTACAAGTTGATCCGAACGAGAATGGACTAGCGTTGCGAAACCAAGATATTCAGGAAGACGATTATGTTCCGTGGACCGCGAACGACTTGTCCACCTGCATCTCGTTACATTGTAGGCTCTGCAGGCAGATGATACTCGATACTTCCTCAAAGCCCGATTTAAATACCTGGCAGTGGAAAGACCTTCCAAGCGGTAACTGGGCTGAGATGATGGATTTTTGGCACTGTCATAAACCCGATGTGCATCCCGATGAAAAACAGGGCCAAAAGAATATTGAAGAACAAAATGCTTCCGTCAAGGGATATGGAGCTTCTAATCGGGTAGTTGCAACACCGCGGACTGGTCTTGTTGATGTTGCCTCTTTCCTGGTGGCAGAAAGTGACTGTTATAATATTAAAGTGGTAAGTACATATTACAACCATGCACTTGAAGACTATCTAATCTACTACATTCTGCATTTCTTGTTGCTTCATTACCTTCGTAATACTGCATCCCACCCTGTCTAACCCACTGTACCGGGCATAAAAGAAGGAGACTCCGTCACAACCCCACGACGAAGTCACCGATACAAATGCCCAAAATCAACCAGTCTTGCCTCTTCCTTTGAGCATATTCTTTCTACCAAGGAGGATGTTTTTCAATCTTGTAGTCGACTCAAATGTGATTGGAGATAGCTATAAAGGCTCGTTCTAGTATGACGTGATATCCTCCTTCATGAAAATGGAGCGATGGATTTCTATTCTACTAGAATTGGGGATTTGTGGCTATTTTCCTTCATTGATCGGCTCATGGTCTGAGAAACTGACTGTAGGAGAACTCGAGGGATGCTAGCGAGCATCCTGTTGCAATTCACTGGGATTCTCAAGTAGTGGGATTCACAGCGATTTTCACATGATACATCAATAGCTATAGACCCATGAAAAAAAAAAGATATCTTTGCTTCCACTAGTCATTTGCTGCTACTTTAGTCCACGGCTGATCAATTCATGATTCATAGCTCCAACCACGGCCAATCTCAGCTTCCGCAAAATCAACGTTACACGGCGGAAAGGACGCAAGGAATATAAGATGCTCCGGATGCAGTGCAATCATCGGAACGGAAGACTCCGTCGCAGAAGGTCTGAGACTATACAAGAACAACATCTCCGTCGGACGTAGAGATGCAACCGAACATGCATACGAAACATATTCAGTCGATATCATCACAAGTGCCCAACTCTTGGATCTGATTGACCATGAAGGTGTTCGACGATTTGTCATTCATGCTGGTCAGTCAGACGGTATTCTGGTTAGTTACATGATAACTTTCTGTTGCTCGTTTATGTGGCTAATGCTGTAGAAGTTATGGGCCTTTAACCCAGATCTTCGATACTCAAGCTCTAGCGCAGATCATAGCATTATATCAAGGCGAGCCATGAAAGTCCTATATCAGAACGTGACAGACGTCGAAGGTATACTAGAACCTGAAAATGGAGCACCAACGTCCCTCTCTCTGGAAGAATTATTCCTGCCCGAAAATATATATAACGAATTGGTTCTGTCACTGCAACGCACTAACCTGCTGATACCCGTATCTGCAAGGATATTTCGTGAGTGGAATGTTGCACTGATGGATCGGCTCTAGAAACGTACGTGACGATCATGATCTCTGATAACAGCTTAAGAAGAAGTACGCTTGATCAATGGCCGAGCCGTATGGCCGTTCAGGTGTTACAGTGTTACAAGGGAGTACACAATGGACGTGGCGTACTACCTTATACCACTTTTTCCTTCGCAGGTAATGCAGCTAGCCTTTACACACTGCATCTACCCGCCACTATGCTGCGAACTTCGTCTTGCGCATTTGTTGCTTGTCGAAGCTTGTATCCTTATCTTTCTTGCTTGAGGGGCGCATGTCTTATGTGCTGAGAATATTTATTTCGGGATTTCCTGTCATATTGTCTTGCGGACTTCAGAGGAACTCTATCACCTCAGAAATCTATATCATGGCTTCAAAGTGCATCCACCCCCTAATTCAAGAGCGTCCGGATCTGGCCCGCGAAACCCAAGAATGCGATCCAGAATGCACAGTCGAACAATATTCATCAACTTACGAGGGCAGTTATCGAAAATGGGCGAGCAAGCAACAGTTCATGTCACTTGTAAGATCCCTCAATGCTCTCGATGTACCAAGCGCACAACACATTGAAGACATTCACGATATCTCAGCAGATGATATGAAGCCAATATTCAACTTGGACCAGATGAAAAAAACAACATCTGAAGTTCCCGAGCTCCTCATTTCCAATTCTTTATCTCCATCAGACAATCATTTGGAATGTACGTGGGGAAACGCAGACGATATTCCGACACGAGTACCAAGTGCAGCGTTAGAAGAGTTTCCGCCTCTTGTCAGGTGTCGCAATGACTCTGCAATGGGATACCTAGATGACTTCACGAATGACATGGATTATGAGGATAGCGACTCTGTGTCATCGGATTGGTCTTTCTACTCGCATCTGAACGTGGACGAAGATGGTCTGGGTCGTGCTATGGAAGGAGATCCGGAAGACTCAAGCACGTCTTCATGCAAGGAGCAGAGCTGTCGGAGTACTGAAAGTAAGGACAATAAAAGTTGGGCTTTTATTTTACCGGCGAGCAGTCCGATGCAAATACAACGGCCCTGCAGGAGTACTTTACATGCAGACGAGGTTTCGTCGAAATGCTTGGATTGAAGATCACCACCATTGTACGACATGACTATACTATATTATTTGTTGTCACTGATGAATTACAACGCCCAATGATTCTTTGCTACATGAATTCTAGTATATATACTGCAAATCAATCTTTTCTCCAATTTAACCTTCAAACGGCGTCTCACGAGGAGGTTCAGCCTGGGGAGTTATACGAGCAAGATGACGTCTCTGGCCGTTCTCCCAGTCATACAAAGCCGAATGCGCAGTTACCCGATTCTGTAACGCGGTTAGTTGTCTATGTAATATCAAACATTATGACTGTAGGATGGGGGAGGTACTCACGTCCCAAACGACAACTGTTCCAGGAGCCCATTTGATGCGAGTCTGTAGATCCTGCGATAAGGCGACATGATCAAACAAGAATTTGAGGAGATGGTCGGATTCTTCCTTTTTGTATCCTACAATGTAACGGGTGACTGTCATGCGATTGTGTCAGTTTATTCCTACGGCCAACGAGGAATTGAGAGAGAGGACTCACACTGAGGATTGACATAAAGCGCCTTCTCACCCGTAACCGGATGGGTACGCACAATCGGATGCTCATGCTTCACGGGATCTCTTCGCACCGTACTATCCCTCGCCAAGGCACTCTGAGCCTGCTCAAAACCCGAATGCACAGCTTTGAGTCCATGAAGTCTCTTCCGGAACTCAGGGCTCAAACGCTGATAGGCCTTTGCCAGATTGGCGAATAATGTGTCACCACCGCTCGTAGGACCATCTAGCAAGTATAGGAACGTGGTACCGGGTGGCTGAGCTTCGTAGGAGACGTCCGAATGCCACGTAACGGAATTTGTGTGCTCATGCAAGAATGTCTGTAAGAAGGAGTTGTCGTCTGCGCCGCGATGGACGAGGTGGATTTCGGGGAAGCCCTTGGGGGCACCGGAAGTAGGATGGATGTGATGACGGCCAAAGTACCCACCGAATTCCAACGCCTTTTCAATCGGGAGTTTTGCAAAGTCTTGGTCGCGGAATGCTGCATACGACATCTGTTAATATTTCCCTTTCGATTTTAGGGAAAGGATTTGTGTAGCCATACCGACGACTTTACGTTGGGCAACAAACAGAGCAAGTTGGTCCTTGCCTGCATCTGTGAGTTGGCTCAACTGTACTCCGCGAACCTCGGAGCCAATGTACGGTGTGATCTCCGTGACCTGAGCCTTATCCGCAGGGAGCAGATCTTTAAAAGAAGGGTCGGCATCTTTGCCATGATCATAATGTTCAAATGGTGTCCAGGGGGGATATCTACCAGTCACAACAACGTCAGCATACAATCTCCTCGCATCTGATTCGGGTTCGGCTTACTTCACGCCCTTCTCATTATCCCAAACAGGTAGGTAGTTAGGGTATGTCGCTGCCGGCTGAGCATCTGTACCCTCAAGTTCGGCCTTGTTATCAAACGCATCCTTTCCGCCAATGAAGAACTCCTTGTTGAAGTTTTCTTTGATATTGGCTTTTGCAGCTGCGGATTCGCGGATAGGGAGGGGGTCTTCCACTAAAGCGGGGGCCATGATTTGATATTATTATAGATGTTTTCTCCTGTCAACAGACTAAGTAGTAACTGCAGACTTGTATATGGAAGGGAAGAAGGATTGATATATGTATCTCTAACAACTATAAATAATATCTCCATCCTTTCCCGGAAGTAATCACATAATCCGGAATGACTTCGGCATACTCTCAGTGGTGAGTTGACTATTGACGACATTCGAGACCCCGGCACACCATTCTTCAGTGTAATTGCATAATCAATGAGGGGTATACATTGCCATTGGCGAGACTCAAGCAGATCATGTGTTGTGGCTGATAAATATGTATATGAGTCTATCATCGAAGACCCCTCCTCTCGGGATTCCATCCGGTTTATTCTCCTCATTTAGTCATTTATCAATCTTGCAAAATTAGAATCTCAACCACATCGGATGCTATGTCGCTGGACGGCCAATAGAGATACAAGTTTGATTATACTATATGGCGCAATACATGTGGTTGTTGGCATGATTTGGTGTTCCAAGGCTGTTTATCAGCCAAGAAGTGGAGTAAAAAGTGACCTTTACAATCCATGGATGTATTTAGGTACGCGTATGCATTGCGAACCCTATAAGCTGGCTCTAACAGACACAAGACCTCTTCATATCTTACTGATCTCAACCTGAATAATAACTCAATGTGAAAGAGTGGTAATCAATGCCGAGATAGATTAACATTGTAGACAAGTTCTACTGTTGTAGGTAAAACTTCCTGCCACCATAACTCTTTCTGGCTTTTTGTTCTGTGGAGAGACACTTACCTTGACATATCAGCCAGGCTCTACCGATTCAAAAGCCTTTCAACTACCTATCTAGAGACCTAAGCATAGAGAAGGCAAATAGCTATACACAAAGATAAAATTAATATGGCATGTAGTTTCTTGTAGATAAAGTGACTGCAATGGCTTCAATTCGAGTTCCTTCTTCCTTCGTTGTCCCGGCTAGCCCTAACAACTCCGAAATAGGAAGGAAACGGAAACTTCCTATTTCGGCTAATCTGATGATGCACGACTAAAACAGGCAGTAAGCACCCTTTTTCTGTATTTTTTTTGTTCTTATCAGCGATTACAATTGCAAAAACAAAGATTTTTGCATATCTGATGACATCCACCGACCATTATTGGAGAAGATACAAATAACGTCAGCCAGGGTACACTTGCGTGATAGCACGCCAGAGTCAATCCCCGCCGCGCTCAGCGAATCCCCATACAAAACCCGAAGAATAACGTCAACTACCCTTGTTTTGGCGCAATATGATTCCTGCACCTTTCCAATACGCCTGTAAAGATCGTACAAGCTTTTTGCAATTTTTTTTCATGGTGATCCCGCGCCTTGTCAAGGAAAGTTTCCGTCTCTTTGTGTCTGGGCATACTCCGCTCGCGGAGCTTGTAACTTGATATGATGATATACCGAGCATATTTCTGATATTTTTTACAATACCTTGAGCGCAGTGACCATCACTCATCGGGTGATATTCGTCGTGTGAGGTCGGAAGAGCCATCCGGCATTTGGTCCATTCGAAACAATGGATGAAATACAGCTCGTTCTATCATGAAGTCGATACGTATGACTGAACGTGCCGTAATAGGCTGGATAACGAATGCAACCGGGATTGGCGCGACAAAATGGGATTTATGATTCTGGAATCTATAGAAATGGATGCTTAATGAGGTAGTAAACCACCGGAGCACGCGGACGTTGGGTCGGTGATTAGGGCTAGATCGAACCTACGTATGTACCTGAACAAACCAGTGCGAGCTTATGTACTATCATTCGGTGACCAGGGACCACCCGTGATAGAAGAATCAATGTCTAAAAACATGGCTGGATCACGTCAACGTAGCAGGGATTCTCATCCAGTTATATAGTCTTTAAATTCGAGGTCGATCACCCTAGTTTTAATTTACATCTCACCTGCTCTGTGCTACTGGACATATTTAACCAGCGCCAGGAAATTTGAAGACTTCAGTTAAATCAACCATGTCTAGCAAAGAAGTCACTCCTGTCGATGGCCAGTACCTCCCAAGTAGCTCCAACAGCTCAAAGGCGGAGGATGTCGGCACCACAACAGTTATCAGGTCTGATGCTCTCGAGGCCTTGAGAAATCGAGTCTCGGGCGGTGATGCAACTTTTGACCAGACTGAGGATCCGCGCTATTACAAGCCTATAGATACTTATGAGGGTATTCACCGATGGGATCCGGAATTTGAGTGGGAGGAATGGGAGGAAAAGAAGCTTGTTCGAAAGGTATTTTTTGTTCCCGTCTGATTGCGGTCCCTTGAAGACGTCCATGAGCTAACAGTAGAAAGATCGACTTGCGAATCATGACATTTGCATGCTTGACATTCTTCGCTCTACAGCTAGACCGAGGAAACCTCGTCCAAGCCACTTCGGACAACATGTTAAGTGACCTGGGTCTTACAACCAATAACTACAACACCGGAAACACGATTTTCTTGGTATGCTTCCTTTTTGCGGAATTGCCGTCACAACTCATTTCGAAACGACTTGGACCCGATCGCTGGATTCCGATTCAGATGGTGTCTTGGAGTTTGATTGCTTCTTGCCAGGCTTTTCTCACTGGTCGTTCGACTTTTTATGCTACTCGAGCTTTGTTGGGCTTGTTTGAAGGTGGATTGTAAGTCTTCCTTTTCTTGAGGGCAATGGTGACTGCCCCGGGGCACATTGGCAATTTTGAATTGAATGCTCACATTCATACAGTATTCCCGACACAATTCTCTTCCTATCATACTGGTACAAATCAAAAGAACTACCCGTCCGACTCAGCTTCTTCTGGTCCGCATACGAACTAACAGCCATCATCGGCGCCTTTCTCGCCTATGGATTCCTGCACATCCACACCAGCACCGGTACAGGTCAATGGCGCTACCTATTCGCCCTTGAAGGCCTCATAACTGGAGTCATCGGAATATTTGCTGCATTCTACATGCCTGCCTCCCCGACACAAACAGCAGGACGCTTCCGGGGTAAAAATGGGTGGTTCTCCGAACGCGAAGAGAAAATCATGGTCAACAGAGTTATTCGCGATGACCCGAGTAAAGGTAGTATGCACAACCGACAAGCCATCACCCCAAAACTACTCATCGAAGCTCTTTATGACTACGACATGTGGCCCATCTACCTCGTGGGTCTGGTGTGGTTGATCCCCACGAATCCAGTCAACTCCTATCTGAGTCTGGAGTTGAGATCCCTGGGTTTCAGCACTTTCCATACTAATTTGCTCACAATCCCGGCGTACGTGATCTTCATCATCAACCTAGGATTATTCACCTGGCTTTCGGAAAAACTGAATCAGCGATTGTTACTCGGCGCGTTTGCAGAAGTATGGAATTTGGCGATGCTGATTGCCCTCGAGACGATGCCCAGACACGAAAGTGCATGGGCTCGATACGCTGTGTTGATCTTGTTGATTGGAAGTCCCTACATGCATGCGGCGATTGTGGCCATGACTTCACGAAATTCAGGTTCTGTGCGAACTCGTACCGTAGCATCAGCCGTGTATAACATGACGGTTCAAACGAGTAGTATTATTGGAGCAAATGTAAGCCATCCCTTCAATTCTCCTACTAAACCGAGACTGACCATGACAACTCGATAGATATACCGCAGCAACGACGCACCACTTTACCTCAAAGGAAACAAAGTCCTCATCGGTATCGCTTCTTTGAGTTTATTCTTGTTCTTATTTGCCAAAATATACTATGATTTGAAGAACTAGTACGTCGATACCACCTTTTAAGTCTCCTCAAAGGCTTTCATCCACTAACCACACAAATCTATAGCTACCGAGCACGGAAATGGAATGCAATGAGTAGCGAGGAACGAGATGCATACCTTGCTGCTAATAAAGACAGTGGAAATAAGAGGTTAGTCATTTCTCTCCTTTCTTCCTTACGGTATATTGAGCTCCAGGGCTGACTGTAGGCAGACTTGACTTTAGATTCGTTTCATAGACACGGGACGAGTGAATAGAGGTTTTGTTGTACATAGTATGTACGGAGGGTGTATATTGATAGATCTGCTTTGGAATAGACCCTTTTGACGAGATATATATCATGTTTTGACTAGATGTAGAATTTAGATTATGAAGTCATACATATTCATGTACATGGATGGTCTAGTTACCTTCTTCGTATCTCGTGAAAAGTGGCTAATCTGAAACAGTTCACTGGTTTCTTTATGGATGTCGTACTCTGATATACCTGATAACACTGATGATAAAGGCTCACTCGTTCCGAACTATATGAGGCGTCATGGTGAAATCTTGTCGAGGACCTCATGTAGATAGTTCAAATACCCCTTGTTTCTCTCTGATATGCCAAGATAGCACGTGGATGACAGGAACACCACACAAACCAATGGAACCGGCGCCAATTGATTCGGGAATTCCTGAAGGGGCCTTTGCGTACCGCATTCAACCGACATCAGGAATGATCGAAGGGCAATTGCTTCGTATGCAGCGACAACTGTACTGATTCAAGACACATTGAACCATATAAACACTCCAGGTTATCATTGTACTTCTGTTTCACTACTAATCCTACTCTCCAATGACATACTCACAACCCTCCGGCCCAATCCAAACCTCATGGAGCTTTCCCGCCGGCACATCGATTCTATCCCCAACGCCAAACGTCTCCTTTTTAATCTCACCATTGTGGAGCTTGACATTGTCCTCTGGGTAAGTGATGGTGAGACTACCTCGTCTGATCAAGTGGGTAGTCATCCCATTGTGAGAATGGGGTGGATAATGAGCGTTGCTATACATTTTTGTTCTCTGTTAGCATTTCATCTCCACTCTAGATGTCGTAGGTACATCTCTAGCGATGGACTCAAGGAGATAAAAGTCACCTTGAGTCTGTCCAGGTAAAGACATGAGAAAAGCCCCAATCTTTCACTAGTTTTTCGCATTCGGCGCGAGTACTGATTTCGTACTTCTCTGTTGACATGTCTGCCCTTCTGTTGTTTGTTCATGCACTTTTGCAGGTAGGGGCGCCGCGATGTAGATAATCTATTCCATCCAACATCAAAGGCTTTGTGATGGCCTCTGGTCTTTGGACAATTCGATCGAAAAGATTTCCGAAGTCCAAGTTTCGATGTTTCAAGATCTAGAAATGACGTCGCCTTCCTTCATCGCCAAGAAATGCTTCGTGGTCTACACGTGACTTGACTTATCCGCATTCGGACTAGTCCATTGATTAGACATGTCAACACATCAGCCAGGAACTGGTATCAATTTCTTCACTCATTCAAAACATTGAAACTTGACACATAACCGAAGTACCTTCTTTATAAGAGCTGCAAGGGGAGTATGTTGCAATTATTGACGATCTGGTTCAAGATAGATTTCGCCGAGCTCGAGTAGGAATAGGACGAAACAAGAAGAAGACAGAGAAAGGAATATCCGGAGTCACTACTTGTCAGACCGGATACATGATTGACAGGTAAGGGATCCTACAGTTTCTAAAGCATAGCCAAGTGTCCCCAGGCTCTGATTTGCGGTGACGGTTGGCGTTTCAATTTGCTTCGACTACCACCCAACTCACACTCCTCGCTTCAATTTTCCTTGAGAAACAACTTTACGGATATCAACCAAAATGATATGCTTGGCATACATTTACTCACTGACACAAATGATCATCACCTCAATTACGCTTTGGCCCTTATGATCAATCAAGCCCTCACTCGCATGTCGGCTATAGGCCAGCTCCTTCCACGCCCATAACGAACCGTCGATCCATGGAGTATGTGACCGGAAAAATTATTTCGCTCCTCGTGAATGTAGAAATGCCGATCTCCATACGTTGACATGATGTGTAGATTGGATCTGTGTCTAACTGTAGATGTCTTAGTTGTATGTGCGACATAAGTAAACCCAGTGTGCACCGCCAATCATCGCAATGTGTCCAGAGCAGAGAAATACTCCGCATCAGCCCCTTGTCTTGTAGGGCTTTGTGTAGCTAAACGATGAATACAAAAGAAGATAGATCAGATTGTATCGACTCCATGGGTGTACATGTTTTCTGATCACATTCCATAACTGCAGGGTTCGTACTGAGAAACTACAAATGGTTCCCTAGTGAAGATCTTCATTGAGGATAGAGTTCCCCGAACAGGATCCGAGATGCTTTCAACGCTTTGTTGTCGAAGCATATATTAACTTACCAACAATTTAAAAGTTGTCATGATTGCATATTTGCAACACCTACTTGGCTGAGAAGCTTTGTGTTGATCAGTTGGTTCGTGTCTTGCCGGTGAAGATACGGATGGTTACGGTTGGACAACGCAACACAACATTCCACACGAACCCTGCAATGTCCAGGGTCTAATTTCCAGCTGTGGAGGCCTTGCTATTTCTGCCACGTACTTTGTGGACATTAATACAATCACTGGGGTAGTGGTATGTACCGTTAGTTGTTCCAGACCCACTCACCTCAAGTACTGTGAACTTATGTTGCCGAAGAGCAGTAATCTCAAGAGTCAGTGAGCTTGCGGTGGTCTGCCAGTATAACTGTAACTGTTAGCTATTAACATTGTCTTCACTCTTGAGGCTTTATTGGTGGACTCTTAGCAGGCGTTCTCATTGCCCATTTTCGTACGGCTGACGGCCCGGGTGCCACTAAAATATTCAAAAGAGTAAAGTTGGGCAAGGAGGCGTCTTTTTTTCGATAATTGCTGAATTGTAATGACCTGTGCCTGGTACCAGGGCATATCTAATCGTTGTCAAATGTTTCTCTGAACCCTGGAGCAGCTCAATCAGGCGTGACTAACGATGTATCGAGGAATATGATTGGCGTTGGGTGTTAAGCTGCGATCCTTACCGGCTGTAATTGCCACTAATTGGTGTAACAATAGGTCGTATTGGCTTGGTCCGGTCTTCTCATAGCGTTGTTTAGGTTAAAGCCGGTCCTCTATCCAAACAAAGCCTATCACGGAACGACACGGGAGTTCTCGCTAAGCTTTGAACACCGTCAGGGCTCATGCTGCCCGAAAAACCTGCTTGACTGCATTCCCAGGGGCTATTTAGACCTAGCGAGAGATGAAAATCAGCACGGTCTGCGGCAGATTAACCGATGACTTCGGAAACACGAAGGTCCTCGAGGACTTTCTCACCTCTGAAACACCCGCCGGACCCTCTCGCTTCCCTTCGAACTTGTTCTCACCAATCTTTGACGAAGATGGCTCGGAGTAGTGACGCTCCTCGCAAGTCGACACAATCTAATATCCATTATACTCTCGAAGCGAGTCCTCACGTGCCCTCAAATGGACGTCATCCTGCGACATACAAACCGAGCGAGCGCACTTCCGCGACATTTCCTTCCATCAAATTCACGACAGCCAGACGAAGTCAGCCAAATGAACACAGAGAGTAGAGAACAACTTTGAGTTGAAGTACTGTCTCCGGGGTCATCTTTTGGATATTCGTACTATGTACTCATGCTGTTCAGGGGGAAGGTGCCCACCTGCTACACTGGGCATGGTCGGTCTGTTCTTTCCTGCAGTAACAATTTCTTACCCCTGACACAAGGAGGGTTAGACAACCTCAACCTACTTCTCTCATCCTGGAGATGGTATACTTCACCTTATCTACCGAATCCAATCTGCTTGACTGCAGAAAACCCGACCACGCCCCAAGTCGGAAACGATAAGTCTCTTTGACACTGACGACCCTGAGTGCAACTACCCCTCTGGTCTACTTCGGTGAATAATTCGGACTCAGAAGAAAACGAACCATCATATTCATAGCAATTGAACGAAAACAAGGACAATCAACAACAAACAAAGAAGAAAGCAAGCAAGCTGTAAGTTCCTACCGAGTGGAAGCACCTGCGACCGCGAGCTTATCATGGCATCGTTAAACCTAGTCTGGTTGGTAGACAAAACGACTTTGGTACTACGATACATTGTATGCGCTGCATATGCCCGTCTTCCCTTACTCGAGATCAGAATCGTCGTCTGCTATATGATTAGTCAGTACTACATTACTCTGATACGGTCCTCACAACAACATACCATTTACTAGCAGTCGACAAAGGGTTCCACAGATATGACATGCTTTGCCAGGTATGACCCATGTCTCGCGACCTTGGTCCTTGCAAGTTTGGCACTGCACACCAGGCATCTGGAACGAGACGGCAGCTCAAGTCAGTGACAGGTATCAGACCTGACAGAGCCAGGGGCAACATACTGGGAGAGAAAGCGGATTTGTGCTCAAAACCGGAGTTGATTGCGGAAGCCCTGGACGTCGATATGGCATACCTCCTTGATTCATGCCAGAGTCCAACAAGGATCCCTGGAGACTTTGAAGAGCGTACATGGTAGCAGTAGATTTGAAGTCGATCTTTGCGATTGAATGTTTGAGCGAACTCGCGATGCTAACTCTTCTTGCAATTGATAGCCTTGATGTGGTATCTCACAGCGTGAGATATAGAGGCCTTTTTATATGCGATCCAGAAAGCTTCAGATGTTCGATTGATTGTAAAATCATTGAACAGTTCTTCAGATTCAAGTTATTTCCGAATATCGCACCTAGTAACTTTAATCAATTGAAGACGCTTATCAGCATACGACGGCCACCATGCACACACCCCCGCGCAAGCTCTCAACACTATGAGATGCTATAGACTTGCTTGCATGGTCTTATTCCCTAGCTTGGTGGTGCTATACGGATGCATGTCGGCGGATCAAGATCGACATGACACTTGTGCGAATAGAGTCAATTATTGTCGAATAGATGAGTCCACGCCAAGGTTCGTATAATGAAGCGCCACGGCAATTTACGGCGCATCGAATGGTCTGAAAGTGTGTCCATTCGTCCATTCGACCGGCCGGAGAAGGGAAAGAACAAGATGAGAGCTGGATGGACCGACTAGAAGATCGATGCATATGCCTTGGCTCTTTTTCAATTTCAACACCCTACTAGGTTGTTCCCGGAGTCTATATTGCAGAGGACACCAAAGGAAGTGGACCGAATTCATATGTATTGGGGAATGAACCCATCAAGGGATACCTTGATATTGCATGGATGGGACCGATTTGTGGGGACTGGCATTTAGTAGCGGGCTAATGAATGGCAATGAAAGCATCACGGCGAACCAATATGAACGGAAATTTGCCATATCAGTCAAGATCATTATATGATTTGTCATGGATTGGGGATGAATTTGGGTCAATTGGGCTCCTGCTACGAATCTGCTATTTTCAGGGAGGTAGACACGGCGTTGAACAAATGCGAAGCAGACACAGAGCAGACATTGACATGTTAGCATACCTACCGGGATTTGATCTTTACTTTACTGCCAGAAGCGGTTTCGAGAAGAATTATATTGCCAGATGGCACTCCACTTCCAATTGCATAGGATTTGAGTCGCAGGGTTTGCCGAACGGCCTCGATCTCCAAGCATTCCAAAAGCAAATAACGCTCGCTCATACAGCGCTATCTGTTTATTTCGATCGGGCAAATCAGTATGAAGAATGGGTTCAATTGCTTAAAGTTGATGCTTTTACGAGATGCATGTTGAGTTGGCTTTGCCGCAATGGGTTACAAGGTATTCAGACCAGAGGCGCGCGTGGTGAGAATATCATACAAGAGATAAACAACAGTCTATTGTTGATCGAACTGCAATTGAAGGAAGCACTGTTCCGAAATCCACGAGTGATGAACGGTCCGTCTATGTGACCGCCCCCGGAATATCTCGGTCATGTCTACGCACAGCGTCTTCAACAGCAACGCAAAAGATGGCTACGTATCCTCGCGACGAATTATTTTTATCGGTAGTCAACCGAACGATCATGGCACCCGTACGCTCTAGTAGGTGGATTTCTGGAGTGGAGCGTGAGATGAATTATTCCACAATACAATACCCACACCGAAGAGGACCTTCCGTTTTCATACAATCCCATCACCTTAGCATGATGACATTTGGTGCTCGCTTAAACTTACACCTCCATGCTCTCTCCCAGAATGTCCTAGTCTTGCTACTTGGTGTCACGTATGGAAGTGTCCAGGTATGCGGAGGATTGGCTTCATGGTTTGATCGAATTGGATATGCCGCGGCCGGATCGGATGTCGATGCCTTAATAGACTAATCGCTAGTAACTTATACGTTCCATGGTTCTAACTTCTGAAACGGGAATCAGCCTTCGCGTGATGCCCACTCAGGCGCTACTCCTTCGTCTAGACATGCCTCTCTACCTAGTGAACGCGCGGAGACTAGAAGGGTTTGGGTGGTTTGGGTGATTCGCCAACCTCAGTCGGTTCACACCCTCCAGCGTCCGAGGAGATGGTATCAAAACCGGATGGGGTGCTAAACAAGGCAAGAACTACCGTACGGAGATGCCCAGATAGCTGATTTTCTATGCACACCAAGACCCAGGCGAGTGGCGTCCGAGATCAGGGAGGTAGCGATGCACATATCTACAGATCTCTTGATGAAGCCGATTAGGAGTTGGCCAGACCTCGTGCTCTCTCTCAATAGTTACGTTGAGGCAGTATATCCCCGTCTCTTCAACTAGTGGGTGCATTGTACTTATTTCCGATATTATCTCCAACCCCAACCACCCTTTGAGGTATGTCCATCTTCGATACTAATATGTGAAAGATGATTCTAAAGCCTCGGACACTGGTGGCTGCTGATACCGCGCTATGCGACCTGCGACTGGGAAGAAGGCTGTGCTCTATACGGATCCACAGTTCACTTTCCGGTTTTTGGGTCTATGTCCCAATTACAACGACTTCGACCTTGACGGATGCACGATGTTGACGAATCAAGGGATAGCATTGTGACAGATATCTCAAGATACGCAAGAGCCTTGTAGATCGCTCTGCATCTGATAAATGGTTCGAGGACCCTGCGCAGGGTATCTTGCGAGGTGACATCTCGAACTGCCCAGGTCTTGCGGTAGCCACGCGACGCCGAGGAGTACCAAATCATCTACCTATACACCGGCGTCTCAATTGACGTTTCCTTTCCGGCTGTTCCCTCTGGCTAAAGATAAAGGGCAGGCGTACAGTTCTACTCACAAAAGTCGTGAGTATCGATAGAGGAAACTTTAATCCATCGCAAGACAAGTATTTCTTTTTACGTAAGGTCGGAAATTCCATGCTGCCCAGGTAGATCGACTGAGCAGCGATTGTACCATATCCCAAGGTAACGTACGTTATTCTAGCTTCATGCTCTATTTCCTTACGAGACTTCTCTGCGCAATACTAATACTGAGCCAGAACTATAATGAGATGATTATACAGACTTGAAGCAAATTACCTAGGTACAACTGAGGTATGAGGCCCACAGATCACATCTTGTACTAGCCACTCAATCTAGTACGCATTCACATATGAAGACCCCTGTCCGAACCTCTCAATGGGGGTTTCTCTTATTACTACGTACGTGGGAAGGAGGAGTCGTTCAATTTACCCGGTGAAGAAACCAATCGATCAAGTATGATTGGTTTTTCCATGTGATAGGCTGCCAACACAGAAACCCTGAACCCTAACACAACATCAATATTACTACCTATACCAAGATAGGCAATTCTCTCGAGGGCCTTTTATCCTATTTAGGGTACTGTATCAAGGATCTCATCTTGCCTTGAGACCCTGCATCTCATCTAGCCAGAAATCTCATCTATTATTCATGCAGCTCTTAGACTATTGAAAGAGCATCACCATCATTCATGTAGTCCGTATAGCTACATGTGGCGCAGTGGGATTGGTTACAGAGTCTTAGTCATGGGTCTGCAGCTCAATTCGAAATTATGGGGCTTTTGGACATATCTGAGAGCAAAAGTAAGTACATGTACTTCTTTTTATTCTCCTTATTGTTCAACTAGTGAAATGGGAGGCTCTTAAACGAGATTTTCATGGTCCGGCTCGCCTATTGATGCACCAACTTCCGATTAATGCCGGGAAAAGGCTTAACAGTATCAATTATTCAAGACGACAGAAGAAACTAACTGCATCGCCTCCAAAAGCGCATGGACGAATTCAGGAGGTCCTCTCCAAACCTCCTTCTATCGGCACTTTTTTTTTGCATCCTGAAGGACTACTTTATTGATCCGGAAATAATATCCCTCTTCATACAGAAACTTGCTCCTTCGTCGATCTCCAGAATAGAAGAGAGAGATTCTTAGAATCGAATTCGCGAAAGTTTTTCTATTCATGCAAACTGCGTCGTGGATATTTCCTCTGGATAATTTGCACTTGCAGTAGGTATCTGGATCTCTCGCCCCAGTATACGTCCTGGGTCTTCGTATTCATATCCACGAACCTCCTGCGATTGAAAAGGCTCTAATATTGATTCCTATTCCACTAACAATTTGAACGAGGGTTTTCCAACGTTCCTTGCATGACTGTGACCCAGGCTATCTGATACTATCCGCGGAACAAAGGCAATATAGGGCTAATCACCGATAACCCTAAGAATATCCGCATACGAAGCTAGCTAACTACAATATATGTTCCTTGCGTATCATCCCTTTTCGACTGTTGTGTCGCTATCTGATTGCCGTCTAATACAGTACTCCAAACTGCAGGAGCCGGATCGTCTTGGACCAGGAGTCGACCTTTCTTCATATGAAGACGAATCTTGGCATTTTCAAAGGTTGCCTTCAAATTCAACCCTATTGCAAAGACTCGGAGGCTAGAGATGGTCTGAAACGAAATGAATCTTCTTAAGAATCTACCACCACATCCAAATATAGTACCATCCGACCCTATTGTCCTCGAGGATGTGAAGTCTAGGGTAATTGGGCTCACAACAAAGTACATCCCAGGCGGAAATCTCGAGAATCCAGATGTACCGTTCCTATTTGAGTGGCTGAAGCAGCTTACTCAGCTCGTGGATTTCCTGGATCTGGAGCTGGGGATAATGCACCAAGACATTGCACCCCGAAATCTAGTGATTGATCCCAAAACGCACAAGCTCCTTCTTTTCGACTTTTATTGGGGCTTCATGTGGGGAAAAAGGTCGAGAGGATGGCCGAGACGACGTGAATGGTGTTGTCTTCATACTATATGAACTCATCACGAACGATACACATTTTTCAGAAATTCCCCACTGGGATCGGAATATAGACATGGTGCAGAGTATGTCAGAGTGGCCTTGTAATCGTGACCTGGACCTCCACGTATCGACTTTCCGCAACTTTTTGAACGAATTGGTAGCAATACAAAACTCTGATGGGGACATGGAACGATATCTCAACGCACCGAAGCGACTTACATGGCCAGACCTACCGACTGCACCAGATTATAGTGTGCCTTTCGAATCGGGCAAAAGTACTGACGGGGAGACGATTTGGAGAACAGGTAGGTCTGCAGTCAAGACGAAGCGCAATTGAGAACGGGCAGTGTGTCTTTCGGTCGGAAAGACCACCACAGAGCAGAATATCCGGAAATGCTAAAGGGCAACAATAGCTGATACAAAAAAAACACTGCTTCAATTAGGATAATAAAGTGCACGTCTAGTAGGCTGAGTCTCTTTATTGTTCTTTCCTTTCCGTGCTCTTCCACCTTAATGCCTTATCAGGCGTCTATTCTCTGTATGAGATTCGCTTATTGTCGACGTTGGCAGCGTCACCTCATACCCTAGTGGTAATTCGCCGTTCAGACGACCGGCTAAGGCGACATGCTTCGTGATAGTCACGGCTGCCAAATAACCTGAACATCGTGAGATTGAGCTTTGGCCAGAGTATATACCTAATTGGGCTAGTTATATAGGGGAAGTATGGGGTATATTTAGCTCTGATAAGCATTCTTGACTTAAGAGTTGAGGCTACAGTTTACCATGTCCAGACAGTCGACTGAGGAAATAGATTAAGACCATACCAGTAACTCTGGCGCTCATTCGGGTCGTGATTATACCTCGAATAAGAAGGAGCTTTATCAAGATTTGCAGTATACTTTCAAGTATGTTGTGTGATCCAATGATTCGAGATTCTCAAATCTTAAAAGGCCGAGGCTGGCTATTTGACAATTCCGAATAGGGTTTGTTCCATATATCTCAACGTTCTCTAATTCGATTGTCAAAACAAATGAAGTTATCTTTCTACCTTATCTGCTACATTATTAATCCTGTTCTATGCTATATCAAATGATTGGCTGAATATGCCCCTCTATTTTGAGACAGGAAGAATCTTGGAAACCCCCGCTTAATACAGGATAAGTATTTAATATCGGCAAGTATCCCTCAATTCCCCTCGGTGAGACTGAATCCAATTGATTCAGAAACAATTCCAAACAAACAAAATGGCAGAAAAAACTGAACCTGTACATTTCTTTGACATTACTTCCGTGCTTGAGGGTATGAAGTCCTAATCATAAGTTGTCTGCGTGCACTTTCTAAGCAGTATCCAGGTCCCCGCAAATCATGGTCCCCGAATACCCTCAAAACTCGCGCTGTGCTCAACATCAAAGGAATCCCCTACACTCAATCCTTTATCTCCTATCCGGACATTGCCCCTCTAAGCAAGGGCCTCGAGATCCCCCCAACCCCTGAAGAGGGAACTCCAATCCTCTACACGCTGCCTGCTATCATACACAAGGCCTCCATTAAATTCAACCCACATGGAGCTATGCATGACTCCTTACCAATCGCATTACACCTAGACAAAGCATTCCCAGCACCAGCGTACCCTTCTGTCTTCCCCCACGGCCAAACCAGTGTTGCATTGGCGCTTGCAGTGGATAATCTTCTCACTCCGGCTATAAGGAAAAGCGCAACTATCCTATGGCCCGGTATAGCAGAAATCCTGGACGAGAGAGGCTCGGAGTATTTTGATAGGACCCGAGTCCCCGGGTTCCAGAAAGAGTTTCCGCATATCCAACACCTAGCGGATCTGAAACCCAAGACTAAAGAAAAAGTAGATCAGATTGTGGCAGAGACGAAGAAGGAACTCGCGGTATTTGATGAGGTGTTGGCCGCGGGAGGAGAGAATAAAGGCGTCTTCTTGGAAGGGGAGAAGCCGGGATTCGCAGATGTAATGCTCGCGGTCCATTTGGCGTGGATCGAGAGATCGGCACCTGAATTTTTTGAGATAGTTATCGACGCTGGGAACGGCTCGTTAAGAAAACATTGGGAAGCGTCGCAGGAGTTTTTGAATAAGCAGGGTGAGACTAAGGAGTGGTCGATTCCGAAGATATAGTCAATCGATCCTTCGAATTCATATATTTGTAAAAAAAAAAGCGACAACTTCTGACCAAAGCCCAATAATTTATAATGTAATAATATACAACCGGTCGATATATAATGCCAACCAACCAGCACATGATGTCGAAATAATCTTACAAACCGCGCAAAAAATTAGACTCGCGAATTCCTTTCCTTCTTGCCTCCCGTGCACTCTTGGTAATCTGCTCCGTCTTCTCAATACTAACCGCTGCTTCAGCGATGATGTCTCGTGGTCCGTCTCGCTCGGCATTGTAATCGGCAGGGATAATATCCGTAGCTTGTTCGTGCAAAGGGATCTTGCGGGGTTGAGTAGCTGCCAATGCAGCCATTTTCTTCTCGTAGCGCTTTCGTTGTTTTTTGTTCAGGGCTGTTTTCACAGAAATCAGGTTAGCCAATTAAACAAGGACTCAAACGGAGGAGACGTACAGGCAACATCAACACCACCGGTTTCATTGCTCTTCTTAGCCTTATCATCAAGCAAAGTCCACAACCAATCCGGATACTCGTGATCCTCCAATGCAACAATATCCGGTTTCCCCTTCATATAATTAAGACCCTTCAAGGGCGTACCAGCCACGCAACTACTAGGTTCATGAGTAGGACCTGTAGCTGCTGCTGCATCATCCGAAGTTGCTCCTTTTCCGGGGTTGACCCACTTGGGAGGCTTCGGGATACCGTCTGTAGGCGTACTCAACGGTTGAGAGACGCCTGGTGTCGCAGATGATATGGCGGATGGGATACTGACCGATCCAGCGCCGGGTTGTCTAGGAGCTGGTGGAGGGGGCATAGCGGGGATTTTGGGAGTATCGGTACTCGCGAACCGAGACTGGGTATTGAAGGCGATGGAAACGCATGATGAAGGTGTACGAACGCTATGTTGTTGAACAGGGACACGAGAAAGGAGAGAGGTTCGACAGCGTTGGCAGATCATTTTTATTGATCACTGCTCTAATGGCAGGAGAAACAGTACTTTAAAATGTACTGCTCACTTTCGAATTAAATTCGGTTGTTGCGCGAGAATTGATTTTCTTAACTTCTGGCTACAGAAAAGTTGCGGAGTGAATTTCGGATATCAAAATTTAGACACGTGACATGTCAACTAATGACTAAGCAAGGGACTTTTGACAGACGACTTAGAATTGTGCTTTCATTGAAATCCAAGTACTATGCAATCAAGCCCTTCACAATATCAACAGAACCAATCTCATCCTCGCCAACCGCCTTTTTGAACGCCTCTACCGTGACATCCCACAATTTTTTCCTTTCAACCTCATCCCTCGCCAATTCCGTATACTCCTCTCCCGCACACCCTTTATACGCTTTCGCAATCCAAGAGAAACTCGGCTCCCAAAACGCCCCGTACGTATCGTGATCCTTTATATATCGACTTCCAGCGAGGTATACCTGCGTCTTCGCCGAGTCCGCCGTCGAATTCCCAATCGTAACCTGTAATCCCGCGCGAACGACTTTCTCCAATATCGGGTGGACGGCCTTTTGATGGCCTGCTCCTAGGGTTGTGCCGATTGCATTTCCGGGGTGGCAGCTATTTATGTAGATGTTTGTAAGACCGAATTGTTGTCGCAAACGATGGGTTAGTTCGAGCACGCCGTATAATGCGGCTAGTTTGGAGTCGGCGTAACGTTTGAATGCGTTCGACGCATCCTTGAACGTTTGGCCGTCGTTTGGGATGAGTGTTGTGAGTTTTTCGTAGTCTAGGGGACTGGCTAGTTTGTAGGCGTTGGAGTTTGTGAAGACAATCCGACTGTCTTGAGTTGTTTTGGAGGTTTGTTTGATCAGATCTATGCTTGTCAGTCGGAGGGACGTCGCTCGCTATCAGCCAGGGGAAACATCACCTAACAATCCAGTTGTAAACGCAAAATGTCCTAGATGATTCACGGCGAACATTGTATCAAACCCGTCCGGCGACAATTCCTGCATCGTTGTCATGGACACTCCCGCATTGCAAACTAATATATCCAATTGACTCTCGATCCGCGCGAACTCTCGCGCTGAGTTCCAGGCATTTTGCATCGATCCCAGATCCAGGTTATGATATTTAATCTTTGAGCCGAGACTCTCATCACCAACTACACTCTTCAATCTGTTGCGCACATCCTCTATACCGGCATACGTACCTTTGCTCCCGCGAGCAGCGATGTAGACTGTAGCGCCCTTCAGGGCTAGATATACACTTGTCTCGAGGCCAATTCCTTTTGCGCCTCTTCATCATTGATTCAAGTCCAGATGTTAGTCATTTTCAGGTTCACGTCGCAACCATCGGTGCCTTACCCAGTTACGATTGCAACTCGTCCCGTCAAGTCTTCAATGGAGTTTAGGAATTCTTCTTCCTTCATGATCTCGTTTAGGATATGTATATATGTCTCGAGTTGTAAATCATGTGCGATTAATACGGCTGTAGCTTGTTTCTTCGTATCAAGTTGAAGGGTGCTAATGAAGGGGGTTGCAAGCGAGACATTTAAGCTCATGAATCATGACGTCGCGGGTCAAAGCTAGCGATTCAGATTGCCGAGCTCCTGTCCATACAAATTTCCATGTTCATGGTTATTTTGACTGATTATTCCTCATAGGATTTCTTCTTCTATTTCGGATTTCATGATCTGCTGGCTCTTGGGGCAACTTACTAGATAATTGCCTTTTCTGAGGCATATAAGCTTGACTTAGGATTTGAGGCGAATAAAGGTTTGACAGTTATCCTTTCATATTTCTTTTGGACTATACACTGACTACCTAGTTACCTAGGTAGACTCTTATATACATGTTCAGTCAGTTCCAACCCCACCAGACGATTAAGACTGCATCACAGCAACCTTTTTACTCGTCTCATCGGTATAATCCTGCTGCTCAAGAGATACCTGCCCAATAGTGACTCCCTGACTCAATTCATCGAGATTGATGCGCGGTCCGATGAAGTTCTTTCTTCCGTCAATTACCCATTGAAACAGAGAGATGATTAACACGATGCCGAAAGCGACGACGCAGTAGTCTAGTTGACAATATGTTAGATGGTGGTAACCCAGAATCATGGGATAAAGTGGACGTACTCATGTTACTAGGCGTGACTGGTAACTCGGGTGGGAAGAGGAAGAGGACTGTTGTGAGGATGATGTATACAAGCGAAATCTATAGCAGAGTTAGCAAATGCCATAGGGTAGAATACGAGATGAATCTCACAATATTGGCAGCCCATGCAAGAGGCTCAGGCATCTTCCACGGACTCTCTGTAATCATCTTTCGACCACGGATAACATTGATCGCGATGGGCATGCCGTAAGAGACGTCAAGGGCCACGACAGATGCAGAGATGATTGCATTAAATGCACTATTCAACAATCAGAACAGTCGTTTTCTTTCCCTAGCCTGGAATGAAATGGGTACATACCTAGAAGATCCGAGGAAAATAAGACCAAAAATGATAACCAGGCTAGTAGTCAAATACAACGCATTCAAAGGTACATTCAACCTCTTGTGAACACGAGCAAAAAAGCGAGATGCAGGTAAACCTCCATCACGAGCAAAGGCATACACCATACGGCTGGACGTAGTCATGATGGTGATAGCCGCAAATAGCAGACAAACTAATGGAACCCTAGACCTCATTAGCATGCCAATCCCCTTAGAAGTGTGTTAAATGACTTACATTAAAAGACAGATAGCCCCTGCGTGGTTCTTAGTTGCGTTATCGAGAATCTGTAGCAAGGGGCCGGCCGAGGAGGAAATGATATCATCGATGTTACCCGGTACGAAGAGTAGTACGACGAGGAAGACTGTGCCTGTGAATGTGCCAATGCATACGCAATAGAGCATGATCTTGGGGCCTTCAATAGCAGCATTGGGGATTTCTATTCATGTCAGAAAACGCATCGATGAAGGCACATTTCTGTCAAGTCTCACCTTCTATCATGTGAGCAACCGCGTCCTAAATATTTCATTAGTATGAAGTCTAGGGTAATGGGCTAGACACTCTTACATATCCAGTAACACCGAGTCCACCTTGGAGCAACTATATTCGTCAATATCGCGTCTTATCATCCAGTCACAGATGAGACATACTCCGAGCAACCAGGCAATGCCATCCGGCCAGCCAGTCTCATTCAAAAATTCACGAAAGACGAAGCTATCACAAACCATCAGTCAAACGATCGCCAATTCCGGTCAAACTGATAAGAAAACTTACTCTCCAGAATTGAAGTTGGGCGAAGAACAAGCCAAGACCGTAATCGAAACAATCACGAAGCCGGTAATGGACCAAATGACTATCATAATAATCAGTATGACTCATGTAGACCATCAATGAAATACATACACGCAGCTCGTGTTACCATAGGCAGGACAGAGTTCATGAATGCATTGATAATGAATGCGGCAATGTTATAGCCAATATAGATGAGGAATTGATGCCATCGTTCGGAGACGTAGTCCTAGACCTTCCAGTCAGACTAATAACATAGCTCTTCTCTGATTATGCAATTACATACCGGATTCATCAACGAAATTACCCCGAGAATAAGTTGACTTGCCAAAAGACCGGCTGTAGCGACGAGGGCAATCTATTCTTGTCAGTCAACTTCATCCCCAAATGGCTGTAGCATGACATACCCATCCGGCAACATTGACCCAACCGGTAATCCAAGACAAGACCGGAACCCATTTCGGCCATGAAACTTTAAAGATCAGTACTTGATCGATTAGATCTGAAGTCGGAGTGTACTTACTGACTATATACCCGTTAGTTTTGACCATGTCAACCAAACTCATTCTTCCGCTAAGGAAACTTACCAGCAACCCAATGATATTGACCTCCGGCACTAATATAGAAACTCATTAGACCCGAGGAACCCCTTCGCACATGTAGACATTTCGACACTCACGTAGGGTACATGGACAGAAACTCGGCGAGCGATGCAGCAATACACAAATTGCAGATACCAGCCGTAATCAGGCCTATTCAATTCGGGAAAAAAAAAAATCAGCAACTATTTCATCAACAATTAGAAAAGAAAGATCTCACCCCAGACAACGCTCGTGCTACCTCCGGACGGCAGACTCAACGACATACTAGCCGACAGCGCAGTCCATGACTGCAACAGCCCATTGTATTAGCTTGCTGTATCAAAAAATCCGGGCAAAGACAGAGACATACGTTCAAAATCGCAAAAGCAAGACCCAGCATCGACCTATCCATCCGCCGGCCGGATCCATTAGCAAATCCACGTGTCTAGGTAGTATGGGTCTGTACTAACAACATGGAATAATTTCGTTGCAATTCGGCCTTGTGGCCCATGGCCGCTAGTTGCGCGTCATCATCTGTATGTCGGGGCGGCATGTTGGCGTTGTCGAATCGACGGCGAATAGATGAGGATAGACTGAGATTGTACAGTATGAAAATGAAAAGAAATCAAGTCTGAGGAAAACAAAAGGCAAGACAAGCTGAGTTAAAGACTAGCACCTAGATCGAGCTATTCATGCAGATCCGGACAGAACGTAATCCTTCCCTAGATACTTAGGTAAGTGACATAGTTATAACTACATAACTACATACACGGTCATACAGAAACTCGCGGTCCGTTCTCCGCATCGCATGGTGCACATCCCGGATCCTTTCGAAAATCACCTGCCATTTGCCATTACTATCGTCTTCGTATCCGTATCCCTTGAACTTTCTTATCAATTGAATGTACACCTTTTTCGTTCGTCCCATGGAGAAAAAAGTGGTTCTTGATCCACATGATTGCTGCCGGTGGAGTCTGATGTTTGTCATTGTGTGCTGTAATACTTGTACATTATCTGAAACTGCGAATACTCCGCATGGAGGACTCCGTTGATGTACTCTATAGTTCACTGACATGCCTACTCAATGCTCATTATGCTTTCTCAACGAGTTGAGGCCCGGAAAGCGTCGAGACAGGAGCATACCCTGTCCACTCAACACAGTTCAACCAGTCCTCAACAATGGACAGACATCAAGGAGAACCTTGGAATCCCTCAACGGTCAGACCTGATGATACACCGCGGGGAAACGAATCACATCTCCTTCGGCCTCTCCAGCCAAGAAACGACGATTGACGATCAGCTATGACAAGGCGTCTATTCGGCGCCATGAACCAATCGCAAGCTCCGCACATCCGGTGCCACCGAGTCGGCGATTCCATAATCCTAAACCCACAAAAATTTTCTCAAATGCCATTGTTCCTTTATTGAGGGATAAAACAAGCCTCGGACCAACAAGACAGATCGACCAATTAGGCTTTGTGGGGGCGGCTGGTGGCGTCCACTCTGTGACCGCCACATCCAATCATCGCGAGTTCTCCCCTTTTGTCCGTCAGCCGAGGCCTTCCAGAAGGATGGAAGAATCGTTATCAGTTATCAGTTTTATAAGAGAATTGATATGTATGACTATATACTACATATATGCAAGGATTCTAACGCAATGGTATCAATCCACATCGTCAATTTGAGACGGCAAATGATCTGTCTTCACGATATAATCATCCGCATCTCCGTCTTCCATGCCGTCCACATCTGCCTCTTCGCCAAGATCGTAATTTTGCGACTGTGTGCTTTCACTTCGTAGGCTAGGCTGGTATCCATCGAAAGAGGAATCGGAGTCTCCTCCGTTGATAATTGGCTTGCTCTTCCCCTTGCCGCTGCCTGATACTATGCGACCACTCTTGCCCTTGATATTGTTGCTTGGTTGTCTATTCATACCCCTGTGAGCATGATTGCTGTCGCCATTTGCGACAATCTCACCTCCAGGGCTAAGACCCTCAATCGCGTCAGCGATCGTGCGAGGTTGTGATGACTCCGCCTCTTTTGTAGTAGACGATTCGAATGATTGACGGATACGCTCGAAATGCTCGAGTTCCTTGGCACTGTTTATTGTCAGCTTAATCAAGAATAGTAAAGCAGAAGAACATCGAGCTGACCTAACACTAGCGACAAGCTCATTCTGAGCATTCACAAAGTCGTCTTCCGTCACCATAACAGCTATATCCTCCGGTGTAGCAAGATGGTCGAAATAATATGCAGTACTAACTGGTCCACCAGGCAATGCCTTAATCTTCTCGTCAACAGCAGTTGCTTGCCGGGTAATGGCCTTGAGCATTGCATCAGAGCAGAGGGCGTACAAGTCGGCGCCTGTATACGTAAATGGTAACCGCTGCGCAACGCGCGAGAGAGAAACGTCGGGATGAAGAGCAAACTTCCGGGTCAAAGCCTCCAAAATTTTCGTCTGTTTATCATGCGTATCCGAGATACCCAAATAAATCATCTTGTCGAATCGACCAGGACGTAATAAAGCAGCATCTAGTAGATCCGGCCGATTGGTAGCTCCAATAACAAAGACACCACCGCCATTTTCATCCCCGCCACTCATGCCATCCAACTCTGCAAGAAGCTGACTAACAATTCGGTCCATAACACCACCGCTGTCACCTTGGTTTCCTCTTTTAGGTGCCACCGAATCCAACTCGTCAAAGAACACCACACAGGGGCGTGCATCACGAGCTCGCTGAAACACTCTTCGGACATTCGCCTCGGATTCACCAATGTACATATTAAGCAATTCTGGTCCTTTGACAGAGAAGAAATTCAATGAGAACTCGGTTGCAATAGCCTTGGCAAGCAGAGTTTTGCCAGTTCCAGGAGGTCCGTAGAACAATATTCCGCTTCGCTTCTTCATACCCTTGGCAAACAATTCTGGCCGTTCAAGAGGGAGTTGTATGGTTTCCATGACAGCATCTTTGACATTGCTAAGACCACCAACGTCATCCCAAGTAACGTTGGGAATCTTAGGCGCTCCAATTGAGTCTGCAAAATTCTTTCTTGCTGCGTCGACAGCCAGATCGAAATCGGCTTTGGTCACGCATCGTGCAGCATCGCCACCAGCCAACTGTACGTCGCGCAGAGTCACTGCACCATTCGCCACTCGAGTGAGTTTTTCGAGACGATCAAGCTTTGCGAGAGACGCGCGTTCAACAACATCCACCAAGTCACCAGCCACAAGCGCAGCCGTCTTTACAGCAACAGCTGCAAGGTCGACATCTGGGGCGATCTTAATACTAAGATCAATAACTGCATTATGCAATATACCTTCTCGCTCCTTCTCTTCAGGCGCAGTCATTTCCAGTTCGTGCGTGAAAAGACTCCTGATTCCTTCAGGTATTTTATCCACATCAGTCGTAGTTGCAATGATCACACGGGATTCTGCAACAATCTCCTTCATAGCCGTTACGATTCTGTCGGCCGTAAGCACGTCAATGTGTTGGATAATCAAAGCTGTAGAGTTGGGACCACAAGCAAACGCTCTGTCCGCCCGTGCTTTCATATACGCCTCGGTTTTGACGTCGCCGCCGTTGGCTCCGCCTTCAGTAAGTATGTCGTACGCATCCAAAGTAAATGCATGGAGGCCAATCTCCGCGCATGCGCGCGTAGCCAACGTTGTCTTTCCAATATGTCTTTGAGTTGATGTCAGCAAAATAACAACTGGGGGCATCCCCAGCTGCACAGCGCGAGGACTCGTCGCAGCAGTAATCAACTCTCTGACTCTGTTTTGAATTGGAGATGTAAAGAATTTCGGTAGCTCTGTGATTATACCATGCGATTGAGGCACATCACTATATGCTCTAGGCAGACGTTTAACTCCCTGCCAGTATTCCCATCCACTTTTCAAGGTCCCTGGCACTCTGCTAATTAGGCTACCAGCCTGTGCCATTCGTGTACTCGATGAATCTATTAGCGCCACACCGCCCCATTGATCCTCTCCATCTTGTTCTTCAGGAGGCGGTGCGATCACTTGTCCAACTTTGAACCAAGCAACACCAACTTTGCGCGACGCACCACTCTCCTCGGGGGCCGTTTCAGGAACAAAACCAAGCTTCGATGTCAAGTCATCCTCAGCATTCCCGCCTTCGGAGGTTTTCGCCGCGGAGTAAACAACTCTACCCAATCCTTCATCTACGCTGATTCCGACAAGGTCACCGCTCTTGACAAGTCGTCTCTTGGACTCGAAATAGCGGCGCAGTCCAGCAAATAGTGCTGGCTGAATCGCTCGGTCAGTGGATAATGGAGTAGAAATTTTCAAGAGAGTGACTTCCTTAGCAACCGGTGGGGATTTGTTAGAGCCTGCCTTGGAAGGTTGGTGCACGCCTGGTCGAGCGGAGCCATGAGTTGATGCAAACGGTAGAGGGGAAAGTTTCACATATTTTGGGTTGTCGAGATTGCTGAGAAGTATGGGTGGCACGAAAACTGACGGCGTCAGTCGCTGCCCTGGTAGCTGGGAAATACTCGATCGTCGATCTGAAGATCCACCAACTGCGTACCGCGGTTTTGGTGATGGTAAGCCGGCTATTCCGTATACACGAACAGCTCGCCAATTGCCAGAATCTTCCTCGCCCAGGCTCAAGCTTCCAATTGCCAAAGACGCGAAAGGGTTTGTTGATGGCTCCTCCGTGCCCTCAATGCGAACCCAGTCACCAGAAAAACAGCCGACTTTGACCAGTGTATTCACGTCAACATAGACAAATGCGTCTGTATCATCATCCTCCTTAGGTTTTGGATGTAACAAGTCTACTAGAACTCGGTTCAAAAGACCTTCAGCTTTGAACGTTTTACCCCCCATGCGCCCAGGTCGGGCAGTGCCAGACGTAAAGGTTGATATAACTGAGCCTGGTGTGTTTGTACCATCCATGCGGCGACCACCAGGGCGCGGAGTTATAGAAGACATAGCCGACATAACACCTGAGGGCTGTTGCGGTAGCTGAGGAGCCGTTAATGAAATCATATCGTCGAGAGAGTCATCTGAAGAATCATGATCGCTGGCCGCAGACAGGTCTGTCTCAGAGTCATCCGGTGGAGTGGTGCTTTCCATTTCCGTGCTACTTTCTAGAGCGCGATCTTCAGCTGCTGAATAAAATTGCTCGTTTGAAGTATCATCTGCCTCTTCTTCTACCGCGCCTTTCAGCAAATTTGGTCCTGTCAGTGTGTATCCCTTATTAGGGCGAGCACCATGAGGACGAGATTGCACGAGTACAATCTTCGTTGAAGGTAGTAATAAACCCTGCGCAACCGGTTCGCAGAAAGTAATTTTTGCCGGAGGAGGGGGAACATGAGTGATTGGATGCGCAGGTAATGGCAGTGGCAGGATGTCTCCGACATGGACAACCTTCTGGTTTGATAGAGCCTCGCGCACTGCAGCGGTCAGTCGTTCTTCGGCTTCAGCGGCCGCTTTCTTCGTATACCGCTTGACCTCCATTGTCTTGCCACCTCGGGGCCATGATCCATTGTTCCCTTGTGCCTGGACATTGAAACCTCCACCAAACCTGCTTTGCACGTCATCCAGGTTTCGCAATAGATTTCTCTCCACCCTAACGTAGATAGTTTCAAGATGAAGTGGAGAGACATCTAGCACTCGTATTTCCAACGGTCGTGACGATTGTATGATATGGCGTGTAGGATCGAGCTTACCCAAGGTCTGGAAGAATGACTGCAGATAGTTTGCCGAGGCCGGGAAGAGCACGGTGGAATGCGAAATTGGAGCGACTTGCGACCGCTCGGTGGGTTGTACTCGGGCTGGTATAATAGTCCATGGGACATCGTCTATAGAGAGGTATTGTGGTGTGTATGGAGAAATTGCAATGTATAGAGTCACTTGATTTGGATCTTTGTTTAGTCCAGCTTCTGTAGGTGGTCAGCGAGCTATCATGTGAACGCTACCAGGGCATATTTCTAACCTGTCAAATTGACGTCGGGAAACAAATCCGTAACAAGGTCGTCAGACAACACGGCGACATCTCCACGGAGATGATTGTCGAGCAGTAAACGACCTGATATGGGAGATTGCGCTCGTATACGTTTCCTCAGAGCTCTGCGGCGTTTGTGAACAGGAGCCGCGGAGACGGCTTCTGCTGCCATGGTGGAGCTGTCTCAACGCAATGAATTTGCAGACAAGAAAAGTTCGAGGCAGGAAATCTCTGATACTATCATAGTCAGTCAAAGTGCGCAATAACACAAAGTTCATTAACCATTTGCATAGAACAAGCCAGAAGTTGCAGCTCGATGAAGCAAGCGCATTGGAACGGTAACTCCGCAGTCGCCCAGTAAGCGCGACCCACGGCTTCGGATGTGCGACCGGTGCCAGCCGAGGTCCGTTGGTTGCTTCCCGCTAGCACATAAGTGTACTAGCCTCATCATTACACGTGACTGGCTCAGCTCTATTCGGTATGGCGTATATATACATCTAGCGATTTTGCGTCCTTCCCCATATTTACAAGGAGAAACTATCCATCTCACCAACATAGCTTCTACAAATGCTATTCGTGCAAGCTGACAGGCTCGCTAATTGCGACCCCAGTAGCAGTATGGCTTCTCTTAAAAAGAGCTCTGTCGGCCCCGAACAACCCACAGATCTGACTCCTCTTCTACGCAACCGCAAGAAAATCATTATATCGGTTTGAGCAATTGGTAAACTGGTCGATATTAGAGCTCTTACACCAGAATGGCCCATTCAGAGACTCCCTTCAGGCCAGGTCCGGAAATTTCCATATCTGCAAGCCCAGAAGAAATGGACCTAGAACATAGCCTGGATTCCCCGGAAAAAATCGAGGGTGAAAAGAATATACTTATTGCAGAGCTTCCCGCTTCTGAAGAGCAAGTTAATGCTGATACGTCTGGTCGAGCACCGAAAAAGTCATGGTCCTTTAAATTCGCCTTCATAGGGCTTGCGGCGACTCTGTTTGTCTTCCAGCTGGATGCAACATGCTTAGGCATTGCCCTTCCAGTAAGTCTCACCTCCATTGTACCCATGTCTTTACGTACTGACCTGATTACTAGACTATAGCTGCTGACTTGAAAGGATCGAGCTTAGAGTCCTTCTGGGCAAGTCTAGCCTACACCCTTTGTGGTTTGGTCATGCAGCCAGTATGGGCCAGTATTTCCAATGTCTTTGGTCGAAAGCCCCCTTTATACGCATCCATGGGATTGTTCTTCATTGGTTCTATTGTCTTTGCAACAGCACAACATATGAATTTCATCATCGTCGGACGAGTACTCCAAGGCCTCGGCGGGGGAGGAATTGATGTTCTGGCAGAGGTCATACTTGCCGATATGACGACGCTAGAAGAACGCTCGACATATATTGGCTTGATGTCCATTCCGTCAGCTGTCGGAAATATTATGGGACCCACAGTTGGTGCGCTTTTTTCGACATACGCTACCTGGAGATGGGTTGGGTGGATCAACCTACCGTTTCTAGGAGTCGGAATGCCATTGCTCTTTTTCTTCCTCAAGCTTCGACCTGTTCCTCTCGATACAACACTTGTTAGAAATTTGAGTCGTGTCGACTGGATCGGCATGGCTCTCGTGGTTATTGGAATCACAGCTTTTGTGGTGCCACTCAGTTGGGCGGGCTCGTTGTATCCCTGGGCCGCTTGGCAGACTCTCCTTCCAATGCTATTAGGAGCTGCAGTTATTGTTATCTTTGTCTTCTATGAAGCAAAGCCTACAGCACCGATTATTCCCCATCGCCTCTTTCACTCCAAGACCGGAAATGTCACGCTACTGGGAGGCTTCATTCACGGCATCCTTTTGATCTCTCTACTACAATACCTACCCTTACTTTATCAAGCTGTCAAGCTCGAGACTGCAATCTCTTCCGCTGTTTCCTTGTTGCCTACCTCCATTATCAGCGTGGTATTTGCAGCCATCTCAATGATGATGGTACCGTTATTTGGAGGATACGTATGGATTCTACGACTTTCATGGGCCATCCTTACGCTGGGAACGGGCCTACTAGCCTTATATGATGTGGGACCTTCCTCATCCATGCGTTATGGACTTCCTATCCTTTGGGGACAAGGCGTTGCGTTACTACGTCTAAACATCCTTCCCATACAAGCGAGCGTCAAGAACGTAGACGACACAGGTTTGGTTATCGGACAATTTCTCTCCATTCGCATGTTTGGTGGTCTTATTGGTCTTACTATCTCTTCTGCGATTTTCAATAGTGTCTTCTCAACGTCCATTTCTGATACCACAGTTGAGCTGACCGGAGCTCTGGGGCCGTTGAAGGACGCATCCAATGCTGTCAATTTTATTGATCAGTTGAGGTCTTTAGACGTCCCTCTAACGACGCTAGATCAGGTCTTGAGAGTCTATCTGAAGTGTTTCCGGACAATCTTTTATACCATGACTGGGCTGAGCGGACTGGGGTTGGTGACATCCCTCTTCCTAGAAGAGATTAACTTGAAGAAGCAGGAACTTGGGAAGCAGCGCTTCGAGGGGTAGTCAGATACAGTTCCTTTTGTCGTACAGTAACTTTGTGGGAGGCTCCTTACCAAGTCTTGTGTCCTACCGCCTAGCTTATAATGATATATCCAATCATTCAACCTATCGACTTGATATATGCCCAGGAATCATCACAAACCTTACAAATATGCCCAGGTGCAATTGGTATCTTCCGCGGTGCGAATAGTGATAATCTCACTAGCCTACGAACATCTCAAACCCACCTAGATATGTATTTCCTCTCGATATGTTTTAATCTATTTTCAATCTTATCTCCCCAACGACGTCACGGATTTTCTTAAACCCTAAAAGAGTAACCATTTATATTCCCAAGAGGAATCAACGCGGATGTCTTGCAGGGCAGTCAAGCGTCATTTACCAGATTATTTCCCTCGTAGAGGCGGCGGTGAGCTCTGCACCCTTGAATTCAAAGTCTGTAGGAGAGAGATACCCATCCTCATTCGTCCCAAGATCTAAGTAAGACCTGAAATTGTAACAACATGGCGAAATGGGTGAATGATATTGGGCATCCACGCCATTCCATTTCAACCTTCCAGAAAGACTATCGAAATGCATCGTGACGCTGTGAATCTGCAACCGCAGCCTGAATAGTGACAAAACATTATCCGATCTTCGGCATATTCTTAGAAATTGTGGTGAGAAATGACACAATAACATTGTAGGAAGCGTCTGATAACATACATTGGATCAATAGTATCTCTTTAAGCAAAAGACATCGAATTGGAGAGCGTGGAAGGAGTGTCCGACTTCTTCATGAAGTCGTGTGACTTCAAGCTCTGGTGGTAGATTGCGTATAGGTACGATATTTTGTTAACCTTGATGTCGGGGGGTATGTCGGCCATCAGGACAAGTGAAAGTAACTACCAGTCAAATATTAGGACGCATTTGCTCAATCTAGCGGTGAAGAATGAAGATAAGAAATAGTTACGTTCTGAACGAATCGAGATTGAGGTTCCCTGTTAGATTATATACCAGGTCAATGTTTCGTTGCTACTATCAATCAACCTCGAGCGATGCAAGATCGAGGATCTCGAGAGTCTACCTGCCTAGGTAGGTAGGCAAACAGGCTAGTTCTTTCCTAATCCAGAAATCTAAAATTTGCCAGGAAGAAGAGATATTATTATTAATCATGTTTATTGTCTATACCCAGCGCTATAGGCGGAAGAACGAGATATGTACCCTTGGGATCCACCAATAGTTCTTCTATCTACTGGGATCTCTAATCAAAATCTGTGAGCTGATGGGTGACCGTTGAGATCAAAACATCAATATCTAGGTAAGCCAACCGAATGTAAAAATAAAGGCATGCAGGGATTCATATGCTTCAGCTGCCTGTAAATCTATTGACAGACTGCATATTCATTCTATCTCCTGACCACTTGACACAAAGTACAGGAGAGTTGGGCAGCATGTCATATCTCTTGCATACGTTCTCGTCCCACGAATCTTCGGCAATGATTAAATATCTTTCTCTTTTTATCAAAATCAACGTGTGTCATTTCCATTATCACATCAGTCAAAATCTCAACACCCTACAGCCTTTTTTTCTTGCAATAGTAACGTGGCACGGTAATATCTTTTTTATTGCTTGCATTCCCAACTGACAGCGCGCTTAGCACACTACACATTGCTTTTTTCTCTTTTCTCTAAGCAACTATTTCGATATGCGGGATCCAGTCGGAGGACAAGGGTTTTGCGCATCTGAAGCCTAGGATGATTTCTTACATGCTGCATGGCGTTTGATGTTGGTCATCTGATAATAACAGTCTCCAAACATTGGCAAAGGAATTTTTTTTTATATTATCGATATGTGCTACAATGTTGCATTTCTTGCGATATCTGGGAAGAAGTAAATTCGGCCTTCTTTCGGTTGGATTCGGGGTCGGGCTGAATCTAAATGTGGGGATAACTTCATGAATTCGATTTGTGTGTTGGATATTTAGGTACGAATTGATTGCTTGAAGCCACTTGTGTGTGTTGATTGCAAGCTTTGATTGATAGCAAGTCTATTGATACGTACTCAGATGATCGAGGCATTAGGAAAGGCTTTAAGTCGGCAAAAAAGTATATAAGGATGGTTGGATCCTAGGTTAAATGAGATTCGGGAATTTTAATTAGCAGGAACGGCGATAAATAAGAGAAAACCTTGAAAAATACCTTTTCGACTCAAATAACAGGTATCGCCAATACTCGATTGTACGTTGAAGTCCTAAAAACCGTGATAAGACAAATGGAATACTGACAGTCTCTAAAGGCACTACCTGCATTCATCCCCCAGCTAAGCGACATGTCAAGATCCGGACATACCTTTTATTGTGTAAGTCCAGATTTTCGTCCCAGCTGATAACGTCTTAAAACACTGATCACATTTTTGCTGAGAAATTGAGCACAGCACAAATGTGAAGATGGTCCTGCGCTATATGCGAATAGCCCTCTCTGCACCAATTGTGGCCACCAGATTGATGATTGTTGTCCTATTAACTCGCCTGTTGAAATTCCCGGTGAGGGAACTAGCTGCAGCAACTGTGGCCATACATGTTGCGCCAAATGCAGGAAGAATCCACCTGTAGTGAAGGCTGGACAGAAACGACCTCCAAAATGCACCACTTGTGGTCATCAGTGTCAGGCTCCATGATGTCTCGAGGACCTGCTATTGTTTCTTTGGGATGGGACTGTGAAGCGAAGTAGCGCAACAAGAGTATTATTGCGAGGTCGTGGTTTACTTACTGCGAGTTATGATATAAGGGTTCCGAGCAAGATTATTTATTTCGGGACTTAACTTACAATACTGTTAGCTTATATGATATATCCAATGAGATTCAACAACTATAAGCGATGACTCGAAAGTCCCCAGGCGATGAAAATAAGCATTGAGCCAGTGGTTAGGGCTAGAATATGTGCAGCTAGCCGCATTCGGTAATAGAAGTCTTTGCCTGCCGTATTTGGAGTTAGGGCTATTTTCGTTATGACCACTAGACTGGATATATTCTATATAGTTCTCTGGCAGCTAAAGAATACCGCTACAATGGTTCTTTTGATTTTTCCCTCCACTGAAGTGGCCATCGAAGAGTCGTGCCTTTGTGCCTGAGGTTTCTTATTCTGGTGCCTGAGGGCTGAGGCTCAAAGTGGAACACAAGGGTACTCCGTAGACCCACTCATATCATCTGGAGTAAACCTCACAATCGTGACTCTTGTTGCGAACTGTCATTACCGCAGTCTGGTACTCGTTGAACCTTTGACAGCCTAGACCATCTGTTGCACTAACTAGGCAGAATAGGAAAATATTGGACAATTGACCGATCTCCCTGAGGAAACAGTAGAAAGAAGTCATGATTACGATTGGCTAGGCAGCGTGCCAGTGATCGATCGCTCGCCAAAAGAGGACTAGTCAGTTGCAAAGGCTGAGACGTTGCTATTTTTGGGACGGATCTGTATGTCTGTATGGGGTATGGAGTGCGATTGACCTGTGGTCCGTTGAATATCTTCATACCATGTTTATTCTCAATTGATTAGATTACTGCAAAAGAGACGCAATTGTTGGTCACGAATCAATTGATATATCATCGCAACAATGTCAATTGTCCATTGTTAAGAGTTATCGGAAGTCGGACACGGATGAAGCCGGGGTCCGTAAGCGGCTAGCCGGGGGGGGGGCTGTGTACGCAGTAAGTTGAGTAGCAAGCGATATTCCGATGCACGTGACTTTATCCTAACCCGTTCGACGACTCCGGCTTGGTTATCAGCTGAGAAAGTGGGCTCTGAAACAATACGTGTAGTAATTACAGCTCCCTGCTTTCTGTATTCGGCTTAGTCGTATCGAAACAGACACAGCTGATTCGTCGGTTATAGTTCGTGCATGTCCGGATGACTCACAATGGATGACTGTGACTCACTGGCTGGGACTAGACCCAGTACTAGACTTGATCGGGAAAGACGTGTTGCATACAGCAAATCAGGTTCCACAGAATAATTGAGCCTCATCCTTGGGAAGTCCGCTTATCACGTGAGTCTAGTCCTGAACAGGCTTAGACCCAACACGTATCGCGCCGTGGCAGCGAGGGTTCCGGGTGGGTCTGGTGCAATGCGAGCCAATCAGACTGCTTATCCTGTTGGTCGTCGTCACGTTGTGGCTAGGCAGCACTTTTAATGGCTCCATGACTTCTCCTCGTCCCCTTTAGAACTTTTCGATAATCACTTGTCTTCTCCAGTACAACTCTCCGTGAAGTCATTCTTATAATATACTGAATGTTTGGAATTTGTTAACTTCGTTCCGCTCTTCCCTTCGAAATGGGTTTCCCAATTAATTACCTTCTGCAGCTGTTACAGTCCGTTACATACCACTTCCTTCCCGTGGATGGAGGAAAGTGTACCTTCCTCCTCTTCAACACCTGCCAATCCCACTGTAACAATAATAACAACAACTGCTCCATGAGCAATAACGGTAGCACCACCCCGTACGGCCCCCCCGCTTTCTTCTTCTTCTGTTGTTATTGTCTTACTGATTCATCTCAGCTTGGGTTCTCCTCTGACTCTTGACAACCTCAGCATCGAGGAGGTCTCGAACAAGACTCAGCCTGCAACTATGCCTTTACCTATTAATCCCCGTGCATTGGCATATCCCACCATTGTCTATGAGACACGAAAGAATCCTCCCGCCGTGAAGCACTCGCTGGCCGAGTCTTCCAACGGCGAGGCGCAGCCAGAAGACGATGTGCAACGCTCCATGGCCAGGAGGAAAAAGAACGAGCCGCCCATGGACATCAATAAGAAGTGCAGCTACTGCGACAAGGTCTTCAAACGTCCGTGTGATTTCACCAAGCATGAAAAGACACACTCGCGTCCTTGGAAGTGTCCTGTCGAAGACTGCAAGTATTATGAGACTGGCTGGCCAACGGAGAAGGAACGCGATCGTCACGTCAACGACCGTCACTCAGTCAACCCTCCAGCATACAACTGCAAGTTTAGTCCATGTACCTATACCTCTAAGCGAGAAAGCAATCTCAAGCAGCACATGGAAAAGGCTCACGGCTGGACCTACGTCCGATCCAAGAAGAACGGCAAGCGTGGACAGACTCCTACCTCCGCGTCTGAGAGCTCGCCCAATCAGACTACTCCACCAACTCCCAACATGCCGCTCACTCCGGCCATGTCTACTCCCGTCTCTAGTCTGAGCACTGAGCTTCCTTCTCCCGCTAGCGGTCATATGCCTTCTCCTTACAACCAGCACATGTCTGCAAACGAGCCTGTTATTTATCGGGGCAATTACGTGGATGGCTACACCAACATGGCTAATGGCCAGCCCTTCAACTTTGCCGATCCACCAATGATGTCTGGTTACGACTATTCCGACTTTCAACTTTTCCCGTCTGGTGATCTCGACAACATCAGCTTGGATCCTGTTCCTCAGGCGACCATCGATGACTTTTCTGCCTTTAACCAGACTCTTGACACTTCCAATGCTCACGAGTTAACCCAACCTCCAAGCGCCGACATGAGCTTGGATCAGTTGGGTCAGGATAGCCTCAATCCCTATTGCTTTGACAATGAGTTTTACAACTACCAGTCCAACGGGATGGCCGACTTTCAACCTACCAATGGAATGCCCGACTACCAGTCTGTCAATGGCATGGCTGACTTTCAATCGGCCAACGGGATGCCTGACTTTCACACACACAACGGGATGCCCGAATATTAAATATACAATCGATACATCATCAGCATCATCATCATTACACCGGACGACAGATCGCCCAGATTTAGAGACGTGACATGACTATTCTTTTTACCTTCATATTCTTCCTATTCTTAGCCTGTATTTCTTACCATTAGCGAGACTTGCTTTCTTCTTTGCTATCCATTTCATCTATCTTCAGAAAGAAAGGATTTATCATATTTTTTTTTGGCGTGGGTTGGTTTTTTTTTTTTTGACATGCAGACTGTCTGTACGACTTTTGTGTCGCCTTTTTTTTCCCACTCAGACATCAATTCTGCTCTTGCTCAGTGTTATACGATGTATTATCGACTGAATCAATCAATATTGAATCTCAATACTTCCGTACGTAATTCCGCCGTAGATATGTAGTTACCTAGAATAGATATCCATGCAGGCAACTCAATTCGAACTACGTACAAAGTTACTACCCAGGTAGATTGAAAAGACTCCTCAAGAAGGTATATACATAAATGATTGGTCATTACTTAGCAACGGCACCGTTCTTACGATCCACATTATCCCCAACTGAAGTCGGTGGCACACCCACAGTAATCTCCTCATTCTCCAACCTCTGCGCCTCCATCAACCTCTCCGCCGAAGACTCCGTCAATAAATAATCCTTATGACCTCTAATAAACCAAAATCCCACAGCAATAACAAGCATAACCCCAAACACAGCAATAGCATAATTCATATCGCTTGCAGCTGGGTTTGGTGAGCCAGGGAAGAAGAAGAACACAGTTGTGATACAGCAATATATCACACTGATCCAATTCACCACGGGGCCTAGGCGTCGGCCGAGACGGAATGTGCCTCCGGAGGGTAATTTGTCGCGACCGACAATCAAAAGTGCGAAGATGGGTATGCCGTACGAGATTGTGAGGGCGATTGTGCTCACGCTCAGAATTGCGTTGAGCACAGTGTTTGCAAACAAATACAGAATTCCGACGAGGCCGATTAGGATGCCTTGTAACCATAATGCCCGTGCGGGGACTTTCCATGTTGGATCGATATGGGCAAAGTAAGAGCTGAAGGGGAGACCGGAATCACGCGCAAAGCCCCAGGTTAGCCTTGAGGCGGTGGTGGCTATACTAACGCCTTGACCGAGACCATTGAATTCGAAGAGAGCGATGAGCGCGACTCCGCCTTTGGTACCGATGGCATTCTGGACGAGGTCCATGAACGGGAGGCCAGTAGCAGAGTTGATGATTGCATCCACGTCCTGGATACAGAACAGACACACGAGCATGAATATGAACCCTGATAAAGCGCCGCATGCAACAGCAAGATAAATCGCACGAGGCGCGTTTCGGCGTGGAGCAGGAATCTCTTCAACTAGATGAATCACAGAGTCGAACGCCGTTAGACCGTATGCTGCCTGTACCAAACCGATAAACCAAGTAACCCCATCACTCCAACCGGTCTGATTAATCCATGTCCCAAACACGAACGAAGCAGGTTGGAAAGACAAGTCCGGTTTCGTGCCGACAGAAATCAGCAATGCAAGACTAAACACAACAAACAGCCCACAAAACCATATACCGACAAAATCATTGAAGTAAGGCAAGAATTTATCCTTTCGACACGCCACGAGATTGATCACCGTAAACAAACAGGTAATCCCGAGATATACCAAGAACTGAACCCAACCTTCACTCGCGCCGGGCCAGTTGTTGTCAAACATGACTTTCATTCCGAGCATGAAGTTGGTCATGAACCCGATTTGAGAGGCGGTTAGGGTCCACCATCCAAACATATTAATCCATGCACACATGTATGAAGCAAATCGCCCGAGTCGTTTCCCTTCCCAGAGCCGATGAACCCAATATGCCTGCCCCAATGCAGTGGGCATACTACTACACAACTCCCCCAAGGAGACCGCCACGCAGAGGTTACAAAACGTGACCAGACACAAACCCCAGAGGATACTCACGGGCCCGCCGTTTGTAAGTCCACTAGCCAAATCCTGTGCGAACGTTGACCATGTTCCCAACACACAGAACGCTAGGGCTAGCATACTCCATATGTCGAATTTGCGGCTTAGGGCTTGGTCGTGGCCCAGCGCTGCGAGGTCGCGCGCATCGAGGACGCTTTGGTCGACCGAGTTGCTCGGTTTGAGCGGTGCTTGGGATTCGGGTTCAGTGTCCATTGTCGGGGTGGTAGTACAGGAGGAGTATGATGCGGTTTGATAGTGTTAAGGGGTGTCTCATTCTCTGTCACCTCAGTTTCTTCGGTGTTGTCTGTCTGCCAAAGCAGTCTGATGGATGATAGAAGAGGAATTTTATCCTCCCAGCTGATCTGCCTCCCTTATTAGTCTCAAGTACTGTAGCATCAACGCAAAGAGAGGAGGTCTTATCACTCACAAAGTTCTATATCCCGAAGCCTTCCTTAGTATCCTTTACCAACGTAGATATCAGATATTGACAAATCAAATATCAACCGCCCTTCCTACTTCGGAGATTACCCCCAATCACAGCGCATTTGTCATATCATTGACTTTGATGACTCAAGAGTTTCCACTTTTACCCCAGCTTCTGTTTATGAATAGATGAAACTGAGGCATATAATATTACGTATCAAATAATATTAGGAGAGAAGCTTCATTATTTTCTTTTTTGCTTCTTCCCCGCAAAATCCTTTTTTTTGTTTTTTTTCGTCAAGCGCCACGCAGGTGGATCTGCGCTATCGGGCTTGGACATGCCGTTTTGGGATTAGATGACTTGCTGCTTTAAAAAGTGGATCTCGAGCCCTAATCTCAGCCAGTGACAGATCTGGCTATGCTCTATCGGGGTTAGTGGGAGATTTACTGGTCACGTTAATGCCTGTTTTTGGGATAGTGGGTTGATAAGCTGATAAGAGAGCTGATAGATTACGTTTGTAACGTTTGGATAACTTATCGCTAGCCCTAATCAGGGAGGTTCATGCGGTGATATTTGGCTGTTAGCAACCAGGACAGAGTTATGTGTCAGTGTTATGTAGTTGCTGTGTTTGAGGGTTCAAAGTATTTGGTTACTGCGTAGGTAGTTAGGAAGTGGTTATGTTTGCTTTCTATCTGCTACCAGTATGATGATTATTGTCAGACTTGACCTCTATGATCTTCTTTTGTTCCAAGGCATTCCACATATATAGAGAATATAACAGCTCATGCCAGCTTGGTCACACCGGATCTGAGTTGTCATACAGGGTACAAAGATCAAGGTCTATATCAAGAACCATCCCGTTACACAATCCCGAAGTACAGCGACATACTCCATATGGATATAGGAGTATATACATCAACAAGACATCTCATTGACGAACCATAATCGACAACAGCCATAAACAAGCATCGTATGATAGATATAAACGTGGTTGTTCTGAAGATAGATAGACGGGATAGCCTCACCTTTCTTCTTTTTACCCACCCCGCCGTTTCTCTTTTCGGAAGGTACAAGCGTAAATGTACAGAAGCTGTTTTTTGGCTTCGTGCAATTGTTGTGTATAAATGGGAAGTTATCTCTCCTTTGAAATGAAATAAAAAAAAATACTTCTTAATCCATCATCCTTCTCGTATTAAGTCAGGTCTTCTGGATCTCATTGATGTCGATTTCTTCATATCTATCTTGATCTACTACATCCTACACTATGGCGCCTGATACAACGTCTATACCTGGCTATACGATTTTCCGTGAGGATGACTACGGCTCAAGTGCTGCTGCCAGTCAAATCACCGGTCGACAGCCCCATCCTCTAGGTATGTCAATCCACACTATATAAAACAAGCATATACTGACAGCCATAGACCAACTAAGCATCGAGGAAATCCCCCTCGCCGCAAAACTCATCCGTGAATACGCATCTCCCAAAAAGCTCAAATTCAACTGCATCACTCTCCGCGAACCTACCAAGCGCGAGTATGCCGCGTACCGCAAAGGTTCCGGTCCCCGACCTGACCGTCGCGTGTTCTCTATTGTCCTCGAAGTCGGCACTCCTAACTGTGCCGAAGTCGTGCTGAACTTGACCAAGAACACTGTCGAAGAATGGAAGGAAGTCAAGGAAGTCATGCCAACTCTTACGCTAGAGGATTTGGATATCATGGAACGAATCTGCCGTAAAGATCCACGCGTGATTCAGGCATGCAAAGAAATCGGGATTACGGACATGTCCAAGATCTATATTGACGGATGGGCAATCGGTCATGATGAACGATGGGGCTTTGAGCGCCGTTTGCAACAGGGTCTTGCTTATTACCGCGAATCTGCTTTTGATAATCAGTATGCTCACCCTCTGGATTTCTCGATTGTGGCCGACACGGAAACGGAAGAGATTCTCGCTGTGGATGTTCGCACTGTGAATGGTGAGCGGACAAAGGTTCCTCTTGAGGGATCGAATTATCTGCCCGAATTCATTAGCGATGGCTACAAACATGATCGTTTGAAACCTATCAACATTACGCAGCCTCATGGTGTCTCGTTCCGTATGCGCGGCAACGAAATCTCCTGGGCAGGATACAAGATGCATATTGGCTTCAATTACCGTGAAGGTATCGTCCTTTCCGACGTTCGTATCGACGACCCGTACCAGGAACGCGAGAGAACACTTTTCAACAGAATCAGTGTTGTCGAGATGGTTGTCCCCTACGGTAGCCCTGAGTATCCTCATCACAGGAAACATGCCTTTGACATCGGCGAGTACGGTTCAGGTTTGATGACAAACTCTCTGAAACTGGGCTGTGATTGCAAGGGAGCAATTCACTACCTCGACGCAGTCGTCTCCACTGCAAAAGGAGAAGCTGCCATGATCAAGAACGCAATCTGCATTCACGAAGAGGATAACGGCCTCCTCTTCAAACACACCGATTACCGTGATGGAACTGTTGTTTCAGCCCGTGATCGCAAACTGATCATCTCTCAAATCATCACCGCCGCAAACTACGAGTATGGTTTCTATCATACCTTCACACTTGATGGAACGTACAAACTCGAAGTCAAGCTCACGGGTCAATTGAACACATACCCCATGCATCCTACGGAACAAGCTGCTCCCTGGGGAACAGAAGTTCAACGTGGCATCAACGCCCAAAACCATCAACACATCTTCTCCTTGCGTGTTGACCCTGAGATCGACGGACCCAACAACTCCGTCATCCAATCCGATGCCCATCCCTCCGAAGACCCCGTGGGATCCCCCAACAACTACTACGGCAACGCCTTCTACGCAAAGAAAACACCCCTCCGCACCGCCCTCGAAGGTGCAGCAGACTACTGCCACGAAACAAGTCGATCATGGGACATTGTCAACCCAAACATCATCAACGAAGTATGCCATAAACCTGTCGGATACAAAATCCTCAACAACAATTGTCCTCATCTCCTCTCCAAACCGGGAAGCGTAATCTGGAAACGTGCCGGATTCACCCGTCATGCACTCTGGGTTGTCCCTTACAAGGATTACGAATTGTATCCCGCCGGAGATTATGTCCCACAATCTGACGGTCGTGACGATCACCCTCATAACCAGACCGTGGTAGACTGGGCGAACCGCAACGAATCAATCGAAAACACCGATATTGTATGTTACCTGCAATTCGGCCTGTCCCATTTCCCGCGTTTGGAGGATTACCCAATCATGCCCGCAGAGCCCGTTAGTATTATGCTTCGTGCTTCGAATTTCTTTGAGAAGAATCCTGCCTTGTGGGTTCCCCCCTCGGCGATTTGTGTTGATACGGTTTCGCACGATGCTTTCCCGTCGGCGAAGAAGTGTTGCAGTAGTGAGAAGGAGGAGAATCAATCTAGATTGTAAATAATATATACCTGCTGTGGATAGCGTCGATGGAGTTTTGAATTAGTTTTTAGGGCCTTTTTATTTATATCAATGATAGTTCGGAAATTGTCCAAGACGCTCTTTCATTTGACACCCTGCTAAGTTGATCCTTTGGTGATTTCGGTATATAATGACGAATACAATGCAATTTTATATCTATTCAGAGGCACTAAACAATATGCTATGTTCTGCCTGGTTTAGCGCTCTGTTCGTCCTTTCCTGGTCTGATTTCGAGTTTACGGACAAGATGAGCAAATATAAGAGATTTTCTGCGACCAGGCAATCTTCCAGTGTCCCTTAAACTCCTCGTTTCGGAGGTTCCAGTCTGCCTTGGATTGTGATTTCTTCACAGACTACATTCTTTAGCCGTTCATATTAGGGCTTGGGTGCATCTAATTACTCAATTAAGGCGCGTAAATCATATCCCAGGCATAAAAAAGCGCCCAACCAGTCATTGAGACCGTTGATCAACTAGACTTCCTAACTAGGTAGGTACAATCCATGCCTAGCTATTATCCCGAGTAAGTTAGCCTGTCAGCCTTAAAGCATCCAGGTTGAAACTGACTTTTTGAGATGACATTAAACTACATACTTTCGGCGACATGATCCAATCGGTTTTGAGCCATTTCTTTCTATAAGATTGCACTCCGATACAGGGGGGGCGTACTTTCGGCATCTATGGGATGCGGAAGTTTAGGGTTTAGTTGGACCGGAGTACATGGTATGTACCCCGAAGTAGATGAATTCCGAAAAATATCTGCTCATGTGCAAGGCTTACAATATGCAGGATTGTGTTATATAAGATTCTGATAGTTCTATATATCAGATTGTGCCATTAGACTAGGCAATCACTGGAGTAGATGCACTACATATTCCAGATGCTGCCTTGAATATGGGGTACAAACTACCAGTATCTAGAGCGTGAAAAATGGTCCTAATTATTGCCGCATTGGGACAGCATCAAGAAGCTCGAAGACGACCAAAATGCATTCTTAGTACTTACAGCGGCGTGATACTAATCTCAAAAAAAGCAGGTCCATGCGGGCGGGGTTCCACTGATAGCATACTCCACTACGTATCTGCGTGCTATTATCTCTACGATATCTCCATGCGGAGAAAGATTGTTGACAAGTCCCGGTTGTATGCAAGCATATTGCTTTCTATCGTAAGGGAACTCTGTGTAATTATTTCTCGGTATATCTGAGTGGGTAGCTGTAGCTACATACCCACCAGATAAGACTTTGTAATCTTCTTTCGTGGCCGAGTCTTATTTACTCCAACATTCCAGACCTCTCAAGGATTATTCTCTATCCACGAATTCGTGTCACGCACTCTAAAGGAAAATGGCAGACTTACAAGTCAAACTCACAGCTCCAAATGGGCGTACATATATCCAACCCACTGGACTCTTCATCAACAATGAATGGGTGCCGTCCTCAGATGGGAAGAAGATTGCTTCCATCAACCCTACGTATGCCAATCCTTTTAGGAGCATCTCATCTGAATGTTGATGCTGATCAAAGAATAGAAACGAATCAGAAATCATCTCAGTCCACGCCGCCTCACAAGCTGACGTCGACCGCGCCGTCACCGCGGCCCGTCAAGCCCTAAACAACCCTTCATGGCGCGACCTCCCGGCCTCAGATAGGGGCAAACTCCTCTACAGACTCGCAGATCTAGCCGAAGAGAACCGTCTCACACTCGCCACAATCGAGACATGGGATAACGGTAAACCATTCACCGTCGCCCGCGACGAGGATTTAACCGAAGTCATCGAGACATTGCGCTACTATGCCGGTTGGGCCGATAAGGTGTTTGGTCAGGTTATTGATACAACGCCTGATAAGTTTGCGTATACCCTTAGAGAGCCGGTGGGAGTTTGTGGGCAGATTATTCCGTTCGTTCCTTCATTTCTTCCCATGTTGGCGGACCGATAACTGACTAAAATAGATGGAACTACCCCCTCTCAATGGCAGCATGGAAACTCGGTCCAGCCCTCGCCTGCGGTAATACCGTAGTCCTCAAACCCGCCGAACAAACCCCCCTCTCAATCCTATACTTTGCCAATCTGATTGCCAAAGCCGGTTTCCCCCCTGGCGTCGTCAACATCGTCAATGGCTACGGCCGCATCGCCGGGGCAGCACTCGCTTCGCACCAAGACGTCGACAAAATAGCATTTACAGGCAGCACCGCCACCGCTAAAGACATCATGAAAATGGCCGCTACAAACCTGAAAAACATCACACTAGAAACCGGAGGTAAAAGTCCATTGATCGTTTTCAACGATGCGGATCTCGATTTGGCCGCTGAATGGGCTCATATTGGAATCATGTCGAACCAGGGTCAGATTTGTACAGCTACCTCTAGGATTCTGGTTCAGGATAATGTGTACGACAAATTCTTGGAGAAGTTCAAGGCCCAGGTCAAGAACATAAGTAAAGTGGGCGACCCGTTTGAAGAATCGACTTTCCAAGGTCCCCAGGTCACCAAGGCGCAATACGATAGAATCATGTCCTACGTCGACATTGGTAAATCCGAAGGCGCAAAACTTGTCCTCGGAGGCAAGAAACCTGCAAGTAGTGGGAAGGGATTCTTCATTGAACCCACTGTTTTCACAGATGTGTCTAGCAAGATGCGAATTTATCAAGAAGAAGTCTTTGGTCCGTTTGTTGTTTTGACACGGTTCTCGAAGGAGGAGGATGCTATTCGCATGGCGAATGATACTACGTACGGATTGGGTAGTGCCTTGTTCACGACGGATCTTGTCCGGGCTCATCGTGTTGCGCGCCGGATTGAGGCCGGTATGGTCTGGATTAACTCGAGCAATGATTCGGATTGGAGAATTCCTTTCGGTGGTGTCAAGGGTAGCGGAATTGGAAGGGAGTTGGGCGAGGAGGGGCTGAAGGCGTATAGCCAGGTGAAGAGTGTGCATGTTAATATGAAGGCTAAGCTGTAGTTTCTCTTTTCGAGTATCATTGCATTGTTTGATGCATCTGAGATGTCTCTTCTATGTCTAGCCCGATTATGATTAGTTCTAAACAGTAATTAATATTACCTAGGTATATATCTCTTATCAATCTGCCAGAACTTCTCTCAACATCATCCCAAATGACTCCTGCAATTTGTAAACCTCTTTTACATCCGGCTTGACTGGCTCACCCGCTGATCTTCGCAGATGGTCTTGTTTCTTTGCACGCCGCCTACGCTCCGCCATAATAGGATCAAGATCGTCGTCGTCCGTATTTTCATCATCTTCATCCGATTCCTCGTTTGTAGTGGCCAGATCATCTAGATCGTCCTCATCTAGACCAAAATCACTGGTCCGAAAGGCGGCACTTCCAGGCATCTCCGCACCAATGCCCTCCGCAGCCATCTTCTGTCTTGTCTTGTCGTGATGCCATTTCTTCCGGTCCTCTTGCCATTTGACTAGGCTATCTATTTCTCGTATAGCCTCTCCCTTGTTGATTTGTTTGGTGTCTACCGCTCCTTGGAACAAAGCATTCATGTCCAATTTGCACCCACTGCGTGGACCTTTGCGGAGAAAATCCAAGATATTCTCAATCCAGGCCATGAGAGAGCCGAAGAGACCATTATCGTGTAAATGAACCTCGTGAACAAATTTATAGAAGTTGTGTTCGTGGCGTGCGCAAAGATCAATAAATGCTTGTACCGTCTGATTAGGGTCTGCGGAAACATCCTGTCGTTGAGCCTTTTCAATCACTCCGATTGCATCTTCCGCAAATTTGGCGAAGTCTGTAATACTGTTATAGACATTGGCAGACTTATAAACCCGTACTAAAGGTTCATAGAATATAGTAAACAGATCTCGGAATAATTTCAAAGTAACAGGCTAGTCGTGTCAGCACCGATCACACAAGAACTAATGGCTAAGACATACCTCTTCTATCATGCTCAACATCATGGCCTTATCGCGTTGCCGAGTATACAACTTAAGCAGTTGCTTCAAATAAGCAAACCATTCAGCTCCATGTCTCATATCCTCATGAATCTAGATAAGTTAGTTGGTATCTCGAAAAGAGAACGATAACATACGTTTTCAACGGCTGCATTCCAGGCCACATAAGAATTGAAAATCTTCTCAATCTGCGAAGGTTTCATATCCGGAGTCAACAGCTCAGATCTGAGAATTGCAACCACAATATCAATGTCTTCTTCCTGCGCTTCCTCACGAATGATGGTCTTGAGTGATTCATCCGAGTCGACAAACGCTTTCAACTTCTCACAAATCGCTGGATCCTCGACTTTTGCGACCAGCGTGTCGATTGGTTTTTGGAACTGCTTGATACCGTCGGTCAGAGTCATCGAGAATATCCGCTGCAACAACGACCGTGACCCGAATGGCTGAGCAAGGAACAAGTCAAGAACACCAGACATAACTGCAGCAGGATTGGCTATACGAATGACGTTCTTCAAAAGGGTATAAGGAACTAGTGAATGTATTCTCTTGGCTTGTGCAAAGAGTTCCGGGGAATTATCCTCTGCTAGAAAGAGATGATATATCGTGGCGGCGACCCTGATCCGTTAGCTGAAGCCATGCAAGATTCACAGCGGCAACTTACTCAATTCGAAGCCATTCGGCAAATTTTTGATATTCGGGGCTAAGCTCCTGAATGGTATTCTTCTCTTTGATCTCGGCAAAGAGCTTCGTAAGACCATCTGATAATTATCAGCTCTGACTACCAGATGAATGGATCGATTAACTTACTCTGCTCAACAATACTTCGGCGGAACTTCTCCATATAAACATCTAGCTCCGCAGCACGTTGTCGAGCAATCTCATAGAACTTTTTTTGTTCCTCGATGCGAGCGGCATCCGCAGCTTTTCTTCGTTTGATATCGAGCAACTCTTCCTCGTTCAACTGGATAGGCCGTGCTGTCAAGAATTCTTCCATAGCTTTGGACTCGGCCACTCTTTTGTTCTGCAGTATGGTTCTTAAAAAGGCCCTCAATGAGACTCGCTGCTCCTCCCGGTAGAGAACAGTGCCAGGTCGGAGATCTCCAGACGGACGAGACGACGTTGATCTCGTAGAGAGCGCAGATGATCGTGAACTCGAACGATGGTGCTCTGGAGTAACCACCGTCAAGTTCGTCTTGGAGACAGTGACTTCGTCATCGACCACGGCTATACTTTGAATTGACAAGGAAGATATAGAAGAAGCATCGTCATCACCTGAACCTCCCCAGAATGAAGAAGCACTGGATTTCTTGTTTTTCCTCGGTAGTGGTGGCAATATCTTTCCTGGAAGCTCAGTTCGGAGACGCTTATGAAGCTTGACGAATTCGCCATATCTGCGGCCAACGTACACGTCTGGCTGACCAGCTTTACGAACACGAAGGATAAACTCCTGAGAGATTGTCAGCATAATAATCATAAGTATAGGACCGACAGCCATACCGCATGTTGGTGATAGCGAACGGTGCGTCTGACCGATGTCGTCCTGACAGCGGCCACGTTCACATCCCAGTCATTGATATTCTGACCATCCGGCATGTTCACGAGAAGACCCTTTTCGTTGGCCCCGCGGTCTACAATCTCCATTTCCGAGAACCTTATACGTTCCTCATAGCCTGAAGCGGTGGGGATACCTGAGACCATCATGAGTTCGACTAACTTCTCGCATTTTTTGGCCAGTTTTCTGCGTTTTGTTTCTTCCAATCGGTCTTCGGACGATGATATATTCTTGTTTGCGAATGACTCGAGAAACTACAAGCTTTGTCAGCACGCCTCTCTGCGGGGGTCATCCGGACGTACCACTTGGAGACGGTCCTGCCAGAACTCCTTCTCGCGGGCTTGGTCGAGAAATGGGAAATTTCGAACATGATTGACGAAAATGAAACGTAGTATAGGTAATTCCGAGTCTACGGGGGCGACCTCTCCAAATTCCGACTTGAAGGGTGCACCAAAGCGACGAAGGGCAGTGGGGTGGGCAAGCTCGACGATTTCATGGCGGACTTGGGCGCTCAGGAGTTCTCGCTTGAGGTCTGTAAAGTTACTCTCCATTCAGATAAAAAAGGAACTTGATCACCATACAATGCTCTTGTTTTCCGGTCAGAATGTTATTCACTGGTGCCTCGACGCGGGCTGCCGGATTGGCAGCGTCTAGCTGCGTAACCATCGTAGATTTGCGATGAAGACTCTTACCAGTCGTATTGCGCTTTTCAAAAGCACAAAATGGAACTTATAAATCCACAATGCGAAAACGTTGCGAAGACCTTTTCCTTGCAAAATTGTTCTTCCGATCTTTTTTGTCGTCGCTTTAATATCGGATGGAATGGCGTATTAACTGTTGACTAGTCATAATAGGGTTATGCTATTTTCAGTCGCCGAACGGGTGACGTCGCTGGGCCGCCAGGCTCCAGCATAGATTAACTGTGCACCGGCTGCAATTAGCGGCAATTCGGCAAGAATACAGATCTGGAGTCTTGGCTGTGATATCGCTGCTGGTTCGGTGTCAATTCTTGTCAAATTAATTGAAAAAGAAAAGAGCTGAAGGTATTCGGAAGAGCTGAGGAGGTTTGGCAGCTGATCCAAGTACGTAATGTTCGTAAGACGGCAAGCGCGACCGAAGCTGTGGGGCTTCAAGGCAGCTTCCAAATTCGGCAACCAGATCGACTCCTTTTTTCTCTGCTTTACTTGGCTTACTTTTCTTTTTCTTACAACAAGTTCTTTTTCTACCAGCATATGATTAGAGGATAATATCACGGTTGAAGATGCCCCTGGCTCATCTCAATCTATTTTACCCCTGATTTCCTTGTACGTATATCCCCTGTGGCTATATATATCAAGCAGCTTGATTGTTTACGAACGGCAGTCTGAGCCTCAACTCGTCCGAAAGAACCGAGTGTTTACCTGATGCAGGTAACCTCCCCACTGCTTCCTCGCTGTCACTCGCCCAGATCGGTCTACTCACCGTCACCTGGCCGGTGCAATCCTTTGCTTCTGACGAACAGTGCAGCAACGGTAGCTATTCCGCATAGCGACGCTGACAGACCGAAAGACAAACGTAGTCCATCATAATAGACGGAGCGCACAGCCATCTGGATGTCGGGAGGAAGGTCGTAAATTGCAGAAACCGAATGCCTGATTTCATCAATTATCTAACACAAAATTGATCAGCTCATGCCAGACAGGAGACTACGTGGCTCTGAAAATGAAGGGTTTTACTTTCCGATGATCTGGTATTCCACTCAAGGCCTTTGAGAGGCCTGAGTTTAACTGATTTTGCACGACGGCAGATGTAATGGCGACGCCCCAGACATTGCCCAGCGATCGAATGAGGTAGACAGTTGATGAAGAAACGGCGTGGTCTGCAAATTAGCCACAGTCTGATATATCGAACATGATACATACCGGTATGGTCAAAGGCAGCGAGAAAGCTAAACAGTATACCAGGATATACCATTCCCTGGCCTAGGTTGGCAGGGAAAACATAGACGAAGTACTTCCAGCTTGCATCATTGAAACGGAGCATGGCGACCAACAAATTGCCCACAAACATCAGGAGGGCTCCCGTCTGCACGATCTGTGACAGTCTGCCCCACCGTGACATGATGATACCTGCAATGAGGCCACCAAGTGGAGTTGCCAAGGAAGGAATGACCAGTCTTGCACCGGCAGTACTGGCTGAATCCAAGAGGACAACCTGGAAAAACAGCGGGAGATTGAACAAAAACTGGGGTTGTTGTGTTAGCTGCAGATTGAAAAGCAGAGGCATCACCTACGGCGTACGCTCCCATGCCTACACATAGGTTGGCAATCTGAATACAGATTGGCACCGTACCGTGCAACAGGCGAAGGGGAATTATCGGTGCAGCCAGTGTTCTGGCTTCAGTCCAGAGAAAAAGTGCAAGCAACGCAACGCTCCCGGTCAAGGATAAAATGATCCATGGATTACTCCAAGGCAGCTCGTTTCCACCAAGGCTGAGACCGATAAGCTGCACAGACAAGCCCGACACAAGAAGCATTGTTCCTAGGATATCCACCTGGTTCCATATTCCCTGCCATCCGTGAGTCGAGTTGTGGTCCTCGCTTGTCTGTGGGAGGCGAATGACAATCTTCCCAACAACAAGTGCAAATACAGACAAGGGTACTTGCAGCAAGAAACACCATCGCCAACCGATTGTCTCAGCAATTGCACCGCCAAGAGAAGCACCACAGATAGCACCAAACCCGTGAAGTACATTCTGTGCAGCTTGATACATTCCTCTGTTTTTGAACGGAATTAAGTCAGAATTGATGATCGTTGCTACGATATTGGGTCAGCTACAATCAACAACACTGAATAGCAGGTAAGTCTATGAGTTACCCATTGTAATGAGACCACCCCCTCCAACGCCAGTGATTGCTCTCATAATATTCAGCAAGAACATATCCTGGGCAACTCCACAGCCAAGGCAGCCAAGAAGAAAGGCAATCGTGCAGACGTAGAAGCATGGTTTTCGCCCAAAGATATCAGACATACGTCCATAAATCGGCTGAAACGCTGTACTTGTGATCAAGTAGGATGTCGTCAGCCAAGAGGCAGTGTTCGCTGCATTGAATTCAGAACTGATGAGTGCATATGTTGAGACTGTAATGGTCCCATCGAAGCCAGACAAGAAGACATTGGCAAAGATTGCTTCACAAGTAAGTATCAGTAACTGGTCGGCTAACAGTACAGGATGAAGCACGCACCGACTTGGATCCAGACGAACCCTTTAGGAGGTTTCCACTTTGCCTGTTCATGCTGTCGAAGAAGGGTCTGGAACTCGGAAAGTTGCTCGATATCGTCACTAGTTCTGCTGTCAGACAGAACGAATGAATTTGATTCTTCTATGGCCATTTTGTATCGTAGTATACTGAACCTCAGCGGAATGGTAGATGAGAAATTTTGCAATACAATTCATGAGAAATGACTCTTAGTACGAGGAAATCTCTCCACTACGATCACACCATTACTACCCCTCTTGACAGGTCTTAATATGCCCCGCAAGAAAATCTATGATAACTAAGTTAAACCCATATACATATAAGCGAGATTTCATCAGCCATAAGTACTGCAAATCGTCTAGTTGTAGACTGATCCTCTGAAATTCCTTTCCCTGTCTAATCCCCGCGAACAGTATCTCCAGATGGCATCCCCAAACCGGAGCCCCACGTCACCGCCAAGACCGCTTGCGACCACCAGTTGCCATAGCGACATTGTGATGCCTAGAGCTTCAACAACCACCTACAAGCATCACTTCACTGCATCAGCGCTCGTCTCTACTTATCGAGAATACGGAAAATGTGACAAGACCTCTGATCCTGCAATGAAATGAATCAAGGAAGCGAAATATATTCCTCTCCGCGACGAACCTCATCCTGGCGTGGCCGATTCATTGATGGCGTCTGGCATTGCGACTGCGATCCACGACTACCAGCGGACCACTTCCAGACCAAAAATGGTGGAGTAAATCATGGCCGATGGTGTAAGCTTTATATTCATTGACTATTTGATAGAGTATCTGCTAACTCTAGATAGTTTATACATGCCAAAAACCGCAACCGCAACGATGCAAGTTCTTCCTTTGGGATGACGATGCGCAGATAAGGGAGAAACACACATTGCTTGCGAACTCGAGATCGGAGCCAGATACGCCAAAGAAGAGCCCCTCGAAGAGTTTTCAAGTCGGCGGTTTGCTTACCCCAGGCACTGGTACCACTTATGGAAATAGTAGCGCGGTGAAAGCGCGAACAGAACCTCGGCGACGGTTGGATTTTTTGGCACAGCAACAAACTCCTACAAAAGTCCGGAAATCGTCAACTCTATCATCCGACGAAGAAGCGTATAGTTGGGATGAGAGTCTCGATAATGAAGCTGGTAATCTACTGAATAGGAGTAGTAGTAGTAGTACTGCTCGTCCCAAGCAACCAGTCTTTACGTCGAACAAAGCTCCACGAACAGCTACGAATACATCACCGAGCAAAAGGAAATTGCAGGATGTCTTTGACGACGAAGACAAACCCCCGCCTTACTCTGAAAGTGCACCCACAACGCAATCTTCTAGTACCGCACCAATCTCATTCTCATCAGTAGACGTATCCGCAACACCCACTCCGCGACGATACAAAGACGTGTTATCAGCGCAGGGCGCAGCATCTCACCAAATCTCGGATCTGGCGTCGAATATATTGGCGATTCTCGACCGCCACGATGTGGTTATTCCTACGATTGCAAGAGATGAGATCGTCGCATCGTTGGATCAGCATCATCTCAAGACACAGGGTATAATTCGGGGTCGAGATTTATCGCGAATGGCGCTGAAGAAGAAGGATGAGGAGATCCAAGCTCTCAAGGAGAGGATTGAGAGGTTGGAGACAGAGCGGGAGATGGATAAAGTTGTTATTTCGTGCTTGAGCGATGAGAATTCCAAGTAAGCTCTGGCAGAATATTCTTGCTATATCGAAAGTACTACATAGTATTTGTATGCGATCATCCTTATCTTATCGGAAATGTCACGTGCGCAAAAAATCTCAGATGTCGCTGCCCAATCAGAATGACTGACTCATTCTTTTTTCATATTTACTTTTGTGTCAACCCCGCGTTGATCGAAAGAGATCAAGAAGAACATATCCACTTCTGCCCTTTATACCAGACTCTACAAAATAAAGTGCCTCTCGCCCCTACCCAGGTGGCTTTACAGATCTATCCCCATCCGTGCACGGATCAACTTCTATTTCTTTTTCGCTCTAGGCTCTTTTTCTACAGCAAAAGGTCCAAATGGACTCAAAATATCTCGCAACCAAACAATCCACCTCCCGAAACCGAGAAATGTTTCGCCCGCCCGTGAATCGTGCCATGCGCGTCCTGGACCGCTCCTTTTTCAAAAAGACCGTCCCCGTCTCCGCGGCCACCGTGCTAGAGAATAAGAACATATCCTCCGTGCGCAAAAGATTGGAATCAAGTAAAGATGCAATCGACTTACCCAGATACAATACCTGTGCGACGCCCACGTCGGAGAGGCTGGTTGTTGGTAGGAATGGGCAGATATTGGAATTGACGAAGGAGGAGTCGAGGAAGAAGAAGTGTTTGGTCTTGAGGGAGGATATTAAATATGACGGTACGTTTGTCGTTTGATTCTTGAGATTGAGGGGATATGCTAATATGGTTGTTGGATACAGATGCTACTACGTGGTCACCGATATTGAATGAATTGGTTGAGAATGGAACTGTTGGGTTGGGTCCTTATACGATTGATTTGGATTATTCATATTGGACTTATGCGGAGATTATTGAGGCGATTCTCCCTGAGGAGGAGGTCGCGAGCGGAGAGTTTCCAGAGGGCTTCACATTGACGGGACATGTTTGTAAGTCAACCGCAAGAAATACTCACATGGCTATATGCTTACCTTTAGGAAGTGCATCTGAACCTACGAGAACGATGGTACCCATACAAACACCTCATTGCGCAAATCCTCAAAGATAAGAACCCCCTGGTCCGCACTGTGATCAACAAAACCGAGAATGTCGGGTCTGAAAGTGAATTCCGGACATTCCCGTTTGAGATATTGGCCGGCGAAAACGATCTAAACGTCACCGTCCACGAACAAGGATGTGAATTCCGATTCGACTTTTCGCGCGTCTACTGGAACAGTCGTCTGGAGACTGAGCATCGTCGACTATGCGACAAGTTCCACGAAGGTGAACTTGTCTGCGACGTGATGGCCGGTGTTGGACCCTTTGCTGTACCAGCAGGCAAGAAGAAGATCTTCGTATGGGCCAACGATCTGAATCCCCACGGATGGGAAAGCATGGAAGACGCTGTGAAACGCAACAAAGTTCAACAATTCGTAAAACCATTCAATATGGATGGACGAAAATTCATCCGCGCATCTGCCGAGATGATGCTCTCCCCACCGACAAGGGTAGTCGTTCAACCCAAGGTTAGCAACTCGGCCAGGCGAAATAAACCAGCCGGAGCAGGTAGAACCACACCTCCACCACCTCAGATATATACTCGACCATCGACAGTCGATCACTACGTAATGAATCTCCCCGCGACGGCGATTGAGTTCCTCGATGCGTTCGTCGGCGTCTACGCGGGTATGGAATCACGTTTTGAGCCGTTTAAACCCGAGCGGAAATTACCCGTGATACACGTTTATTGCTTCTCGGGTCATTCGGAAGACGTCCGAGATGATCATGAAGATATCTGTCGACGCATCTCGGAGCGTATGGGATTTACATTAACGCCTGACGATACAGTCAATGGTACTGGAAACCAGGAGAGAGAGCTGGAAATCCATAATGTGAGGTTGGTGAGTCCGAAGAAGCAGATGTTTTGTGCTAGTTTCCGTCTGCCGAAGGAAGTTGCTTTTGCGAGGTAGTAGGGCAAAATTATTGGAATGCATGGCGGGCGTTAGTATAGTTTTTGAATAGAAACGATACCCCTTGTATGAGTACGGTGTTGTGGTGAATATCAAATGTAGATCTGATGGAGTAGACCGAATGCCAAGCCCCGCCAACCTGAACCTCAACCGCTGAGCCGCATCAGACTTGAGCTTCACTTTACCAGCTCACCTGTTCGTTTTTAATAACGCCCACTTCATTGAACATACCTTTACGAATATTACAATAATCGAAATCGATCACATTCTTCCAGACAAGCAACGGAATCGATCAACTGCCCATCTCCTCGCCGACTCACTCGTTACAAACTCTCAAACCACGGACCAAAAACTACTCGCCGCACCCCTCATCTAAAAGCCATCACATCTACAATCGAGAATATTTTAAAAGCAAAAGGGAAAAAAAAAGCAAAATGAGCACAAGCACAGGCATCAAACTCCCCCCCGCTACACACCGCAAACGCGTCGTCCCTCAATCCGACCTCGAAGCCGCCTCCACCTTAAAACTCGGTGAGGACCAAAACACGCATACTCTATCCCTCAGTGAGGCGCGACTGGTTATAAACAAAGTGCTTGAGAATAAGAGGAGAGGTGGGAAGAAATATGATGAACCTGAGTATGTCTCTCCCTTATTCACAGGGGGTTTCTGTTGTTGGGGTGATGACGGTTTGGCTAATGTCTGGGACGATGGTAGGAACCTTACAAAAACACTGGATTATTTAGAGGTATTTGCGCGATTCAAGGATGAAGAGAATATCAAGGCCGTGGAGAGATTACTCAATTCGCATACGGAGTTAGAGATGTTTGAGCGGTCGCAATTAGGTTTGTCCTCATACTTGCTCTCTGGGATTCCCAGTCGATAATGTTGCATGCTAATACTGGAGACAAACAGGCAGTCTATGTTGCGACAACGCGGAAGAAGCCAAATCATTGATCCCCAGTTTACAGAACAAAATCTCGGATGTCGATTTGCAGGAATTGCTGGATGAGCTGACCAAGCTGCGGAATTTTGTCGAGTAATTGTCTTTTTCTGCTCCTGCAATCAAAAGTTATGGTTGTCTTTTGTGTCGTGGGTCTGATGAATATCTAGATGTACATGGTCAGCGGGGTGTTTGGGAGTTGGTTTGGTAGTTCTAGTTCCACTAGATAAATAACTGAGAGGTCGTCACGACTGACTAAACCCTAACCCTCATTCTGACCAAGCCTGTAACCAATAAGGCGTCGTCAAAATGCATGACTAAGCGCAGTCTGATTGGTCGGACGGAGTATGGAGACTCCAGGAATAGCTGCAGAGCTCCCCGGACAAAGGCTGCGCTAGTCCATTCTCGGATACAGCTCATGTGCCTGATTGGCTGTGCTGCGGGCGTTATCAGAGCACGCTGATTGGCTGATCTGGCATCCTCAGCTTCATTTCCAAATATTTTTTGCATCTCCAAACACTTCTATCTCTATATCGCTCTATCTTTGTGATACACCTTATGATCTGTCGATTTATCATGACTGCTCACAATCAATAGATACTCTGGTTACATTGTCCAACGTCTTCGACCGACGATTGATACACCTCTGACTAAAAATTCTCCGTTCCAACAAGCACAGCTAATCCACATCCTCCCGATTTCAGTACGTAATATATTCGCCCTGGCTGCTGTACCGAGAGATGCCTGAGGAACAGCCAGCCAATGAGTGGGAACAAGCTTATCTTTTTGCTACTTTTTTTATGTCGAGGAAACCTGGTCGTTGGACTATTCACCTGTTGTTTCTGGTGTATAGCCAGAAAGTGATGATATTCATTACGTGAGGGAAATCGATGATGCGCGACGATCCGTGATGATTCATAGTCATCTGTAGGTGTAGATGTGTAGTATATGAATAGTATACAGTGCACTTCAAATAATCGCAGGAATAAATACTCTATCCTCGAACTCGCCGTTTCATTCAGACCAATATCTGAATGTAGTATTGTTGTTGATTTGATAGTGTCGGCCGGAATCGGAAACCGCCCGCCATATCAAACTATCATCTTCGTATCACTTCACTATCATATCGTCTTCTCCGGACTACATCCAAGGCATCCCACATGCACTGATAAGGCTGCAGTTTGGGCTTACCTAACAGCGTGATCACCATCGTTGCAGGCACACGACAAGGACCGACAGCACACGACAAGTCGACAAACAAAAGTCCTTATCATGCTGCTGGTCTGTGATCCTCCAATTGAACCTCCACTCGACTAAATCTATCCCACCTGCACCCCAGCCGATAACTTGATAGACAAGACGCCTTATCTATCTTAACTTTCTGAATCTTAACCTTGACTACTTAACATGGCTACCGCCATCACCATCCAAGCCACTTCTTCTGGCCCGGCAGCTGCCGGTCTGCCATTGAATGCTTCGACGCTTACTGCTGATCACCGTTTTCTCACTCGACATCACCAACACCCCCGAATGAGCTCGACGACTTCCCCTGTGGCATCTCTTACCAATTCCCCCTCAGCTTCCTCAGCGTCCTTCTCGTCTATAGCGACCCCTAATACGACGCCTGCAGTCAACACCAGCGCGTCTTCTGTAGCTGCCAGCACCACTACGACTAATCAGACCTTGAACCTCACCAACACTATAGCTTCTACGACATCACTGCTCGCCGGCAGTGTCTCCTCTCGTGGGCCTACTGGCCGCGATGGGGTCAGCTGTGACGCCTGTCTCTTCCGCAAGAGTCGCTGTGCAATGAACGAGTTGGTCAATAAGTGCTACTCGTGCGAGTTCCATCGCCAGGATTGCACGTTCAGTCTGGCCAATAGTGCCTTATCAGAAGCAGCCTCTCCACCGTCCAGGAAAAGGAAGCTGGAGGATTTGGTAGAGGCTGAGTCGAATAAAAGGTAGTCTATATCTTCTCCTCATGATGGCATGGACATTGACAGTTTGTAGACAATCAATAGAAATACCTCGACCAGAGTCGACTACAAAAGAAATGGTTCCCCCTACAAACACCACCAATACAAATCTATTGGCCTCACCCCGACTATCATACCAATCAAGTCAACACATCGGCCTAACCACAGAGCTCGAACCCATCCTCTTTGAACACATCCCTCTAGACACCAACGATGAAAGCTCACTCTCATCCACCCATAAAATCCGCCGGTTCGCCGCAGACGGCACGTTTATGCGAATCATGAACCCGGACTCTTCGAAGGAGGCGTCTACAGTCTCACTGGACGCCATTGAGACTTTAGTTGCCCCTTATGGCTCGACGCTGGTTGATAAATTCTTTGAAAAGATCCACCCCGTCTTCCCAGTGCTGATGGAGGATTCCTTTCGACAATCCTATCGTACGCGGCGAGGATTATCGCCGCTTCTACTAGCAGCCGTCTATACTCTCACACTAAAATACCTCGAATTTGAGCCTGCAGCCCGTTCAGCGCGAAAACCAGACGTGAAGAGAATGGAAGATACAGCCATGAAGTTATTGACAGAGTCCCTACCGCATGCTGATATAACTACTATTCAAGCCGGTATGCTTATCATGCAACGGTCGTCTCTCAACACATCCTCGCTGAACGGGCAATTGGTCACGGCTGCATTTGAGCTTGGTCTGCATCAGGATTGCTTCAATTGGAAGATCCCACTTGCCGAGCGGGGGTTGCGTAGACGAATGGCGTGGGCATTACATACACAGGATAAATGGTGCTCACTCGTCCACGGCAGACCATCACACATGTCAGCAGCGAACTGGACGGTTCGTGATTTGGTCGAAGATGACTTTGTCGGAGCCTTTTCAGCGACATCACCAGCACACAAAAAGTACGACTCTAATAATGAGGGCGAGAGTACCGGAGGACTGGGTCACGGCCCACTCCTATTCTGCCAACATGTCGCTTTAACCGCCATCCTTGCTGAAATCCTGGATACATTCTACACTCTCCGAGCAGCCGAACAGTTCGCCGCAGCCGGAAACAACAAAACCAGATATATCCTCGAAAAGGCCAAGCCAGTCCAAATTCGACTGAAAGATTGGTTCGCCCGTCTTCCCCCCGGCATGAAGATGGATTCAACCGCCTCAACAAGCGCAGAAATCCTCTTTGACGAAGTCACCGAAGAATCCGCCTCCAACGGCGCTTTACACGTCGCCTATTTCGCGACCGAAATCACTTTACATCGCTGCATAATTCGATCCCTGTCCCCTAACACAGCGGATAATTACCTCTCACACATCTGCCGCTCTGCAGCAAAGACGCGACTCATCAGTGCAATGGATTTTGTGAATCGTCTCCGTCCAGCGCATTTACAAGCTTTCTGGCCGGGATCGTCCCGCACGAATTTCGCTCTTATCGGCTCCTTTGGCACGTTACTTCTCGCCACGGCACCGACGAGAGAAGAGGCTGAATTCTATCGTCAGCGTCTGGCTGAATATCGATGGACCCTGAGCGTGAGCGTGAAAAATGCGCAATTCCTCAAACATGCGATTGAATCATTGGATCTGTCGACTATGTTGGCGCAAAACGTTCCTGAGAAACCTGGGATAGAGGAATTGATGGCTGGTGTTGTGGCTAAGAAGTCGAAACGTGTCACGCTTGCTGGTCCTGTTTATCATCAGTCTGGTACTTTATCCTCTGCAATGGATACTACGGGCCTCTTTGCAGCTGGAGAAGCAGCGGGAGGAGGTGGCGCGACTTCATCTGTTGTTAGCGGGCTGGCGTCTCCGGCTACTAGTCCCAGTAACATGGATGATATGAGCGATGTTGACGATGACGACGATGATGCCGGGGAGGATTATTAATCTTCCTCTTCCTTTTCATTTTTTTCTCACATATTATAGACTTTTACTTTTTTTTTTGGTTTAAATATCCATGTCGTTATGAGTTATGAAGCGTTTTCATCATTGACAACATCATTATGGGTGTGGTGTCATATCAGGGATCGATAGAGTGATGATACCAATTTCGGATCGTGTATATAGAAGGATACTGGGTATTCAAAACAATCTACTTTTTCAATTACCATTCCAGGAATTTTGTGAAATTGGTAGGATGTAATGATTGCTTAATTTTGATATCTACCTCAGACAAGACTAAGAACACCACCAACGCCGATATAATGAACCGTTTTAAACCAAATCAAAGCTTTTCAATAATGACCAATTAAACGAGTAGAACAGCTATTCACGATCAGTATCATGTATCAAACTATATAAGAAGGGGGTTTTACCGTTAACAGTCCCATCCAAATCAGGATTATTGCTAACTTGAGCATATTTACCCCATACCACTTTTCCAGATGTTGTTACCAATCCTGTCTGAGTCAGCATGCATACTTTTTCAAAAGGCGGAAGAAGGATGTACCGAGTTCGGAAACATTGACCTCGATAACTGTACCCTTGGTCAAGACACCGAGTTGAGTGTATAAGGGGTTTTGAGGGTTCTTTTTTACGGAGAGGATTGGAAGTTGGACTGTGACGCCTAGTTCGGGGTGCTGTTCAATTATCAGTTAATCTTTTCGTCAATGTCATAGGAGTAAAAAGGTCGTACGGTGACGTTGGCCTTTTTGTATCGAAGACCCATAGGACTATTCACGCATTAGCATCATCCCTTCTTTCCCACTCGATGATCCTAAGGAGAAAGAGACACACCGAATAAACCGCTCAAACTTGGGATTCCGTCTCGTAAAATCCTGCCCCACAAACGTCGGTTTCGTAATCATCCTCTTCCACGACTTCTTGTGCGTCTTCTTGCCCGTATTCACCACCTTAAACATCTCCTCCTCACTTATACCTTTAACTTTGGGTAGAGGTACCGAAAATTTAGCCGCCTTTTCAGATCTCTTATCCTTAATAGCAGACGACAAAGCTTTAGCATTCGTCGCCTGCGATCGATCAAGCAAATAATTCGGCAAAGGTGTAGCGGACGACGGTTCTGAGGGTGCAGCGGATTTCACATTCTTCTCTTCCTGTGCCCGGATCCGTTTCTTCATTTGGATCTTCTCTGCGTGTCGTTTTTGCGCGTACATCTTGGCCCGGAGACCGCGGAGGGACTGCGCCTTTTGCGATGCGAGGTGGCCCTCGCGGGCTTCGCGTTTGCGGGTTCGTTCTTCATGGTCGAGGCGGCGACCGTGGGTTTTTTGGAAGCGTCTGTTGGAATTAGTATGGATTTCTTCTCGATTGAGGGATCTGGTACGTACTCGATATACCTGTGAAGAAAACCAGGTTAGCAATCTTTTTGAAATGCGACACCTAGCTTGGAAGGGAAGACAAACTCGTTTTGAGGCTAGTCACATAATGTCAGTTTTATTGCTTCAATTATTGTAGAGGGAGGATCAACGTACCATGATGGAACCGTTTCTGATTGCTCCAGATAGATGTTAATGAATGACAACTGGAGTGTTGTCAAGAGATGAATCGAAAAAGTTGTGCCCGCAAGTCTTGGCGCTTCTGATAAGATTAGGCAGTCTAGTACGAATATGGAATAGTATATTTACTCTCTTAAAGCTATCAATATAAAATATCAAAGAGTTGCGTGATTTACTTAGCTCTTTATTGAGTCTCTGTATCAAGTCGGGTTCTTGCAGAATCAACTTACTATTGCTTCGGCAATCCCTACTGCACAATCCCTGTCAACCCTAATGAGATCCTTTTCCTTTTCAGTAAAAGACTCGAAGTCTTACGTTTCGGCTCGATCTTTGAAAAATCCAACCAGACCACTCTCTTCGGATCATTCCTTAGAACCATGACATTCCTCCGATATATATCGTTATGTAGCGCTAATGCTTCATGAATCTGGTCGATCCCGCGCACCCTATCATATGCCTTGGGATGGTGAGTCTTTTAGTGCATGTTTTTCAGAGCTCTTAACATATTTTGCTCTAGATGGCATCCACCTTGAAGCAGCACTCGTTTTCCGAGGAGCCCGAAGAATGTTTGGGTCGCCATAGTCTCCCTTAATCATACGTAGTGCGCTGACTTATGAAAAGGGATGGAGTATGCATAATAGCACGAAGCTGCCACTCTCCCATGCACTAGCGAGTATGCCGGACAAAGCTAATTCACTCGCGGAAGCGATGAGATGGCAATTAACACTTCCTGCATTCTCACACCACTACTTGACCGAGGCTTCCCTATGGGGATCTGGTGAAGAGCAGCTCACTGTAGTCGATGTTGGAGGCGGAGTTGGCCATGCCTCCCAAGCATTACTCGATCACAACCCTCACGTCAAGTGCGTCATTCAAGACTATCCTGACGTCGTTTCGCAAGTGCAACAATCTCTACCAGAGCAATACAAGTCTCGCACCACCTTCCAGGCACACGACTTCTTTCAAGAACAGCCTGCCAAGGATGCTGCTGTGTATCTATTGCGAATGGTACTTCATGACTGGTCTAATAAATATGTGACAAAGATTCTCAGGCTCTGATTCCTGCCCTAAAGTTGGGTGCCAAGGTGATAATCAATGACCGTGTTGTTCCAGGATGACATCAGGCACACTATTTGGAAGAGAGAGAAGCGCTGTCGGTATGCCAAAATCTCTCCAGAAAGGAGTTAGATTGTTAACCGATGAGATGGCGACAACGACATGTATATGCTGGCTTTTCAGAATGTTAGGGAACGCACCGCTCAAGGCTGGTCTGCATTGTTGAAAGGGGTAGATGAGAGATTCCAGTTGACTGCAATCCATCAACCAGCGCAGTCGACTCTGGCTGTAGTAGAGGTGACATGGAGTGCTAGGATATACTGTTGTGCCCAGCCACCCTAGACTAAAAAGCCGCGCGCATAATAGATGATCAAGTATGGTAACATATAGCTAGGAGCGAGGTTCACGTAGTATGAGGTGACATTTGGTGGTGGTGAGTGAGAATCCCAACACATACTGTAGCACCTGGCTTCTTGCAGAGAGGGTGTAAACTCTAAATCAGTCCAGTCATCGACATCGAAATGTGGATAGATTTCACTCAATGAAGTGTAAAAACCACATAGATCTCGCGTAGCTCACAACCTGTACTGGTAACCTACCTATGTAATTGATGGATGCATTTGTAGTAGGCTCTTTGCTTCCTTAAAAATAAGGCGTAACAGAACCAAACACGTGACTATCCGGCAGCCGATGCGGCAACTCGCGCAATTCCGTAGATTTTCACTGGCCCCAAGAAAGTCAAGACATCGACTTCAACAACCATGTTGATAACTTTCCCAATCACCTATCACCGATGAGATAACTCTACCCAATTGGAAGTGAATACAAAAGACCATAATGTTTTCTCGGCAAGCTCTCCGGGGCCTTTTCAGCGTCGAGCGAGTAGCCAGTCAACAGCCGATCCTCTCATACGCATCCCGAGCATGTCTTCACCAAGCATCTACCACCAACAGCAGTTCTCAGAATTTCCAGGCGACACCTCCTGAGATTCCGCCTTCTACTTCAGCTGCTGCAGTGTCAATTCCCCCCTCCGCGTCGCAGACATCCACATCTCCCATTCCAGATGCCACACAACAATCAACAACCACATCGACGTCAGATGGACACTTCATAAACGGCATCCCGCGTACCAAACTCCCTCTCCCACCTCTCTTCGACTCAAACCTCAAAATCACCAAATCTCTTGCCGACAAATTACCATACCTCTACACCCAACGCCCGCACTACATCTCCGCGCACCTCCACGATCGCCCTTACCTCCTCACTGAAGGCGACCACCTGCGCCTCCCCTTCCTAATGCCCAAAGTCAAATCCGGCGACATCCTACGCTTCAATCGCGCTTCTGTTATTGGATCACGCGATTATACGCTCAAGGGAAGTCCGTATATTGATGAGAGGATGTACGAGTGTCGTTTGAGAGTGCTGGGTGTGGAGTCTGAGCCGCTTCGGATAAAGGAGAAGACAAAGAGGAGACGGAGACATGTGCAGAGGATCAAGAGTAAGCATCGATATACGATTTTGAGGGTTATGGAGGTTAAGTTGAAGTCGTTAGAGGAGCTAATGGAGGATGGTGCGGAGATTATTAAAGAGGGGACCATACTGGAGGAACAGGGTGCAGATGTCATTGAGAAGAAGGATGCGCCTTCTGTATGATTTTCCTTACTAGAAAAGAGACTGTACAGTGTTGCAGCAATATATGTATCTATAGTATCTTATTGTATTCGAGTCTATTCTTTCGGTTATTAGCATTTCTCGTCTCTAAGGATAACTCCGAAATTGTTTCTCTTGATCTGCCCCACAAGTCTATCGCATATCGGTGGTATGGGAGAGACAAAACGTGGGAAGCCTCCCTACAACTTAATCTAACCGACTAATCAACGAGAATAGTCGGAGCCAAGGCCGAATAATGCTCAAAAAAGCTCGCAAACAACCTCACAGCATGTCCCACATCTTCTGTACCGCCAGTTTCCCGAATACTGTGCATACTAAGCTGCGGGTTACCCAGATCAAGTGTCCTTGCACCCAAATTAGCAGATAACATTGGCCCAATAGTGCTTCCACAGGAAGAGTCGTTGCGAACGACAAACAGTTGCAAGGGTACAATGTCTCCTCCATCTTCGGCAGCCTTTTGTGCGACTTCTTGCAACAACACAATACCAGGAGCATTGGTTGCGTAGCGTTGGTTGGCGTTGATCTTGATGACGGGGCCCTTGTTCAGATGAGGTTTGTGGTCTGATTCGTATTTGGCGCTGTAGTTGGGATTGACACTATGAGCCATGTCGGCAGATAGGAGGAAGGATGTTGTAAGGCTTTGTTCATAAGCAGTTGAAAGGTCAACTGACTTGTTGCCAGCTTCCTTGGCGGGTAGCACAGAGAGACGGCGAAGAACAGCCGGTAACGCATCTGAGTCGGCACCCTGAGCGCTCTTGCTACCGATCTCCTCGTGGTCAAATAATGCAATTAGTCGAATGGCGCTCTCGTTGTCCAAAGCCTTGCTGGAACGGACGGACTCGATAAGTCCTTGCACCGCGCAAAAGGACATGTTGAGATTGTCCAGTCGAGGAGAGAAGATAAACTCCTCGAGAAGTCCACCAAGACATGACTTTTGAGTATCGAAAAGAATCAATTCAAAGTCAAGGATATCGGCGGGTTTGGCATCAATCTCGGAAGCAACCAGCTCAACGAGATAAGAATGATGGCGTTCTGTTGTAGGCTTCAAGGATGTTGTTGGAGTTTCTTGTTGAGAAGAGTCTGGAGTGTGGTCTCGAGTTCTGTTCAATTCGGCCTCGACCAGGCCGGCAATGGGGAACAATTGGGTTTCTTTGTTAAAATCAAAAGATTCCTTGCGTTCCAGGTGAATAGCCAAGGTTGGAATGCGCAAGACTGGGAACGTTATGTCAGATACTTCTTTCCTTCAAGGAAGAATGGTCGCCTACTGGGTCGGTCAACTTTGACCAATTTCTGCTGAATACTTCCATCCTTTGCACGCACCATGACACGGCCAGCAACGCCCAGATCACGATCGAACCCTACGGGAGTTAGTGGAGGCTACACATCATATTCGTGATGTACTCACAGGTATGCCAGATACCTCCTCCGTATGTCTCAACGCCGACTTGCACGAAACCTTCACCTTGCTTTTTGCTCACGGGTTTAATTCTAAGCACAGGAGAGTCGGTATGAGCTCCAACCATAGCAACAGAGTTACCCGGCTAGGACATGTTAGTCAGCTATACCTGGGACACGGTTTGAGGCTTCATACCTTCCACTTCTTGCCAATGGCAAACCCAATCAACGTGGATCCATTGCGGGTAAGATAATACTTTCCTCCAGGTTGGAGGCTTGATGTCCACGAGTCTTTTTCCTACATACGGTCAGATGCTGATCGCGACGGAAAGCGAGGATAAAGTAGAAACACATACTCGGATTTGTTCAAAGCCAGCTGCGGCGAGCAAGTCCTTGCTAGACTTGACGGCATGGAAGGCTATATGGACATAGTTCTATAAGTATCTTGCCATTGACATTGTCGTCGTACTGTTCAGATGGCATACGTACGAGTGGGGGAGGCGTTGACAAAGGACAAGAAATCCAATGCAGCCTGCTTGTGATTGACTTTGACCATGGTAGTGTAACCGAAGTGACCAATGCGGCGTGTGGCTGATGAGATCGAGAAAGCGGAATTGACTGAGTACCCTTGTAGTAGTCGAGATGAGTAAAGTCTCGATTTCATGGTGGTGCTTGGTGTCATGTACCTACTCCACCTTTTACAGGGAAGGCAAGCGGGTGGTCGGAGATTGCAACCTTAATTTTAAGGTGTCATATGATCACACCTTATCAGAAGATCATTGTATACGGATAACTACTACTTACAATATAAGTTATGTACACATTAGTGTCCTTGCTAATACTATTTTGATGGTGTACTATAGTAAGGGTCGCAGTGATACTATCCAATCGCTACTACGATATCGCGGCTGTTGGCATAAAATCAACTTGATCGCTGGTCGAATCGTCAAGCGAGCGTTTCGCGTTTGCCAGACAGGAGCTGCTATAACATCAACAATAAACTGCCACTGGGTTCGCATGCGTTGGTGGGCAATTCCCCTTAGAATACTAGGTATATGCAGGCTCGGACGTGTAGAAGGGCTAATCAAGGGTTGGGACGCGTGTAAATTGAGACGCCAAACTGATCAATCATAACATGGACGCGCTCGTTGTAAACACCGTACCCGGGATCTGTATTGAAGTGTCGTCCTTCAGATCGGTATAAGCAGAGGAGAGTGTAAAGATATTCAGTAGAACTATGAGTCTAGACCTATCAGAGATCTAAGAGATTAATGAAGTTGTAGAGGTTGTGAGCTTGAGTCGATGTTGCTGTGTCCCAATCCGGACTAGCTCTGATTATCTTATCAAAACGCGTGACTCCCGTTGCGGTTGCCAAGTGAGGGAGTCCCTTCGGTCTAGCGACAACAACATTCAGCACACATCACATCAGCGCTGGATTTGCTCTCTCAACAACACACCTCTTCTCTGCGTCGACCTCTCCTCAATGAAATCGTCTTCTCTCGCTCGACAGATTCCCAGCTCTGACCGCAGGCTCCTTGTGGCACTTCACCCAATCTTTGTTTGCGGCTAAACATAGAGCGAGCGCTTAGCAACAGGGCGTCTTGGTTCATCGGAAGTTGAAGAATTGAGGTCTACACGGCACCTCTCAGGAGTCATCTCAATCAATCCGACGTTGTGACTCATTCGACTAATCGACCCAACTTTACAGCGATTTGTGCAACACACCTACCGGTCTACATTCGGTTGCCACGGGAGGAAAGTGGAATCCTCCATTCCCACTACAGCCATGGCCGACAGGGACACAGAACCAGACGCAACATCGTCTACGTCCGGCATCAAGAATAACATGTCCAATCGACTCGTGTCACCGCCAGGATCCAGGACCCCGCCCTCCAGACCTGTCAAGAGTACCTTATTCTTTCCAGATACAAGTGGGAAGAGCTCAAATCTCCGCACTTTGTCAGACGGTGTGGATCCTACAGCTCTTGCCAGCGCTCTAAAAGACTACGATGAAGCTGGCCGCCGGCGCGAACGTACTCCAGGCGCAAGTCCAAGTCGCAAGAGGCAAAGGGTTTATGGAGACCGGTATTGTGCCCTGGGTTACTGGCCAGAGTTATGTGCATTAACATAACTAATTCATTCACAGGTTTATTCCAAATCGTGAAGGACAAGATTTACAGGCAACCTATAGCTTGCTCGGCGAAGACGGGTGTCCATCTACGCCGTCCCGGACGAAGAAACGGACTCCTCATGGAGAGCTTCACTTCCAACGAAGTACGTATAATTCAGCTATCGTTATTTTCTTCGAAATTACTAACAATGTCTAGCCGAAGAAGCCAATCGGACGTACTCGCGTGTCCTGAGAAGTGAACTCTTTGGCGATTCCGTACCACAACCTGATCCAGATGTAGATGCTTATCTCAATTTCAGTACAACAGTCCACGATCCCACCCGTTCTCATACTCCTCCTCCAGCATCTCTAACGCCTTCGACTCCTCACAAAAACATTCTCAATTACTCGTCACCTCGAGCTGGATCCAGCCACCCTACTCCTACAAAAACTCCTCGAAGTCAACACGGACCAAACTTGAACCCTCGATCAGAGCTCTACAGTCTCTCACCCATCCATTATAACAGCCAGAGGATATTAGGAACGCCTCGAAAACAGCCTCGCTTGGTACACAAGGTACCATTCAAAGTGCTGGACGCTCCAGATCTACAAGATGACTTTTATTTGAATCTGGTGGACTGGGGAAGCACAAATATATTAGGTGTCGGATTGGCGAATTCTGTCTACATGTGGCACTCTCAATCGGGCCAAGTCACGAGGCTCTGCGAACTCAAAGATGACACTGTCACTAGCGTGAGCTGGATACAACGCGGAACACACATCGCCATTGGTACCGGGAAAGGACTAGTGCAGATTTGGGATGCTGAGAGTTGTCGTCGCCTAAGAACCATGATCGGCCACCACAACCGAGTTGGTGCGCTGGCATGGAATGAACATATATTGACATCTGGGGGTCGCGATCGATTAATCTTTCATCGAGATGTGCGATCTCCTGATCAATACCTGCGTCGTCTGTCAGGACACAAACAAGAAGTATGCGGTTTGAAATGGAACACAGAAGATGGTCAGCTCGCATCAGGAGGAAACGATAACAAGCTTATTGTTTGGGACAAGTTGAACGAGACACCGTTACATCGGTTTTCACAGCACACTGCGGCTGTCAAGGCAATCGCCTGGTCACCACATCAGCACAATCTCTTAGCTTCTGGTGGCGGTACCGCGGATCGTACAATCAAATTCTGGAATACTGCTACCGGCCAAATGATTCGAGAATTAGACACTGGAAGTCAAGTGTGTAACTTGGGATGGTCGAAGAATTCCGATGAGCTCATCAGCACGCATGGTTATAGTCAAAATCAGATAGTGATCTGGAAGTATCCGCGCATGGAGCAAATCGTATCGTTGACTGGTCATACGTTTCGTGTACTCTACCTAGCGATCAGTCCTGATGGGCATACAATTGTCACTGGTGCTGGTGACGAAACGCTGAGGTTCTGGAAGATCTTTGACGCTCAAAATCGCAACGATTGGCGAAGGGGCAGCCGGCTCGCTGAGCTGAGCACAATACGATAATAATATTGACATTCATCACAACCGAACGACTTTCAAAGTTTCTATTCGGCGCTGCATATCACGGCGTTCACTGACTCATGTCATATACTTTTCAAACTTCAATTTACTAATCCACGAGACACGAATCATGCATTGTTCCGATATTCTTTCGAATCGGATGGGCTTAACTAACAACTGGTGTATGCATGGGCATGAAGCTGGCTGATTTGGGATTTAACCTATTTGGAGAAATTTTTCACATGGAGTTTTGTCGCATTTTCGTAAATCTGTTTGGCACTTTTCGTTTTCTCTTCGAATCTACATATTGTTTTCTGACTCCATTCTTGTAGCAGTGGCGCAAAAGGTGTTCTTTGGATCCCCCATCACTGAATGGTTTTTCTTATTCCTTCTCTTCTTCGGTTTTGAGTTTTCTTCCTCTGTCTATCATGAAGACAGGATGTTGATACAATGCGTATCATGGTAAATTGGAGGAGGAAGATAAACTCTTTGGATTATGTACTTTAGTACTCACGACTTTCGAATCATATTGCATGTGCACGCATGAGCTTTTGCTTCTCAAATATTTTTCATAAATTGGAAGGGATAGAAGATAGAAGATCAACGCCGTTCAATTTTGGTAAAGTCCACCGATTGAGATTTCATGATCAATATGCTCTACAATTCAACAAAAAAAAAGACAGACAAGGAAGGAAAACTAAGTCAGTACATAAAGAAGGTATTATTCCACCTTTCTTTTAGTCTATTAAAACAACAGTTCATTTAACCAATATTCCGCTCAAAGAACCAATCGACTAGGATCAACAGTCAAGACCGTATTCAAACGATCCAAGAAAGTCTTCGCTCTCTTCTCCTCGCCAGCTGGGACTGTAAGACTGAATACATTAAGTGCAGATGGAGCGGGGGTTGTGGCCGCAGCATAACTACTGCTGCTACTGCTTCGTCGAGGCGAGACATTCCCCGCCAGGATATCAATTATATCGACCTCCTCTTGCTGGCTGGTCACGTCCTCGTCAATAGTTTCGAATTCCTCGAGAGGCACGGTATTAATTTCCGGCACGTAGTTTCCGCGTGTATATTTGATGGGGGCAGCGCCGAGTAATTCATCAAATAGTTCGCTTGGTGATGGTTTTGAGGCTGCTGAGCGCGGGAGTTCACCGTTCGCGACTTCGGTGGCTCGAGCGATGAATGTTGATAATGGGACAGTGACGCCAATAGCATCCTTGATACGTTTCTGAGTCGAGAGAACAGATTCCAATGAAATCGAAACGGCAATTGAAATATCTGACGGCAACTCTGGAACCTGCTCTTCTGCCGCAGCAGGCGCTGGTGGTGCTGGAGGAGGCGCAATCTTGATATTACTAAGATCTAAATGTCCCATCTTCTCAATGCGCGCTGCTTGTTCGGCCGGATAACCCGCGGTGATTTCGCCGAGATATGCAAGAACATCGCCCTTGAGTAAGCGACCTTTTGGTCCTGTGGCGGGGATTTTGGAGACTTCGGATTCGGGGATTCCCTTTTGGAGGAGGAGTTGGCTGACGGATGGGTAGAGAGGGTAGCCGCCTGGAGTCTGAGAAAGAGTTGATGCGAAGCCTATAATTCATTGAGAACCGTGTCAGTCTTGTTCGGAGTAATCGGCTCTTGTTAGGTCAAGGGGTAAAATACGTTTTGTGATGGAATTGACTGGGGTTTGGCGCCGCAGAAGGCCCAGAGGGACTTGCTTCAGCGTAAAGCTTGCGGCCATTGTGATGGCTCGAAAAGTTGCTGTTGCGCGCAGTAAGTGCTGATATCTGATTATGATTGATTATCAGATAAGATGACCTGCAGATGTATTTATTGCCCCTAGTAAAACTAGTTGTTAGCAGTCATACTGATGGAAAGCGCTCAATTCTTTATCATTTCTAGAAATGGTTGAGGTTGAGAAAAGCTCCCGCCGGAGAAGGTATCTCGGACTGTTCCGGTGAGCGTTAGCGGGATGGAGCTTTTAGCCTGACAACAAATTAATTCCTGGACAGCCATCCATCTTAGTGGCGAGAGTACTGAGTTGTAAGGTAAGTACTCTTTTAATTTTTATCATTGATTATTTGGAGTTCAAGGGATATACTAATTGACTAATTATTGTACCGATTTAGCTTGTTCGTGCAGGAAGGCGATGCAACTATTCTTCGGCTCCTCAATCAGCCAATATCATTCTTCTTGACATAGATCAATTCAATTCCAGATTGAATAAGAGCACGATGTTTAAGCGACCGTTTACATTCATATCGAACGCAAAGCCGTGTCCTAAAATACCAGTCTTCCAGCCCTCTCGAAATTTCACATATCAAGCTCCTCGTTTAGCAAAATCTCTGACACAAAAAGGTTCTAAAATACAAACGAACACCAAACCCTCCAGCCAGCAACATTCTCGCAAGAATGTTACAGACATAAGATTCATCGGCCGACGATCTGCAAGTCTAGCGGAACTCGATCGAAAAGTAGCGCAAAATGGCGAAGTTCTCCTATTCAAAGCATCGCCGCAACGATCCTATATAATCGGCGCATACGGTATCGGCGCGTTCGCATTCGGATATGCCGTTATCAATTCGTCGCTTGATTATCAGGATACGCGGTCCAATCTAGCTTATTGGCAAAAGAGTCTGAACATTGGTGTGTGCATCGTCATGAGCATCATGGGCACAGTGTTCATTGCGAGGACATCAAGATTGGTCAGGGATATAACCGCTCTGGACGTAAAGGGACAGACTCTTCTCAGAGTCAGAGTGCGCTCCATGATTCCCTTTCGAAAACCATACACAATCACTGTCGCGCCGAATCAAGTGCTTTTCAATGAACGACTGGTCGCGGGCTCTGGTAGTGTGCCTCGGGCTCGAGACATCAACATATCCTTGTTTAAGAATCCCCTGAAAATGATCAATTTCAGCCTTTTTAAGACTTTCATATCTATTCGCCGAGTCTTTACGCAGGAGGATTTCATCATGATGGAGATGCAGGGTCAAAAGGGTGCTTATCGGGTCGGGATTGATGGCTATGTGTCTGATGATTTGCTTTCCATTACGAGTCCTACAGGGCGCCGATGATAATCTCTCTTGTCTGGCGAAGTGCTGTGTATAATATTGTACGATTTCTGATAGCGGTAGTCAGAGTCGGAGTGTTTCTGTCAACATATGTAGTATATCTTCAAGATTGTGCCCATCAGGGTAGTGGTCGGCACGAATACGTATTCGTAATATATTGTGTTATTCGCATTCGCATTCGTAATTTGGGAACCTCTACGAGTATTCGTATTCGCAAATTCAATATCCGTACGAATACGCCAAGACCAATCTTCACCGTAAACGGCCCTTAATCGTGATTGTAAGACATGCCATCGCGTCCAAATCCGACAAGGCTAGTTAGCCCGCGCCTACATTTTTGAGACTCTGCCCTGGGCTGGACTTATAGTGAGGTCCAGATGACTCAGTCAGCCAGACTTACCTACTCCTTCAGAGTCTGGTCCACAAGGCAGCACTGGAAGGATCCTCACTAAGGCCATAAAGCCATAAATTAGAGAGCAAATCCCGTGTTAAGTCACCTAACCAATGGCTTTGGACCCAATTTCATGTCATCCGCTTTCAGGAAAGCTATGGCGACCTAAGCAAAGCAGACGGTTGCTTGAGGATCGAGAGATACAATACATTCAATATGTCTGGAAAGCCATAAATCAGCAAGTGCAACTTCAACAAGCAACATGAAATCACATTTAGCAAAGTACAACGTTTTTTAAAAATCCTGTGAGGAAGAGTAGCCCGGTGTGATTAGACAACAGTCAATTGCTTCGGTATTTCAATCTAGAGCCAAAAATGATGTCAGAGAGCTAGTGGAACAGAATATCCTTCGATAGACTGTGACAGTCGACGTGCCATTCACAGTGATCGAGTTCCCTGCCTTCCAGCAGATATTCAAAGACTTACCAGATACTCCTCTTCCCTTTACTTCTTCTCGAACTGTTGTCCGTCGCATCGACTCAGATTTCGATCTTTGTTGAGCACTTCTAGTCAATGAACTAGCACTGACATGCTCTACAATTGCGGTTTCCTTCGATGTGTGGACGAGCAAGAACAACAAAGCCATATGGGGAGTTATCAGGGCCTAGCTAACTCCTGGCTTTAAGTATCAAAGCCAAGTGCTGGAGTTCGGTGAGCTTTATGGATCACTCAGGGGAAAAATCTGGCAGAAGTTCTGCAAAAGATGCTGGTAAAGCTTGAGATTGAGGAGAAGCTGCTCCCAATTACAGCTAATAATACATAAAACAATGAAACACTAGCATCTGAGCTATTCTTCAACTTACCAGAGAAACACAATTCTGAAGACGCCAGAATATCCGATAGAGAACGTCTCCATTTTCAAGGAGTTGATAGCTACATCCGCTGCCTCGCTCATATACTCAATCTAAGCGTTAGGGACATCCTTTCAGCACTGAAATTTGGAGATCATAAAATCTGCTATAGAAGCTTGTGATCTCTTGCAAGAGAATAAGAGAATTTGACAACATTCTACACTGGCTTGGCTTCGGATTATGGTGCTTTGGATATTAAGGACCCCTCAACGGCGATAGCAGTTGTTGGGGATTAGGCATGCTAAGCCTAATCAAGAAAAGCCTACAGTTAGTAATATTCCATCTGGAGTCTCATAGATATAGCATCGTGTGAATGTTGCTCTTCAGCCAATCAGATTGCAAATTGCAGATATCCCACGTGATTAATGCCAAGGAATGCCCGGCTAAGAGCGCGTTCGCGGAGCAGTCGCGTATATGTCTATACGGAAGGCAGAGCGCGACCCCTCAGAGACCATCACCTTTTTCCATGCTGACAATCCTCTGAACCACTTCACGGCCCGTAAGGCTTTGTTGCAAAGATGGGGAAGCTTGTCAGGCTCGAGTTATTCAGTATGTTCAAAGTTATCAACGAAATTCCAACGGGAAATCGACGGATGAGCTGACACCAACTCATAGATTTCAAGTCCTACAAAGGTCACCATGTCTTGCTGTTTGGTGATGCCTACTTTACCTCTATCATCGGCCCTAATGGATCCGGAAAGTCGAATTCGTGAGTGTTGTGTCCGATATGCAATCTATTGCAGAAAATCTAACGTTTATGTTTTCATAGTATGGATGCTATTTCTTTCGTCCTCGGCATAAAATCATCGCATCTTCGTTCCACCAATCTCAAGGACTTGGTCTACCGCGGACGTGTCCTCAGAACCTCCAAAGTCAACGGCGACGGTTCTGCGACCGTACCCGAACAAAATGGCAATGCAGATGAAGCGCAAGATGGATCTGACGTCGAGGACTCGCAGACCCAAGGTGACCGAGGCGATCCGCGATCGGCCTGGGTAATGGCAGTTTACGAAGACGACGCCGGTGAAGAACAGCAGTGGAAACGGTCAATCACGAGCGGCGGTGTTAGTGAATATCGTATCAACAACAAAATCGTGACTGCGCAACAATACAACGAAGCGTTGGAAGCGGAAAATATCCTCATCAAGGCACGCAACTTTCTTGTTTTCCAGGGAGATGTCGAAGCTATCGCGTCACAGTCGCCAAAGGATTTGACCCGTTTGATTGAGCAAATCTCTGGTAGTTTAGAATACAAGGCTGAGTACGAGCGTCTAAAAGCGGAGCAAGAGGAAGCGGCAGAGCAGCAAACATTTCAGCTAAATCGTCGTCGTGGAATCAATTCTGAGATCAAACAATACCAGGAACAGAAGCGCGAAGCCGAGAATTACGCACGGAAGGCCGAGGAACGAGACCAGGCTATCATCACGCACATCCTTTGGAAGCTTTTCCATTTCCAGCGATTGATCGATGAGTCAAGTGCAGAAATACAGAAACATCAGGATGAACTCAAGGAGTACCGTCGAGGAGTCGAAAAATATGAGAAGAATCTCGAGGAAGCCAAGAAGGAACATGCGAAGATGGGCAGAGAGGTGTCAAATGCGGAACGCTACATTGTCAAGAAGGAGAAAGAGATCGAGGATGCAACGAACTCGCTGGTACCTATTGATGAGAAGATCGAGATCACTTCAGGCAAAGTGCAAAGATATTCCTCGAGGATCTCCGAAATCGCTAAAGAGCATGATACTCAAACCGCAAATGTGGCCCGTCTCGAGAAGGACTTGAAGATCGTGGAGAAAGCACAAGCGGAGTGGGAAGCTGAGTGGGCAAAATCCATGAGCAAAGCCGGCGGTCAACTTAGCGAAGCGGACTTCCAGGAATACAATAAGCTCAAAGAGGAGGTTAACAAGCGTTCTTCAACCGAGCAGCTGAAACTCGACAACCTCAGGCGCCAAAAGAAGACTGATGCGGAAACTGTTAACGGGCTGAAGAGTAAATTCGAGACTGCGCAATGGCAACTGCAGAACTTGGAGGTTGAAGTCAAGACTCTAAAGACACGTAAATCTGATATCGCCGACACGATCAAAGAAACATCGGCAGAAATTGACCGCAAGAAGAAGGAACTGAATGCGGTGACCTCGGAACGTCTGCGAGTGTCTCAGATGCGTACGGAATTGGAAGAGAAATTGCAACTTGTCCTTAAAAAGCTCCTTGAAGCGGACGATGGCAGGAAGCAAAGCGAGAAGGAGATCCGAATGAAAGAAATGATCTCTACCCTAAAACGCATCTTCCCAGGCGTCAAGGGCCGTGTCAGCGATCTTTGCCAGCCTAAGCAAAAGAAGTATGCTGAGGCCGTCAGCACTGTCCTAGGCCGTCATTTTGATGCTATTGTTGTGGACAACGAGAAGACCGCCAAGGAATGTATCCAGCATCTCCGTGACCAGCGGGCGGGCCAAGCCACTTTCATCCCCTTAGAGACCATTCAAGTCAAGGCTTTCAACTCGAACTTCAAAGGTATGCATCGTGGCATGCGCCCAGCCATCGAGACTGTAGACTACGACAACTCTGTCTCACGTGCTATCAGCTATGCTTGCGGTAATGCTATCGTTTGTGATGATCTGGATACTGCCAAGTATCTCTGCTATGAGAAGGGAGTGGACGCGAAGGCCGTTACGTTAGATGGAACAGTGATTCACAAAGGCGGTCTTATGACTGGTGGCCGTGGTCCGGGTCAACAAAGCTCGAAGAGATGGGACGATTCTGAAATGGAAAACTTGCACAAATTGAAGGATAAGCTGCTTGCAGATCTCGCCGCATTGCCTAAAGGCCATCGCCGTGGAACAGACGAAGAGACTTTTCAAGGTGAACTAGTAGGTCTCGAACAGCGATTGGCATACGCTAAGGAAGAGCTGAAAGCCCTCGAACGCAACATCAAGAGTAAAGACAGCGAACTACAATTTGCTAAGAAACAGGTTGCGGAAGTTCAGCCCAAGCTGCGTGAGAAAGAAAAGGCGCTAAAGCAACTAGAAAACTCAATTCAATCTGCGGAGCAATCGGTTGCTGGTGTTGAGGATGAGATCTATTCCGATTTTTGTGAACGCCTTGGATACGACAGTATTCGTGACTATGAGGCTCTGCAGGGTTCTCTACAAGAAGAGGCGTCTCGCAAGAAGTTGGAATTTACGACGCAAAAGAGCAGAATCGAGAATCAATTGAGCTTCGAGAAACAACGTCTTCAAGCAACGGATGACCGTATCAGTTCTTTAAAAGCTCAATACAAGCGAGATGAGGCACAGATTAAGGGATTCAAAGCTGAGCAGGAGACAATCCGGAGTAGGCTGGATGAGCTGGAGGCCGAGCTGGAGATTCTCAAAGAACGTCTCGAGGAGCAGAAAGAATTATACGCCGAATCACAGGAGAAGCTGGCTGCCCAGCGACGAGAACTCCAGAAACGCTCAAAGAATGTTGAAGACACTCTTAGAGCAGTGAATGCACTTGAAAGTGAAATTCAACGGAACTCTTCGAATCGCTACGCACTTCTCCGTCGCTGCAAGCTAGAGGATATCGACCTGCCGCTTGCTGACGGCTCTGCACCTCTAGATAGTCTACCAATTGATGAGCTTGTGCAAACTGCTGATGAAGATGCTATGGATATCGATGAGGATGCAACTATGACAGGACTAGAGGCACCAGGTGCTCAAGATTACGGCATAGAAGTCGACTTTGATTCTTTGGGTGAGACATTAAAAGAGGTGTGTATAGACCGCCCTAAATATCCATGAATTACTACTAACTTCACCAGTCCGCCGAAGATAAGCTTGAGGAGGAATTGCAAGATCGCATCCGCTCCCTCAACGCGGAATTAGACAAGATGGCACCCAACACTCGAGCCATGGAAAGATTGGAAAATGTCGAGAACAAACTTCGCAGCACTGAGAAGGACTTTGAAGAAGCCAGGAAGCGTGCTAGAAAAGCCAAGGAGGACTTTGAAGATGTTATGACGAAACGATCAGAGTTATTCAACAAGGCATTTTCACATATTTCCGAGCAGATTGGTCCTATCTACCGGGAGCTCACCAGAAGTGCCAACTATCCATTGGGAGGTCAAGCGTGAGTCATCCTTCCTATTGAGAATATTACACTTTTTCTGACGTTTGTTGCAGCTATCTTGATATTGAAGATTCCGATGAACCATATCTCGATGGCATCAAGTACCATGCCATGCCTCCACTCAAACGTTTCCGTGACATGGAGCACCTGTCCGGAGGAGAAAAGACCATGGCTGCTCTCGCACTTCTCTTTGCCGTGCATTCTTATCAACCGTCACCATTCTTCGTTCTTGATGAAGTGGATGCCGCTCTTGACAACACCAACGTCGCTCGTATCGCCAACTACATCCGCGACCACGCCGCTCCTGGTATGCAGTTTATTGTCATCAGCTTGAAGACGGGTCTATTCCAATTGAGTGAAGCCCTTGTTGGTATCTACCGAGATCAGACCGAAAACAGCAGTAACTCGCTCACTCTGGATGTAAGCACTTTTCAATCTATGCAGTACTTGATGAGGCTATTGCTAACTTGTGAAACACAGCTCCGCAAATACCAATAGACAGATCATACTGCAAGCCATTCGATTTGCTCCAATGTAACGTTGAATTCACTAGCTTTCAATATCCGTTTCTTCTATGTTCCCTGGTCTTCACTCCCTCGCATCATGTCTCAGCGGATAAAGATGGGTAGGATGGATTCCATTTCCAATCGAAATGTATTCGCAGTCGAGACATTCCTCCAATCTGCCGTTTTGCCGGTCTTGTCCGGATTGTTCAACTTCGCTTCCATTTACTGTAAAATAGTTTTTATCTCACTTGTGCTTCAAATCGATCAGTGGCACCACCATGCCAACCAAACCGATAAATCTCTCCTGATCGTGTAACCATCTTTCTAATCTGATGATGGATCCTGCCAGATCTTTGCGATCTATCCATTTCTATCGAATCTTCCCCGCTGGACCAAGATCTTGAAAGACATTATGAAGGTGCACAAAACGAATATGAAGATCGAAACTCGTCCATCTCGCTTAAGTACCTATGTTCGCATGTCATGCAGAACATATTCCTCCAATATTCAATAACCGCGCCACAATTCTTGGGAGTCCCCGTATCTTGGTATTTGGAATTTGGAATCGACTGTTGCACCCTCCAAACGATGCGAGTAAGAGAGTCTGATAACGGGAAGAAAGAAAGAAAGAAGAAAAAAAAGTAATCAGGACGATCATTCCTCGAGAAGACCTTCCCCTTTATACTAATGAGTTTATTGGCCGTTGTTGAGAGTCTCGGTATAAATCGGCTCAAGGGCTTTAGGCTGCAAGGGAGGTCGGAAGCAAGACATTACATGTATCGAGAGTTATATTAAATATATATATTTTTCTTTTCTATGTGGTTATCTGTGATATTGGGGGCTTTTCTAGATGGTTCTTGTCTCGAACTTTTCTAAGAGCTAGAGAAATTTCAAATTACCGAATTTGGTAATTTTTGGGTGGATTTCTGGAGAATAGGGGTTGTGATCGATGATAGAGCGACAGTGGCAATTGGATTCTGGATCATGAATATTGAATTGTCTCAATACCTGGAAGCTCAGTAGGTAGCTAATCTTCGTTAACGGTCATAGAATTAGAGAGCGTGGCTCGGGAGTCTCTTAGGTTTTAGGGTCTGGGGGATTTTAGCCCTAGCCTGCCTTCAGAAAGCCCATTCTTTCACAAAGACCAATGGATTGCTATTATCATCGACCTTTAGATTATTGATAGAGGTATTATAAATTCTTATATATCAGTCAAAGCTACTCAACTATATCAAAAGGCCCAAACCGGCCACGAAAGCCTTTCATACCTATCTCGGCTACTAGCATTTGCCTGGGTATCTCATTTTTGATCAAGAAAAGAAGAAAAAGGAGAGCAATTGAGAAGTTAAGGAAAAATATTTTTACCCAAACTAAAGCAGGGAATCGTAATACTCAAAATTTTAGTCATACGTACTATGATCTTTGTTTCAACCTCTTAAGGTTTGGGTGTTTATCTAGCAGGACCGAAAATTGTGGGAAGCTACACACGATCAAGTCTGGCACAAGCTCCCAACTTCTTGGTTGAAGATGGTTGGGAGTATATAGAAATGTTCGCCCGAGTAGATAACTGCAAACCTGGACTGCTTACTTTAGGAATACAATCGAGGTGAGGCAACAGAGCCAGAGGTCCGAGAGCCGCCTCGAACTCATACCAAACTACCGAGTGTATCCGTGGGTCAATGCGGTCGCTACTGCTGCTGTTGGGATACTCCATCCGTGTCTAATGTGTAACTGTATTCTGATTCAGAGGGAACTGACTGACTAGCTAGCTACATGGACATGTTGCACCAGATCCTCCCACTTGTGGCAGCGGCCGGGATGAAAATGGCCAAGATTTAAAAGATTCTTTCAGATAGAATTCCACACAAGAAGCAAATCAGATGGCTCTCGTCATACTGATTGGACAATACCGACGTTTTCAACCTGGGATTTGCAAAGTAGCCAGGTACATACGAATTAACCTCATCTATGCTTTGGCGCATGAACCTGGAAACACGACAGAACGCCACAGACCCGGTATATCTCTTCAGTTGAAGTATACTTTAATTTATATTTATGTATAGTGTACTTCCATGCAGATTCAGCGATCATCTCACTATCAAACTGACTAAAATCCAATGTGACTGGACAGATCAATCATCCGGGCCACCTCAAACCAATAAAAAGTGGACGAGTCAACTTAGGGCAGAGATGGGGCTGGCTACATAAAAATAGCCCATGATTTACTACGTAACTTCCTCAGTAGGTATGTACTGGTTATATCTGTCTGGTCCTATGCCTAGAAAAGTTGTGCGACGTGATGACAGCGTACAAGAGTCCAATAGTAAGGGACATGGGGATTTTCAATGTGACAATGCCAATTTGCTTGAGTAACATGGTCGACGTTCGGAAGTGTTCTTTGAGCTGGCAGATGGACAATTTTATTTCAAGCTTGGGGTCGTTTGACTTCATTGTGGTTATGTTCATTCTTTGGAGAGTAATGATATTCGTTTTTGTTCTGAGTTAACAGTGAAGATGTAAAATAAGTCGCACGGAAGAGCAGATCTTGCTCAATTTCCTATAATGCAGTACTGAATACAGAACAACCCATTGAAAATATTGCAATCAAAACTACGTCGTTTCTTAATTTCGCAAAAAATCCCAGAAGTTTTCCTCGCGAGTGCTTCGATTTTTGCATATGTGCACTCCGCAAGAACTTCCGAAATAGGAAATTTTTTTCTGAATTAGGGCAAGCCGTCGACTCTCCAAATTCCAATCTGCCTTCCATCTTGCTTTAGCAACCATTTTCAACAGCCACGAGGACTTTTGCTGAATAGATCGACTACGTGACCAGCGATATCGGCTTCCTAACCATCTCTGGACAGTTGAAAGAAAAGAAATATGCAAGCTAATCCTTCGCTTAGACAAAGTATCCGAGTTTACCTTTCCCTACGGAGGACTGTTTGCAAAAATAAAAATTGAATTTTGAATTGCGCGAGTTTCAAATATAGATCATGGGGCCATGAAATCTGGAACTAGCCATCTAAAAGGAATGATCAGAACGCTTTCTGTTTGGTCAGTTTATGTATCCTTGATCCATGCTAGTATAATGCACGGCCCTGTTGTGCTGTCTGATTGGCCGCTTCTTTCTTTTTTTTCGTCTTCTTTTCTTATTCACGCATATTGTCATCCATACCGGCCATTTTTTACTTACTGCTTTCTCGTCCTTCTCGACATTTTCATGGGTCAAAGAGATGTTTCTTCTCGGAGAGGTAATCAAACTCCCTGCTCAATACTGCTTACCCCTCTGTCCTAACCACGATACCCCTTGGGTCTCACCTCTCACACAGTACTGACCCCTCGTGGACTTTGTCTACTTTCTCAATTCCGGTGAAACCGCACTTATGTGCATACTTTTCCCAGGCGCATTCAATTACTCAATTCAATCATATCTAGCCTTCTTTCGGCTTGTGTCACTTCCACGGACATATTTCACCTCGAACTGACTGGCTGACAGGTTGCTGTAGTGCATACTATAATGCACATAGTGAACTGTCAGCCCGGTGTCAAAACGGAAGTCGTGCATGCGCCATACAGTACAGTACAGGTAAGCTCGTTGGGCTGTCGGTGGCATGCATACACCTATATACGTACTCGAATATTCAAGAAGGATAGACAAGGATTACTTTCTGGACTGTGGAATGATTACCGCAGTGCCTACCTAGATGAGACGATATGATACGATCTGATGTGTCATTTACTCAGATCGAACTACCACTTTTGTGTAGACTGAAGACACGAAAGGAACTTGCGGTAAACAGACTTAGTAGTTAGTTCCTTAAAGATAAGAAAATTTTCCTTCGTCTTCTGAGGATTCCTGCGCAAACCACTACGACAGAACACGTGTGAAGGTGTCAGTAAACTATCCGGGATGTACCCTACACACATTCATTATCAAGGTGATAGCAAGGGGATAATGTGCATGGTATTGAGAATTGGCCGTGCTACGACAGCAGTTGTCGCATCTTGAATTCTGGACTTGGGGTCTAGATGGATCATTGACAGTGTGTACTAGTTATTATCAAGAAGTAGCCCTGAAATCGACCAGGGTATGAGACGACGAGGGATTTTGATAAAAGACAACCATTCTGAGAATATCAAATATTACTACTATTCACTCTGCCAGGGAGTCTATCAAATATAGTAAAACTGTAGCAGAAAGCGGCCCTCGAATTAATTACTAGATCGGTATTCATACTTAGTCCCTCCACCGAAGCACTTTCCGCGATCAGATCGCAATACCAAAGCCATCTATCCTAACTAATCAGTCCCCATCCCAATGGAATCACTACATACGGATTAATAGACAAGGATTATTCGTCAAACTGCGGGCACTGAACTATCTTAAGATGGTCACCGCTCTACATCACACAGACCCTCTATCCTTTAGTGGTAACTATCACTGTAATATTCCGATCCGCAAGAAATTCCAAGAAGGATTGATACCTGTGTTTTTCTTAATGTAGGTACATACCCACGATTGAGCTTTCATCCTGTTGAAAGAACTTTTTCCACCAATATTTGGATCATATCATTGGCAAGTGGGAATAGTCCCACCCTTTTTGGATCCTTCTTTCGTTTCTGCCTTGCATGAATAGAGTGGACGGCATATGTATGTTGAGTACGTAGTAAAAGATCTTCAAAAATTGTTCGCTTGCTGTTTGCATTCGTTGAAACATCCAAACGAATTCTCGGACCCTCTCGTTCTTTCAACACCTTTCCAACGGGCGAATTCGTCTTGCATCGGCATATCTGAAGAACATCGCTCATTCAAAGATAGACCGATAAATCTAATGTAAGTGTAACATTATGTAATGTGCGAAATAAGCCCAACATCTAGGTCTGCCTAAGGTAAAGCAAACGGGGTTTCTTTTCCAGCAGCTCGGATACCAGGATCTGATCAAACGCAGGCCTGCATGCTTTTCTAGTCTCTAATGATATAGGCCAGAATCTAGATTCAATCTATCTTGGTGGTATAGGGTACTGTCTAGCTCTCTTCGTAATTCGCATAGTCTGGATCATCCACGTCTACCCTCGAAAACAGTTGCGGAAGCGAGATAACTAGTCCGTGTTAACCCTAGGGCCCTTCTGCACTGACAGTATCTATCTTAGTATCTATGCACAGACAGGGTGGAATCTGTGGACCGCGCGGCGTACGGAATATCATGCAGGGTAATGGGGTCGCTGAGTGGGTAGTTCCGTTGCTTATGTTAATCCTTCTAGGCGCTAGACAAGGGCCCTTCCGTTTGATTTGTACAGTAGTCCCATGGGGAACTGTGTGTAGATGTTCCGGCGCTCTAGCTTGGTTTTTCTTGAGTGATTCCGAGAATCCGGCTGGTAGATGAAGACTGCAATTTGCCCTCTCAGCGAACTACCAGCGGACATTCTTCAGGATTTCTCGTGTTTAGCGCATGTCATTAGCCCAATTGAATCCTAGACAGACACCGGTGCTGACAGTCGTTTGTGTTAGGTCCGGATTAGCCTCTGCATACTGAATTGCTTTTCTTATGGAGAAAGATGGCAAAGACTATGCATTTTTAATGTATAGATTGGATCGGCACGGATGGAACTCCACTGCGTCGGTATAATTGGCATCCTCAAGAGGATACGGTAACCAACGGTTCCTAGATGCTCAGTAAGTATACACTAGTATGTAGGAAGGCTTGATCCGTAGCTTTTTAGAGCTTGCATGGATACTCATGGCTCACCTCCTTGCTGATGTGAAAACAGTCCTCTAAACGCCTCATCCGGATCGACTGTTGTCTTCCCCGGGGTGCTCAGGCGTCAAGCTAAGCATTTCACATAGACAATCAAAGACTGAAATACGTTGACTTACATGGTGGCCAACAATTTTAGACATCGGCCTAGGTCGTAGTGCGTCGATCCCAAAGACTCTTAGTGTAATCCCTATACCTATCCTGGTATATACTACCTTATTTCATCGCTCACCTGAAGAATAGAACGGACATTTAATGTCAGGCTTCTCCCTATAAATCGGTGTGTGATGGCCAATCTCAAAAACTCATCAAGTAATATGAGTTACTTTCGCAAGTGTGTCTTCATAAATCATATATCAAATCCCATATGTATACATCGTTGTCATCTTACCTCTAGCTCCTGTCATTGATTGGTTACCTTTCCGTCCAGACCGCTGTCTTCCGTCGAGGTTGTCCAAAGAGTTGTGTCCTTGACGATATTGTGTGACCTCGGACAACGAGCGGAATGGACGAGTCTCATAGTTTGAACACCGACCAAACCTGTACATTGATTCCATACAACAATATCCCTTCTCACACAGCCGTGGTTTGTTTCCTTCCCAGTGACTCTGTCGACGTTGACTAATCAGATGCTCGTGAGCAGCACGGTCACTCAAACATACCAGGAGTGGTTGGCATCCATTACCCACACTTCGCCATGATATACAGTAACCAAGAAGGCCAAATTGCTTTCGAGAGCTCCCCATCAATAGCGGACCCAGGCAGGGTCATATTCACTCCGGATATACAAGAAAGATTTGCAGAGTTAGTGTCTCCACGGTCTTCGACACTAGTAAGCTTACCTGGTCAGTAGTAATGTCTATAAAACTTGGCGAATCTCCACTCACACAGAGGCAGTGACATCGGGGCCGATACGATCTGAGCGTGGGAGAGGTATTCCTGCTTATTCACATATCACCGGAAGGACACGACAAAGAGGTAGCTGGAGTCCCATGAGTGGAAGTCCTTCGCCGGTCATTCCATGCGATTGGCAAGTCGATCAGAGCAGGCGGCACAGACGAAACGGGAAACGGCGAGATCCCAGAATACCGGGTTCAATGACTCCCGACTTTGGCTATGATGCCATGACTCTCCCTTCCTCTGCATATGTTATTCGAGTTGACGATGAAGCACGCTTAAAAAGGTATTATGAGAAGGCATTCGATGCGTTCCAGCAACTGAATTGTAGAGTCATCGCCAAGGCATTTATCAAGCTTGTCGAGCCGCGGAAACAGGTCAATTACCCATACAATGGACGACGTGCGTCTTCCAGCCCTGGAGGCGAGAGACGCGCCAACCCTGAACTGACCAAGCCGCCCTGGTGGCCAGCCGGTGTCACACACAAGGAGCCAGACCATCTTCTCAAACCAGGTATGACCGCCACTAAAGATGAAAGGAGTCTGGCTGACATGACCCAGAGCGTATTCAACTTCTTATCCACATTCTTCGAGAGCTGGGTGGAAGCCATGGTATTACCGCAGAGAAACTTCGTGAGGCTGGCCAAGATGTGCGTCGGTCTATCAGCCCTCCTGAGAGACTCCAAATTCTCGATGAGGTATACAACGTCAGACACATGGAGGAGCGATACATCAGGGGCGAAATATGTGAGTACTTACCTCGCCCGTCTTGCTCAGAGGTCTCCAAAACTGACTGTCACAGCCGGCGATGTCTTGATCCCGATTGCTCAAGTCAACCTAGTTGGACCGGAGTTCGAAACGAGCGACGATGCCAGCACCCCAGACTCCCACGTTCGAAACAGCGAGGGTGGTTCTTCATGGGGGATGGAATCTTTGGCGAGCGAGAGTGTGCGAGGTCAGGAAGCGTCGTCAGGAAGTGACGGTAGGAGCGAGGGGACAACCACAAGAGATCCTCAGGTAGAAACATACGATCACCTGATGCCAGAGCGCTCGCAGTCGTACAACTTGCCCTACTCCAATCCTCCTCATCATCCATCATCGACTCGGGCCAGCTCCTTTGACAGCAACGTCCAATACAGCCCGCGACACTACCCTAGCAGCACCGCATCTAGTATCATGTCACACGAGGCTTCACCTCACTCCATCGATGTGTCCACCCGCCCGTCTTTCTCAAGCTACCTCAACCAACCCATGCTTCCGCCCGTGCCTGTCACGACTGTCTTGTGGCACCCGACTGTTCAAGCATCGGCTCCTCCTTACCAGCCTCCTTACTGATGGGATCTTGGTATACGACTCTGCGGTGACAAAAGTCTTTGGAGCCTCTTTTTTCATCATTTTCGTTATTGTTTACCACTCCATGGGAATGTCCCGTTATTACTTAATGTTAATTCATTGGCTTCACTTCATTGGATATATAGATTTCGGCGGTTCAGGGAATCATTATATGTGCTATTACGGTCTATTTTCGGGTATCTTTTCATTACTTATAGTTGGCAACTTCATAAAAGCGCTGTGCTTGCAAGCAAACAGGACAGAGATGTTCCTAGACGTCGAGAGACTGAGGAGAATGCATGATTTCGGTCAGAGGGACAGCAAATATACTACTACCCTAAATATCAAAAGTATTCGCAACTGAAAGTATTGAAGTGTTGAATCGTTGACCAGAGCGCTGCCTCAGGCTGCAAGGCATCTGGGGTCGCAAGCTAACCGCATCGAGATAGTAAGCGGGGCCTATCCGTTCACCCAGCCAATAACCAACATGGGATCAGGCACGAGAAATGAGCATGGTATGTCATTGCCCTCTGAACTCCAGACTCGCCCTCAGTAAAGCTTCGTCTTCTTATCTTCAAGTGGTTGAGGCCACAAAAACGGCGTATTCGGAGTCACTTGACCTTGCTGGCCTCGTGGGCTTTATATTTCCCGGTATGTCTTCTTATCCGTCTGCCATTAGTACAAATTCACCGCTCTGCCCTCCCTGTCCACGACTTGCGCGTTGTTGTCTTGCTGTGAGTCCAGGAGAAGGTGTACCTGCATCACGCAGATATCTTCTGCGGCGTTGACAGCTTTGGGGATATACTGTGATTCACTACTGGGACGGACATACACGCAAGTCGTCGGAGAAATTTGCGACATCACGAGACCATGCTGACCTTAAGCCGCTTCACCAGTCGTCCCCATATAATCTACACCAGGAGCACCCATACACTTCTAGACTTTCAGCAAAAACAGGGCACCATGACTGATTCAAATCCGCTCTCGCGGAGCAAGTCCGCACCGACTCTATCTGAGGAAGCCATGGCTTCGAATGCTCCTCTCTCCCCCGACCTCCTTGCGACCGATACAGATGGGCTTTCCGGGCCTCCCGAGGGTTCGACGTCGCCCACATCTACACCAGGAAGACTGTCTAGAAACCCCTCCTTTTCGAATAGTAGCTCGTACCAGGAGGACTGGGAGACATTCCCACCGTTGGATAAGCTGAGCTTTTTCGAGCTGTTCGATACATTTTCATTGTCACAGAAGCTGGAGAGATGGAACCAGGCGTTGAACATGCAACGAGACCGAGTGCGCCGACAGCGCGAAAAGTTCAAGTCCGTCTCTGGTCTTGCCAAGGATCGCGTGGTCGATGAATGGAGGAAGAGAATTCCTACTGCCGACGAACAGTTGGACAAGTACAAAAACCGTATGCGAGACTCGGTCGACAGGTTGACGAAGCAATGGAACAAGGTAGCAACAGTCACTCTTCGGGAGAAAGTATCGTTCATTGCTGGTGTGATGAATATTTTCATCAGTGGTTACCTTATGGGAGCTTGCCCGGAAAAATTCTATTGGTGGTACACTGCTCAGCTTGCCTATTTTATGCCTATTCGTTTGTACACCTATCATAAACGCGGCTATCACTACTTCTTGGCCGACTTGTGTTACTTTGTCAATTTTCTGGCCATGTTGAGTATCTGGGTGTTTCCGCAATCGAAACGGCTTTTAATCGGGACGTACTGTCTGGCTTACGGAAACAATGCGGTTGCTATCGCTATGTGGCGCAACTCATTGGTGTTCCACAGCATGGACAAGGTTGTCAGGTAAGTTTTCTATTCCTTAGTCTTGAGATTTCATTTACTAATGCTTTGGGCAAGTGTCTTTATTCATATCATGCCCCCAGCTGCTTTCCATTGTATTGTACATTTGACACCTCCTGAGATACTCAAGGAAAGATTTCCAGCTGTATGGGATGTCAAGTTCAGTCAGCCTGGTGCTCCCGAACATTTCACATTGCTGGCGATGATGCTCTGGGCTTCCATCCCTTATGCAATCTGGCAATTATCCTACCACCGCTTCATTACAGTTCGCCGCGCAGACAAGATTGCCGCTGGACGACCAACCAGTTTCACTTGGCTCCGGCGTTCTTATGCGAAAACTTGGATTGGCAAATTTGTGCTTAGTCTTCCTAATATCCTTCAGGAGCCGGCATTCATGATGATTCAATATTTCTATGCACTTTTAACCATGATCCCCTGCCCTCTATGGTTCTGGTACCGTTGGGCGAGCTCTGTGTTCATGCTTGGCGTGTTCATCTGGAGTATTCACAATGGTGCGACTTATTATATTGACGTATTTGGAACACGGTTCCAAAAGGAATTGGAACAGTTGAAGAAGGATGTCGCCAAATGGCAAACCAGTCCTGATTACGCCACAAGTCCGCTTCTTACCCCCGGTCTCGCTACCGAGCAGGGTTCCCGGTTGCTCAGCGACTTGGCTACAACACCTGGCGAGGAACTGGACAAGTCTAGTCTTGAGCGTATCCCGACTCTTGATGCCTTGTCTGAGACTACTGGTAACCAGCCTCGCGCACCAGACGCTGCATCTGCCTTGCGAAACCGGGCGGCCGCTCAATAAGTCATAGGATTTCCCATATGTTAACTCCGTTTTGGTACTTGCACTTGCATTCTTCGTTACGATTGGACCTGAATATATTGTTTTACATACGTACCACATACACCGTTGCGTTATGATTTATGATTTGTTGATGATACCACCTATGCAAGCACCTTTTGACCCCCATTGCTTTCTGTCATTAGAATAGTATGCTTATTCATGTGCGTTCCAGTCATTTACCTTGATCTGTACTTTTGTTTTGGCGTTATGTACACAAACATGACTGTATATCAGAATGTAAATTGTCAGTAAGTTAGAGCAATCCTGCCTATATCAGCGCCGGAATGGGATATAGTTTATCCACGCGCACTAGCACATCCCCCTAGTTCTTAGGATCAGTCACAATATTAGGAATTCAGTATTACTGGCACAGTCAGCTTGTTGGATTAGCTGTCCTCATTAGGTTTTGCGATCTAATGAAGGTAAACCAACATTCCCTGGGCGTTCTCCGAAATCAGACCACCATTGTACTTTAATGGGTTCGTAGGTGTCGAGCACTCTCGGGGCTTGCAAAGAATGCCTGCACATTTTATCTCATCCTTTTCCCGTTTTACGAACTTGTCATCTGCGAGAATTAGAGTGTCGTCGGTCTGCATGCCAGTGATTCCAAATCCTTGTGCCGGTTTGGTGCAGTGTAAGAGGCATGGGTCGTAAGTTGATGTCATTCCCAATTTGTCTGTATGGTGAGTATGATAAGTACGGTACCAGTGGTTGTCTGATTCGGGAATACCGTATAAGGGTTTAACGACTTTCAAGATAGTGCCCTCAGGTAAGGCATCTGCAAGTTCGGGAGGTGGATAAATGTAGAAATCACGAATTAGATGCGTAGTTGACTGTACATACACCTGCATGACGTCTCGTATGAATAGAATCGTGCCAGCTACACAGACTGCAAGGCAAAGAAGTAGCCGTTGGCTGCAATGTTGTATTGTTGGCGATTGTGTTAACACGATATCTTTTTCTTCATCGTTATACACTTGTACAACAAGTCGTGATTTTCAAAGGCTTTGTCAGTTCCTAGATTCTTAATTTCATCGACAAATCGTGAGTTGAAGATACAGGTTCCTTTTGGCACGTCTTCCATCCTGACAACTTCGAACACACCGTTTTCTAATAGGCCGTTGATCTCCTTCTTCCTCGACTGGTCAAATTGGGCAAATGTCGAGTGTAAAATGTCATCTCGATACCGAGCCGGTAATTGTCGATTTCGTTGAGGGCGTCGTACAGGCTCCGGTTGAGATGTAGGCGTGCCTGACTGTATTTCTTCGATATGAGGTGAAGTTTGTGGTGACGTCGAATTTGTGGCTGTAGGCAATTCAGGCCTGTTATTGTCATGCACCGAATCGTCTCCATGATCAATTTCCTCTTGTGACTCTTTGTGAAATAGTTTAACTTGGATTGTGCGGAATTGCTTTGGTTCATCCGGAAATTGAATTGTGCATGTCTCGCCATCGATGCTTATCAGTTTGTATGGGCCAGTTTATTCTCCTGCATAACCCGTATTTCCTTCACGCCATACGATCACATTTGAATTTATTGGTAATAGTTGCATGGCTGTTGACGCGGGACCGTTACGGTATTGAGTGCATCTCTTAGTTGTCGTTTGGCGTGAAATTTACGCACCTCTGCCATCGCTTTCCTTAGTGTAGCGGCGCGTTGAGTAATCGAGGGTGCAGGGGGGTCATATTCGGTCATTCGTGGATAAGCACCAAAAAAGAGGAGGGTAGGAACTAATCCATCTGAGGATACTATCTTGAAAGTCGTTAAACCCTTATACGGTATTCCCGAATCAGACAACCACTGGTACCGTACTTATCATACTCACCATACAGACAAATTGGGAATGACATCAACTTACGACCCATGCCTCTTACACTGCACCAAACCGGCACAAGGATTTGGAATCACTGGCATGCAGACCGACGACACTCTAATTCTCGCAGATGACAAGTTCTCAAAACAAGAAGAGGATGAGATAAAACGTGCAGGCACTCTTTGCAAGCCCCGAGAGTGCTTGACACCTACGAACCCGTTAAAGTACAATGGTGGTCTGATTTCGGAAAACGCCCAGGGGATCACACTTACATAAAAACGCACCTGCAGCCTGATACGTCCTGTAAAGGACCATCACGCTACACAACAAGTTCTCGTGGCAAAGTTAGGAAATCTGTGTCTCCTTAAGGAACAATACATCGCACAACGCGCACTTGGTGCGTATATTGCCTCTGTCTCACAACCTGAAGCCTCAGTTGATTTGTCATACGCCGCACAAACTACAAATCCCGAGAAAGACGACTTCAAAGCATTAAATAAGCGCCTGAAATGATAGCTTGACAATGCTGAAAGAGGATTACGGTTTGTTCGCCTCGAACTAGATACCTTGTGACTAGTTATCTTCGCGGATTCTACCTTCGCCAACAACAAGGACTTTACTTCGCAGATCGGATTTGCCATTGTTCTTGCAAATGCTTCAAACAACGCCAACATCGTACATTGGTCTTTGATCAAATGTAAACGCGTCGCACGAAGCGTACTAGCTTCAGAATTATACGCAATGGTCCATGGCTTTGATTCGGCTGCATCAATCAAATCAACAATAACGCAGCCTCTACACCTCACCAAGCCGATGCCCCTTGTCGTTTTCACCGATTCGAAGAGTCTCTACGAATGCCTAGTCAAACTCGGTACAACGCAAGAAAAGCGCCTCAGGATCGACCTCATGTGTCTCCGCCAAATATATGAGGGCCAGGAAATTGCAGAAATCAAGTGGATCGACGGCGATAGTAATCCTGCCAATGCCATGACGAAGAGCAAGCCATGCCGCGCTTTACAAGCCTTATTGATACGAACAAGCTCTATGTCAACGTCGACGGATGGGTGGAGAGATCTATAACGTCCCAGCGCAACCGGAACAACTTGGATCTGTCGACTAAAACTGTAAAATTCGCATCTCCATTAGCGACAACCGTCAATTGATTTGGATTGAAGGTAGACCAACATACATTTATTTTATACTTAGAAACTTTGTTTTGGATCAGAATGTACTATGTAGAGAAAGAATTTGGCATGTCCCCTTGTTAACCCCGAGATCTCCCCAACAGAATCAGATTATCGCCGACGCCGGATATATCACGTGCCCGCAACTACGTGTCTCCGGATTCCGGAGTGTAAATGTAAAGTCATCTTGACACCGGACGTTGACATTATTATCCAGCAAACATCAACAATTGTTTTTTCTATCATCGTGTGAGTTCGTTAATTTGCGATTATTGGAAAGTCGTCTGGTTTTTGGTAGCTGTTCGCCGCCAGATATCTCCCTCGCTCGCAAGTGCGAGCCGTTTCGGCCGAATTCATTTATTTTCTTTCTTCTAAAGCTTCGTCATCATGAGGACCGCAAGACTCTCGAATTCAGTTGCTGCGAGGCGTGTTTATGGGATCAGTAAATCTATGCTCCATTGTTTCAGTTTTCGCTCGTATATAAGATGCTAACTCGGCAAATTCAGCACCGGCAAGTTTCCCTAGCATCCTTGCCGCTCGATCTCTGGCACAAGCCCAACGCAACCGTCGAGCATTCCCAACACATTTAAATGCATTGGCGGTCTTGATCCCTAATCAACGCACATATGCGACCGAAACATCCACATCGTCCAACACCAATTCCGGAGGCACACCATTACCGCCTCCAGGATTCGATGCCAACCAAGCCAAACAACCGCTGTCATCCTCAACGGCGGAATCGCGGAAGATAGCGGACCAAGCGGCAGTCAGCAAAAATGCTACTGGAACAACAGCGACGGCGCAGGCATCTCAGCCAACAGCCACTTCGGCAGAGACTGTGGTTGCCGACAGTAAGAAAATGACTGTGGAACCGGAGAAGCGAGCCGTGGAGAAGAAAGAGGAGATGAAAAAGATGACGATTGGGCAAAAGATTAAGCATGAGATTCAGCATTATTGGGATGGGACGAAATTGCTTGCTACCGAAGTTCGCATTAGTGTTAAGTTGGCGATGAAGATGGCGGCGGGTTATGAGTTGAGTCGTCGTGAGCATAGACAGGTATGTTTCTTTCTTTCTTCTTTTGCGGCTGGCAGTACTGATGGGACAACTAGTTACAACGTACGGTCAAAGATTTAGCACGTTTGGTGCCATTCTCCGTATTCGTCATTGTCCCCTTTGCCGAATTGCTACTTCCCATTGCTCTACGAATGTTCCCCAACATGCTCCCCAGCACCTATGAGGGACAAAAATCGAAGGACAAAAAGGCCGAAACTCTCCGAGGCACTCGCAAAGAAGTTTCTAAATTCTTGAAGGATACTTTGAAGGAGACCGGTCTCCCACTGAGCGCAGAAAATGCGAAGAAAGAAGAATTCACCGAATTCTTCAGGAAACTTCGCTCAACGGGTGAAACACCGTCTGATGAGGATGTTATCAAAGTTATCAAGATTTTCAAGGATGACTTGACGCTGGATAACTTGTCTCGACCTCAGTTGGTGGGTATGTGCAAATATATGAACCTCAACACATTCGGCACGGATGCTATGTTGCGATACAATATTCGACATCGAATGCGCCAGATTAAGCGGGACGATCGTGCGATATCATATGAAGGCGTGGATTCCCTCTCAGTGCCAGAATTGCAAATGGCCTGCGCATCGCGTGGTATCCGCACCCATGGTGTTTCCCCCGGACGCCTCCGAGACGATCTCTCCATGTGGCTTGATCTCCGTCTCAAGCACGGGGTCCCCTCTACCATGCTCGTTTTGAGTAACGCATATCAATACGCCACCCAATCCAAGGACTCAGAAATGTCTTCTCAAATCGACGCCCTCCGCTCCGTGTTGTCTAGTATCCCCGAAGAACTCTTCCATGAAATCGAACTAGAAGTCCACAACGCCGAGGGAGCAGCTACCAACCGACAGCGTCTCGAAGTCGTCAAGGAGCAACAGGAATTGATTGAAGAAGAGAACGAGCAAAATACAGAACAAGAAGGTAAAGGCGTGTCAGCGCCAAAGGATACGGAGAATATCGATGATAAGGAGGATCACCCGAAGCTTGAGGCGTCAGATGCAGCTGCACAGCAGGCTGTTGAAGCTAGTGAGGCTGAAGCTGATCAAGCGAGCGCCGAGAAACAGACTACTACTACTCAGGAGGGAAAAGAAGACGTGGCGAAGTCTGAGAAGAAGGATTAAATAATGCCTGTTGTCTCTTGTATTAACATCTCCGATCCATATCTTCTTCCCGCGCTTTTCCTGCTCCTGTCACACCCAAATTATGAAAATTCTTAATATAGACTGTCTCGTTATATATATGATTGTACATTCCTTTGGATTGCCGTTATAGGTAGTAAGGAAGATTGTCTTCATGTTAAAGTGAAGTGAACGTACAGCTGCTTACATATGTAGTCTAAATTCTCTCCCGCATCTTATGCCTCGGCGCAAATCGGTACCTAAGTTAACGTCATTGCCATCTCAACTATCACAACTAACTCACATAACGTCCAATAATAACAATCAAGCTAATAATATCAATCGCTTTTATTACATCTCGCCAATATACAGCAATTCATCTCATATCAGCGGGGACTTGGGATCATACAGTACATCAAACGGAAGAGCAGATGTGCCGATCAATTCCGCATAATTCTAACCTAAGTACTATCTAACCACATCTCTGATATCAAGGAGCACTCGGAAATAGAATAAATGAGCAGGCCATGCATTAATTACAAGCTTTTCAGCATTCGCCCTTGTACATATTCACAGATCAACAAAGCCGGTCCTCTGGTATCTCGGACGTTTTTCTCATCGGCGAAACATACAACTACCGGGAGCGTCAAGATGTCGCCTTTATCACCAGAGTCAGCGGTATGTACATATCTTCCAAGGATCGGGATATATTATTCCAAGATCGATCCGGATAATCAATTAATTATGGGATTTAAGCTAACAATCCATGTAGAAAGCAATAGCAAGGCTGCGTGCATACAAGCCTCCCCCCAGCAGTTATGGTTCATTACCGCTCAGTCGGCGGGCTGCAGTACTGATTCTACTGTATGCTGATCCTGAAGGAGAGCTGAAGACTGTTCTCACTATTCGGGCAAAGACTTTAAGTTCTTGTACGTCCTTCCCGATCTATCAATCAATCTGATCGTCACTGATCAACGTGTTTAATAGTCGCTGGCCATGCTGCATTCCCAGGGGGTATGCATCCAACAACAATCCTTTTACAAGGGTGAGTAGCCAGAGCTTATAGAATGCATACAGGCAAAGCAGACACCGAGAACGAAACCGCCTTCGAAACAGCCCGACGCGAAGCCGCTGAAGAAATAGGTTTGCCCAACATAGGCAAACCACTCTTCCCGCCATTCAAAGTAGAGCATCTCTGCGAACTACCCGCAAGTCTGGCCAGAAATGAACTTGTTGTCAGACCGTGTGTCGCATTCCTACACTCGTATAATGAAACAACTGGTGAAACGGCCGATCCGGAGACGTCATTGATCCCGAGACTGGATGCCAAGGAAGTTGCGGCTGTGTTTACGGCGAGGTTTCATGATTTCTTGAAGAAGGATATTGAGCATGCTGCTGGAAAAGAAGGAGATGATGAGGACGGGCCGGGTGATTGGTATCAGGGTTCATGGACGACATGGCATGAATCTGATTGGAGAAGTATGTCTATATTATTGTCTATGTCTATCCCTGCATGTTTATCGTCCTTATACCTTTTCTCTTTTTCGTCGCTAGTTTCATATCCTCCGAAAAGCACCCTTTCGTCACGATATTACCGAAACTAACCGACGATCAACAGTGCACAATTTCTACATCCCCATTTCCGAGAAGAGCATCACCAAACCCAGACCCCAGACCAGACTAAAATCCATCCAGAAAAGAATCCAAGACGTCGCCATTACAAAATTAAAAGAACGCGAACGATCAGGCGAATTATCCCGCTACAAGGTATGGGGCATGACGGCTCGGATCCTGGTAGATGCGGCTCGGTTGGCGTATGATGAAGAACCAGAGTTTGAGCACAATAGTCATTTTGGGGACGAGGAGATTATTGCTAAGTTAAGAAGGATCGGGAGGTTGGGTGCCATTAGACGACCTGGGGATGAGCTCACTCGTGAGACAATGCGGAAAGCTGCGAAGCTTAGTTGATAAATAAACACATACAGAGTATTCCGTATGTATATTGGGATTGTGGGTTCGGATGACAAGCGAATACTTTGGCAACGTTCGAATACGTTCCGAGTGTCGGTTCCTTCACCCCCTTGATAGAGGTCAAAGATAGAGAAGAGTCTAAATCTATGCAAATAACCCGCGCCGAACAGAGAAATAGAATAAGGAAAACATGCATAGCCGACATTCCAGAGCATATACAATGATGTACTAGCTCAGAAGGAAGACTCTCTTTGGTCGGTCATTTGCCTCTGTTGCCCCCTTTTCCCCTTGCATGCATGCATCACCAACCGGCCTTGTCCCACCCTCACCAACAAGAAAACAAATCAAATTCACTCATCGAAGCCACAACAACCATGTCAGAGCCATCAGCTCGTAACTATGTATGCATGTCATGAATCAACTGACTCTCTTGGGTGGGGAGTCTTGAATTCCTGGTTAAACTTAACCCTGAGATTCTTATCTCGCCATGGATACATGCTGTCGATCCATGTCTTTGTTGGTGACACAGCATGATGTTAAATTGACTATGATCTGATATATAGATCCGATCGCATCCGGAATTTAGAAATAGTTTTGAAGCTTGCTGGTTCTTTGTTATAGCTGTTTGTTTACATGATAATATCGAGTTCACTCCCATATATGCGACCTGACTAGACAAAACTGGATATGGCTTCCCTGGCAACATACAGCAAAAACCCTCCACCAGTGCTAGTTTCCTCGTCCCTAGACGGTCTAGAAATCGGTGTCCCTCCTTCCAACCATCCATCACCATACTGGCGTGAAAAGCCCTTGCCGAAGACCCCGAGTCGGCCAGTTAGTGTCTACAGCACAGGGGACAAAACTATCGGCAGTACCATCAGCCTGGTTGACTACACCGAGAAAGCAGCTGTCAACAACAACGAAATTCTGTTGGCACCAACCGGAAGGAAAATAACAAAATCCAACACCGACACAGACACAACATCAACACGTTTCTACCGCCGACGAAACAACGTCGCGCATCGAAACTCACTGGCCACGCGTATAAATGATAGGACCTCTATAGGGTTCAAGACATTCCTGACTGAAGAGCAGTATGGAGTCGGTATGCATCTAGCTAGAGCAAATCATTACTTCAGGGAAAAGAAGTGGGAGATTTTTCCCGAATTGGGACCACAGGCAACATCGCCAACTTCAACTACACGATCACCGAGGAAAGGTCGACCTCGGCTTCCGAAGGGTTTCAGTAGGCAACAGATGTCTAAAGGGGAAGTGTTTGGAATCAATCTCAAGCCGGTAACTAGTCAAATACAACAGAGACTAGTGAGCAAAGGCTCTCGATTGGGTTCACGAAAGAAGTCTGGCGCTGGGGATGATGAAAGAGAGGAGAGCCCACGAGAAAGGGCACAGTTATTCCGCAACGACTCCTCAAACTCTTCATTGAATGACTCTGATGCAACTCTTGTCGACAACGCTATCGAATATACAGTTGAAGAACGCTCCAAAAAACCCAGTTTTGCTACTGTTCGACAACGTATGCGTGACATGTCCCGGCCATTTGTTTCTACTCGGTCCGAACTCAAGGAAGAATCCATAGCACTATGGAAATCAACTTCTACCACAGTACTCAGTATCGTATCGCATGCAGAGAGCAAGTTAACTCCGACAACAACGACAGCGGCCATAAGAGCTCGAAGAAGCTACAGCCAACCTCCTCCTTCGCAGAGGATCAGACCGCAGATTAGCACCAGTACTGATGATATATCATCTGCAACCAACCCGGACCCTGCCTTAGTCCGAATGACGGCCCAAAAGCCAATACTTTCTATACAAACCCACTTTCATACCTCACCGACTTCACCGGGAGAAGAAGGAGCAGTACCAGTGATATCAATACCCGAATACGCGCGCCATCTCCGAACAAAAAGCAAGACAAAAACCAAAGCCAGCCTTGTATTAGTCGCAGCTGCCTATAATAGCGCAAAGCAAAAGATTGCGAGCGCGCAAGCGGCGCGTCGAAGGGCAGAAATGAAGAAACAGATCCGTCTCGTGGGGCCTATTGGCCAGTATCCTGATGGATCTATTAATCATTGGGTTTAAAATGGGACTCTATATTTTTGGTTCCTTATATGTAGATAATGTTTGATAATTCGGCTTAATGCTAGTATGCATGCATGTATGTAGTTATTCTTTGAAATATTGACCTGACCTACCTTCAGTAATCCTCCTTGGGACTTCCAATGGACCTGACGACACCGGGCAAGCCACCCGGTTCAAAATTCTACATACTATGTTAGTAGATTCAATAATGTTCGCAAACCCTAATTCCGTAAAATCCAGTAGGTTAACAGAGCCAGTTGCTTTGATTCCCCGTCTGCAGGTAATAGCAGGAACGAGGTGACATATCACATTTCCCCTCCCCATTCCCCTCCGGTGAGGCCGAAGTATCACAAAATCTTCCGAAATTTTATTAAAAGTTATCTCTGCTGTCAGACCATAGACTATTAAAGAGAGTGAAGAGAAGCGAGTCCTTACTGCGTGGCGTTCTGTAGCAATATGCAGGTGTATTGTATGTGTTCCCGTTTCGGGTAACATGCCCTAGTTTACATATACTGAGGCTGAGTCAGGTAGCGATAATGGAACAACGCTCAAATCTATAGCTTGCAGGCTGGATGTAGGATTGCTGACTCTGTAGTGTTGGCGTTTCCATTCTGCTTTGAAGACTAGGTTTCATTCCATGTTTGGACACTGCTCCGTCAAGTATCTCAACACATGTGCTAGGTTACTCGCTTGTAGTCCTAAAGGGTCTGACGAAGGGGTATAGCGTGCAGCTCATTAGCATAATTGGTTAATCACAACATTCTACCATGGTCAATATCCTGATGCCCGTTACTCAATAAGGATGCCTCAGGAATCAAGATCGACAGATTTCTAAAGTGTTACGGTCCAGGTTAATTGGACTCTTCGGTGTCACACTGTACCATCCTAAAATCAGGCCTGACCGGCAAAGAACTTCGACTCAGCCATGAACCTGGTCGCTTTGAGTTACATTAAAGCAGTTGGTGCTTCACCCTTCACAGCGATCCAAAGTTCATACAGACTCTTGGATTAGAGCTGATAATTTCCGTCCACTTAACAATCTAATTTTGGGCTAGTAATAACTTTGGGGAAGGTGTGACAGATGCATAGTGATTTTTAAAATCCGCCTTATGAAACAATATCCATAAATGTAATTCCCCACCTCCACTGGAGCCTCGTCTACATAGTTGAATGCCCATTTCCTTAGTTCTTACGAAGTATACGTATATGGGTGCATCAGATTCGGCTCTAAGATTCACCTTCATTCAATCATTGAATGATGGAAAAGCTCGAAAAACATGGATGGTACTAGTGGTGCTGCCTCTCTGATCACCTTTGTTCAGCTGGCAAGCACCGTTATTGACTATGTAAGACAAGTTGTCGACGCGCTATTTCAGAAACGAAAACTGCTCGCTGCGGTTATTCAGGCACGCGGTTTGCTCTCCACCTTAGTCGATCTCACGAACGAGGTTAAAAATTAAGACTGGCCATATACCATATAGAGCTTATCAGCACGCAACGGCCTATTGTCAACATTCCAAGGACTTCTTGAGCATATGACTAGGAAGCTAGGCGTGACATCTGATTCCAAGATTACAACTGCCCTTAAGCGGCTCCGATGGCCATTTGATCAGACCAATCTTGAAGACATGATGGCTCACTTGAAACTCTCAAGCCACATATTCTCGTAGCCATAACGAATAACCATATCCGGCTCCCTAAGGCAATTCGAAACGATATCCATGAAGTTCAAAGAAGACAGGCAACTTAGGTAACGCTACTTTTCGTATTAACATTGAAAAGGCAAAATATGTTGCCGCTCCCCACCTGAGCAAGGAGCAAGAGTTCAATATAAAATCTTTGGATTTTGAAAAGCTATCCGTTGAGTTTGAGCAAGACAAGGTTACGGAGAGATTCCACGGCACTGGGGAGTTTCTAACTAGGTACCTAAGTAGAGCATAATGCCTTTAAAGAATGGCACGATCCGAATCCAAAACCAGCAATCCTGATGCTTACAGGGAGTCCCGGATGGGACAAATCATCAATGCGCCATGGTGCTCCTGACACATCATTATATCTTGTTCATGAAGCACCAGGGACTTTTTGAACACCAATGCGATCCCTCATTATACTATTCGAATCCCATCTCGTTAGGTTGAAATGATGCTTGAATGTACTTGTTTATAGTCATGTGACCTCTGCTCAACCCTAACTGGATTTGAAGCCTGTTGATTGGCTGATAGGACAGTTTCTCCAGTGGAAAGGCCCCACAGCGCGGCACATCCTCTTTCCTAAATAGGCTTCTCAATATCAACATGATCATGTTGATATATCCGGCTTGGATAAACTGGATCTGGTTTCTGAGCTTTGGCAGCATTCCAGAAAGGTTTTGTCGGGATATGAAAGTACCTTTGGCCCTCCCGAATTGGATTGAGAGAAGCCGAATATCAGATCAACGAATGGAATGCTCACTTTTATTGGTTGTGGAAAACTGATTGGGAGCCGTCTGGATGGAGATACGCGTACAAAATTTGGACAGGGGTAATGGAGATGGTGTCTTCCAGAAAGTCGTTTCTCTCTGTCGGGCGAGACAGAATGTGCCTCCAGTATCTTCTACTCCATCCATTCAAGGGCCAGCGGGCTACAATGTTGCTACCAATGCGTCACAGCAGCCACAAATCGCTGACTCAGACCATCACAGCTCCTTCAACCGACTGCTAACATGATGAGAAGGAGCCCAGGAGTCACTGCTGAGCATAAGATATCTCGCTGGAAAAGAATTGGCAAGAAGATGCACCTGCGCAAGAAATGACAATCGTAGTGGTGCTAGGAGATAGTTATATGACAATAATCAATAGATTAAACCCCTTACTAACCGGAACAAGCATCAATCTATGTGGCTAATTTACAACAAGTCTAATATATTGCACTTTCTTCCCTGATAAATAGGCCAATATTGCATATCGCAAACGGAGTAATACTACACAGGTACAGCATGGCCATGTTTGCCTAGGTAATGTCAATTCTCATCAATCTATTAACATGTATTGATAGAAGGCTATGCCCATGAGCTTAACCTTTGGAGATTATACAATACTTTGATATGGCTACGATTCATAATGAATCGACGAAAGTATCCAGTAACTGGGAAGTTAGGAGGTTTTAAGCCCGTCAACACATCTGAACACCATCGAACCGTCTCATCTCGGCTACTGTGATATTGCTGCTTATTTGAGTCAGAGAATATGCGAGATAGTCATAAAAACGCTTGTCAGTGAGTCAAAGGCTGTGACTCAAGCAGGCTCTTGACAGACATAAACAGAAGAGATGCTCCTCGTAGCCCCCATCAACTTCGGTATCCAAATTGGTTTACCAAGCTACTAAGACTTTTCAGTCGACTATCCTGCCTTAACAATTGTTATTTCTTCACCGGCAAACAATGTCCAGGCTGGTGTGTATCAAAGGCATGGACAAGATGAAGTTGATAGAAAAGCTATGGCCCGTCAACGACGTCAAGTTCCCCGAAAAAGAAGCCAGAAATGGATTAAAGCAACATGGAGGCAACTTTGAAATTCTTGGTCGGTACACGCTGTACTGCGACCTATGCGAAGACTGGGCAGATCCTACTTATGACTGGATTCATGGATTGGGTAGGTTCAAAGCAGCTGTTAAGACATTTCGCCCAGAGCTGGAGGCCGGAGCGAATACATCTTCTTCAACCAATCGCGATGCACCTTACCCTGAGGGACACTCGGACAGTCTTAAAAAGTCGAAGTGGTTCACCCGAGCTGCGGATATGAAGGAGAGGAGGCAAGAAAGGGACTGCGAGAGTCTAGGCGATGGTAGATGCAGCATCCATGGATGATTCCAAGCAAGGATCTTCCTCTTCTGTTACGAGTGAGCTATCTCCATGTTGACAATAGGTTGGGAAATCTAGAAAAGCCCCAGAAAATTTCGAGTTTCATATAATTTCTCCTCTGAGTAGAAAAGAAAATGGATGTCAGAAAGAATTGATGGACGACAGTATCGTACAATACCGTACTATGTATTAGCTAGCTTACCCCGCACGTACCTTGCAAGTGGCTGGAACAGTACCATACCATAACCGGTGCTTATCCTCCCTTGGCTATTTTCCTTCGACATCATCCTCGTCTCTCTTGATACTCTCGTCGACTTACGCTCATTGTCTTTTAGCCAACTCCGATTCACTCCGGATTTGTCTTTGTACTTATCATCAAATCCTTCCTGTCTTATCCGATCTTATCATGGGTGGAGAAGCTCACCCCAGAGCTCCTCCCAGCTCTTATCCGAAGCTGGTTGAGCGCCCGGTGGGCCAGCACATTCGAAGCATCTACCTCGACAGATTGCGCCAACTCACTGACGAGGGTCTATACGGCGAAGATGGGCTTGTCAGGTATGTCTACTTTGGTTGACTCGATTATCAATCAATACTAATCCTCCTTGTAGCAAGTATTACGATGCAATTGTATCCGATCAAGACCACGTTAAACTCTCCGTATACTCCCCACCGGACTTATCGCGGCCGACCTTCGAGGAGGCAACATCACACGAATTCAAGCCTACCAGTGTGGGCACTGCCTTCGGTCCAAGTTGGTCCACGCATTGGTTCAAAATCCACCTGACGGTTCCTCGAGATTTGCTGGACAAAGACCGCTTGGAATTCCATTGGGATGCTCACAATGAGGGCCTGATCTGGACGGAGAATGGCCATCCATTACAAGGCTTGACGGGCGATGGTGAACGTATCGAATGGATTATCCCGGAGAGCTTCCGTGATGGCAAAGGACATGTCCTCTATATCGAAATGGCATGCAACGGCATGTTTGGAAATGGAAATGGCAGCTCTATAGCACCTCCGGATGATAACCGATATTTTACATTATCTAAAGCTCAGATTGTCGCGGTGAACCTGGATGCTCGAGCTCTGTACTATGATTTCTGGATTATTGGAGGTAAGGCTTGTATTGACCTAATGGTATTTGGTCTTCTAGTGCTGACGGTTGCAGATGCCGCAAGGGAGTTTCCACAAGACTCGTGGGAACAGCACGAGGCGCTCATGGTGGCAAATGATATTATGGATACTTTCATCGCAGGCGGTGGAAGCAAAGACTCAATCAAAGAAGCTCGCAAAGTCGCCCAGCGATACCTGGGTGACAGGGTCGATTCTCATAAAGTATATGATACGGAAACGGATCCCATTGTCTATGCAATCGGTCATTGTCACATCGACACTTGTTGGCTATGGCCATTTGCGGAGACTAAGCGCAAGGTCGCCAGATCTTGGTCAAATCAATGTGACCTCTTGGACCGTTATCCCGAGCATCGCTTCACATGTTCCCAGGCTCAACAATATAAGTGGCTGAAGACTTATTATCCGTCTGTCTTTGACCGCGTGAAGAGCTACGTAAAAAAAGGACGCTTCCAACCCATAGGTGGTAGTTGGGTCGAGCATGATACCAACCTACCCAGTGGAGAGTCTCTTGTGCGTCAATTCTTGTACGGACAACGCTTGTTCGAGAGCAACTTTGGTAAGAGATGCCGCACATTCTGGCTCCCGGATACATTTGGGTACTCTTCACAGCTCCCGCAACTCTGTCAGCTAGCTGGTATGAAGCGATTCTTTACTCAGAAACTGAGCTGGAATAACATCAACAATTTCCCACATACTACGTTCAACTGGGTTGCTCTTGATGGTAGCCAGGTTCTCTGTCATATGACTCCGGCTGAGACGTATACTGCCTCTGCTCATTTCGGGGACGTTAAGCGCAGCATCTCTCAGCACAAGTCATTAGATCAAGACAAGACGTCACTCTTGGTCTTTGGTAAGGGTGACGGTGGTGGTGGTCCGACATTTGAGCACTTGGAGAAACTTCGTCGCTGCCGTGGTTTGTCTGACAAGGTCGGCTTGCTTCCTCGTGTTAAGATGAACACGTCTGTAGATGAGTTTTTCGACCAGTTGCAAGAAAAGGCTGCCAAAGGTGTGAACTTTACGACATGGTATGGTGAACTGTACTTTGAACTGCATCGGGGTACCTACACATCCCAGGCCAACAACAAGCGCAATAACCGAGCCGCCGAATTTTTGCTTCGCGAGATAGAGTACTTCGCAACATTGGCAAGCGTTGGCAAAGCGAAGGGTGGCTACAAGTATCCTAAAGAGGATCTAGATAACATGTGGGAGTCGGTGCTTCTCTGCCAATTCCACGACTGTCTGCCTGGTAGCTCGATCGGCATGTGTTATGATGATAGCAACAAGATATATGCTGAGGTCTTCGCCACTGGCCACAGACTTAAGAAGGAAGCTCTGGCCGCACTTGGGTTTGATGATCCTAAATCGGGCGAAAATGTTCGGTTCATCAATACCATGCCCTGGAAGCGGTCTGAAGTTGTGAAACTTCCTGAGGCTCTGTGCCATAGCAAGGGACATCGCTATGCTCAGATCAGCGGTCATACTGGTACAATTGATGCTACTTTCCTTAACAACGCAGTGTCATCACGCGTTTCCATCTCAGAAATCAGGCCAGGGGTATTCCGTCTATCCAATGAAAAGCTGAAAGTCGACATTCAAGACGGCGTGATTGTTTCATTGTATGACGTCGAAGTTGACCGAGAAGTTATCTCTCGCGGAGGTAAAGCGGGCCAACTCGTCATTTTCGATGATAAGCCCTTGAACTGGCAGGCATGGGATGTGGAGGTCTTCCATCTTGAATCACGCAAGGAGCTCAAGTCTAGTACTACCTCTATTTTGGAGATTTCTCCTCATTGTGTTAGTGTAGTGACAGAGACTAAGATTAGCGACCAGAGCTGGATCAAGACCACCATCAGCTTGAAGGCTGCTGTGGACAGTGAGCCGTCGTATGTCGAGTTTGACAGTGAAGTCGAATGGCGAGAGAACAAGAAGTTCCTCAAGGTCGAGTTTCCGGTCGATGTCCGCAATACTGAGGCTTCATATGAGACTCAATACGGTATTGTTCGCCGACCGACTCACTACAATACAAGGTAAGTCTCTCTACTAGACATGTTGTGAGCCCAGATTCTAACATGGCGGCAGCTGGGATATGGCCAAGTTCGAGGTTTGCTCCCACAAATGGGCCGATCTTTCCGAATACGGCTATGGAGTGTCTATTCTCAACGACTCGAAATACGGCTTCGCTACAGTTGGTAACGTGATGCGATTATCTCTATTGCGAGCTCCTAAAGCCCCCGATGCGCATGCCGACATGGGTCGTCACCACATCCGCTACGCCATCTTGCCGCATTCAGGATCCCTCGATCATCGCACAATTCGCGCAGGCTACAACTTCAACCAGCCCCTAGTCGCCGTTTCAGCAACCAACAAGAGCAACACCGGTGCATTCGACGCCGTTCACCTCAACGGTTCAAAAGCCCTGGTTTTAGACGCAGTAAAGCGTGGCGAAGATGACGAGGATGTTTCCCGCGGTGAACTCGCAAAGAGACCTGGTAAAAGCATTATTTTGCGTGTGTATGAGTCGCTAGGTGGTAAAGCACGAGGAACTATTCATACTACCTTGCCGGTCAAGAAAGTATGGAAGACCAATCTTCTTGAAGATGATGAGGCCGAGTTCCCGATTGTTTCGAATCACAAGGATTCTACGATTCAAGGACAGAAGAGCGTTGATATTGAGTTAAGGCCGTTTGAGGTTGCTACGTTTAGGTTGCAGTTGTAGGGCATTAAGCAGAGTATATCATATTGGTAAAATAAGGGAATACGAATACGTTTTAGCTTTGATACTTGAGCACGGTCGTGATATAGTGTAACCACAGTAGATCAGGATATCATATACCTATTCTAATCTAACATCTAGTGCCATATCGAACGCCATCCCTCCCATACTCTTCCATTGCCATAATACCCAACATAACGCCGACGCTCGAACGCGACACGAAAATTTCTCAAGACTCGATTCAATCCCGCCCATAAGTAATCTTCAGCCTCTTTACAGGCGGTTTACTCGACCCATCGACATCAATATCATCCTCATCTTTGGTAGCCACGGGTGTAGACGCCGAACCCGATCCAACACCACCTTTCTTCTTGTTCTTAGATGATCCGCCCTTTGATCCTTCGGATTTTGTGCTAGTCCCATTACTACCGCCGTTATTCAAGGATAATGAAGGACCACCGTGCGATGATGTCGGTGTCGGCGCATGCGACGGCGTAGTCTGCGCAGATGACGGGGCCGGCGAATCCTAAACCACTCGTCAACAAAGACAACTTAAGAAAGACAAGTCAATCACGGATGAAGATATACCCTCATAAAAGAAGCCGAACTCCTACTAAACACTCTATCAAGCTCTGAAAACGCAGCTTTCCGTCGCCCGCCCGTCCCTCCTGCGCCGGCACCCATTGAGCCTGATAACGATAAACTGCCTGCTCCGCCTCCAAGACCGGAAGAACTACTCGATCCCTTGATATAATTATCGAATCCTTTAATGATGTTTCCTGCGCTGGTATCTTCGAGGTATTGTTGCTCAAAGCGGTAGATTTGTTCTTCTAATTGCGCCTGTTTTTGTCGTACAGCTGGAGTTAGCGGCCTATATGTGATATTGGCAGGGAGTTGTTGTTTACCATGCTTCTATCCATCACTCTCTTCTTTTGCAGTATATCGCGTAATTCGCGACGAAGTTTCTCGTAATATGGTAATCCGCGATTCTCATTATTCGCTGTCGCGCCGCCGCTGCTCCCGGTCGCGCCCGCAGCTGTGGTTGATGATGAAGCAGAGTTTGCGCTGGGATTTTTATTAGGTCCCGTTGTTGTATTGGAGGTCACTGTGCTCTGCGATGATGATGGGTTCTGTTGTGCTTGACTTGTAGAGTTGGACATGTTTATGCTCGTCGTGGAGGGAGCTGGATTTGTTTGTGCGGATGTAGGGACAGCAGTAGGCACAGTGTCTGCCATTGTGAATAATTTATTGACGTCAGTATATAATATATCTGTGATAGCCACTAGTTGTGTGACTTAGCAGACAATAACTGCTTCATTTGATTGAGAGCGAACAATCTCCAGCTCAAAACGGCAGCAAGGAACAAGCGGGCAATTGCAGTGTTTGTCCTGTTTGCATCCGAGCTTGCTTCAGAATCGTTATCGATCGTGCAGGTGACGACAACTGAAACAGACTCGTTACATTCGGACGAACAGCTGATCTCAACTTAGCATTCGATATTTCATCGAGGAAGCTGTCTATACACACTGACGAAAATTTGAGACTATTTGTGGCCTTGCTTGTTTGCTATATCCTATCGAAATGGATCATTCACATATGGATCATGGGGATATGGATATGGGCCACGGAGGTGGTAAATGTGTTACAAACGTATGTACTATTCTCACCTATACAGCAGAACAATAGGAGCTAATATATTGCTATTAGATGCTATTCACCTGGTCCACTCATAACATGTGCATAATCTTCCCCGAATGGCGCGTCCAAGGCACCGGCTCACTCCTCGCATCCCTCTTCGCAATCATCCTACTCACTGCCGGCTACGAAGCCGTTCGAAACTTCACCCGTCTCTATGAAGCATCGCATACACAGCGCCTCAAAGCGTTTTCGTCTTCTGTATTAGCTGGTACGTTTTGCTCATAAACCCCTGAACTCCAATCCGTTACTCCTTCTTCGTTCCTCCCCGCCAGCATATGCTGAAGCTCGACTGTCTTTCAAGACACTGAGACCACGTCGGGTGACAACTCCCCGGAAGAAGATACGAGAAGAGAAGGTCTTGCACGTTTCACGAACTCACTGCTTGTAGGCAGAGATAGTAAGCAAGTATTGGAGCGGCGGGGGAGGTTGATTATGGCAACGTTGTACGCGGTACAAGTGTTTTATAGTTTTTTCATCATGTGAGTATTGCCCCGCTAAAAGTATTCGGTATCAATGGCTGACATGTATAGGCTCCTTTTCATGACATATAACGGATGGGTGATGATTTCCGTGGCTGTTGGCGCGTTTGTCGGATACCTAGTTTTTGGTGGTGATGCGCCTGCGACGAAATCCGCGGCATGCCATTAGATGCCAATCAGTGGAAACTGAATGAAAGAAAGGACACGCCGCCCCAATGAGGAGTTTGGCGTCATCGAATGTGGTGCCACGCGTGTGTATCACGAACGTCGAGATAGACCGACTAGGGAACTTCAATATCGCTGTCGTCCCCGCCGAATCCAAAGCTGAACTCTTCGGCTCTCCCGCAAGGGTCATTAACCTGAGAATTAGCATGAATAATTTCATCCCATTTGCGCTTTCTGCCCTCCTTTTGCTTAGCCAATTCCTCCAGCGCTCCTTCGAGAAGATCTGGATAGGTCTCTCTCATCTTTTCCACAAATCTAGCACAAGGATCGTCAACATTCTTGCGAAAGCCGGATACTTGATCTGCTTTATTCTGTAAAAAGTCCAGTGCCGCAGATAGATGTCCTCTAGGCACAAAATTCTGTGTAATAGCAATTGACGGCTCGAGATTGACGACCAAATGCCACCAGCCTGAAGGCACATGTAAGATTTCACCCTCACCGCAGATCCCTTCAAGGCACCCCGGAGTGCGTCTTGCCTCGGCATGGAATCCTAGTAACCATTCAGCAATGCTCAAAGGAGACGTCACCTCACTCTGGTCCTCCGAAACGTAGACGCCGGGAGGAGGAGGTAGCTTTGACGAAGATGGAAACATGATCCAATACTTGGAACCGCGAAGCACTGCATTCCACGCGCTTGTTGCATTGGGGTCTTTGTGGAAAGTACTTCCTGATCGTTCAGGTCCAATGATAAGCCATCGACTGTCAGGACGGTCTGATCCCAACACAGCGAACAAATCTTCCCCAAAACATGGTGGTGGCCAGTATGCGGCGTTGGGAACGACTGAAGGGTGACCAACTTCCAGGTCCATTTTGGAGACAAAGCTGCGGTCAAAGAGATACAACGGACTTTCGTCGGCGTTGTTTCTCATGTAGTCTACATAAGTCTTCAAAGGCCAGTCTACAGCTTCTGCACGAAATATCGTGGGGCTATATTTCTCTAGTAGCTCGTCTGTGGACCACTTGTTGAAGACAGGCCACTCTTTCACTGGTTCGGTCAATATGAATGGCCGGTTTGTCCATTTCGCTTGAAAGTCATCAGTGGACAGATTTTCAAGTCGGGAAATCTGGTTCTGGGAAGGGATGCCGGTAACATATGGGTCGAGTGATATATGGGCACAGTAGAAAGGCCGATGGAGAGCATCAGAGAAGAGGTTTGAGCAATCAATTGTTGGGATCTGTGATGGCGACAACTTCAAGAATGTTGCCCTCCAAGTCCCTTGCCACACCAGATCATGGCGATTTTCACTACTATAAGTCAGTCCACCCCCGTTCCTAACATTCAATGACGAGAATGAGTCCTACCCAACTAGGAACGCTTTCCATAAATCCTCAGACCGCGTGAATGCATATAGTGCTTTACACGTTCGCCCAAGTCTCAACAATGTCGGTGGATCTAGATACTCCAGAAACGTCAAAACGACCTCGTCTGGAAATATATTGAATGTTCCTATAGCGTCGCGAAGATTCGAGGTTGCAACCAAGGCGTTGCCACTCGGTTTGACTCCGAGCGGATGACAGGGGATTGCCTCCCATCCGTTCCTCGTACTGTTCACAGCTTCAACTTGGCGGAGAGGAACATCCTTGGGAGCAACTTCTGCTGCTGTCATGGTGATTGTCGCCTTGCCGCTTTTCTGTTGAGTAATTCGACCTGTGAATCTTTTCATGTCAAGCAAAATATCATCAATACGAATGCATCCAACCAATCAGAAACCGGACGCTAAGCCTAACCAGGTCTAGAGCGTTTAACGCCTTGAACGGCTCTGATTGGCTGTAATTAGGGGTACTTACACCAAGCGTTGACTGTTGAACCAATGAGAATTTGTTATTTGCAAAAAGTGGTGGGTCCTGAAAGAGATTTTAGCGAATAAGGTGTCGTAATCCAGGCGGCAAACACTAGCAAATGGAAAGAGCAACCAGGCTTTGAGAGTGGCAGGTGGGAGTGGTTGCCTCGCGCTAAGATAGAAAATTTCACGGCATGTAAAAAAAAACTGCCCTTTCTCTTCCTTCTCTTTCTTTCTCCCCACGTTATTCTCAACGAACACATAACTGTCAAATACAACACTCAATTCCTAGGATCTAATAGCGCTCTCTTGTTCGAGAGCCTTGATTCTAGTTTTTTTACAAAGTTCATCACTCACTTTCAGTTAACCACTACAATATCCCCGCGGGATTGTTTGTGGTTTTTTTTAACTCGACCTTGCCAACTCAACCCCACTGTCAAACCGATCGCAGCGCCAGAGCCTGTGATCACCCATTTCAACTTTCGCAATCATGGCTTCTAAAGGTGGCTTGGAGGAGGTTCCTGAGGGTATGATATTTTTTATCTTCAGCTGCGACACCTGTAAAACGTGCTGGGTTAGCACTCAGTTTTCCAGGCGATAATGATATCACCAGTTGCGCTGTGTGATAACCGTCTGCCAGCCACGCTTTTGCAGAATTTTTTTTTTTTTTTTTTTTTTTTTTTTTTGACATGAGAATCATCGACTAACTTGCTTTCTACTATACAGGACAGATCGAGTCTAACTATGACGAGGTCACCGACTCCTTCGATGCCATGAATCTCAAGCCCGAGCTTCTTCGCGGTAAGTCCTATCGAACAAGGAAAAATTCGTTAGGTGGCGAGTTGGATGAACAGGAAGGCTGACAACATGCAGGTGTTTACGCTTATGGTTTCGAGCGCCCTTCTGCTATCCAGCAGCGCGCTATTATGCCGGTCATCAAGGGTATGTTAATTTTCTTCAAGAGTATCCAGCCCGACAGATCTCTAACATCAAACAGGCAACGATGTCATTGCTCAAGCCCAGTCCGGTACCGGTAAAACCGCTACCTTCTCCATCTCCGCTCTCCAGAAGATCGACAGCAGCCTCAAGGCTTGTCAGGCTCTTATCTTGGCCCCTACTCGTGAATTGGCCCAGCAAATCCAGAAGGTCGTTGTTGCCATTGGTGACTTCATGAGCATCGAGTGCCATGCTTGCATTGGTGGTACCAATGTCCGTGAGGACATGAAGGCCCTCCAGGATGGTCCTCAGGTCGTTGTCGGAACCCCTGGTCGTGTCCAGGACATGATCCAGCGCCGTGTCCTCCGCACCGACAACATCAAGATGTTCGTCCTTGATGAGGCTGATGAGATGCTTTCCGTAAGTTTTAGTGCTATCGAGTTATGAGAATGTAAGTTAACATGTTTATAGCGTGGTTTCACCGAGCAAATCTACGACATCTTCCAGCTCCTTCCTCAGTCCACCCAGGTTGTCCTGCTTTCCGCTACCATGCCCCAGGACGTTCTTGAGGTTACCACCAAGTTCATGCGCGACCCCGTCCGTATCCTTGTCAAGAAGGACGAGCTTACCCTTGAAGGTATCAAGCAGTTCTACATTGCCGTCGAGAAGGAAGAGTGGAAGCTCGATACTCTCTCTGATCTCTACGAGACCGTCACCATCACCCAAGCCGTTATCTTCTGCAACACTCGCCGCAAGGTTGACTGGCTCACCGACAAGCTCACTGCCCGTGACTTCACCGTTTCTGCCATGCACGGTGACATGGAGCAGTCCCAGCGTGACGTTATCATGAAGGAGTTCCGCTCCGGTTCTTCTCGTGTCTTGATTGCCACCGACTTGTTGGCTCGTGGTATCGATGTCCAGCAAGTTTCCTTGGTCATCAACTACGACTTGCCCGCCAACCGTGAGAACTACATCCACCGTATCGGTCGTGGAGGTCGTTTCGGTCGTAAGGGTGTTGCCATCAACTTCGTCACCGCTGACGATGTCCGTATGATGCGTGAAATTGAACAATTCTACAACACTCAGATCGAGGAGATGCCCATGAACGTTGCTGACCTCATCTAAAATCCCTTCTGTCATTCTTATGTGTCCTGATGACTAGATCAGATTATGCAAATGATCATTTGGGACATCTAATCAGTTCGGCTTGGATCCAGCTGGTTTTGGAAAATAAATTTCAAAAGTGGCTTTTTCATGCAATGCTCCTGCAGAGGCCTTATGCAATAGGTGTTGGCAGGTTCCCGTATTTCCTTTGTCATCTTCCCCTTTTTCTTTTTTCTCTCTTGTTTCAAGTTTCATACCGTTGAACATTTATGCTATTCATGCTTCGTGTTTGAGACATTTACGGATGCGTTTAGTCTTTTCTTCTTTTTTCTTTCCCGCTATGTATCCTGACGCTTTGCTCTTGCATAAAGTATGTGTATTTTTGCATACATGACTGCGAGACGAAGTTATGAACGATGTTGCCTGGGCTCCTCGAGATCTTTTTCTGTTTGTTCAGGTCAAAAAGAGCTATAGACAGAGGAGTCAAACTAGGCGAATGGACGAATGACGATAATGACACGGGGTGGTAGTATACCGGCTTGTTAGCAAGAGATAGAGGTAAATGCCATTACTGTTCTTTTATTTTGGTCAATGTAGACGATAGACTGTTAGGAAGGTGGTCTGGCAGGTGCCGCCCTCGCTCTTTCCTTTTGCGAACTGCTTAGGTAACCTACCTACCTTCTTTATATCACTCACATCAACACCTAGAAATTCTTTTCCCCTTTCACCTCCATCATGCCGTCCAACACATACTCCGAGCGAAACGATGCAGCTGGTAGCTCATCCAAAACATCGCTCTTATGGGCCTACCAACTACGCCGCGAACATGTCCACCTTGTAGATCGCATCGATGACATGAACAATCAACTGCTCTCTTGTAGCGATAAATCACAGGCCTGCGGGCAGCATCTGTCCAATCTTGAGAGTCTCGTCAAGTCTCTTCAAGCAGAAAACTACACGCTGAAGAATGAGGTGACTTTAGTGCGCACGAAGCTGACTGCGAGGATTGAGGATATCAATCAGCAGATCGCTTCATTCCTGGGCAGTGACAATGCAGTGAAAGATGTGACCAAGCAGCTGGAGCTTGAGTTTAGGGGCATGGGACTTCAGCTCGCTGAATTATCGGAGAGTGTATCTGAGCTTAGGGGAGAGATTACGAATATCGCGAAGCGGAAGCAGCCTGAGCGTACTCAGCATGTGCATGTCGAATCGACACAGGATAATACAGGTCTGGCAAAGGTCGAGTCAGGAACAGAGGTGACCGTGGCACGACCGAAATGTGTTGTTAGACTGTTCTATGGGAAGAAGAAGCGTAAGTCGTATTGCGTCTACAACAAGATATATATCTTCAAGTCAGCTAACGAGTCGAGAAGCAACCCAATTGATCCCTGAGCCGGTGGCCAGTACCGCGAATCTTTCAGAGAGTATGGTAGACCTAGATGCCCTCTCTACCTTGACTGATTCAATAATCCCCGACTCCATGCCTCCCCCAAATCCAGTACCCCGACAATACGACTTCATCTTCTGTCAGATCCATCAAAACGGCCGAACAATCAATGACTATTTCGCGTTCGTCTCTCAGCTCCGCTCACAGCTTCCTCGACGCAAGCAAGAAGGCCACATAGTCGAAGCGTTCTTCGATGGTATCGCCGAAGATTCCGAAGACGGCCATGCTTTTAAGGCATCGTTGAAAGATTATCTTGATAAAGTCGGCTGGGTATGGAGCCATCTCGAGTTGTTCTTTAAGCCTTGTGCTTTGCGGAATAAGAAGCGAGCCTTATATAATACTAGGGCAAGGTTGAGGGCGAATGCTCTGGCTGCGAAACAGAAGGCGCAGTTGGAAGAGAATAGTGATTTGCAGGGGTGAAGTCAATCACCGCTAATGTTCACTGGAAGTGGAAATAAGCATGTCGCGGCGCGGATCTATGAGTTAGCTATGTGTATGAAGCAACCTTAAGAGATCTCATTTGATGTATTGTATGAACATGATATCTCGCACGAAAATCTATTTACCTTAGCCATTCCACTAAAGACCATCACGTTTCCTTAAACTCATATCTCCCTTCCACCCTATCTCTAACCTCCACCTCAATCCTCTCAATCTGCTTCCCATCAACTTCAATTTCCGCCCTCATCACCTCCCCATCCTTAACCTGTCCCACCCCCTTGGGCGTACCCGTCAATACCAAATCTCCAGGCTCAAGAGTCATAACCCTGGAAATATCAGCCAACTGTCTCGGGATCCTGTAAAGCATCAAATTCGTCGAATCTGCCTGTCGCACTTGATCGCCGACACTAAGCCTCAGAAACGCGTTGTGGGGGTCCGGAATCACAGATTTCGGGATCAGGTTTGATATGGGGCAGAATGTGTCGAAGCCCTTGGCTATGGACCAGGGGAGACCTTTCTTTTTGGCTTCGTCTTGGACGTTGCGGGCTGTCATGTCTATTGCTAGGAGGTAGCCTATATCAACCCACAAAGTGTCAGTTGTTGCCCGAGAAGAAACAGGAATAGAGGGACAGACTCGAAATAGAATCAAGTGCAGTCTGATGATCCTCAGGATCCAGATCCGTCAACTTCTTCCCAATAACGAGTCCTAGCTCGACTTCATAATGCGCCTTGACGCCCTTGGGGATAAGCACGGGGCCTTGACCGGGAAGTAGAAGTGACGAAGTAGGTTTGAGGAAGAAAAATGGTTGTTTTGGTTTTGCGTTGTTTAGTTCGGCGATGTGGTCTCTGTATTTTCATTTGAATTGAGGAAGTTAGTTCTCTGACCTCGTCTTGCAAGATATGCGAGTGAGGGACAGGCATACGCATAATTCCGGCCAATGCAAATGATCTTGCGACAGTTGTTTCTGAATGCGGTTGTCATGTTGTCAGTGTTTATTTTTTCTTCAATACTTGACGTACGAGTCAATTGAATTGACAAGAGAGGTTGCGGTTGTTTTGGTGTTGATGCAACTCGGAATGGTTGCCGGCCGGCAAAGAGATGCTCCGGATATTGTCCGCGGGATATCAAAGTCTATGCGCCGATTTGCGGAGGGCATGTCAACCGATACTTTATTACTTATCAGATAGTCCATCTAAAGCTGGGGCGAACATGATTAGACATAATCATGCATATTAAACTAGAGTTGACAATAGACGCTGACAGCAGTTTATAGCCGAGCGGCTTCCCAAATATTGACATAGAATCGAATCATAAAAAGTGAGAGTAACAGCTGTAAAGCTGTAATAACCCAAAACCAAAGCCCAATCCATAAAAGTCCCACGCCTAACATTCCAGGTATGTCGTATAGAAAAAGTGAATAGTCCAAAGGAGAAACAGAGATTAGGAAATCCCAAAGAATGCAACGCTTGAACGAGAAAGGGAATCCAAAAAGAAAAGTCGGATAGTCAGACAGCGTCAACAAAAGACCACATAAGACAAAAATCTATTTATGCTCCTCCTCAACAGCAGCTTTGATCTTGGTAAAGAATCCCGCTGGCCATGCCGCTAGTTCTTCCTCTTTGGGCACACCACGAACTCGACAGTGATTCACAACATTGGTCAGAATTCGAGCAATCATCTCCTGCGTCACGGGAACGGTACCTTCAAGCTGCGCTTCAGGGTACAGGAATGGATCTCGATCACCGAGCAATTCGTCGATTGTGGGACGAAGAGTTTGGTCCCGCTGGAGGCAACGTTTCATGGTTCGTAGCAGCCCAGGTGGAACAGTAACACCTCCAATTGCGAACTGCGGAAACTCAATTGGGACCTTGGGGTTGGGGATAGCCATAATTCGCTCGTAGTATTTGGCGATTCGTGCAAATGGTGGTTGTCCATAAACCATTTTGTATAATATACAACCCAGACTCCACACATCACTTGGTTTGCCGAGTTTCATCATTTTGCCGACGCTGGCTGGTAATCCCGATGCTGCGTTTGAATCGATAAGCGCCTCTGGTGACATGTAATTTGGTGTTCCAACTTGTTGTTCCCGATGCACGTTGACAGTATCATCCGATATCGCATTGGCTATACCAAAATCAATAAGCTTCAGTCGTCCCTGAACTAGTAAGAAGTTCGCCGGTTTCAAATCCGAGTGGACGATGTTATACTTGTGAACTGCCTGCACGCACTCCAACATTTCTTTCCAGTAGAATCGCGTGAAACTGGGATCAAAAACAGCATCCTCCGCATTTAGTCGATAAGTCAAAATTTTTTCCAAATCTGATTCTCCAATCTCCATAAGCACGCTTAAAGTATGCTTTTCCATGTTGATTTCCCAATCGAACAGCCGTACTACTCGATCAACATTTTCCAGTCTCTTCAACAAATCAATCTCTCCTTTGTAACCAGCCAAAGTAAGACGGTCAACATCCTCCAAATTCACCCGCTTAAGAGCAAATATCTTATAGTTCTCGGCCATGACACGGTACACCCGGGAACTACCCCCACGTCCAATGCAATCCATGCGAGTGAAGGCTTTGTGATTAATGGTCACTTGACTCCTCTTCTTTCTGGACTGCGATGTCGTTGTTGCTGCGCCTCCTGTCGCTGTAGCGGTTTCCAAGACAGACATCTTAGGAGGCGGTTGAACCGTGTTGCGTGGAGTATTACTGCTTCGAGAAGTAAGCGGTATCCGAGGCGATACTGTTGCTGGCGGTAGTTCGCGTTCCTTATTATTATCATCATCGTATATGACGGCATACTTTTCAGGCTTATCCAGAAGACTGAGCCCCGTTGGTTTCGCTCTTTTGAAAGTTGGTGGGGGATCATTTTCCTGGTCTTGAGCAGAGGGTAGTGCTGGAGGCGGAATTCGATACTGAGGCTGATCGTTTGCAACTTCAGACTTCTCAGAGCTTTCAGAAGTTGTACCCGGCGTAGACCTAGAACGAGAGGACTTTGGCGACGCTGGCCCAGAGAAGGGCATATCCATATTGGGACGAGCCGCAGCCGGAGCTGGGTTTTCCAAAATCCGGGGGTCGGAATCTATCCATGACAGTTTTGGCGAAGATGCCATTCTGCCGAAGCGACTGGAAGCTCCATTTTCTTCTCTTGAATTACGAGGAGATTCTTCCCGCATCTCTCTGTCAGGAGTATGTCTTTCCGACTGAAGATTTTCCTCTATTTCTTCACTTTGCCTGCGCAGTACTCCTCTTCTAGCAGGCCCGTTAAGAAAGGTGCCAGTCAATCTGCCGACACGCTTTACCCGAAGGGAGCTGTGCATACCGACCTCCTCTCCAGCACGGGCCCTCAACACTGAAGAAGGACCCAAACGAGGAGCATGGTCTTCTTCTAGCATGGATCGCCTCTCATTGCTGAAACCTTCTACAGAATTCTGTCCGCTTAGAGCTTCATCGTTGGTTGACCTGTGGCCTGGCGAGTTTGATAGTGGTGAACGCGTGGAACTTCTTGAGCCAGTGATACGAACGCTGCGTGTTCGCGGTGCTGGTGTAATCAGATCTTTCATGTAGCTCTGTTCTTCCGAGTTTGAGCTCTCAGGCTTCGTTGATGGTAGCCTGACAGATCCGACCCGAACAACCCGAGGAGCAGGACTACCTGTTGATGAATCATGCGGAGAAGCCACCCGAACGTGTCTTTCTGGTCGCGCAGATGCAAAGTCTCTGGCTGCTATACTAAGTCTCTTTGCGCTTGTCTCTCGCTGCGGTGAAGTCTCCACAACGTCTCCTTTCAACAATGCCTTTACCGAAGCACTGAACTTGGGTCCTGGGACCGGTTCGTCGTCTGAACTGTCCCCATCGTATTTCTTGGGCTCTGAACGAAACTCTTCCACAAATCTTCTGTCGTACGTCGCTGGTGAGTTGCGCCCCGAGTCTTGTCGCAAAAGTGAGGACCTGGATGACCGATGATGCACACCGCCGATTCTGTGCGCAGATAGTATGGGTGTCGGTGAAGCCTCGGTGGCCATTGTATTTTATGTCGACGCGTACAAGCTCGCTCTCATTGCGTATTCCAATTATACAGGCCCAATAGGCGGGTGTTGGGTATCCAAAGTTGCGTGTAAGAATATAGTTGTCTCGCGATGAATAACATTGAATAAAGATGGAGCTCCCGTAAGGCACTCTAGCGTGGAGCTAAGTCACGTGGCATAAAATCAACAAAGTTGCCATGGCAACGATCAGCTTGGTCATCCATGTCGGTTTACAATTTTAGCCCTAATTTCACCACTTGCATCCATTTACTACGCTGTTACTTGATCGCTACTAACATGCTGTACGAGCTAAAGGTAAGTAGTATAGTTTAGTACTTCATTTACATGTACCGTGCGACGTTAATGCCAAGAGAACCTCAATTAAGGCTTTTCTGACTGTCAAAATGACATTTCACCTCATTCGATACAGTGGAACAACAGGCAAGATCATTGCCAATCTGTCCATTTCTTCCGTACATTCCAATTGGAACCTGTCATAAACCATTACCTTCTGTCTAGTCGCACATTGGGCTGTAAAATCACCTCAGAAAACCATATTTCTTACAGTATCACTCAAGAATCAAAAGTCATCATAAAAGCTACCCAGTTTGATGGATCCATTGCCTTTGACTTCCCCTTGCATTCTCTCTTATAATTCTTCCAGTCCTTCCTCTGGTAATCCTTTGAGCAGTAAGTCACTAGCTGACATCCCTGGCACCTCCTTCCAGGCTCGCCACATATCACGCAGGAAAGGTCACTAAGCTCTATAAGATCTTGTGTGCTAGTTGAAGGTGTGCTTGAAGTCGCTGGTGTTGCAGCGGTGGAAGTTGATGCCTGAGTCGTAGCATCGCCCCTCTTAGCTTTTGCCTCTCTAGCCTGCGCCTCCAGTTCGTCAAGCAATTCTTTCTCTGTCTTTGCCTTGCAAACCAGGCCGTCTTCACGTGGCAAGTCGTCCGCTTCTATTTTGCTTAATGCAGACATCAAATCGCTTGCGGGAACCCCGTTGTGGACGAATATTAGCTCAGTAGTGGTCTGCGTTGATTGTGCCGGTTCTGGCTCCTCCTCTGTAGTATCTTGCAATGCCTCTTTGGTGGACGTCTTTGAGTCGACAGTCTGTGGATTGCTGGTATCTCGAAGATCTACTTGTGGAGCATTGTCCTTGTCCTCGTTGAAATTGTTCTCCTCCGTCCATTTCAGGGGATTTTTCTTGACAATTTCGTCCCAAACACGCTGTTCCGTCTCCGTCATGCTGTAAGAGAACCAATCTGGAAACCAATCTCTTCGGACACGCACCGATGAAGAGAGAAGGCCAAGCTCAATCTCTACCTGGAAAGATGCCATTTGTAGATGGTACAGATTTGCCGAGTTCTTGTCGGCAGCACGGATCTTTAAATTCAGGATTGCAATCAGCGTATTGAGAAACAAAAATTGTAACGACGGTGATGTAGAGTGCTCGGAGCGTGTGTACCCCGGCAGAGGTACGGCTCAAGGGCTGCGTAATCGGAAGATATAAAGTTGAGCATCTGAGCAAAGGTAAGTGGGAAGCTTGAAAAAGGGTTGACGATATTTTTCTCCGAAGCAATATTGCGCAGGAGAAGAAACGGTACGAACGCGAATCCTGGATCGTTAGTTGGAAGACTGGCTGCCTGCAGCTGAACTGCTTACCGAGAATAATAAAAGACAGAAGAGCTAGGTATGAGAACGTCGCTTGCAACGTTTCCGTCAGAAGAAGAAGAAGGATTCCGACCGGACGATAGATCCTCAACATGAGGATGACTGCAATCCAAATTAGGAGTTGAGAAAGCAGGAACTCTCTAGGCGGATCGTGCCCGGAAAGGACCATACCAGAGAGCGTAATTCCAAAAGACAATGCAATCAAGTCGACCACATTTGGGAGTGATTTGAAGAACAAGTGCGGAATCCGGTATATCTGTGTTGCTTTTGTCCATAGGATATAACAGGAGAGCATCAACTCCACACAACCAAACGCGAGGGTCGTGATTCTAAACCTGTTTTCGTTCTGATCATCGGTACATAATACACTAATGGAGAGATGCACGGCGAACAGAAGGAGAATAGGAAGAGCAATTCTAATCAAGTAGATGTGGAGGCCGAACTTCTGCATCTTCTACAAGAGAAGTTGCTCTAACCAGACGACTCGGAGGAAGGACAATTGGGTAGCTCGGTCTTTCATCCCAAGAATCTTTTCCACAAGCCTTGTAAAGGACTTGCGGGTCCACGACCGGACGCTTTGACTGACATGAGCCTTCGAGCCTCCCATGAAATAAAGGGTTCGCTACTGGGCGCCGGTATTGTTGCTTGCACAACATCCCAGAAATTATCGTGTGCAGTAAAGCTTGTTGTTGAAGGAGCAGAACCCTTGAAGCGGAAGTGTGACAGTCTTGGTGTTAGGCTCTGCTTCCTTAACTTTGTGCCTGATCTAGCTTATCCAAGGCAAGATGTAGAAATAGATTTCCCGGACAAGACTCTTAAAATTGTTCCATTTCGTATTGTACCGCTGTTGGGTAAATCTGCTGCTTGCTCCTCGCCTGCCCTCTACGCTACCGATGTCGTTGACTCGATGCGGGAAGAGCACGACGTGGCGCATAAACGACAACGTTGCGGTCGGTCTTGCACTACAAGCCAGCGGAAGGGAATAGCTAACGGCATGCGTGTTCTCCAAAAGGCGCTGGGGATCCTGGTGTAGGCGCCTGAAGAAGGCATCGACATGTTTTGTCTCCCGTGAGCAGTAGTCGTAATGTTCGCAAGGGCAATGGCACTCGGAGCGAGGGCCTGGAAATCATCGTAAGTTCTGTCCTCGTATATAGATTTGAGATACAGCCCTATGGTATCAGCGTAGCGGCCACCGCCGAAGATTATGTCGTTGGGGTGACTTTTGCGAAGTCCTCGAAGGCCATAATCCTTCCATAGCAGATACTTGGGTTGAACGTATACTGAGTTTGCGCGGTGTCCATAGTCGGTCGTTTCTTGGACGACGAATGTCCAGGGCTCGAAATACGCATGTAAGTTAGAGGTAAGCATCAAAGCTGGGTTCGGCGTATGTGACCAGCCTTGAATTTGGCAAAGTGCTAATAGAGGAGGAAATTATATGCCCCTTCGCCGAGCAAACTCATCCATGTTATTAATGCATTATTGGATTAATTCATCCTTTAACTGATTCACTCGACTTACTATCATGCTGCAGGCAACCTAAATGGACTGTCTGTGTTACTGACTGGCCTGACAGTGACTTGGAAACATAAGCAACGCAAATCACAAATGAGGTTGGATAGAGAGATGATAGGTGAGAATTGCGCAGTAAGTTGATCGATAGACAGCGTGAACACCATGGATCGTAATGGGCTGTCGTCACCTGATACTGTTGAGGGCCCTCATTGGCTACATTGGGATCACTTCCCTCTCCTCACACCGTAGTACAGACAGCCTTGCGATCAGCCGAACCAGCTGAATCCCTAACCTTTAAGGAGATAAATTTCTCCAATGCCAGGAGCATTCTTCAATATATTCTTGAGGCCGAGCGAGCCTAATAATACAAATTTATCTGCCTGCTTATTCTAATCCGAAGATCATGCCAGAATGACCATACAGCGATCTCACCGTGACTATACAATCGCATGGATTAGCGCCTTACCCCTAGAGATGGCGGCCGCGAAAGCTGTGCTTGATGAAATTCACTGTGCTCTTCCTCAGTCATCGACCGACCGCAACGCATACACACTGGGTAGACTGTGTGATCATAACGTGGCCGTCGCTTGCTTGCCGTCGGGTATTTATGGGGTCACTTCGGCGGCGACGGTGTTGGCACAGATGTTATCAACGTTTTCATCTCTTCGATTCGGTCTGATGGTTGGTATTGGAGGTGGGGTTCCTAGCAAGTTCGATATTCGCCTTGGTGATGTGGTGGTCAGTAAGCCAAATCGCACTGAGAATGGTGTGATCCAGTACGACCTTGGCAAAACGCTCAGCGGTGGACGTTTTCAACGTACCGGGTCTTTGAATAAACCTCCTCATGAACTTTTAACTGCAATAAGCCAGATAGATAGTGATCAGATGATGGGGAAGCAACAAGTCCAGCAAATTATACATGATACACTGGCGAAGAATGAACAAATCAGGGGCCAATTTTCTCGCCCACCGGACGATTGGCTCTTCTGCGGAACATACGATCACAAGACCATTACCGATGATTGTTCAGCTTGTGACCGGAGTCAACTAGTGAGTCGAGCCCCGCGGCCAACAGACGAGCCTCAGATTCATTACGGCTTGATTGCTTCTGGGAATCAAGTCATGAAGGATGCGAAGACGCGAGATCTCATTGCCCAAGAGTTAGACATCCTGTGCTTTGAGATGGAGGCTGCGGGACTGATGGATCAGCTCCCATGTCTTGTAATTCGAGGGATCTGTGACTACTGTGATTCACATAAAAGCAAGCAATGGCAAGGATATGCCGCTGTTACTGCGGCTGCTTATGCCAAAGGACTTTTAAAGGTCGTTCCGGTCGCCGACCATAAAGCACAACAAGAACAGCGTATGTGACATCTTCGAATTGCTTAAGGACATATTTTCTAATTCAGAACTAGATGTCAGCCTCACTGAAGAGGAAAAGTCATGCTTGCAGAGCTTATTCATCACTGACCCGGCAGAGGATAGAAATGCGTTAAAGCGAAGAAAAGGGGATCGCACTCCTGGCACATGCAGCTGGATTTTAGAAACAGACGAACTGAAACATTGGCTTGCGCTGAATCAACCAGCTGACCAAGAAGAAACACGTATCCTTTGGTTACGCGGTAACCCGGGAACTGGAAAGTCCACGATGGCCATCACATTGACAGAAGAACTTCCGAATCAGCCCTATTTTTCCGGTAAAAACAAGGCATTTGCATACTTTTTCTGTGATTCCAGTGCTGAAAACCGAAGGACTGCAACCGCGATATTACGAGGCATTCTCTTTCAGCTGATCAATGAGTGGCCTATTCTGATGAAATACTTGTTTGGTAAATATGAGGGCCGTAAAGAAAAACTGTTCACATCGTTTGATGCATTATGGGCCGTCCTAATAGATATGGGCCACGATTCCACCCATTCAGGAATATACTGCGTCATTGATGCTCTGGACGAATGCGAACCTGAGTCTCAGCAAATTATACTCAATCAAATGAACCAAACGTTCAATAGCCGTAATTCAAAGCATTCAACTCCCTCCAACATACATATATTGATCACCAGTCGGCCATATCCTGAAGTCGGTGAATCTCTATCCTTCTTCAGGTACAAGGACTTCTCTTCATACCAGGCGTTTACAAATGATCTGAAAAGAATGATCCAGCAAAGGGTTGATGATCTGAGGGGGAAGAAAAAATACCCAGAATCAGTTGCTACTAAGGTGTCCCGAATTCTCGAAGACAAGGCTGAAGGGACATTCCTGTGGGTAGGCATTGCGTGCGACGAATTAGCACGAGTTCCGTCCATACATGCAGAGAAGACCTTGAAAACCTTACCACGAGGCCTACATTCTTTGTATCAGCAACTACTCAATGCGGCCATCGCAAGTGATTATGAAGATGATCAGCGGGTCATAGTGCAGATGCTGAGTTTCGTCTCATTTGCACGGAGACCACTATCCCTAGCAGAATTATCTGAGGCTTGTCAGCTATATCCTGATGAAGATGAGGATAGCCGCCTTCAATTTACGAGAGACTTGGTCGATATGTGTCGATTGATGATTGTCATTCAGGCTGGACATGTGCAACTGCTACATAAATCAGTCAAAGACTTCCTTGTGAAAGAAAGAGATGATATCAGTGACCTGAAAGCCAATACCTCACTAGCGCATCGATGCATTGACCACGTTATAGACGTATGTCGGCCAGGTACAGGTAGGAGAATTTCAGTATCTAAACAGGCGTTTCTGAATTATTCAGTACAGCATTGGCCGGAACATGCCAGTCTTTCACGCACCGAATTTGTGATTGGACAGAAGCAGGAAGAATTCTTCCAACTGCAGTCCAAAATGTGGAAGGAATGGCTGCGCCAGTACAACACTATGCAAACGTATTCTTCGAATCACTTAGATATCGGTTTCTCCACCCTTCACGCAGCAGCCAGGTGGGGGATCCCTCAATTGATTTCGCGCGCGTTGAATAGTATGAAGGCTGGGCATCCTGGTTTGCGTATTGCTAATGGAGGAAGGATGTTCGTTGATTCACAGTTTCGGACATCCAGAGGCGTGACACCATTAGAGGTAGCTGCAGGAAATGGACAGCTATTCACGATGAGTCTGCTACTGGAGAAAACATTTGCAGGGCTGAAGGTGGCACAGAGCATAGTTATAGCCGCGGCACAAAATAAAGATCGAGGGAAGCAAGTATTAGAGCTGCTTCTTGACCAGCGAGGAGACCAGATCCAGATCACAGAAGAGGTAGTCAAGGCAGCAGCAGGGAATGAGGGGGATGGGAATGCAATCATGACACTCCTACTCGACCGCCGAGGGGATCAGATACAGATCACAGAAGAGGTGGTCAAGGTTGCAGCAGGGAATGAATTTCAAAGCCATAAACTTCTGGCTCTTCTCCACAAGCGGTACAATACATTACCAACCTTGATCACAGATACTGTCCTCTTAGCAGCTGCTTCATGTGCTCTTAGCAGCTGCTTCAGCTTGATTATGGTCATTACAATGGATTCGCGGACATTTGATATGATGAATGAGAATCTTGCCTTACGCAAGGCTGGGCTTCTAGGCAAAGTTAAAGTCCGGGCTGTCTTCTGTAGGAGACATTCTCCCCGTTATAATACTGCCGATGAATGACTACGAGAGAATTTTTCTCAGCAGGGACATGCTCCTTCAGTCGGCGGCATGGGAGAGAGCGAAGCAACACATGTCCCCGGCGCTGGCTAATCCCATAACGAATCGCGCAATGGAGGTTATGGTTTCTTTCGCATATCCACTATCTTCCCAATTATACGCTAAGTTACAGTATAAGGTTTCTAAATTGGAAGCCTAGGAATGATTGAAAAAATCACCAACCTCCTCCAAGGATCGTCCGTTTCGCTGTTGTTACGACCAAATTGCGGATCAAGTGTCGTTCAGGGTCACACGCTCACTTTCATCGAAGGAATTTCGGCCCTCCTCTGCAATATGTACCTTTGAGCTATGTTCATCCTCAACTACTTCACCCCCAAGGTAATGGTACCCTTCGGAGACTCCTTAAGCGCTCTAGAATGATACTGTTCTCTATCCTGAACTGGTAACATACATTTGAATATAAAGAAAAAGAAAAAAGCCCACGAAATACCATGAAAGAGATGCTGAAACTACAGCTAGTGTGATGACTCTACCGTGAGCCAAGAACTATTCGATGGACTTGGCTCAAGGCTGATATTCAAGAACAGCCATTCTCACTTTCTGGTGCACATAGTCTCGAAGGATTACTTGTACTCGGTCACGGATCAGGTTAGACGCTACCACTACAGATGTGTTAGCTGGTAGATGAAAGCTGCATCGAAGGACGCTTACCCATCACGAGTGACTCCCCTTTCTCTTCTTGGGCGTTCGGGAGTCTTTCAGTGAGCTCGCGGACAGTTCTGCTTGCAGAATCCGGTTGTAATCCGCATGACCACTGTAAGCGACGGCTCGGTCATAATTTCCAAATTTCATGACGTCTCTAATAATTTTACCAGACTCCACGTAAATAGAAATGGTCAAAGTCTAGTCCCGCCCTTAACATTTGATCTGATGGGGAAAATAAGAGACACTTACATGACGCTTCTTCAGGACATCATCTTCAAGCAAACTACTCAGTATTGGTTGCACGGTAATCGCGATATCTTAAAATGTTGGCGTAGAATAACTGCATGCCGTGGCAACCTACCAAGAGTCTCGACCTCCCAGGCATGTACTCTTCTCGTCCGAGAAGCCGAAGTATTGTAAGCTTTTTGAGATAAGGAATGACAGCTGCGAGACCAAAGCCATCTTCCACGAGCACAACGCTCTCAAAACGATTGACATTTTCACATGCCATGTGGTCCAATGATGAACGCGCGCAACGAAGCAGATCCCTGTGGAGCGACACGGGCGTGATTCAGCAATTCACGAGAAAACCCACATCGAGGCTGAATCAGTAAGTCGAATGTCTCCTAAGGCCCATGACCACCAGGTCACCGAAGGCATCCATAGATTGATTTACTGCCCCGCTTCAATCCTCATCGGTCGTGTGATGGCAATATGAACCTGGATGATCACGTCGGAATCGTCCTTTCCATCAATCTGCGGGCGATTACAGGAAACCCGCGCCTGAGGACATCCACGCGACGAGAAAACTCCGTTTCGATAGATCGCAGAGAATAATTGCAGTAGCAGCGCAATTAGAAGTAACACAAATGTGATGATGATGCAAGTCCTCGGAACGTGTCCACTGGCCGGAACGTGCCGCGACATGGCATATAAGAAAACATATGCCAGGAACTGATGGGCACGAAAAAACACTTCAAAACTCGACGGCGAATATACTGCAGGGAAAAGAGAATGAAACACCCCAAACACCCAGCTCCCTATTTCCAGTCAGTGTAGGTATTCATGATAAAGGGATAGCCAGCTTACAATAAGCGCAAAAAGGTTGCTCGTCTGGTCCAGTGGAAAACTCTTCTGGATAGTGAATATCAAAATGACATGTAAAGCTAACAATGTGCTAACCATCCAAGCAGTAGCCCGGTGGATCTGCTACAGATGTGTCGAGAAATACTCAAGATATCTGTATATGCACTCAGGTTTCCCGCCACGAACAGAGCGACCATGTTGACCACGCCCAAAGTCCCTGCTCTACCCTGCAGCATCTGCTAACGACAGGAAACGGAAAGAGAGACAGAAAACGTTGATAATGGCATAGAGAAGGTGAATCAATGTAGCCCCACGTGTCCACGGCCCAGCGAAACTGTGACGACAAAGAAGGAGTGGAAAGGTCAAGTGCTAATAATATCCATGGCGTTGGATCAGTACGAAGACAGGAAAGGATGAGGGACTTATCCGTCACCTAGATATTCAGTTCGGTCTGGAAAAAGCTGAAACGAGACTCGACGATCCAAAACATTGTCAACAGAATCGGAGACAGCCAATATGATCTTTGCCTTGAATCCGAACCGTTTGGACAATCCTTCTATTCGAGATTACACAGTAGCTTCAACGTCAGCCATGACCAAACTGAATAGAAACACCTAAAATGATTGAATTGTCATATAGTAGATAGTACTGCCTTGGGTTGAGAAGCTTATCATCTTCAAAGCTCTCTGCATCTGGCCTATAAAAATTCTCAACACATATTTGGGGATAGGAAGTTCCCACTCCTTCTTGTCGAGGCCTTCACCGTCGCGGTCCTCAGGGTCGGCCTGACTAAGGAGTTGCTTAATCTGTCTGTCGACTTCGAGTATGGACGCATTGTAGAAATAATCCTTCCTAGTTGTCTCCTTGGTATCCTTGGCTAGAGTTTTCCTCAGCTGGGAAAGCTCTTTCGAAATCGACTCCTGCCTCTGGTAGAGATGAGGGTAAGTCTCCTGAGCTTCCCTTTTTGTACCAGCAAGAGATCGCAATCCTTCCATCACCTCTCTTTTCGCTCGCCTGAGGTCTAAGATTCGAGGGTCCTGGCAGATAATGTGACGCTGCTCCTCGGTCAGTTCAGAGGAGGGAGCGGAGGGATTCCATTTCCTGAGCATGCTTCCACCAACCTGGAGGAGACTTTTCTGAGACAGCCGGAGGACAACATCATATTGGAATTGGTAGTGCCTTTCGAAAACCCCTTCACGAGACTGTCCGAGCACTCTTTGCCGCTCCTGACTAGTGAAATTCCCTGTGAATAGCATGTTAAATATAAAGGATATTTCCCACATTCAGAGTAGAACTTCGTCAATTTAAGAACATACGATTCGCCTCGTTTGCGGTCCAGCACCGATAATTGTAGTGGACAACATCATCCTCGAACTCTGCGTCCCGACCCAACTCACGCAGCGCATCGCGGCTGGAGGCATATGCCATCGGTAGAGATCGATCAGGCTCGTAGCCATATTCTGTACAGTGAAAATGCCAGAGGAGGGGAACATCGAGCAAGTCAGGTTTCCACCGCAGGGGAAGAGAAGCAAGAGAGCCCGGAACTCAGAGCCACCATATGATTTCCGAGGTTAACTCGGTATTGACAAAGGCTCCATCACGAAAGGCGTACGAGATGATTTGCAGGATTTGGCAATATGCCAGTCGATAATCACCATGCATGAAGAAATTGGTTCTACGGACAAGCATTAACATGATAGAAGTCTGTGGATTGCAAGAATTGCTCTTACCCATCAGCACTCCAGGCCGATCTTTGAGGTTGCGAAACTCGATGATGGCAAATTGGATAACCATGCTCCCATAACAGAAAAATCTCGAATGCACCCAGTGATCGCAGTACAAAACACAGAAGACGCGTAAATCCAGTGTATTTTTTTTTCTTCATCCGTCTATCGTTCCCGATCACTCAATGCCCGTTTTACCCCGCTCCTATAAATAACATTCAAAATTCGATAACATGGACAACGAAGCAGATATTTTAAAGGCAATTAGTGATCTAGAATCACAAAAAACGCCTCAATATGCCAAAACTGCCAGAAAATATAATCTTAAGTCTTCGACTCTAAGGCGTCGGTATAAAGGCTAGACTGTGTCAAACCAGGAAGCAACTTCTATTCACCGCAAACTCCTTACAGATGCCCAAGAAGAAATTCTTCTTCATCATATCTTGAAGCTCTCGTCTCGTGGATTACCTCCAACACCTCAAATTCTCCGAAGGGTTGGACAAATGAAGAGCTTGAATTTTCATGGCTAACCAAGATCTTTGACCCTCATACAAAGGCAAAAGCAGGCAATTCAAGGCGCCTTTTGCTTACAGATGGTCATTCAAGCCATGTTAATCTTCGTTATATCGAATACTGCGATTAAAACAATATAATTCTTAGTATTTTACCTCCACACTCTACGCATCGATTACAGCCGCTTGACGTTATAATCTTTCCACCTCTTGCAGGTGCTTATTCTCATGAGATTGATCGACTTACTCAATCGAGTAGTGGCTTTTCAAGGATAACAAAAGCATCCTTTTGGCGATTATTCTATGCTGCATGGAAATCAACCTTAACGTTGCAAAATATTCGATCAGCTTTTGCTTCACCGGGCATTCACCCTTTCAATCCACCAAAGGTTCTTAACATTCTCAAAAAAAAAGACGTCATCGCCAATCTCAAGCAATATTGAAAATAAACGAAAGATTCCAGGATCTGTTCGAGCAATTCGTCGTACACTCAAAGCCATTCGACAGGAAAAGAGTGATCTATCAGAGGCTACACAACTTGCTCTCAAAGCACTTCAAAAATATGCGGTACAGAATGAAATACTTGAACATCAGCAGCAAGGCTTGGTCGATGCATTAATTGGAGAGAAAAAACAGCAGAAGCGAGGCCGGCCACTGGATTTAATTGATAAGGATAATTCCGGTGAGGCACAATTCTTCTCACCAGGCAGAATTGAAGCTGCACGACAGCGAATACAGAATATTGAGTCACAAAAGGAACAAGGAAAGATCGAGGCAGCAAACCGACGTACACAAAAGGCATTTGCGCGCCAACAGAAGGCCCAAGAGATCCAGGAACGGCGAGAGACTCGAATCCGTGAACGAGAGGAAAAAAGGCGTCAAAAAGAACTTGAAAAGGAGCGACTTCGCGTGGCCCGGGAAGCCCAGAATGAGGTAAAGCGAGGTAAAGAAAGGCTAGCAAAGCAGGTAAACACTAAAAAGAGGCGATACAGTAAGGTTATCGAGAGTAATGAGGAGGTTTCTTCAAAGAGGCCAAAAACAGGCATATCTCGTTCTGGGCGAGCGATCAACCTACCTATACGATTTAGAGATTAAATAATTATGCTGGTTTGTTCACCACACATTTTTATCTAATAATCTTAATTTTAATAATTATAACTTCATTTGTTGAAGATATATTATAAATTATAGAGCTTGGAGCAATTTTCGGAAGGGCGGGCATCGAGTGATCGGGAACGATAGAGATTTTGAGTTCAGCGGGAAATCGTTGGTTGAGAAACTATTTTTCGTATTAGTCCTGAACATATAAGGGCGAAAGAGGACAGCGTAGTCGTCGCATCTGTTCGTGAACTTCCTGATTCATGCTACGTCGTGCGAACAGGCTAAGATACTGGTCGAGTGGCCACCAATATTCATCGTATGACTGGAGTAGCTTCTTGCGGGAAGACTTGTACATCCAATCAAAAAAGGTCATATAGATTGCCTGGTCCTCAGAGAGAAGAGATAGCTGACATATTGCTCCTTGGACTGGAGGCAGTATCTATCAGCGTTAGTTGCTGCTGTACCACCTCCCTGAGGGTTCAGGCATTAGGTACTTACTTTCGCTAGTACCGGTCAAAATTAGGTGGTGCATAGTTTGGCTGTAGAGAAGCCACATTCGACGTCGCGCTGTCGCGATTCGAAAAGAGACAACACGAGCACGGAAAGGTGCAGCACGACCGTCAGTCATACTAATGAGCGGACGGCAGAGGTCTTTTCAGTACAATGCATGCGACAAACCGTTAAAGCAGCGGGCTTCACGCTGGGAGATGTGTCGGATTACTGGGTTAACTTCAGACCAATCCTGAATAGTAGTTTTACGAGGATGAGAAAAGAAGAAAATGACTAGCAAGATTGTATCTATCCCGTTGTCTCCCGTCGTCTGTCTTTCACACCACAAAATTGGCTTTCTTATATGTGCTTCGGCAGGGGGGGTGAGTTCAATTCCCTGCTACATTCTCCGTGATCTACAATATGATATATCATACATGACGTTTCACGAAAAGCGAGGCATAGTGTTCGGAAACCTCTGATTAGCTGAAAATAGGGGAATGACTAGTCTCCAAATTTGTTCAAATGTCCTTGTTTTCCTCGTGGTAGATCTCGCGATATTCTAACAAGATGACGGGTGGAAATGCCGCCGTAAGATGCTTCAGTAGCGGTCATTTTGAACCTCAATTTCACAGGTCTAACTATTCTAGTAGTAAAATTTGAGTAATCTCTGAAGGTTTATATAACTATGACAACGCCCCTGGCCATTTGAACGATTTTACCAAGAGCTATTTCGATTTGAAACTTGTCTTTACTAGGTTATAACCCTAAAGGCATGTCGGGGCCGTGAGAAGACAACTCTTCGATCGCGTGCTTAATGGTGACGACGACCCTATTTTCACTGTGTAACGACGCATTATAGGTATTCTGAGAAATGATTGATCAATGCATTGTTTACCTAAGTAGTCTATGGTTTATTCTTCTGTCTCAAGATTTCATCCTAAGTGTTGAATCCAAACTAAATAAGAAGATTGAAGAGGAAACAGTCATGATCACATTAGGAAGTAATCACCCTCTCTGCCAGGTGTTGGGGATTCCGGCAAATCGCCATGGTTTTGACTATCATAGTTCCTGGGGACCGCAACCTAGCGTTTCTAGGCCACCCTCATTTGGAAGGTTGATCACGCAGGCTTGTAAGGATTGAGGTAGCCATTATAAGTGAAGGGAAGGACATTTGATATACACTCGTTGTTGGAAATTGATTGAGAAGTCTTTGGGTGTGCTGCCGTGTGCAGCGGAAGAAAATCTCAAAATTCTGCTGGGTATGTTCCAGGAAGAGTTTTGTGATGATTGAAATTCTGGGTTCAGCATATGAGACTGTAGCAAGAGTAATAAGTGATGAGCCGTAGTCGTCTAACGGATCAGCGGCCTGAAAGTTAAAGAGTATCACTCTCCGATGTGACTCCCCTCGTCTCTGCGATCCGATATATGTACTTGACACCTTTTGCTTCGCCATGTTGTAGTTTCCTGAGGCCGCTTTCTACTCCTTCAAGGCCTCCTGATATAACTTCCCAAGGATGGCCAGAAAGGTTGCCGTTTGCCAATTCTCGTGCCACATATCGCATGAGCACGTACGCAAAGTCAATATCCTTAACCACTGAATCTTTATCCGCAGGTTGATTTAGCATGGATGAATTGAAGGCTCCATAATGTGCTGAGCCCACATATGTGTAACCAATATTGACCTCAGTCGGAATACTAGGCTTGCTGTATTTGTCTGGAGGTCCTCCTTGGACGACAGATAGATGACCCCCTGGACTGAGCAGTTGGGAGATCGGGATCCAGGAGTCATTTTCACTGATTGCATCGAGAGCATGGTAGGACTTGAGACCGTTCAGCGCTTCTTTCACTGCTGTCTTCATCGCGTCTACTCCCGGGCGATAGTCGACGATTGTGTCTCCCAATTCAGATTTGAGGAGAGAAGTCAGGCCGGACTTTGTGGCGCCACATATCGCGATGATTGGATGAATATTTGCTAGCAAGGCCAACTTGATTGCGAAGGTACCCAGCGCAGAAGAGGCGCCGTATACGATTAATGGCAAGGGTTCTGCATTCTTTGAGCGTCCAATCCAGGGTGCTGGCAGGTTTTGACGGCGAAACAAAGGTAACGCGGCAGCCAAAATCGTGAGAGGAATTGTAGAAGCTTCTATATAGAAACCTTAGAAAGCATAACAATATTTTAGCTTCTACCCCTTACCCTCAAATAAGATATTGTCGGGAATGATAAACGCCGTATGAGCTGGAACAACCGCATACTCAGCATAAGCTCCTCCTGGCAACAGCATCTTGTGAAAACCAGCCACGCGGTCACCAATGCGAAACTCGCCCGTGGTTTTGACGTCTTTGCCTATAGAACTTACGTATCCCGCGACATCGTCACCACTGTTGACTGATTTCTGTGTTATATACAAGTGCCTGTAATCTGTATTCAATTCGCGGCGTGAGCAGCCATCATATGTATTTATAGGGATGCTTATATCAAGATATATGTACCTTTAGGATTGCTAGCTGCAATAACAACCTTGACAAGTATCTCGTCTGGACCAATGCTGGGAATTGGACCATCTTGTACACGAGCGGTGACCTCAGGTAAGGTTGGAGATACAATTACTTCCTTCATGGCGAAATACGATTTCCAGACCTTTTTGATTTACAGATGAAAAGAATAAAAAGTGGCATTTTGCAATGGCTTTTATAGTGCCAGAGGTTGTAACTTCGTTATCAGAAGTATTTCTAAGCAGCCACCACATGTCATAGGAGTCCACCTATTCAAGGTTTAACTAACTAGTTATATCGTAGAGCTTACAAATACATTCTAACTTAGTTAAGTATGTTATGCTTCGTTTTACTAATTTCATGGACCCAAACGAGAAAGTGATATCGCATTATGATTTAAACTTCCATCTTGCTTACTGTTAAAGTTCAAGACTTAGTTTTTGACGGGCACCGTGGTCTTTACCTTTATCTAAAGTTCTAAGATATCCCAGCATAATCCGATATATTACGGTAATAAGATTTTCCTGAATTCAGAAGAGTACACTTACTGTTTATGGGAGTGGCTCCCCATAAACGTGGAGTGTGGGATTGCTCTCAGCATGCACACTACGAATGCATAACTTGGGCCTTCTCTCAAAGCGACGTAGTATACTGTTGTCTTGAACACATGCATACGCCCGGTGATCATCCAGGAAGTATAGAGCACTCAGGGCGGTTAACCCCCGTAGAATCTACATTTCATATAACGATCAGCAAGTCTCTAGGGCTCCAACATTGACCACAAGCTCATTTAGTATATTGGATGAAGACCGCTTTAATCTTGGAACATGAGGGACATTTTTAGTTCTTGACACCAGCGATACTGCCAGGTTATACTGTACTCCTAGGATGCGCCCGTTTCCTTATGTTGGAATATAAATCCTATAATACCCCGGCGTTCCATTTCATACAAGATATATAGGACTGGTTGAAGGATAACTGTGAAAGGACTAACTAAGTATGAGTTGTTATGAGTTTCATGCTTGTAGAAAGCAACTAGATCGAAGACAATTACACATTGACAACTTTCCTGACATTAAATCTATCTTTTGTATCGGCGGACTCAGTCCAAGGCAGAGCATACCCCCGTTGATTGCTTACAACTTGTATACCTCCTTTCTTGAAATCGGTCTTGTAGTGCGTATGCCCAAATACCCAAACCTTGACGCCGTGCAACGACTGGGAGAGAATATCAGTTCCAAAGGCGGTTTTCCATGGGTTCTGTGAGTGTCGTGGACTAGATGTCCTCTCGAGAGAAGGTGCATGATGCATCACCACCAGTATTGATGACTTCTGATCCCTTCTATTAGTGTGTTCATTCGATCGTTGAATTGATTGGATTTCTTCTTGTAACCAGGCACGGTCCGAATCATGAGACGCATTGTGATCGTCAACCGCCCAGCCTTTAACCTTTTTTTTTTTTTTTTTTTGATCTTTGACTGGACAATGTCCCTTGAGTCGTCGGGAGTGTTAGACCACAGTGTGCATCCTAGGATAGTGACGCAAGTCCCTTGAGTATCATGCCGTCTCTTGTCAAGGATGATAAGCTATCCATTAAAACAGAATTCCTGTTCTAGCTCTTTTCCAGTTCGTATGTAAAAGTCTCATTATAAAATTCGTGATCCCCAAGAACAAGACATACTAGCTTGAACTGCTGTGTCTGCTTCTGTAAAAAGTCGCGATACTTATCGTAGTCAGCTAAGCAACCAATATCGCCCGCCAGAATGAGATAGTCCGCGCAGGGAGGGATTTGGTAAGATTCATATTGCTGGTTTCTCGAGATGGAGATCGGGAGTACCTGAAATGAGGCCGATAGCCTTCTGAGAAAAGGCCATGTCTTGAGAAACATAGTTCCAAACCGCTACACTGACTGAAAACTTAGTGCTGGCAGGCAATGCCTAGGTATGGACTGTACCGGATCCTCCGGAGTAGACGTGAGAGCGAGGCTAGTAATGAGAACGTGAATAGCTATATTTTCCGAATGGAAAAAGAACAAACCCTGGAGAGCATTGTGATGAGTTCCATTGCACCGAAGCCAATGTATATCCCGGGATCTGTCCAAATGTAGACAAATTTCTGACACATACCAAAGGCACAATCTTTCTTGGACTCGTGGTCTGACTCCTGTAAGTATTCCGAGGGAAAAGACAAGAATAAGAACCAGAGCGTTCCCCGTTTCGTCTCCAAGAGAAGTTTGTCTCCACAAGGTGCTCAGCTAGGGGCTCCGCACAGCCTCAAAAGTTCCTAGAAAGGCTAGAAGTTGAAACATAACAAAACAGCCCAGAAAGATCCACATCACGGAAGCTCATCCCGGTGATTGAATCACGTCAAGCCGTTGACTTTAATTTCGTGGCCGTTAAGATCGACATTTTAAGTACGGCGCCGGGTAAGAACGGTTCCGGTTGAGAATTTGTTTTTCTCTTTCTATTTTTTGCTTCTTTTTCGTTCAGTTGAGTATTGACTGGGTTGAAATAAGACTATACAGTGCTCAAAAAGGGGTCTGGCGTAGTGGCTAAGCTAGCAGATAATGAGTTCTAAGAATAAGGAAAACTATCGGACGGACGATTTTCAGGTACACTTAGTTCAGCCAATCAGAAACCTGCCCTGAGCGGCGAGAGAGACTGCAGCCTTGGCGATCAGGCAACGAGGCGACATCCGGACTCCCGAGCCCTTCTTTAACCATACAACGATACAAGTACGACACTCGTACGAATGATGAGAAGGGAAGACATGAATGCTACACTCTCATATGATTCAGGAATGAACTTCCTGAACTACGCCGCACTCAAAACCAACAACTATCAAAGCTTTGACCCTGAGAATGCATTGAATAGTTATCCTCCGAAGGAAACAAACATCTCTATACTCAATCAATGCCAGCGGATAGGCAAAAGAAGCAAAAAAACAATATATTCATAGCAATCAAAATATAGACTCTCGCCGTCTTGGCCATCAAGGATTTGGATTCGCGCAGGGGGAATACGGTTTTGTCGTGAATCAACATCGAACAAGACAAATTTTGAGATGCATAGCAGCAAAACGAGCTCTTCGTATTGAAGCCATATACTCACATAAAACGTATCACATTTTTCAAGATCTGATCTGAGCCACCATCGGTTAAAAAATCTCAAGGCAAAATTAGGATTTCCGGGGGTTTGTCTCAAGATGTCTCATGAACTCCTACATCTGAATACGAGGAAACATCCTGGTTTTTGTTTCCCAATACAACCAGTCTTCTCCCCTGGCAGGATAAACAACTTGTTATGTGAAACGGAGCTATGAAAGAAACATCCACAAAAGTTACTGCAGTTGGACTAATCCTGTACCAAAAAGGTTCCACTCTTTCTTTCCGGATAGGGGGAATGTTTATGCTTTTGGGCTATGTTTGAGTCCCACTAGTAGCCCTAAGTTAATCTATCACAACTGTCAACCTCACCAGTTGCATAAGCAGCACTGACTCAATTGAGCATGGCCTTTAGCTCGTTCTGATTTCATGCTCCATAGCCTTGCTCCGTGCTCTAGACCTAGAGAACACAACTCTACTGGTCCTAGCACAGTATTACACCCAACAACTAGGAATCGATGGAGTCTTTTTCCCAGGATCCACGGCCATGTTGCTATGCTATTATTACCACCCCCTGGTGAGAACTGAGTATATAAAGACGATGCTATACCCGCTTCTATCCTCCTTCTGTTCCTTCTCTGTGTCTATCCAAACATTCTTTTGGTCGATTCATTCGTTCTACATTCGTTTCATAGATCCATCACGATCTGACATTCGTTTTGACATTGCAACCCGACATTCATTTTAACCTAATAAAACTATTCACTCTCTACTTAATAGAAAATACCTACCTAATATTTCCTTGAACCTCCCATCATGCGTTTCGCCGCTCTCGCCGTCACGGCTCTGGCAACATGTGCCTTTGCCCTTCCGTCGCCCTTCGCCACAGTCCCCACTCCCTCTATCCATGACAGAGATCTCATCTCCAGCGTCCTCAACCTCCTCAACCCCTCCAACCTGCTTGTCGACCTTTCTGCCGAAGGAGCTGCAGCCTTCGTCGGCGCCAGTCTCGGTCTCAAGGCCGATCTCATCGATGTTGACGCCAAAGCCAAACTCGGTCTCTGGCTTGACGGTACCGACATCGATCTCGATGTCTCCGTGAAGACCGCCCTCAAGGGCTGGTGCACCGGTGCCAGTGCCGAGTTGGATGTTGACGTTGTCGCTGAAATTGCCCTTTTCGCTCCCTGCGCCGCCGGTATCGCTGCCAAGGGTGGCCTTGTCGTTGACGTTAATGGTATTGCATCCGTCGGTGCCGCTGTCGGTGTCATCCTCGAAGCAGACCTCCAAGCCGAACTCCTCGCTTTCCTCAAGGCAAACCTCGACCTTGACTCTGAAGTCGCCGTTGGCCTCCACATCTGCGCTAACGGTGGTCTCGTCGTTGCTCTTACCGCCGATGTCAAGGCTGCCCTCACTGCATGGCTCTCCAGCTCCGAATGTGGTCTTTCCGCCGGTCTTAAGGCTGCCATCGGCCTCTGGCTCGAAGCCCAAGTCGGTGTTGGTGCTGTCGCTCTCGGAACCGTCTCCACCGCCGCCTCCATCTCTGGCTCTATCGGTCTTACTATCGACGCCGCTGTTGATGTTGAGGGTATTCTCTCTGCCACTTACATCACTGCCCTCAAGGCCTGGATCTCTGCTCAAGTCAACTTGGACGCTGACATCAAGGCCGCCCTCGGAATCTGCGCTGGCGCTAAGGCAGCTATCACCCTCGACATTGTCGCTGTTGAGAAACTCACAGCATGGCTTTTGAGTGCTGAGTGCTCTCTCACCGCTGAGCTCAAGGCTGCCGTCTTGCTCTGGTTGCACGTTCGTGTCACTGTTGCTGAGACCATCTCCGTCCTTTCCGCTGCCGATATTGCTACCTTGACCACCTGGATCGGAGGCGAGATTGCCGCTGATCTCAGCGCTGTTGTTAAGGGTGTTATTGGTGTTGCTATTGCCGGTGAGGCTGTTGTTAACGTCTCCGTTGACGCTATTGCGGAACTTATTGGTGTCTTGACTGGCTGTGTCAGCGGTATTGATATCTCCCTTGATATCCAGATCATTCTTGGAAAGTGGATTTCTGGTGAGACTTGCGGATGCCATAGCAACGAGAAGAGAGGACTCGTTAGCCCTATGCGTGCCTAATTTCAGGTCATGGCTGCCAGATGTCGTGCAACTCTTGTGGTGATATCTGTATAGTACCTTGGCATGTATGTACAAACAACAGAATAATGTAGTATTAATTATAATATGATAATTATCTGTGCATAATGCTCCCCTGTAGAGTACATTAATCATCCTGTATAGGTGAAACAGGGTACAGGCTGATATCTTGCTGTTCGACATAATGTAGACATTACTGTCCGAACTGGAAGCAAGACGACTTCGATAATAGTGTCTGATTTTGAGAGGGAAGTAGGGATTCCCGGATTGACTATGCGCACAACAAGTGTAACCTACCTGAACTAGGCAACATCCTCTGTCTTCTCGTTTGACGCTTTACGACGCATAGCTTTCAGCCTTTCTTTCAGTACCCTCTCTCGAAGCTCGTTGGCGGAGAGGCGCAGTTTGTTACTTGTTCGCTCCTTAGCCTGTTTGCAGCAGTTCATTTGCAAATCAGTTCCCCTGATTGAATAAATAAACAAATGAGCCAATTGCACAATCACATCAATTGGCACAAACATATGTTTCGACGAAAGAAACTCAATTACTTACTTCGCTGCCATCCTGCATTTTGATGTCCTCCACGTCTGCAGAAGATTGTTTCCTTTCTGCGTGTGGGGAGCCAGGAGAATCGTTGTGCCGCCGTCTGGCTGCTGGTGCATATCGCTCAAGTGATCGACGCCTTTTTCTATCGCCTCTTGGGCTTGGACTGCGAGAGACAGAGCGATCTCGTCTAGATGAAGTGCTGCGACTCAGTCGACGGTCGTCTCTAAAAGATCGGCTTTTTGCAGCAATATCAGTTTTTGACCCTCTTACGCTTCGATCTTCCGATCGACGAGATGAAGACCGCCTCCTACGATTCTTGTAACTCGGCTGCCGAGATCTTGAGCGAGATACAGAAACTGAAGAGGTATTCCGTCTGACTCTAGTTCGGGAAGGGGAGCGGTCTCGTCCTCTGCGAGTTCGTGGCGGCGTTGGAGAGCGTGAAGGATTGCGCGAAGAGACTGACGAATAGCGTCGGCGGGTTCTTCTGGGACTAGGTGAGCGTGATGATGATTCATTGCGGGCAACAGATCTATCTCGTTCGTCACCGTATGGTGGGCTTCGGCGCCTGTTCCTCTTGTATCCCCTTCCATCTGGAGACGGTGACCTGCTCGCAGATCGCGGGCGTCTCCTGTTGCGTTCATCTGAGCGGTACGAGCGACGAGGAGGTGATCTGGAAAGAGACGGTGAGCGCGATACTGAACGAGCATATGATCGAGGGCTTTGACGACTTCGCCGGTTGCCTCTCGGTACGTAGGAATCAAACTCTCGGCGCGAAGGTGCACCACGTCGGTCTGGACTATAACGACGGGGTGACCTGGAACCCCTGCGATCAAAACCTCGACCACCTCTATTATCGCGGAACCCACGATTGCGATCCGACCTCTCTTTTTGTCTGATAGTTTCCAGTTCTCTTTCGCGCTCGCGTTCTTGTTCTTTGCGTCGGCGTGCCTCTTCCGCGGCTCTTTCTGCATCCAACTATATGAAGTCAACAATGGAACATAACTGCGCCACAAATAAGTAAAGAAAATACCTTTTCCTGTTTTAATTCCTGCTTCTTCGCTTCTAGCAGTTCCTTGGGGACACCTTGAGGACTAGATTGAGCACTAAGGCAGAGGTTCCATAACTCCTGGCAGAATTTGGGCGTGTCTTTATCCAAAAAACCGGTCAATTGGATTTGAAGGGCTTTGATATCGGGCTGGTAGAATGAACAGACTTGTTAGTACCGAATATTGCGAGGATTAATAGCGCGGCTACTTACAAATCTTGAGCTCTCGAGTAAGCCAAAACAGAGCTCAATGACAACATCATCTTCGTTGCCGAGTAATTCTGAAAGCTTTCCGGCAATCCATCTTTTTCATATCAGCGTCCTTCCATGTTTTAGACTTCTGAGGCAGTTCTCACTTCTTCATGACCTCTATGTTCACCTTGGTCATATCCACCTTTTTGCTGAACTCTGGTGGGAATTTGGTCTGCTTCAGCAGCTTAGCATCTACATTGCTGGTCATCTTGGGTATAAATGGCTCCTAAGAGCTGGTCAAACGAATGTGTGTACCAACAAGCTGATTGTGATTGTAAATGAGAATTGAAACAAAATCATGAATGTTTCTATAACGTCAACGGCAACCGCAGCAGAATTTATCAGACAGTCACCGCCTTTCGAGAGTAGGTCACATGACTTGTTTACATCTTTTGATATTTACTATTTTTCAGAGACAAATTATATTAACGATTCCAGGATATGCTTAAGAATGTTTTCTGGAAAGAAAAAACATCGTAAATGTGATACTACATCAAACATCTAGCTCCCTCAATACCCGATTGACGTCCTCCCTTGCGCGTCTGAGACCTTCGTCAATAACAGGCTCATAATTCGGCGCATTACCCATATGCTTAACCTTCACTCCATAATGAAGCTCCATAAGCTCTTTTGCTCTTGAGAGATCGGTATGTTGCTCTGCATCTCGTTTGGTGTCATCTTCTTCCGTGGAGGTCTTGGCGACTGTTGCTTTGTGGACATTGACGAGAACGAGAGCCTCATGATGGCCCTTCATGATCCTGCAGTTAGTATAAGATCGAGCTGACGGTATGGATGTTTTGAGGAACATAGATGGCGACTACTTACACAGGCCCTAAGGGATGTGAGGTCGGAGAGTACTTCGGCAAGTTGCATCATGAGATTGCCAATGGACTCCCGATAAACTCCACCAATGGTTAGAGTTTGCTAGCAGGGTGATTCAAGTCTTTAATTTGAGTTAGCAAATAGCTTCAGTTGAAGATGAGACACACTGCTGCGATGTTGTTGGTCTCATGAAAGTTGATGATGACATACGGCGGTAGAAAGGTTCCAGGTCTTGGCATCTCGAAGTACATGGCAGATACATGACGGTCTACGAATTCTACAATTTCATAGTATTCATTCGAAATTACGCATGGAAGATATTGACTATAGGTTTATATAGCTATGACGCTGGTATTGTAAATTCCCTATTCCGATCACAGTATGTCAGATGCGCCAGAAGTGTCTGACATTTTTGCAACTGCTGTTGAGCAAGCGAGTGCGAAATGCCAGACGAATACGCCCGTAACCTCACCTCATACCATTTCATAGCCGCCTTCACACTGAAGATGCCGATGGCTGGGCCGAAGCTCTGCCATGCGTTTTGGCAGCAGAAGTCTGCCCATAGGGCGACTTTGTATGCCAAATTTTCGGCAGCAAACTCCAAGTCATGCATAGACAACAGGTGACTATTCTCGTTATTATTCTCGTACTCCGAGAAGCGAAATAAATGGGAATTGCCGTAAAGACTCGTATAAAGCGTAAGCATGACAGCCCAATGGAATAGCATAAGGCGAGCGGACTGAAGTTTGTCGAAATCAGTTCCGTTAACACACGTATTCCTGGTCGGATATCGATGAGCCCGAGGCTGGAGACGATCAGTTAAAGTCATTGATGTACCGCTTGAGGAGAGTCTATGAGGTGGCCCAAGTGCTAAATGAGGACCGCTGAACCGCTCCCACTCTTTCATCCTATGTATGATATTCAAGATTCGACGAAGGAGCCTCTCAGGGGATAGATTTCCGTGCTGCTCAAGACTATCGCCAGTTGAAATACTATCAATCTGCTCAAGAAGGTCGGGAACTTCGGCAGCCAGATCCAAGAATTTATGATAAGAATTTTTTGGGCGTGATGACCATGGGGCCTCAATCCACTCTGCTTTCGAGAGAAAGGTAGATTTTCGAAGAATGAGACTTCGTAACACCTGCGCGAGTTAGTTGCTTGTGTTGAGCAAGAGACCCAAAATGACATACGCCAATAGTCCTGTAGAAGTAAAACAGCTGATATGCCAAAGGACTTGTAAGCATCTGTGACCCATAAAGCTGTAGAGCTGCCTCTATGCCGCTGGCATGAGTCTCCCAGCCTGTGCTGGACTGAGTACCAAACTCAAAAAGCTATACCTAACAATCAATAGCTGAAACTTAAGAAAACAATGTATGCATCGTACCTCGTACAAGAGGAGCATCATCATGATTGGCAAAAGCTCATCGGTATACTCTGAGCTACTGATCAGACGTTGCGCACTGGATAGAGCACTGCAATAGAGACTGCGGCCGCGGTAAAGCGCATCCCAGGAGTGCATTTCATGTGCAATCCAACCGTATCCCACGCCGGCTGCAGCCAGTGATAGAGCATTCGAATGCATCGATCCATGATATAAAGATGATAGCCATACCAGAGGAACTTCTTCGCAAGCCTGAGTAGGGAGGCAAGATGTGATAAACGAACTAAATGACTGGTCGTAGAGTGCTTTGTTCACAGCATGTGTGAATGACCGGGGCCCCAGAATATATTTATCTGTCAGAGGAGTAGATCTCTCTATAGACCGTAAAGATGCCCCGTTATGACAAGAGGGTGTTGCTAATGAACCAATCCGCTTTGAGTTGCCTCGCCGTAGATGGCGGCGGGGCCCAGGAGAATAAGTGTTCAAGGAGTGATGGCGAAACACTAAAGGTCGATCATAGCCCTCACAAGTCCATGAGCCTTTAGCACACTGCTTACATGTCGGCTTGCCGAGATCACACTGTGGTAAATTGTCAGTGCTAGGCTAATGTCGAATGGATACTCGAACGCATTGGAGACGGTACTTTGATTTTGCGCGTGCGACAGGTATGACATCCTTTGGAGCCGCCAGCAACACCAGTCATTCCATAAAGTGCCTAGCAATCATACTTTGCATGCGTTGTGGTTATAGAAATAGTTGGATTAGGATAGAGTCTCACGAGACATGTAAGCAGCTCAGCTTGATTCTTGAAGTCAAAGACGACGACCAATCAGGTCTGATGAGATGGCAGGGTGACGCTAATCCTTTCTGAGAGATAACTTGCGAACTAGCCAATCAACTTCACTTTTTTGGCACTCCACCATTATCTGGCTATCACGACCACTTTCCACTTTCCACCACCTTCTAAACACCACATTTCTCTCGGGGTTCCAACGGCTTTAACGGCAAAATGCGAGAGTACTCTCCAGTTGAAATAGAGTTTGTCAGAGCATTCGCGCTGTCTATAAATACGACGAGTCTCCCTCCGTGAATCAGTCATTGAGCAGACTTTATCACATAGTCATTGCAACTCAATATTCTCGACAAATTTGAAGAACTGAAGATCGATAATCGACAATGTCGTCCCCATTGTACAAAAAAGCTCTCATTATTGGAGCCACCTCCGGAATCGGTGAGGCTCTAGCGATCAAATTGATCTCTCATGGAAGCCAAGTGGTGCTGGTTGGTCGACGACAAGAACGACTCGACAACCTCGTCAAGCGGCTTGGATCAGACAAGAGCTCAGCTATGCAATTTGACATCTTGAAGCTGCAGGATATCTCCACATTCGCGTCAAAAGTCACCACCGAACATCCTGATATTGATGCCATTATTCTGAATTCTGGTATCCAGCGATCGATTAATTTCGCCAAGCCAGAAACCGTTGATATGAGCGTGGTACAGGAGGAGTTGACTACGAATTATACTAGTATCATACATCTCACAATGGCATTCCTGCCATTCTTACAAGCCAAAAAGACGACCACCCACCTCGTCTATATCAGTGCTACATTGGGGATCATCCCAACCGTGCTACGCACTGGAGGATACAACGCTTCCAAGGCTGCTCTGCACCATTGGATACTTGTCTTCCGGGAACAACTCAGACAACAACCCGACAATCGTGTCAAGGTAGTCGAAGTCTTCCCACCAGCAGTACAGACCGAATTACACGATGAGCGACACCAACCCGACTTAAAAGATGGCGGCAAGATTGGTATGCCTTTGCAAGAGTTCATCGACCAGACATATGAAGAATTGCTCAAGGGCGATGAGCAGTTTGGTATTGGTATGGCCAAAGCAACTATTGATGGATGGGAGAAAGAACGAGTGAAGCTTTTTCATCATCAAGTCCCTGTTGTGACAAATGCCCTGAAGCAGTTCCTGGTAGAATGACCAATACTAAAGAAGTCTATAAATTGAACTCTCTCATTAGTATGTAATCCATGAGTCCTTTTGGCGTCCGGTGTAGAATTATATATCCTATCACGTGGGTGTTGGGTCCAAATCGGCACCAGGCGACCCGCATTGTAGCATAGAAATGTATCCGAGAAGCCAGCTACGATTCTTTTCTTACGCTATAGAATCGTTGTATACTCTTTTATTCTTCTTTCCTGGTACAGTATAGACTGTTTTCGCTTCTCCATACGTTCCTTACTCTGCACGACCACATTCTTCAGACACAATGACGACAACATCCCCGCAATATCTTACAGGCAACCCCGCCGCCTTGAATGAGTTCATCGATCGTTTTGATGTGAGTTGGGACAACCTGTTTCTTCTGTACGATTACTGATTTCTGGCATTGGTAGACATTTCTCTTTGACTGCGATGGTTAGTGCCTCTCAATTTTCATAGCAATACGAGTTCGTGCGTTTACTAAATTATGCGCAAGGCGTGCTTTGGTCCGGCGACCATACATTTCCAGGCACAGCTGAGACGTTGGAATTGTTGCGAAGTAGAGGTATATATCCTACTGAGGCAATGTGGACAACACGTGGGTGCTGACATTTCTCACCTACGTAAAGGAAAACAGGTCGTTTTCGTCACCAATAACAGCACGAAATCACGAGCAGACTATAAAAAGAAACTCGACGGACTAGGTATCCCGAGCAATGTCGTACGTGACAACCACCGTGATATTGAAACTAAATCTCGCGACTGACATTTCTTGAACGTGCTACAAAGGAGGAAATCTTCTCGTCATCCTACAGTGCCTCAATCTACATCTCGCGCATCCTCAAACTCCCCGCAGATAAGCCCAAAGTCTTCGTTATCGGCGAAACCGGTATCGAGCAAGAACTCCGAAACGAAAATGTCCCTTTTATCGGCGGCACCGACCCTACGCTTAGACGAGATCTCGTACCAGAAGATTATAAGTTAATGGCAAACGGTGACCCGTCTCTCCTCGACCCCGAAGTTGGTGTTGTCCTTGTCGGACTCGATTTTCATATAAATTACCTCAAATTAGCGCTGGCATTCCAATACATTCGTCGTGGGGCAGTGTTTTTGGCAACGAATATCGATAGCACGTTACCCAATCAAGGGTCATTATTCCCCGGTGCTGGATCGATGAGTGCGCCCTTGATTATGATGTCTGGTAAAGAGCCGACTGCTCTCGGAAAACCCAGTCAGGCTATGATGGATGCTATTGAAGGGAAATTCCAATTTGATCGCAACCGTACGTGCATGGTTGGCGATAGGACGAATACCGATATTAGGTTCGGTATTGAAGGGAAATTGGGGGGCACGCTGGCTGTCTTGACGGGCGTGTCTACCAAGGATGATGTTTTGAATGGGCTCCTGAGGCCGGCTGCTTATGTTGATAAGTTGAGTGATTTATTGGGCGCAAAGGAGTAGGTAAGACGGGATAGAAGCTTGACACGACACCTGATTGATGATATAGACAAGTCATACATAGAAAGCATGCGCTTTTGATATCATTTTTGTATATAGTCGTTCATTGATGGCTATGTACAGATTGATCCTGTCGGTCGCGATGGTATAATGACCAGAGTGGTCATTCCGAGCCCGAGAAGTCTTGGTCTATTCTTCGTCGGCATCGTTGTGATCCCTCAGGTCTGGAACGTAATCAGTATCGTGCATCACGTAGCCCTTTAACTCCCACAAAGCCAACATGGCGTCCACCGACTTTGGACCATCCGCACGAAAAAAGAGTGCTTTCTCGTTAAAGCGCGGGATTGATTCTCGAAGTGCTTGACGGCCAGAGACTGATAAGAGTGAACTTAGATCAAATACTGGCACCATAGACTGTGTCTGAGGAAGAGTGAGATAATCCGGAAACTTCGATGCAAAAGGATCGCCTTTAATCGTTTCTGACCCTGAGTCTCCTAGGATGACTACAGCTCCAGTTCCCATATCCTTCATTTCAACATGTCGTAAGCTTTCAATCAAGCTAGAAACCGAAAGATCAGATGATATTTGCAAAACCCGCCATTGATCCGCTTTCTCGCGCTTGATCTGTTCATATCGATAAGCTTCCTTCAGACTCTTAACGATCTTCTGATCCAGATACTTCAGTATCAAATCCGACAACCCCTCAGGCCAATCCACCTTGCTAATTTCAACATATTCCGACTTTTTCAAGTTCAACTTCCAGTCTGAGGGCACTAATTGAAACGCTTGCACTTTTCTGTAGCCCCCTCTCCGTATCGCATTAGGTAAAAACTCTACGAGCAGAGCTCGAGTAAGCAGTCGCATTACGGGAGGTTTCCTCCCAGACGATGTGGACGGCGCAGATAGTTTATCCTTCAGTAATTCCGTGGGCATCCACCATAAACTAGCCTTTCGCTCTTTCCCTGTTGTAGATTCGTCAATTCGTCGAACGAGACTCATGTCCGTTAAGAATGCTTTTGGTAAGCGCATTGCTGTCGCTGTGCATTGTCGCAAGGGTGAAGCAAGCGCCACCGCCCATGGATTATTTTCGAGTCGAGCATCGTCGGCTTTTGTTCCTTGAGGTTTTCGGAGTCGATTGCCGGTTTGGTGTGTTTGCGCGAGTTGGAAGAGAGGGGATTTCGGGAGTGAGTCTGATGGTCGTTTTGCAACAAGAGATTTATTTGTTATTTTCTCAAAAGAGGAACTGTCTTGGTTTTCGTTGTTGTTATCGCTGTTCGTGCTGTAAGTGCGAACATTGCGGAATGTTTTGATTCTTACGTTGGATCGGCGTGAGTGAGTATGAGATTGCGGAAGAAATAAATCAGACAGGACTTGGAGTCGCCATTTCTTGAATGGAATCGTATGTGACGAGCATGACATATCGCGATGTAAACTTCTTGAAACAGTCAGATAAATGATCTCGTGAACTCTATCAAGAAGCTCAAGAAATAATCGGGGAGAGCTCCATATACGCTAACCATATATGGACTAGTTACTTCCATACTTTAAGAGTCAAGGCCTCTGATTTTCATACCTGGAATTTGTTCAATCCTGTAGGAGAGAAATCGTAGATGCATGTTATTGATCTCGTCAAGAGAAGAGAGGACCGTGAGATGAGAATCTAAAGTACATAGCACTTCACAATCCGAGGGGAGAATATACATCTCCTTACGTCATATCACTATTGTACAACCCTACTCTCTTCAAGATGGGTATCCCTTGGGGTTTTCAGTCTCATTCTCAGATTTTAGCCTTCGGTCCAAGATCTCATCCACAATGCCCATCTCCAGGGCTTCCTGAGCACCCATGAAATAATCTCGTTCCATCAGCTTTTCAATCTCATCCAATGACAATTGCTTCTTGCCCGTCAAATGTCTCTGGTAGATTTTGTTCAACTGTGTCCTAACTCGGAGGATCTCCTTCGCGTGAATAGCAATATCACTGGCCTGGCCAAAGTATCCACCGGAGGGCTGATGAATCATGATCGATGAGTGCGGTAGGCAATACCTCTTGCCAGCGTGACCACCACACAGCAACAAGGATCCCATGCTAGCCGCTTGGCCAACACAGATAGTGTTCACAGGTGATTGTATATAAGTCATGGTGTCGTAGATCGCAAGCCCGGCTGTCACAGAGCCTCCCGGGGAGTTGATGTAGAGGTGAATTGGCTTTTCCGGGCTATCTGCTTCGAGGAATAGAAGTTGGGCGACAATCGAGGCCGACGTAGTTTCGTCAACTTCTCCATTAAGACAAATGATACGCTCTTTGAGTAATCGGGAAAATATGTCATCTTCGTTCGGAGAAATGCATTAGCTTGGGATCGCGTGCGAGTGTCGCGGCCGATATAGTTTCGAGTTGTGCTTACATGTATGCCATCCTCCACCCTAATCATTCATCAGTAAAATGACTTGAATGTTCGAATAAGACCTTCAACGTACTACCGTCTCCGTCACAAATGGAGTAGGTGTCCATCCTCGTGGAGGTGCCGCGCCTGATAGCCTCGTGCTCAAACTTGAGAATGTTCTGGATCTTGACGATATCAGCTGTGATTCTGATGTAGATCGAAATGAAGTTTGCCGTGCGATAGTGCCTAGCACTCTGAAAAATCCCGAGGGATTCATTTGAACCGGGAAGCTCAAGGTATGTCCTTGAAAGCTCCACAGCTCCCTTCAAAGCCTCTAGTTTTATTGGATAGATGACCACTAATTCAATTGGCCAGCTTGTAGGTGCTCAAGAGGCTCAATTGGTAAACAGTTGAGCTTGTTGGTAGCTATGGAGTCTATAGCAGGGTGATGTCGCCCCTAAGTTGATGCCGTTGAGGCAACGTTATGTGGACTGTGAAAAGATGTAGTTGATTCCTCTCTAGGCTCCTCTCCGTGGATACGGATATATGGAATTATGGATGCTAACTAGTGTGTCACGTGATAACCCTTATCAGCCCGCACGGACCCATAGGCGGTGAGTGAAAAATTAATTCCCCCAGCAAGTCCGAAACCTTTTTCAGATAAGAGTTCTCCCTCTTCAGTTTTTTATTTTTTCTCATCCTCATTTTCCTCTTCCAAAGTCAGAATTCATAGGGAAACTAACACTTATTTCCCATCAAAACTTTTATCAAGGTAAATATCATTCGATTCCTACTCACGACAAGGTACTCCAGATCACTTTGTGGGCTGTTATCACTGAGGGCTGTGGGCTGTTGGGTTTTTGCACATTGCTTTGTGTGGGATTCATTCTATCTAGAGGGCTTCATCATACAAAGAGGATTGCATTATTTCCTCGTCCGTCTCTGTGGGCTTATGCACTGTGGGTTCTGAGGGCTACGTTCCTTGTGGGCTGTTCCTTGAGTGTTGATCGGTTCTTGCAATTTTTTTGCGACTGAGATTCGTTGCGTTCCTGTGGGCTGTTGATTCTAATCTGTGGGTTTATCAGATCTTATAATCTGATTCTGTGGGATTTTTCTTGAGAATTTGCCGCGTATTCAGAAAACTTCAGCTTGATTAATTATATCAATCAGTATGCCTTCCCTTTCCCTTTCTTTCAATGCTTGACCTAACAATTCTTCCTCTTCCAGATAAACACAATGTCCAAGACCAAATCTACCACCAAGGCCAACAAGGCTACCGATAAGGTCCTGTCCAAGGTCAAGGATGCTGGTGTCACTAAGCCTTCTCAATCACCCAAGGCTAAGAGCAAGGAAATTGCTCGCAAGCTGAAGACCAAGGGGGAGAAGGCTGCTCTCAAGAAGAAGGAGCCTACTCCCAGCTCCGAGTCCGACTCTGACTCTGACGAGGATATGAAGAGCGCTTCTTCCAGTGAGAGTGAGAGTGAGAGTGAAGAGGAGAAGAAGGAGACCAAGAAGCCTGGAAAGGCTGCTGCTAAGAAGGAAGAATCATCCGAATCTGAATCCGAGTCTGAGTCGGAATCTGAGGAAGAGAAACCTGCACCAAAGGCCAAGAAGGTTGCAGCTAAAGAGGAGTCTTCCGAGTCTGAGTCTTCTGAATCCGAGTCTGAATCTGAGGAGGAAGTGAAGAAGACCGACAAGAAGGCTGGAGCCAAGGTTGCCGCTGAGGAAGAGGCTTCCAGCGATGAATCTGACTCCTCTGAGAGCGAGTCTGAGGCCAAGGCCGACAAGGTTCGTCTACACCATATCACATCCAGTGAACGCACTAACAGAATTTCTTAGGAATCTGAATCCGAATCCGAGTCTGACTCGGACTCTTCTGAGTCTGAGGAAGAGAAGGAGGCACCCAAGAAGCGTAAGGCCGAGGAGGAGCCTGCTACGAACGCTAAGAAGTCCAAGACTGAATCTGCTGACAACTCTCCCAACCTTTTCGTCGGCAACCTTTCATGGAACGTTGATGAGGAGTGGCTCCGTCGTGAGTTTGAGGAATTCGGTGAACTCAGTGGTGTTCGTATTATGACTGAACGTGAGAGTGGTCGTTCTCGAGGGTAGGTTTTACCATCGTTATATTCTAGATGACTCTTACTTACCTCGGCCTAGATTCGGTTACGTTGAGTATGCCGATGCCTCCAGCGCCAAAGCTGCCTACGAGGCCAAGAAGGATGCTGAGATCGATGGCCGCACTATCAACCTTGACTACGCTAAACCCCGTGATGCCAACAACCAGGCCCCCAGAGAGAAGGCTCAGAACCGTGCCCGCTCATTCGGCGACCAGACCAGCCCTGAGAGCAACACCCTCTTCGTTGGCAACCTTGTTTTTGGTGTTGATGAGAATGCTGTCCGTGAGGTCTTCGAAGGACAGGGACAAATCCAGGGAATCCGTCTTCCTACCGACGCTGAGACTGGTCGCCCTAAGGGTTACGGCTATGTCGAATTCTCATCTGTCGATGAGGCTCGCCAGGCCTTGAACGACCTCCAGGGTACTGATATTGGCGGACGTGCCATTCGTCTCGACTTCAGCACTCCTCGTGCCCAGGGTGATGGCAACCGAGGCGGCCGCGGTGGTCGTGGTGGTTTCGGCGGCCGCGGTGGTGGCCGTGGCGGTCAACGCGGTGGTCGCGGTGGCTTCGGTGGTCGTGGCCGTGGTGGTGCTACCGGTGCCAACACCACCAACCGTGGTGGATTCGGAGACTTCTCTGGCAAGAAGATCTCATTTGACTAAGTGATTTTACCTGCTCCATTTGACGGTAAGTTGTAATTGCTACCAGTATTTTACGGCCACTTGTTTGATTCATGTACACTGGAATACCTTTTTTTTTTTTTTGTGGAATCATCGGTTACTCAAAAGTTGTCTTTTTATCATCTGTAGTGTCTATTGGGACTGGGTTTCTTTAATACATTCATGAGTTAATACACTTCCTGTAGAATAATTCCTTAGACTTCAGGCATCAGCGATATTGAAAGCGGGGCTGGGCGGTGTGGACACATGATGTGACCGGCTAAGACCACGCACCAATCAACGGCTACATGCACGCAGCCCCGCATGCTTAAGCTGGCTCCACCGACAACTCATCTATTTCCACATGAAACTGAAAGGATATCACCATCCGGCCTTCTTCAGCCCGAGAGATTCTATTTCCATCCTGTATCAGCGCATAATGAGAGAGAGTCGATACTCTGCGTAATTATTTCTATATACCCCCCGGCGCACTGCAATCCGATCAGCCCAATCATAACCACCAGGGACAGTGTGTCAGAGGAGACACGACTCATAGGTGTCATCGCACCTTGCTTAGGCGGTCAGGTGTCCAAGAGGCTTCCTCGTGCTCTGTTCAACAATTTGCGAATGACATCCATCTACCGTTTCGCGCTCAGCTGCTTCGATCTGTCTATTTCCACCTTCTATCTTTTTCTCATCGACCAGCATCAACATCACAGCAGACTATACACAGTGCTGTGATTGTGATACCGCGATCCCCGCGCGCTGATAAGATACTGACAGGGTTGGCATTGGACACCGCTACAATCTGCCCCACATCGAAACATTCGATACTTCGTTTCTTCTTCCTTTTCTTCTTCAACCGCCCCTTCCTGTGGGAAGGAAGAGTATTTTATCTTTGATTCCTTTATATACTTCACAAAACGGACAGAGCATTTTCGACTTTATTTAGTCGCTTTGTCCAAGATGGAGTCTCATCGGCATGACAGACATAGTCACGATACCCAGGCGGCTTCAGAAAGTGCTGCCTTGTACAGGGCACGGGGTGGTGTTTCATCGTCGCGAGACAGTCCCCTAGGGTCACGAAACCCTAGGCTACGATCTGAAGGTGATTATACCCTTTTACACTCGTCTCCAGCATATTTCCAAGTTCATCTCGTAAACATCCACATCTTTCACGCTTCTATGCTATCAAGATGGAAGGTTCTTATCCTAATACCCCTTCTCCATTGCCTGATGCACCGCACTTTAACCCGTTTGACTTGTACTCACTTCGGTATTATATAGACTCGTGGATCGAGGTATCCTCACAACCATCGACATCTTCATTATCATCGGCTGCGACCACAGACGACATCATTACAACAGGTTTACGTGTAGAACGACCAGATCTGCGCGCCTCACAAATCCGGAACAAGAAGAAACGATCAAAGCAACATGCGAGACTACTTAATGACTCTTCGCGAGAATCGAGCATAGCTGGAGGGAGCAGTCAAGATGAATATGATGAAAGCGACAGCGAATCAGATAAGGTGATGAGCGGTTCCAACGAAGACGTTACAACACACTCGCGAGGTGACGCTCTTCTTTTGCGCCACGGATCTATGTCGGAGAATACGTCTTCAGGGGAGGACGACGAAGATGACCGCTCAACAGCGTTAGGGCCGCGAATAAGCTCATCGCCTTTTGTTCCTCAACCGAACGCTTTCTCACATGCACCGCAATATTCCCGGTCGAGATCATACAACGATCCGGGTACTACACCCAGTCTTGTCTCAAATAGTAGTCAAGCTACGACAGTACGCCACAACTCAAGTTCAACCATTCGAAACACTCGCAGAAGCAGCCGCACCCAACATGTACCGTACAATATGATTTCTCCCAGTTACCAGGCAGACCATGATGCCGCACTACGTGCGAGCCTGTCTACTTTATTATCTCTGGGCACAGCGGTTCGTGGAGCACCAAAGAACGATAGTCCACCAGCACCTGCAGGTCCACAAGTAGCACCGGCATCCACATTCCGTCTCGTCCCAGAGTCAGTCGCTATGGGTGAAAAAACAGATGATGGTGGACGCGCACCAGTGAATCCTGGCAGCCCTCGAACAGAGACCCGAACTATGCAGCAGCCTAAGCAGCCTCGCTCAATCTCATCCTCGGCACCTTCGAAGGGTAAGAGGAAAGCATCCAAGGATCGCGGCTCATCTCATACGTCGGCATCAAAGAAATCCCGACAAACTAGTATGAGCAGCTCGCTAGTTGGTGTCAGCCCAACTTTGATGACGTGGGTCATTAGTGCCGGTGTTGTTGTGCTATTCTCAGCTATCAGTTTCTCAGCCGGTTATGCTCTCGGACGCGAAGTTGGACGAACAGAGATGGCCATGGATCAGATGATCGGTGGGAGTATGTCTGAACAGCTCGGTGGGGTGAGGTCATCGACTGGCTGTGGTAGAGATGCCGTGAAAGGTAGCCTCAAGCGATTGCGATGGGGAGGCGCTGCTGGCGGTGTCAGTGTCTATAGCTAAGGTTTGTCTTTACTGGAAAATAGGGTTGTTGGAGTTTGGCGCTTGCTTTTGCTATCTGCACTTGATGATCCGGTCATAATTCTTTCTTTTCACGAATTTCCTCTTCAGATATGATATGATATGAGTCATATGAGACATGTCACGAGGTGGAGCATTGGCCGATGCATTGGTTAATATTTTTCCTTTCGAAGGAAGCATCTTCTACGCTCGTTCAGTTGTCTGTTATTGAAGTATAATATATACCCATTTATGATTATTTGACTTGATTCTGCATGGACTTGATGTTTATGGACATCCTTGGAGGAATATGAGTGAACTATTTGAATCTAAATTGAAATAACGCAAATACAGAGTAGCCCCCTCAATCGTAATTCGTGTCTAGAGTAGAGTGTTCGATAATGTACAGAAGTAACGTCGACGGTCCCCAGATGCAATTGTAGTCCATTCAATGTATGCCAATGCTCCCAGTTCAAGGCTCTCATAATCTCATCAAATACCTATCCAGAATGAAGAATTATAACCTCCACTTCCAATGCGCCCTCCCATCCGGCCCAACCATCGCCTCAACCCTAACCCACACCACCGAAAAAGCGGTCGCAAACAACAACATAGTCACCAAAATTGACATCCCTTCATACATCTTCGGGGTCATCACAGGGGCTGCAGCCGTCGATCCGCGAATGAGCAAACCACTAACCGGAGTTCCAACCATAGTCGCAAGTCCCCTGAGCATATACAAGAATCCATTCACGGATGCGAAATTCTGTGGACCAAACAGTTCAACCAGGCTTGTCGGGAATAAGGCGACGTAAGCGCTGGCGAATATACCGTAGAAGATGGTGAATGTGATAAATAGACCTCGAGAAGCCTCTTGGTGCGCAAAAGGGAGCAGTGTTGAAGGGATCCAAAACACCAGTGCTGAAAGTGCACTTATAATCGTCGTTAGAAGCAAGACATTCAATCGACCATATCTATCTGCTGCGTATCCAATAACGACCTTGCCGATTGCGTTACAGGCGTTGCTGAGAGCAATGAAATTCGCACCGGCCGTATCACTATACCCCAACGTACTCGCATAAGTCGCAAAGAAGAAGACGGGAATATAATAGGCAGCACCCTGAAATATCCCTCCCAAAGCCTGGGCAATGAATTTTCGGGTCTTGACCAGTCTCAAATCAACGAGCGGTACCGCAAAGATGTTTCGTGGATTCCTGGCGGTTTCATAACTTAGCTCAACCTCAATCTGAGCCTTTCGGCTCGGTTCCCATGTCATCGCTGCGCCGGCACCGGTATTCAACACAAACGAAACAGCACCCGTCAGTCTCAAAGCGTTTCGATACCCCATCGCATCAATACAAGCCTTCAATGCGGGTGCCCATACAAGACCACCCACACCGGTACCAGAAAGAATAATCCCCATCGCCAACCCCCTCCTCGCCGAAAACCAAGTCGGCGCAACAGTCACAGAGGTCATATACGCCAAACAAGTCCCCACGCCCAACAAAAGACCCTGTGTAAGCTCAAAATGCCATAACTTCGTGCCGAAACTAGCCAATATGTGAGCCAAAGTGAAGATCGCAGCTCCCGATAGAGTCACTTTTCGTGGAGAGAATCTCTTTGCCCAACCGACGGCTAAGGGGCCGCCGATGGTCATTACGGATACGGCTGTTGTGCCGATTAGATCGATTATAGCTGGAGAAGCGCCTGTGAAGGGAGTGTTGGGTTCATGGGAGAGGGTTTCGTAGAGGGCTTGATAAATTCCAAATGCGAAGTTTATGCCGCAACAAGTAAATACGATGATGAATGAGGCGATGACGATTATTATTGCTTTGCTAATATATTACTTAGTATATGATCTAGAGAACAGTTAGACCGGAGGAACGTACGAATTAGAGATTGGCTCTTGTGAAGATATGACCGGTACCATATCTTCTTGGGAAGATCCTTCTTGTTGTTCTCGATCTAATGTTTGAATTCGACTGAGTGATATGGCCGGTGAATCATGCTCGGTGTTATTATAGGGTTGCATTTCCAGAATAGACGCCATGTTAATTGATTGATTGCTGTTCAATCAATCTGAAAAGTACAAAACTACCTATCAATACAAAGTTTTGAAAGTGAGAACTAAATCGTACTTATATTTTAATTCATTACTGGATCCATCTTTTCGGTCTGACTCATTTGGCGTGCGGCCCGCTGACTGATCTTGATCCCGAATAAATTTCTTAGGGCTTGATTCCCGATTAGGAAGTATTCACGCCGACAACCATACGAACGCGAATTGTGGCCCGAGGAGAGACTTCTGAGATGCGAAAATTTTGATCAGCGTTCTTTTGATATAGCTAACTATAATAATGGTATTTACGTGTAAGGAAAATGTGATATTGACTCTGAAATTTGATAGCCGAGGTTATCAAATTATCTACGGGTGTTCATCTCAAGCATCCCCCAGGTCCCATCATCCTCAATCGCCAACGAAGATATATCTTGTCAATTAAGTCCTTTATAAGGATAGAACAGCAAGCTCCAAGGATCAGGTACTCTCGACATGCTCCCCATGCTCCAAATCTTCCACTTTCGCCCCTTTACCAGACTCACTAAAGGCAGTAAGCGCTTCGCCATGAGCCATGTCACGCTCAAAAATTGCACCGATTTTGGTCGCGGAATGGTCGAAAAGAACCCATGGTGTACGATCTGGTGTGAATAGGAAGTCCATTTCTTCGAGGGTTTTGCCAGCGGATTCCTGTTTATGTGTTAGAATGGTGTCGTGGATGTGGAGGGTAGTGAGACTCACAGGGTAGAAGAGGTAGACGACAATGGCCATTAGAAAGCAGAGAGCCATGAATATTAGGTATAGTTTCCATCTGCGGTCACTATTAGGATTCTATCTTTCTTACATGAATATTGACTACTCACGATATCTTATTCATGGCAGTTGGGATATACAATGCAAACCAAAAGTTCTATACCCAGTCAGGTCATAGGTATGTCGTTTTCAACGGGGTCAAAACCTACCACAAACCAATTCGTAGCCGATGAAAGCGACGTCCCTCGTCCACGCATATTCATACTGAACAATTCAGGAGGGTAAACCCACGCCACGCAAGCCCACGTCAAAGCAAACATCATCACATAGATGTACACAAAAGCAACAGTGGCGTTTGATGCGTTGTGGTCCGCAAAGCTGAAATTGGTCTTTTTAGTTAAGGGGTCGTAGATTGGGTCACCTGCAGTTCGTCAGTATGCAACACAGATTGAAATGTGAATTTTAGACTTACCTTTGGTTTTCATTATGACACCTATCAGCATCATGGCTATTCCCATTCCAATTCCGCCGATAATCATGGGACGTCTTCGGCCCCATTTGTCCATGTAGTACATGTTTGGTAACGTGAAGATATTCAGAATGACACCCTGGAGGCCATTGGCGAGTAGCGAAGCAGAAGTCTCGCCGAGTCCAGCTTGTTGGAAGAGGAAGACTGCGTAGTACATGATACTGATCATATTTAGTTGGCTCCTCAAACTTAGACCTTAGCTGAGGATAGCTTACACATTGATACCAGTAACCTGTTGCCAGAATTGCTATACCACGATCAGTCAAACCATCCAAAGCAATGCACTTAGGGATTGAACCTACCACACCAATAGCCAGCCATGTCCGCCGCGCCTCCACACCAAATAGCATAGAAAAATAAGTTGTTGGTGGATTACTCTTCTCCCACTGCAACTTTGCAATAATTTCCGTCAATTCTGCCCGTACATATGCATCATTCGTGTCCCCTTTAGAGTGCAATCGCGCCAACACCTGCAATGCTTCCTGCTGCCGATCCTGCTGAACAAGCCAGCGAGGTGATTCAGGCATAAAGTACATTGTGACGTGTAACATGATTGTGGGGATCATTTGCAGACCGATAGGAAGCCTCCATGCAGCCTGACCGTCGATGTGACTGGTGCCGTATTGAATCCAGAATGCGATTAGGATGCCAAAGTTGATGAAACATTGCTGAACGGAGATTATTCGACCTCGGATTCTATATAAACTCAGGTCAGCATATTCGTAGCTGATAAAATAAAAAGACGAAACCATACTCTCTCGGCGAGATTTCGCTCTGATAGTTCGGCACCATCATCGCTAAACATCCATTTCCTATACCATTAATAACACGCCCCGCAACCAAAGCAGTAACATCATTCGCAACAGTGGAAATAATAATCCCAATAGTGAATATAGCTGATCCGAGTAATAAAGTCTTCTTTCGGCCAATTTTATCAGCGAGGAAAGCTCCTGTTAACAGGGAACCGGCAAATGCGCCGGCTTGAATAGAAGCTGTAATTCCGCCTTGGAGGAAGTTACTGGGATAATTCATGTAAGTAAGGAATTGGGGCATGACTAGAATGCCGCTCATTGAACCGGTATCCTGTTGTCATTAATTCACTGTCTAAGCTGAGTTGATGGAGTGAACGTACATAGCCGAATGCGAGACCTCCGCTACAAGGCGCAATGCCGTAGAGATAGATTGTCTGTATAGTTAGTCCTCATATCTGTGATCTGATTATCGGAAACCAGGAACTCACCCAAGGAATACCCATTTTTTGTGTGTTGTCAGAGCCCTTCCAAACCAGTACATCCCAGGACACGACAAGAGCACTCATTCTGGGAGATTGCCCTCTCCATAAGTAATCTCATCAAGAAGCTATCTTATAGCTTTGACTCATGTTTGCATGCGGGGTTATATACCAGCCAAGAACTAACTACTTATTTAGGCAATTTCCCTGCATGGCTCGTGGGGTTTGAAGATCATCAGACCCTAATTAGCCCATTGGCCACAATCATGCTTATAGATATTCTAGGAACGAGTACACAACTACAACTGGATTCCTTCTTCTTGAGGTGTGGATATAGCCATGCATATAATTGTATAGGGGAACGACACAGGAACTGTCCGGAGGCTCTAATAACCTTTTGATGCTTAGTTTGGGCTATTTAAGTAAATACACCTGAAAGACGAAGAAAGTAATGAGCTTTATTATTTAACCGTCGGTTCAATTAGATTGGTGGGAAAAAAATACATGCAGCTTTTCAGTCACAAAGCTAGCACGTTGGTGAGCTTCATCTAGGTATATCGCGATAAACTGGTCTAGGTAGTTCTGTTGGGCCATACTTGTCTAGGCAGCATGTTGATTATTAGTAGCTCATCTTGGTCATTTCAGTTTTGCACAGGATATAGAAGTCATATAAAATGTTGATCTAGCACAGGAATGCCTACAATACTGCTCTCGTATCTTGTGATGAGTCGCTGAGGTAGTGCATTACCCTTTGAGAGAATGGACAGAGTACTCATAATCATGGCGGTATTGGCCATCTACTCCCCGGGAGTAAACCAAATTAGAAAGCAATCGCCGTCTCGTAAGTCTCGGGCTGTCCATTCAACCTCTTTGTATCTTGGTTTCAAGTATAGGGATCGAAGCAGCTGATACAAGCGATTACGCTGAGGTCAAATTGCTGGAGGAAGCAGAAGTGAAAGTCGTTGCAAAATACGCTGAATTCGAGCTTTACTCAAGAAGCTATTTGCACAATTGAACGAAGCTCAGTCTTTTGCTTCATCAGGTATACACTCATATTCTATCGAGTACGTACATGCTCTTTATTTCTTTATAACGAAATTCGTTCCACATGTTCGTTGTGTACGGTATTATTTTATACTTGACCAATCTAACCACTTTGGGAAACGACTGACCGTTTTGGGAAAAGCAGCAAGCATCAGTCGACGGTCGAGATAGGATGAAGTGATTCCGGGATACGTGGCTAGAGTTACCTGCAGTAAAACCCCGGTAATCGCAATCCTTGCGTATTACCTGATAATGCGAGTATCATCCTATCTCCAGAGCACAGAGATAAGACCAATGTCTGATGGAAATAAGCACTTGCCAAGAGCGGTAAGCGGATACATCCGCTCCACTGTATCAACGGTTAACTCCGGGGTTGCAACAGATAGCATACGGCGGAGTATTTTTTTGAGCGACTAAACATGATTGTACAATCACTACTAGGATCTGAGCACCTATTAGCTTTGCGTAATGTTCAGTAGGGTAGCATCACTAACCTCTTCCCCACTCCTGGGGAGTGCTACCTGTTGTTTGTCCACACTTATTTCTAATCCGTTCTCCCTCCTCGTTACTGAACTTTTCCGCATCGTCAAAGGAGTTGATCAGAAACAACAATGGAGAAAACACCGGCAACTGCTGACTCTTTGCCTGATCCAGTGCGTGTCCTGAGCACTTATATCAAACCGCAGTATCGGCCTCCGCACGATCCAACCATCACTTTCGAGGAATATCACCACTATGCGCTGAAAACCCGGGACAAGGAACTCGCTCTTGAGTCACCCAAACTCAATTGGCGCGAATGGGTATTACGAAAAAAACATCATCATAATACTGATGTGCTTAGCGGCGGTGTAATTGCTCCAACCAATTCGGCCCCGGTTGCAAATCCAACCGAGAAGAGTCCCATCGATGCAGAGCGATCTCATCGAGCAATTATCACCGATGAAGAATGGGAGAATGCAAGTCGAGCTTTGAGAACTGCTTCAGCTGGTGCATGTAAGTCTAAAGAAATTTTTTTTAGGTGTAACGTACTGATTTTGATTGCTAGGTTTCTACTTGATTACTACCGATATCCTCGGGCCCTATGGCTCCGGATTTGCAATGGGCACATTGGGCTGGGGTCCTGGTAAGTCCATCTTATTGCCTGCACTGGATAAATACTAACGACTGCTAACTAGGTATCGCTTTTTATACAATCTTTGGTTTCATGGCTGGTTACTCTGGGTATCTCGTCTACCGCGTCTTTCTCGGAGTTGACAGCTACGAATTTCCAGCACGCAACTACGGAGATCTTGCACTTAGAACATGGGGTAGAACCGTTAGGTACATTACCAACATCTGCCAAGCTCTCGGTTTGCTCTTGATTACAGGTCAAGTCACCATACAATTCGGCGAGAACATTTCACAAGTCTCCAGATTCAGACTATGCTATGCCGTCTGTCCTGTTCTGTTCGTGATAGCTGGTTTCTTCATCACGCAGATCCGAACACTTAGATCCTACGGCTGGGTAGCAAACTGTGCAGTGTGGTTGAACTTATTGGTCATCTTCATCTCTATGGGAGTCATTGCCAACTCACCACCAAACTACAAAATCTCGGTTTTGGGATCGGCAGGTAGTGCGGTTGACCCAACCACCATCCGCCCGGATGCCGCTGGTAACTACCCCCCGATCATTCACTACAACGGCTTGCCGCCAAACTCGCTGGTAGGCTCAATTAACGGTCTCTTGTCTGGAGTTCTGGCATACGCTGGTGTCCAGCTATTCGTTGAGTTTTTGGCAGAGATGAGACGCCCAACTGATTTCATCAAAGCCATGTGGGGAGCTCAATTCTTCATTTATAGTGTCTATCTGATCTATGGTTGCTTTGTCTATCATTATCAGGGTCAATACAGTTTCAATCCTAGTTATCAAGGCGTCAGCGTCTACGGATGGCAAACAGTAGGCAATATGATCTCTCTTATTGCTGCTCTTATTGCTGGTGGTTTGTACGGCAACATTGGTATCAAGGTTTTCTACAACAACATCTTGCAAGATTTCTTAAGAGCGCCTCCATTGATCACAACTCGCGGCAAGATCATCTATGCGATATTGGTGCCTTTATGGTGGATCATCGCTTTTATCATTGCAGCTGCCATTCCCGACTATTTCGGTTTCGTCGGTGTCATCTCTGCTTCGATGCTGTTGAACCTTACCTACACTTTCCCCCCAATGTTTGCTCTCGGTTACGACATCCAGAAGAATTCGATTCGCTCTGACATCGGCGAAGGGTTCGACATTGCCACGGGACAAGTGAACCGCGAAGTATCGACAGTGCGACGATGGGTCCGTGGATATTTCAGCGGTGGTATCTTCCAGGTTGGTATCAATGTCTGGCATACCATATACTTTTTCGCGTCGTTGGCCATGTGTGGACTAGGAATGTATGCGGCTATTCAAGGTATGTTCTCCAACGCTATAGGATATGAAGTGTATGAGAAACTAATCGGATATATAGGCTTGATTGATGCTTTCGAGAACCCGAATTTGAACTCTTTCTCATGCAGGTCACCTCTCAACCTGGATGCCTAATAAGCTTGATCAGGGAATTTCTATCTGGAAATACAACATGTCTGGTGGGAATATTGATGGTTTTGTTACTACGGTTGCGTTTTCATCTGGTAGATTTATGTTATCCAACGGTAGAGGTATATATATCATTTAAACCTTGGAACGATGGATGCATGTATTTAATTAAATAAAATACAAATATCACTTTAAACCATTGCCACCTAGGTAATATCTGGAGATTTTCCTCGTCTCCCAGCTCCTAGGCGTTACATACAAAAAGAACCATGTGATGTATCATCCTCAACACAGCTTCTACATATACCTCGAGCCCGCAAAAAATGAAAAACGACAATCAGAAATATTATCAAAAAATCAAGAAAAGGAAAAAAAGAATTAATTAATTTCCTTGCATCATCCGTGAATCGAACACGGGCCTCGTCGATGGCAACGACGAATTCTACCACTAGACCAATGATGCTTCGATGTACGGTAGGCCTTTTTTTGGATCCATATTCTCTAAATATTTAGTGGAGCAGGGTCTATATCCTCACAAAGAGATGAAGAATGTCGAAGAATCATCCGAATAGTCTATATATATATCCAATGTACCGCAGTCCATCTACTTATCAACAATCTCAACGACAGCCCAAGTAACACTCCACCTCCACCCAATCCCACCGCCAACCTTCTCCATAACCCTCCTACTCGCCACGTTGTTCCTAGCAACATCCGCATGCGCATACCCCAATCTCTTCGAATCAGATCCATAAACACCACTAGCCATCCCCCTCCTCATAACCTCCCTCGACAATATAACCGCAATTCCTTTCCCGCGATGCTCCGGTTCAACATGTAATGTTGCCAAAGAGCCATCAAACGCCAGAAACCCCCATGCAATAGGCGTCTGCTCGGCGGAATTGTTATTAGTATTTCGATATACAACCGCGCTAGGCATAGCAAGCAACGTCTCCCTTTCACGAGGAATATGTGTCCGGGATTTGACGAGATCAACGTGTTGGGGCCGTAGTCCTTCAGTTCCGTAATAATAACCCTCTGGAAGAGGGTTGCTTTCGTTCTCATCGTTGCTACTCGTCTGAAATATCTCCGGCGCAAATATATACTTCACATAAGGTAACGTGTCGTACCGATGAACCTTTAGTCCTTGCCGAAACTGGGCACTGATGTAGGAATCATTGGTTGTGAGCAGTCGCATGAGTCCCGTATGTAGCGAGCCGAGTAATATGGCGGGCGGGTTGTGTTTTGGTATAACTTTTATCTTCTGCTCTGGACCTTCTGTTGACTCATTTTGGCTATCGGATTTCAATACATGAGACATATAATTAGGTACCAATTCTCGATGTATCCATTGCAAAAGAGTCCATGTCTGTTCCCTTGCAATATCCTGTTTTCTGAGACTAATAGTCGAAAAATCGCTTATTTCCTCATCATTATCGCCGTTGATGATATGTTCAGTTGGCGGTATTTCGGCCTCTAGACTGGAATAAACCCAAACTTGAGTCTCTTTACCAGCGAAAAGGTCAATGTAAGCTGCCATCCAAGGTTCTCCACTTTTGGAGTTGGTTGAAGATTGTGAGGTTGTTAGATTGGCGCTGACTACGTAATAAGCGGTTTGTCGTGGATGGGCGCGATCATATTGAATGCGTCGTAGCACTGGTAGGGAAGTCGGGAGATGACTTTCCAGTGCTGGGATCAAGGCATCGGTTGGATTTTGGTTTAGGATGATGAAGTCCGAGATTTGTTCTGGTTGATAGGTCATGGTTGTGTAGCGTGGGATGGTTTCGCCGATGATGAGATGTTTGTTCTGAAATCTAGAATATATTTCGCTGACTGAGATTCGATCTTACTACATACACCTGAGTGGGTAAATCTGGCCAGTTGTTGAAAGATGAGTCACAACTTACAAGTAACTAAGTTAGTTGTAGTTGGGATAGATTAACTAGTTAGTTAACGTAATCGGTAAGCGATCCGCCCATGTAAGCGTTCCGCCCACCTCCCCGAAAACGCGTTCTATCTTGATTTCAAGTCTCAATTTCAAACCCACATACAAATTATATACAAAAAATTAATTTCTCTTTCAGGTTATAGCCAAAGAGTCTTGAGAAGGCTACTCTTGCTGCCTAGTACCCATTATAATACCTAATGTTCGCACTCAAAAGGCTCTTCGGACAACGTCGATACTCAAAAATCTCAGAATCTTGACCGTCACTCAACTGCGATTATGAAATTCCTCGAGCGGATAGAAGAGGTCTTACTAAAGCGCAAAAAGTACCATGCCCCCAATATCCTCATGGACTTCGAAAAACGACTGGCTTCGTCATCGTAAAAGGAGCGCTAATTTCAATGGATAGGACGCCAATTAGCAGAACGCCTTACCGGCCTTGCAATTTGCGAACGAGGGATTTATCTGACAGAGGAAATTACCTCTTTTGAGAAGGATATGGAAATCGCATGCTTCCCTGAAACAGAGGTAGAGTGCTTAGAGGCCTATGAAAAGGAGTTGAAAACTCTAATATGGAGTGGAATTCATAAAAAGACTATGAGTAACATTTTACCGTCTCGGCGAGAAGGACCTTGTGTGCGGCGCTGGGCACATTTTCAAGAATTGCGATTTGAAACACTGAGAAGGATGTGTCAAAAAAGAGGGGCCTGCTGTAATTTTGATTGTGGTTGCTGTCAAACTCCGAGGGTCAGCTCGAAAGGGACATTGCTTGCTGGGACTCACTGCTCTGCCCAATTCTGCGGATGTTGTATTCGTCGAAGAGGATCCGAAAAGATCCCAGAACGAAGACCAACTACTTACTATATTCGAGCGTGAGCAGATGTACTGTTTTTGTATGCTAGCAATGCTTGCTCACTACAGTCATCTTAGGTATCAGACTCCCGAGGTTGATGACAATCAATAACCCCTCGGTCGAGAAACAATCCCTCAGCAGGCGTCAACCTCGACTTCCCCCTATCCTGGGTGAGGAGAGGAAGGTTAAGAAAAATGAAGACGCTCGCGGTGACGCTTGATCCACTGAACTCCGAAGACCAGATGGACGCTACGAAGCCTGGTTGAGGGCGTCATTGTGACTACCACAATTTGACTGACGCTCGAGGTTAAATTGGCTTCGAACTACATGTGATAAAACAGGTTCATGAGAGAGACCTTATGATCTCTCAGAGAAGACCGGACGGCCTTTGCGAAGTCCGGTTGAGGACGCCGTTGACTCCTCCTTGTTTGACTGACGCTACAACGTCAAATCGGTTTCTCCGGACCTCCGGTGGATGTGCGAGGCGTGGTGGTTGAGGAGTGCTTCAAGATTCGTCTGTATATCTTCCGGGAATGCGTTAATAATGTATCAAAGCTTGTTAACGTATATAGTCCACTTTTCAAAACACGAAACGTTTACTACCTTTGAATCTTGCACCGTATGAAAAATTGACGTTTATAAGGACCGTGTGTATAACTTACACGTACGAGCCCTCATTAATCATTCTTGGATCATCTCTTTTGCCCTCCGTCCCTTCAGATTTTTAATGCGCTGATGATTTTCTACAATTGATATAGTATTTTCCTAAAAAAAAGGACAAGGCCAGATCCCTCTCACCATACGACTTCGAATGTTGACTTTGGACCCGCACCTCTCGATGTGATCAACGTCTCAAACTTAGATATGGAAACAGCTTTGGAGTTACTCGGAAGCCCTCTGGTAGACAGGAACTTGTAGCTTAACGATAATAAAACGATGATCCCTCTTGTCCAGCGGCTGGGTTTGTCCCTGTACATTAATACGAAGAAAATCAACTCTCTGGATTAACGTACTACACAGGTCATTGGGCCACCCCATCAATTCTTCGCTCAGCGTGCTTCTTATATTCTTTTCCACACGTGATAATGCGTCCAACTCGCTCTATAGAAAATCGAAAAATATTTAATTAAGCAAGAAGGATTGAAGGAGAGTGCAATCCGCGATTTACAATCTTCAAAAATTCAAAGTGGCTGCAAAGCTGCACGCGTTTATGGCCTACCACGAACAAGTCTCCAGGGGAGGCTCAAAGGGAGGCGGCCATTGGCAGAATCAAATGCTACAAAGAGGAAATTGACTTCTACTGAAGAGGAAACACTTATTAAGAGGGTCCTTTCTCTAACAAAGCGAGGATATCCTCCCCGGCCTATATTTATTGAGAACTGGGCCAATCTTCTACTTGCAAATCGAGGATCGGACGGGCCAATTGAACGCGTCGGTATAAATTGGAAATCAACCTTTATTAATCGCCATCCTGAAGTCAAAAGTGTCTATTATCGAGGTTTCCATTACCAGCAAGCTAAATGCGAAGATCGAAAGGTTATCCAGCCCTGGTTTGAACTTGTTCGCACCACTATTGCTGAGTATGGCATTGACTCAAGCGATATCTACAATTTTGATGAAACAGGCTTTGCAATGGGCCTTATCAAAAGCGCAAAGGTTATAATAGGTGCAGAGACAACTAATAAGGAAGCTTTTGTATTACAACCTGGAAAACGTGAATGGGTAACTGCTATTGAAGCAGTTAATTCAACTGGGTAGCATCTCCCTCCCTATATCATCTTTAAAGGCAAGCATAAGCGCATGGCATGGTTTGAAGATGATCCAACTGTCCGCTTCCAATGCAGCGATAATGGATGGACAACTGATAAAATTACATTAGATTGGCTTTAAAAGCACTTTATTCCACTTACAAGGACGCGTACTGTGGGAAGATATCGGCTTTTTATATTGGATGGACATGGCAGTCATTCTACACCTGAATTTGATACCACCTGCATTGAGAATAATATTATAAGCCTTTGCATGCCCGCTCATACATCACATCTATGCCAGCCACTTGATATTTCTATATTTTCACCACTAAAGAAGTCATACTACAAGCATGTTGAATACCGCACTCGATTGGGATTCTCACATATCGATTTCCTACGCGCGCGGACAGAGGCATATAAAATAACATCAATTTAGAATGGATTTGCAGCCACAGGACTTATCCCGTTGAACCCTGGACGAGTGCTAGAAAAGCTGAATATCCAATTGAAGACTCCAACGCCGCCTGGCAGTAGTCATGGAACTTCGCAGTCGCAGTCCTCCTGCTTCCAAACACCTTCTAATCCTCATGAATTAAAGCAGCATTCAATAGCGGTAAAGAAGAGACTTGATCCATTATTCTCCAGTCCTTCAAATCCGACCCTTGTCAAACTGAATCAAGTGTATAAAAGCTGTGAGATAGCATGGCACAATGCTACTCTTTTGGCACAGGAAAATATGGAACTACGCACCGCAATTCAAAAGGAGGACCAAAAGCACAAGCGGACTAAGAAAGTGATTACAGAGGAAGCTAGCCTTATCAGAGGAGAGGCCCAAAGCTTTATAGATGAATCTAATGCTGCAAATCAGTTAGCAGCAAGCCTTGTCAGTGTGGAGGATGGATTACCACGCAGACGCGCACCGCCCACGTGCAGTGACTGCCATAGAATTAGTCATACCCGAAGGCAATGTCCTAATCGCACTAGTTAGCTAGTTAATTAAGTTTATATGAGTTTTTTCATGAAAACTGGACTTCAAATATTGAATATTGGCGGTGGCGGCGGTGAAGAATTGATGGGGTGGCCCAATGACCCGTGTAGTACGTTAACGTAATTCACCACCGAAGCGGCACCACTACCGAGCCGGCATTTTTTCCCGAGCGCGTACGCGATATTGATTTCAAATCCCAATTTTCAAAGCCACATACAAATTATATACAAAAATCTAACTACTAATACGACTAGGGCATTGGTTAATTCTATGCCCCATAACGTTACAACCACTGCAGCGATATTGGCGGCGTACGACTGCTTGAGAAGCTGGGAGCTCCGGCTCAGCCGGAGTAGTAGTAACAGCATGGGATGCCTCAACCTGACCTTGTACGAGCGCTTGCACTTCTTCTTTAGTAACCGCTTGCTCAATAGATATTTGCTTTTTAGATTTTTGGCGCTTTTGCTTCTCTTTCTCATGTGCAGCTCGTAAATCGTAGTTCTCTTTCCGTACGAGTAAAACATCATTCGCTATCATTTCGTAGGCTGTTGACAACCGTACAACTGCCTGATTGATTTCTTGATTTTGGTTGCTTTCTGTACGCTCATTTATACGTTTATTGATTGTAGTCGACTGGCGTATAAATTGGCGTATATTTTGAGGTGTTTGTAAGCAGATGATGCCGTATTGCTTGATCGACTTGGAGGGGGGGTTGGTGTCTTCAATCGAATATTAAGCTGTTGTATAACTCGATCTGGAT